>NC_081809.1:21320000-22520000 GCF_030704535.1 Vitis vinifera
TATCCCTAAAGAGTAGGACTTTCCTTGTAGACCGGAATATTATTGTAACAAAACAACTGTAGTAAAACTCTTTCAAGATAATGGGTTCAAGCCATTTCTCACATTTTTTAATAGGACTTTGGATTTGTGATTTCATGGAAGAGAATTTAATCGCATACATTGCTTTCATATTTGTTTGATCATGGAATATCGTTATGGATAATCACATCGTTATTTTCCTATTTTATCCTGGTATTTGATTTCATATTCGTTTGTTGGATATGAATCCAAAATTTTGTTCGTCTTTATCTATTAGATATAAATCCAAATTCTATTTATCTTTATTTGTTTGATGTAAATCGAAAATTTTGTTTGTTTCTATTTCTTGGATATGAATCAAAATTTTGTTTGTCTTTATTTATTGGATATGAATACAAATTATGTCTAGCTTTATCTATTGGATATGAATCCAAATTTTATTTCTTTTATTTCTCCTTCTTCTATGGTTTTGTGTCTTATTTTATCTTTATTCTATTTTTTTATTTTAATGCGTCTTCCTCTCCTCCTACAACTACTTCTAGAAATTGTTCTTGATCCCTTTTTATGGTAAGCTATGAAGCCTTTTCAATTTTTAGTTGGCAAACTCTTGATACTTTTTACGGTCACATCATGTGTTTGTAGGGGATATTAGAGTTATTAATATATTTAGTTACTATTTTATAATTAGATATTTAGTTACTATATTAAAATTATTTTCTTCCTTTTTAGAAGTAAGGGTAAATTAATATTTATTTTCTTTGATTAAGCCTATTCAAATCGTAATGGTGTTGTACCACTTTTCAAGAGAATTCATAATGAAAAATCCTAATTTTTCTTTTCATTTCTCTCTTTGTACCATTTCATACAAACTTTCACCATTATTTTTTTTTTAAGAAAAAAACACAAATATGATGCAAACATAACACACAATACCCACATGTTGCAACTATTATTTTCAGAATATAATTTTTATTTTATTGTCACTTTTTAAAATCATAGCCCAATTGTCTCAACATTTAATACAAATAATTTTTCTTCTTAACGAATAAACATTTCATTATCTTCATCACGTTGGTTCACAACCAATTAAAATAGTCAAATTTATAATTAGTTCCCAAAACTCCGAGGACATTCTGAAATTCTTCCTAATCCTCTTACGAATTATTAGGAACAATATTTGCATCTAAAAAGTTTTTAAAAGGAAGTGATAGATATGTCCACATTACTTAATAAGGTGGTTTACACCCACAAGGGTTTATTGGAAAATCATTAATAACTAAGTACATTGAAATAAACATTCAAATATTAATTAATCCAAACATTTGATATTAATCAGAATACACAACATGAGTACATCTTGATAATTAAATAAAAACGTAAATGGACATACAACACATAATCACACAATGTATCATTGTTCTTAGGCTTTTTGTGATACTCCCTATGTGATATATAATATCCCCCTAAAATTTCATATGAAATAGAATACATTTGGTTTGTGAAACGGCATCCCGAAGACCCACAATATAAAGGTGTCATCTTCACTATTCTTTTTTTTCTTTCATTTTTCCATTTGGATGCCATAGTAAACACCCCCCTTTTTTTTTTCCCATTGACCTTTCCCTTCCCTTTTTTTATTTTTTATTTTTTTAAGACTTCCTAATTTCCTAAAAAATTTATCTTCAATAAAGACATAAATTATATTCTCTTACATGACCACTAAAATTCTTGGAATTTGTATAATCCAACTTCGATACTTTTTTTTTTTTTTTTAATTTTTCGACCACCATTTTACTAAGAAAGTTTTCCAATTCATAATTTCCTTGTGACCTAAAAGGCCCAAATATTACAATTGGTCTAGGCCTGCCCCCAAATCAGAGCAAAGAGATACCTAGCGGGAGATGACATATAGTGGCATCTACAAACTCTCAATTGTTGGCTTGGAAATAAGATTTAACGTGGAGATTGTTGAGTGATGGTTTGTGTTCTTGTATTTTAGGACTGGTAATGTGATTTTAAACTCCTGCCATGTTCAAGTTCCTAATTTGCTCAACTCCTTGTTATTAAAACTTTATTATTATGATCCTCAGGAAATCAAACAAACACACTGCCTCACACAAAATACACTCTATGATGCAGTAACCTCTAGGAACTCCATAGTTTCTCAACACTCCAAAAATGCAGAAGACACAGAGTTATCATTATAGTGCTGCAAGGGTCATGTCTCTTTCAAGCCTTCCAGGAAGCAAGGGGTGGAGTGTCAGAGGTCTTCCAGGTCAATGTGATGCTCTGGTATCTGTCACCCTTAACCGCATCTGCTGAAGCAATGGATTCTAGTTCAGCCATTTCTTCTGGAGTTGGTTTCTCCAACAAAGCCCCAATGTTTTGGTTGAGGTTTTCAATCTTGGTAGTTCCCGGAGAGGGACACACATCATCCCCCTG
This sequence comes from Vitis vinifera, assembly GCF_030704535.1. Lineage (NCBI taxonomy): Eukaryota > Viridiplantae > Streptophyta > Magnoliopsida > Vitales > Vitaceae > Vitis > Vitis vinifera. The sequence continues at coordinate 21,322,461 of NC_081809.1, forward strand.
GTGATGGACCCAGGCCAGTGCTAGTTGTGATGGAGTGCACCCCTTCCTTGTCGCAATTTCACTAACCCGCTCATAAAGGATTTTATTATGCTCAAGATTCTCCGGCTGGAACCTTGGTAGGTTCTGCAATATGAAACACGCATCTCAGTAACAAAATTGAAAACCCGACATAATTGCATAACATCATTATTCAGTGATAATGAATCATACGTGCGCTTCTAACATTAGTTGATAACACAATAAGGCAGGTTCTCAGTCATAATATAGAGTCAAGCCCTCTTGTTTAAACAGATTATAAGATCTTGGACAACGTCGACGTCAACTGAATCAAGTGCCATTGTGAACAACATGGCACTAGGTTATGGCATTGAGGCATTTTCATTACATGAATCATCCAAATGAACCGCCCTCTTTCTCAAGAAACAGCCTCCCAAAAATTTAAAATACATAAACAAATGTGCTAGTGTTGTGAGTAAGTTGCAGTATCAGAGGTCAAAAACCATTTCCTCAATTGAGCTTTCCGGCCCTAATACAAAGAGCCTCAGAGGACAGATTATATAGTGATTTGAAAGAAAATATTGAATTAAAATAAGGAGAAAAATAGAGCAGAAAAATAAGGGCTAGATGAGAAATAAGGACATGGTATTCTGGTAGATGTAAATGTTCGTCGATATTCTATCTTTTATAATCTTTCTGCACAGTTTAGGTGAACTAAAAACTATACCACCTCTGGGTCACAAAGTTTATAAAGAAAACAATTTGTTCTGTGAATTGTTTCTCCCCAAAACTTAGGTCCTGTCGGTTTGGGTTTGGGCATGGTTAATTTGCCGGCAGTGTGTTCATCACAGCTCTAACAACAATTAAAACAAACAAGAATTGTAGCTGTTGGCTGAAGGTGTTTTGTCGTGATGAACTTCAACCATCAAATCAGCACAAATAAGATATAAAAGGGCTTTTTCAACCAACTGATTAGATTTTTCTGGTCAGGAAAGCACACTGTCAAAGAGATAGACTAGATACGCATTTACAGATAAACTTCATTTCCTTTCTCTTCTTGGCTCTACAAATTAAAGGAAGTTGCTCCTTTTTTAGTTTTTGCCAATATTACTCCATTTAAACTTCCTATTGAAACAATATTACCTTGTTCAACATTCCTCTGTAACACCACAAATAAAAGAAGCAGGAATAAGAAATAGCAGTTCATGTTTGAATTAAAGAAGGTTTGGGACCCAACACAATGTAATCTATATTATGAGAATTAGAAGGCATATGGTATGTATACAAACCTTTCTCAAGTCATTGTCTGATAAGTTCTCGACCATCTTGGCCCCTGAAGAAAGGAATCCACGTCCTAGAGAGCTATATGCAACGATCCCAATGCCAAGTTCTCTGAGAAAATAAGAAGGATGAGTTAGAAATTAAACTTTTAAATGCTCTTCAAACAGCTTTTTCGGTCTACCGCCTTACCTGCAAGTTGGAACTATGTCTTCTTCTACATCTCTTGACCACAAGGACCACTCCAACTGCACAGATGTTATGGGATGAACTGCATGTGCTCTTCTGATTGTTGAAGCAGAGGCCGCAGACAGACCTATGTACTTTATCTTACCCTCTTCAACTAGCTTCTTCAGTTCTCCCATCTTACCGACGAGCATATAAAAAAAAGAAAGATTAATTACAAAAAATAAAATAAAATAAAAAATAAAGTTTGAATTGATAGGAATAAATCATTTATATTATAAGTTTACCCTAGATAAGGTAAAGAGGATTCTTACTACGATACCAGTGATTTTTAGAAAGGCCTCAATTTAGTTACTATAATTTAATCTTACTATTAATGAATCTAAGGGTCAAATCTATAAGATGTATATAGGCTTTTAATGGAATAAAATTGGAAATCAAAAGCATATTTAATTGATTTAAGAAACTATGCTTAAAAAAAAACATCTAAGTTTTGCATGCAATATTAGGTGTAGGATTCAATTTGATCGTGATTGATTTTGATCTTAAACCCTAGATTTTATTTGCTCTCTCTCTAAGGATTTGACACTGCATCAAGAAACTCTTCATAACATTTTTCTTTGTTAGATTTATTTCATTAAATATGTTAAGAAAATTTTGTTCATATTTTATCCTTATTTATTTAAATTAAGGTATCATTAATATTAGAAAATAATTAATCTTTCTACACATTAAGTTGATCCTAAAGGACAATGATCCAAAATACTATAAACTCATGGTAAATCCATCTTTTGTTTTTCTTGGCCAAAGTTATCAAATATTTAGGGTTTAGTATTTTAATTACAACAAAGGTTTATGATCGTAAATCTCACAAACCCAAAATTCTTCCACCCAATGGCTCTCTTTCTTCTTGAATTTAAGCATTGGAGATGGTGAAAGTCTCACGGAGAGGTGGTGGTTAGGACTTTCCTCTCTCTAGAGTGCATAGGAAGACAAAATTGAATCCCCAACCCCTAAGGGGAATTTATATAGACTTCTAGTGGATTTAAGTAACTTGAGCATGTATTGAGTTTAGGTCATTTAATACAGTCCAAGTGACTTGTCCCGTGGATCAAACCATAACAATACTAGGGTATACACTTGGAATAATGCCTTATTGATGGTATCTATGATGGCATGCTAGATACAATAACAATAGCCTTTATTGTTAGTCTCCTAATTAGTATAATACTAAAACAAAACTATCAGCTCCATTGGCCTGATAGTGATGATGAAATAATTCTTTATTGATAACACACTATTTGATAGTGAAATATTAGAGCAAACCTTACTAGCTCCATTAATTAGGCCTTGATGGCACTAAGAGGTTGACATAATATCTCATTGATAACACCTTGTATGTTAGAACAATGGTTTCAAATACCACTCTTCCATTTGTTTTTAGTGAAATGTAAACATAAAAATCACTAGCTTCATTGTCAAATCATGACAATAAAAAGACATTGGAATAATGCCTCATTGATGACATACTAAATGTTGGAGTAGTAAGTAACCCATTCTGTCAGTTCTTCAATTAGAGACTCATACAATTGGCCTCCATTATTAATTGCAATGATGTTAAAGGTTCTATACTAGTTAGTATAACACATCTGCCTCTCCATTAATACTACAATATACTAAAGGTCAAGTAGAACAAAGAACTAGTGTACAACTAGCGATACTAAAAGAATAACTCCTTATGATCTATTTTTCAATGAAAATAAGCTAACCTTATTACATTGGTTAAACTTCTCATACTAATCTTAAGTAGACAAAAAAAATTAGATGATATAATTTACCCTAGAGTTTATTAAGAATGGATGATTTTTCCATTTAATAAGGTCAATCTAAAGTAGACAAGATAAATGAAGTTCTTGATGGGAGCCATTTGCAAAGATCGAATTGAATTAGGTCCAGGATCCGAGGCCAAAATTCAATTTGTAAAGATAGTTATTGTTGTGGGACATGTCTCTCAATAAAAAATTAATATCTCTTCATGTTAGTCACCTGGATTATAGAGAAAAAATAAAGTTATAAGGGAAAAACGTATTTCCATACACTCATATGAAAAAATACCGGTTGTATACTAGTTAGGATAACACATTTGCCTCTCCATTAATACTACAGTAAACTAAAGGTCAAGTAGAATAAGGAACTAGTGTGCAACTAGCAATACTAAAAGAATAACTCCTTGTGATCTATTTTTCAATGAAAATAAGCTAACCTTACTACATTAATCAAACTTCTCATACTAATTTGAAGTAGACAAAAAAAATTAGGTGATAAATTACCCTAGAGTTTATTAAGAAGTAGATACTCTAGGGAGGACAACCCACTTATTTGAAGGAAATAGATGGGAGGACCACTCATTTATTTGAAGAAAATAGATGAGAACAATTTCACTGATGACCCATGACTAACCCACACTAGTCTTCCTCTTAAAAATGAATGAAGAAGGTTGTCTTGACCGGCAATGAAAAAAATTAAAAATATAGTGTGGAGCACGTGAGGTTCATGTATTGTGCATGCTTTTCTTGGATTTCCTCTTTATCCATTTATAGCAGTGAATTCGTTCCAAAAATCCAGATTTTTCAATGGCAAAATCCTCCTTTGCATCAACAGCCAATGTGCTGCCTTTTCTTTGTGTTGCCACATGTCCTTTTTCCTTTTCAGTTTTCAATAATATAACCACATCCCTAATTTTCCTAACTTCCCTTAATTTCAAACATATTTCTCATATATTTTTCTTTTATATTATTTTATAGTGAAGTTAAATATAAGAAAATAATTTTATTCAACACTTTGTACTAAGAAAGGGATATGAAGTTCTTGATGGGAGCCATTTGCAAAGACCGAATTGGATTAGGTCCAAGATTCGAGGCCAAAATTCAATTTGTAAAGACAGTTATTATTGTGGGACATGTCTCTCAATAAAAAAAATTAATCTCTCTTCATCTTAGGCACTTGGATTGTAGAGAAAAAAATACTAAAAAAAAATTATTAAAGTTACATTAGCAATTAGGGAAAACATGTTTTCATACACTCATATAAAAATAAAACCGTAAAATAGAACTCAAGTTTATAAAATACAAATTTTAAGTAACTATCTAAAAATAATTAGTATTTCATACACTTTTTTATCAAATGTAGTACATTTGACCAACTTAAGTACTACTTTCATCAATAAAAAAATGAAACTTGAATTATTTTTAGAAGGTTCTTATTTTATAATTATTTTCACGTGAGTGTGTAAAAACTCACTTTTCCTAACAATTATGATGGATTGGCTAATTGGTAACTTAGCACTCCAATGGACAGACTTTCTATTTTGATTTTTAAAAAGAGTAAGTTGAAGTAATTTATTTATAAATATAGTAACTATGATGTAAATAAGTATGTATATATGATGACACATGGTAGCATTTACAAGTCAATGATCCGCCTAAAAATAAGATTTAGAGTCCATTTGCTAATAATTTTAAGATTTAGAGTCCTTTTGGTAATAATTTTAAAAAAAATCTATTATGTAAATGTTAAAAAATCTAGAAACGTTTTCTGAAATCAATGTCAAATGCACTTTTCATGTTGTTTTGTGTTCTTGTATTTTAGGACTGATAATGTAATTTTAAACTCCTGCAATGCCCAAGCTCCTAATTTATTCAACTCCTTTTTATTAAAACTTTAGTATTATGATCCTCAGAAAATCATAAAAACACACTGCCTCACACAAAACACTCTCTATGATGCAGTAACCTCTAGGAACTCCATAGTTTCTCAACACTCCAAAAACACATAAAATGCAAATACATACGAGTTTCCGAGGCAATAAGGAGTTACTTTAATTGTACTGCAAGTCTGCAAGGATCATGCCTCTTTCAAGCTTTCCAGGAATCAAGGGGTGGAGTGTCTGCTGTCTTCCATGTAAATGCAGTGCTCTCATATCTATCACCCTTAACACCATCTGCTGAAGCAATGGATTCTAGTTCAGCCATTTCTTCTGGAGTTAGTTTCACTGACAAAGCCCCAATGTTTTGTTTGAGGTTTTCAATCTTGGTAGTTCCCGGTATGGGACACACATCATCGCCCTGGTGATGGACCCAGGCCAGTGCTAGCTGTGATGGAGTGCATCCCTTCCTTGTCGCAATTTCACTAACCCTCTCATAAAGGATTTTATTATGCCCAAGATTCTCTGGCTGGAACCTTGGTAGGTTCTGCAATTTGAAACACACATTTCAGTAACAAAATTGAAAACCCAACATAAAAGAGGTCATAATTGCATAACATCATTATTCAGAGTTAAAGATGACACATGCGCTTTTTAACATTAGTTGATATTCCTAGCCGTAATATAGAATCAAGCCCTGTTGTTTGAAGTTTGAACAGACTATAAGATCTTGGACAATGTTGACTAAATCAAGTGCCATTGTGAATATCATGACACTATGTCACGGTATTGAGGTATTTTCATAACATGAATTATCCAAATAAACCAGCTTCTTTCTCAAGAAATGGCCTCCCAACAATTAAAAATAAATAACCAAATCAGCTATTGTTCTGAATACATTGCATTATCAGTGGTCAAAAATCATCTCCTGAATTGGGCTCTCCCTGATACAATGAGCCTCAGAGAAAAGATATCCAGTCATTTGAACTAAAATATTCAATTAAAATAAAGAAAAAATAGAGTAGAAATATAAGGGCTGCATAAGAAAAAGAGATATGGTATTCTGGTAGATAGTGATGCTTACTAATATTCTTTCATTTATAATCTTTCTGTACATTTTAGGTGAAGTATAAACTATACCACCTCTGGGTCACAGAGTTTATAAAGAAAACAATACGTTCTGGGACTTGTTTCTCCAGAAAACATAGGCCATATAGGCCAGCATAGTTTGTCGGACCAGCTCTAACAAAAATGGAAACAAACAAGAAATGCTGCTGCGGCTGAAGGTGCTTTGTCTTGTGGAACTTCAAACATCAAATCACCACAAACTTTGTCATGGCCAAATAAGAAATAAAAGGACCTTTTTTAACCAACTGGTTGTATATATTTCTGGCCTCAAAGTTAAAAATGGCACGAGGCCAGGAAAGCACACTATCAAAGAGATAGACTAGATATGCATTTACAGATAAAACCTAATCAACAATCAGATTTTAAATTAAAGGGCAAAGTTGCTGGCTTCCGAATGCCCTATAAGCTTATTCTCCATTCACAGTAAGGCAATGAACGAAGAGGAGTTAAAATAAGGGGAAATGAAATGAAATTCATTTCCTTTCTCTTGTTGGCTCTACAAATTAAAGGAAAAAACTCCTTTTTAAAATTTTTAACAATATGACTCCATTTAAACTTTAGACACTCCAATTGAAACAACGTTACCTTGTTCAACAGTCCTCTATAACACCATAATGAAAAGAAGCAAGAAATAAGAAATAGCAGTTTCTGAATGAATTAGAGAAGGTTTGGGACCCAACACAAGTGACAGTACTATTTAGTGCAACTGTCTCAAGGGCATTGGTGGAAAACATAATAAATCAACAGTAGAAATAATTTGATCCATAAGCGTGCCTAAACCACACTTTCAACCTGATAAGGCTTATCTTGTCCAAACCTGTAGATGGACTTGTAAGGCAATCAAATTCACAACACTTATCAATGATGCTCAAAATATATAAAGTGTGATGTAATGTTAATCTATATTATGAAAATTAAAATGCATGTGGTATGTATACAAACCTTTCTGAAGTCATTGTTTGACAAGTTCTCAATCAACTTGGTCCCTGAAGAAAAGAATCCACGTCCTAGAGGGCTATATGCAACGATCCCGATGCCAAGTTCTCTGAGCAAAAAAGAAGGATTAGTTGGAAATTAAACTTTCAAATGCACCTCAAACGGCGTTTTCGTCTCAGAGATGCCTCACCTGCAAGTAGGGACTATCTCTTCCTCTACATCTCTTGTCCACAAGGACCACTCCAACTGCACAGCTGTTATGGGATGAACTGCATGTGCTCTTCTGATTGTTGAAGCAGAGGCCTCAGACAGACCTATGTACTTTATTTTACCCTCTTCAACTAGTTTCTTGAGTTCTCCTATCTTAAGAACATGTGAATAACAGAATTACAACAAGCATATAAAAAAGAAAAAAAAAACATGTTGTAAAAACAGAGAAATTCGTATAAAAATAAATAGAAAAATGGGCAAGATAATCATCATACACTACCATAGCCTTTTGTTAGAGCAATCAAACCAAGTTACAGACACAAGGATCCTTAAACGCAAAATTTTTGGCTGTTTATAGTCTAACAAGAGGATGATGATGGGATTAAGAAACAGAACCAAATAGGAGTCAAATAATTTTGCATTTCCATGGGGAAATTTGACTCAGATTTGTACACAAAGTGGATAAATGTAACAATCTTGAAAAGAAATTTTGGCTGGATGATTTACAGAAGACCAGGGTTCTCTGAATGGCTAATGAGTAACACTGATAATATACATTACTTCTAAAGTGACTGATGCCTGTTCCAATGGAAAAGCCTAACCCTCTCAATTAATGGCATAGCCCTGTCTAACACTATTTTGTAAGTAGTCAATGATAGCACCTATCTCATGTAGGTTTTCCCAATACAAGATGAATCCTAGGTCTAATGACTTCATGACTACCTCTAACGTCTTAAATGAACAAAAAGACAAGGTAAGTGGTGAAGATCTTGTTAACAGTGGTTCCTTCATCCAAAAGAAAATAGAAAATGGAAGAGATGAAGGAGTTCCTATTGGAGCAACCCAATTTGCAGTACCAGGGCTTTGCCTTCAAGCATAGAGCTACAGAAACAAAGTACTAGTGGGAAGCATAAGGGATAGCGATTTATTAGTCACCATGCTTGTTCCAAACACATTTTTAAGAGGTTCACAGACCAAATCTTGCATCTAATAGTTAGAAATTAGAAGATCCATGAAATAATGAAAGAAATCTTTGATGTTCTATGACATGACTGAAATGGCTACTAAAACAATACCCAGTTTCCAGATTAATCAAAATTTTAAGGGGAGTTGAAAATTTTTCCACAAGGCAGACATCAAAGAATTGGAAGGGAAAGGTCTCAGAATTTGAAAGACACAGAAACAGTAGCCATAAACAGAATCAAACTGTACAGTGAACCAATAATTTTAACAAGATAAAGCATTTCCCTCAAATTACACAAAAATTCACCAATCAACTCCTAAATTTGGGAAAGTAACTGGAATCCCCAAATACAGGACTGAATCAACCAGGCAAGATCAATCTAAGGAATACCCAAAAAAATGGCTGAAGAAAAGGGCGAAAAGGGCGAAAAGGGGCACAAACCGTGACTTCAATGGGCACACGAGTGTCGATGCGATGCTGGTAATAGAGATCAATACAATCAACCTCCAGCCTCTTCAAGCTCGCCTCGCACGCCGCCCTCACGTACGCCGGGTCGCCGCGCACATCCCGCTTCCCGTCCGCATATATAATCCCGAATTTGGAAGCCAATTCAACTTTCTCCCTCACTCCTCCTTTGAGAGCCTGCCCGACACCCAACCCACCCGAAAACCGAAAACCTTAAAGCAATCAAATGGGTAACAATGGATGAAAATAAGTATTGAAATGCAGGGAGAGAATTGAAGGACCTTGCCGAGAAGGATTTCATTCGTGAAGGGGCCGTACATGTCGGAGGTGTCGAGCAAGGTGATGCCGCTGTTGACGGCGTGGTGAATGAGAGCGATCATGTCTTCTTCCGGCTTGGGAGGGCCATAGAAGGCGGACATGCCCATGCACCCAAGTCCCTGAGCTGAAACCTCTAGGCCCTGTGAGCCCAGCTTCATCCTCCTTACACTACCCATCTTCCCTTAACACTCTCCTACTCTCTGCCAAAAGCGGTTGCTACTTCCTAGTATTTATAAGCAGGGAGGGAAATTCTGTCCCAACAAGATGTTGGGTTATCATTATCATTTCGGATAATTTGACCGACAGGTGACAGTCAGTGGTGGTAGGTGAGATGATGTGAGTATCCTAACACATGACGCAAAGGCTTGCGCTAAATGCCGCAATTTCAAACAATCTAGAGATTCTAGACTATGGTGCTAGCCAGGCCGGCCGATCCGACTCTGTGCCATCCAGATTCGGAGTTGGGGCCAGGCTCATACTGAATTTAACCAAATGTTGTTAATAAAAAAATTATTGGGAGAATTGAGCTTAAGCCAGGCATGAATTGGGTCCAAAGAATATAAATAATATAAAAGCAAGCCCAAAATTCAGCGATTGATATAAAATTTGGACGGAAGGATATTCGACCTACACAATACCCAAACTATCTTTAATGGGTTGGCATCTAATATCATGTCTGAACCACAAATACCCACACAAAAAAAATTCGTAAGGAATTTAGTCCAATGGATATAATTTTATGAAACATCATTGTGTCCTAAGCTAAGGATTATATTTCTTTTGAGATGAAGACAAAATATCATATCTAAACCAGAATTAATGAGTGTGGATTTTCATCTACCATGTCATGTTTGTGACCCACATTCATTATTTTAATCATCATTACTTCATATGGAAGTATAGGATAATTGATTAATTAATTGTTATTGCCTTACACTTTTAGATTATTCTTTTTGGAAATCTATGATTAAAATTAAATGATGGTTTCATATGCCATAAATTTAGTTCTGAATTTTATAAAATTTCATTTTTTTCGCAATTGATTGAAATTATTTTTTTTAACATGTGTGCATGTATATGAATAATGTTATCAAGTGGTCTAATTTTAGCCGCTTAACTCAAATAATACAGCGCCAAGGGCTTTATAAGTAAGCACCTTGCATCCATGCGGGCCTTGGGATAGAGGCAAGGTAGAAACTGAGACTTACAAATGGGTCATAAGTGAGTTTAGTGGTGAATATTGATGGTGCAGCACACAACTTAGCATGTTATAGCATATCACACAACATGTCACAATATGTGACTCAATACGTTGTAGCACACCATCCAACAAGAGACACAACACAATACCACTCAAGACACAACATGATGTTGCTCGCAACTCATCATGTGGCATAGTTTGACTAGGCCAAAATTCATGTGTTGAATTTTGGGATGCTAATACTTTTCCCTTAAAGAGGAAGCTTTAAAAGGGAATTTGATTATTTTTTTCTTTTGGATTTTTCATATTTAATGAATAATCATTATACCTCCTCAAGTACCCCTAATGTCCCCTTCGTACACTTTGGAAATGTCCTAAAATGCTCTTTAAGAGGGGAGAAATGGGTGACATAACTCAAGGAAGCCAATATGGCTTGAGCTTGGCCACACCAAAGGCACATAATGTAAGGCCTCATACATGGGCAAAGCACACAAATGAGCCTTACTAGTATCTACACATGAGCACAATGACATGTGATGGTATGCAACCCATGGTCACAATGGCATAGGGCACAAGGCTAGAATCCCTTCAGACAATCGCATAAGAGTGTAATGCCTTATGCATGGAGATGACTAGCTATGGGCGCAATGGCTTGTTAGTGCACCAAGTCCAATGACTTAGACATGGCATGGTGTTGCGGTAACAAAGCTCAACTTAGCCATGGTGGTGCATGGATGATGCAAGGCAAGAATGTGGGGCATGGATGATACGAAGAACTTTAATTTGAAGAAGAGTTGGAAAGAATAATGTAAAGAGTGAATTGAAGAACTTGTAGATAATTTAAAATTAGAGGATTGTAGAAAGAGAGATTAGAGATAATTATAAAAAATGTGAAAAGATAAAATAGATAACTATGTGAGAAAGAATTGAAATGAATTGGTGTTTCTAGAAAATTATTGGTTAGTTATTTACTTATTTATTATTCAAACTAGTTATATAATTGTTGAGATTGGTATTATAAAAATTTGACATGAAAAATAGTAATAGTGAGTTATTTATTTATTTATTCGTTAAACTAGTCGTTACATAGTTATTGAAAGATGTAATATAGACATTTGACACAAAAATAAAGAATAGCTATTGACTTATTTTTTACCCTTTAAAATTGTCATTATATAATTGTTAAGAGATCTATTATAGACATTTGACATGTAAAAAGGAAAAGGCAAAAAGTAATATTTGAATGAGCCAAGTGGGTCGACACAATGGCACGACGGGTCATCTCCTTAAGCCCGGCATGGCCCAAAGGACCGAGTAGTGCCGACACAACCCACTATAGTAATTAGGTCGTGCCAACCCAAACCGGCCTTTTGGCATGTCAAGCCACATGCCAAACTAGGCAACTTGGCTCATTTGACACCTCTAAGTATAATTGTTTTATACATGTAGCATACAATAAATAAACAATGAGATAGATTGGCGGTGTGGTACCTCGAACTTAAAGGTTAGGAGCATCACTATCATTTCACATGTGGAACCCTAAAGCCTAATGTGTGAATGATGTCAAAATAGAATAAATTGTAGTTAGTCATCTAACTGACTACTTTGATCGAACATATTTAAATAATAGTCGGATCATACTAAAAGCAACTTTTGAATAAAGAATAAGTCTCCAAATGTAACTCCATTAAACAATTTGTAAACGTCTCAAATCCATCTTAACCAAAGTGAATTGAATATTTAAAAAAGACTTATGATAGATTGCTCAACCTAGCCAAGACACTCCTCACTAACATCAAAATACTTAAAATAATAATAATAATAATCAACAACAAAGGATGAGCTTGAAAGCCCAATAAGGAGATATATTGCATACATAGATTAAATATATATTTTTTTGCAAAAAGTAAAATAAGAATATATGGTATTTATTGTGATTACAAATTTAATTAAACTAATAAAATGTTCATGTGCATATTCTAAGTTATGTAAGAAAAGTTGTTAACTTTCACATGCTGGATCATATAATAATATTGAAAAACATATGACAAACACTTTTAAATAAATAGTTCAAGTTCATAACTATTTTATATACAAATAAAAAATCTCTTAACTTTTACATAAGGCATCCAACATAATGGAACTTACAAAAAGTGGTTGATCTTAGGTTTTCCTCCAACTGATGGATGAAACCATATCCAATCTAATGGTATATTATAGGTTAGTAATTATGCTATTGACTAGGTTACGTACAAAGAGATCATCACTCGCGCAATAAGGGTATCAAAGGTCAGTAGCTTAACCCTTATTGCTAGAGCCATAAAATAAAAGTTTGTCACATGTAATCAATGTAAATGGAATCTTCGAAAGTTGTAATCAATAAAAATGGAAGATTCAAAACAATGTCAAAAATGTTAATCTCAATTTTTTATGGTTTCCCATGCAAATGAATAAAACAATAAGGTTTTCAGAAAAAAAATCCCAAATTTTATAAAAATGCAAGTAAACATTCCCAATCAGTTGAGAGCTTGGTAGAGGTTCCTTTGCTATTGATAGCTCCTTGTTATCTCCATTAAGTGGGCCTTTAGGTACACCTTTTAGATATGTTAACCCACTTGTGCATCAATTCCTTTTTGGTAGCTAGTTATGAGAGGAAAAGAGAAAGATGGTTCTCTTGGACATTGCTTTGCAGCACTGAGTGAATATTGGGAAGAGGAGAGAGGCTGGTGGATGGGAGAGCCATAAAAGGAATTGGATTTATGGATTCCATTACTAGAGTAGGGCCTGCTCAGGTCTTTCCTAACCCTAGAAGCAAAAGTTTATAGTTTTAATTGGGATAAAATAATATTTTTATAAAAGAAGGTTAAGCAAAGTTAACCAAATTGGGACAAAAGTTCATTTTTTTCTTTCCCAGAACCTAACATAACGTCCATAAGGTATAGAACAACCACTTCTAGTATCAGCTTACAAGATTTCTGCAGTAATACAAGATTATGGCAAATCTTTTAAAGATTCAAATGGCTTTCAAACATCTCCTAAGCTTAAAACTTTACCATTCTGGTCTTCTGGAAATCAGAAAAATACACTGCCTTTATCAGAAATACACTCTCTGATGCAGCAAGGTTTAGGAACTCGGCATAGCTTTTGAACAGTCCAAATAAACACAAGCACAATCAACCAGTCATTATATATTAATGTCCTTCAAGCTTTCCAGGAAGCAAGGAGTGGAGTATCTGAGGCCTTCCAGGTAAGTGAGGTACCCTGGAATCTGTCACTCTTAATGGCAACTGCTGAAGCAATGGATTCCAGTTCAGCCATTTCCTCTGGTGTTAGTGTGAGTGACAAGGCCCCAATGTTCTGGTCCAGGTTCCCAATCTTGGTAGTTCCTGGTATGGGACACACGTCATCCCCCTGGTGATGGACCCAGGCCAGAGCTAGCTGTGATGTAGTGCATCCCTTCCTTGTTGCAATTTCCTTAACCCGCTCAAAAAGGATGTTGTTATGCTCAATATTCTCGGGTTGGAATCGTGGTAGAGTCTGCAATGCAAAACATGAACTTCAGGAACAAAATTTGAAACCCAACATGAAAGAGGATGTAATCACACAACAACGTAATTCAGACTACAGTCCTGCTTACTGATGCCATGACAGAAAGTTATGCCATGAGGCAATTTCATACATTCAAGGAAAGGTTGAAATGCAATGAAATTAAATTGACCTTCCTGTAGTCATCATTTGACAGGTTCTCGGCCACCTTGGCCCCTAAAGAAAGGAATCCACGCCCTAGAGGACTATATGCAACAATCCCAATGCCGAGTTCTCTGAGCAAATAAGAAGGATTAGCTAGAAACTTAGATTTTTTAAATGCACCACAAACAGAATTTTCAGTCTCATGGCTGCCTCACCTGCAAGTAGGAATTATGTCTTCCTCTGCATCTCGTGCCCACAAGGACCACTCCAACTGCACAGCTGTTATGGGATGAACAGCGTGAGCTCTTCTGATTGTTGAAGCAGAGGCCTCAGACAGACCTATGTACTTTATCTTACCCTCTTCAACTAGTTTCTTCAGTTCTCCCATCTTTCAAACCATGTAAATGATATAATTACGAACAGGCACCCAAAAAAAAAAAGGAAGCTTGTCCTAAACAGAGGAATTTTAGATAGAGAATTTTTCCTCGATTAAACAAACAAAATCAATGTAATAACTGCCAAAAACTAACTACAGAAAGTGGGAAGAAGGCACAAACCGTGACTTCAATGGGCAGCCGAGTGTCGATGCGATGCTGGTAATAGAGATCAATACAGTCAACCTCCAGCCTCTTCAAGCTCCCCTCGCACGCCGCCCTCACATACGCCGGGTCCCCACGCACCTCAAACTTTCCGTCCTTGATTATGACCCCGAATTTCGTAGCCAGCTCAACTCTCTCCTGCATTCCTCCCTTCAGAGCCTGTCTAACACCCCCGCCCACCATGAAACCTTAAGCTACCAAACGGCTAACACTTAGCAGAACCAAAAAAATCATGGAGAGAATTGAGGGACGGACCTTGCCGAGAAGGATTTCATTGATGAAGGGGCCGTACACGTCGGAGGTGTCGAGGAAGGTGATGCCACGGTTGATGGCATGGTGGATGACGGGGATCATGTCCTCGTCTGGCTTTGGAGGGCCATAGAAGGCGGACATGCCCAGGCATCCTAGTCCCTGTGCCGAAACCACCAGACCCTGTGTGCCCATCTTCATTCTCTTCACCGTACTCATTCTTCCCACCACTACGCACTCTTTGCCAAACGTGGTGCTGTCTGGGCTTTCTGTTTCCCGTATTTATCTCCGAGTCCCGACAAGAGAATGGTTGCGGAAAGAGACCAAAAGGTTGCTAGTCAAATGATAGTAGGGCAGATGTTTGAAATGTAACTCTTTTAAGTCTAAAAACCATGACGCAAGGGCTTGCGCGAAAGATGAAATTATTGGAACTAGGGAATATTAGTAGTTGGTTTTATATAGATTTTGAAGAAGGGAAAATTATCCTATTCGTCGGAGATGGATAAGGACTCCAAAAGTGGGTTGTTTTGATAAAAGTGGAAAAAGTCGATTAAAAGCTGAGTAAAATGAACTTCAAGAATCCAAAACAAGAATGCCAACAAAACATACCCCTCAAAACACCATGATGCAGACGAATTTTTCATCTCAAACCTCCTCACTGTATCAGGCATCTCCATTTTGAATACCACGGAACGAAGCCACCTTGACCAAAACCATACACCCACCGTCACTGTCGATGGCACCCACACATGGCCCAAGCCACCTCTCAAAACACAAAAAGATAAGGAACACACAAGTCAGCTTCATGGAAATGCCACAAGCTAAAGCAACTATATATCCCAAAAGCCTCACAGCTTGCCATCCTTTGAGCCAAGTATAACGTAACTCTTACAAAGTCGATATCACAACCCCTCACTCACTTGTACAAGCCAACCTTCCCATCGCTCCCACAGCTATTCTAACTATGTTGTAGTTCATGTGTTTTTTAGGTTGTTAGTTGTTTCTAGTTATTAGTTAGTTCATATGCTGTTACTTTATGTTGTGGAGAGATTGTGACCAATCTTGATCATTTCTTTTGTATAGATGTCATAACAGCTCTCAGTTGTAGAAGTATAGTAGCATTTTCTTCTAGTACATCTTTCTTTCTAAAACTCTATTATGCATTACTTTCATTCTCATTTTTTTCTAGACTCCATTAGAGTTAGATTTGTCGAGATGACTTGAACCCAACACGTTTTTCCTAAGTTTAGGTTGAGTACTATAATCGTGTTTAGACAAAATTCATATTAATTTGCATAACTCATTTAATAAATAGGTATTTTTTAGCACTTACATAACCTAAATCATATTCCAATTTATGCAACTTGAAAATCTTGTAATCCTTCACCCAATGACTTTTTCCTATATCCACGACACTTATGTAGAGTTGCTATACACATTGAGAAGAGAGAGTGAAAGAGACAAAGAGAGATACACTAGACCCTAAAACCTAAAGAGTTTATGTAGACTTTCTTATAGGTTTAAGTGACTTTGGTCTAACTTAGGCTTGAACCACTTAATGTAACCGATTGGGTCTTAATTGATTAGTTAACCTTAATGAGTTTCAATTAATTAATTAGCTCAATTTAGAAAAATCTGAAATAATTAATCATAAATTTATGTGCAATCCCACACTTTTGTCAAAACGTCCTTATCCACATAAATGATTAAATTTCTGTAAAACCTCAAAACCTTGTGTTAATAAAGAATATGGGTTCGAGTGGGAACCACTTAAACCTAGGAAAATACTTACTCCCTTATAATCCAATTTTGAAAATGACTCAACACTTTACTAAAAAAAGTCGATTACACTCTTATACCCTATGAAATTAGGTCAAGATGTAATATGGGAAATTTCTAGTGATGCTTTATGTTGAGTGGTAATATGTATTTTAGAAATATTAGAACACTAGTGGGCTTGGATGAATCGATGAACAGCTCAAGCTTCATAGATGTGGTTTTGCTAATTTCCTCTTCAACATTCTTTTTTCTTTTTTGCAATATTGACATTTTAGAGTCATAAATTGGCTAATTTGTATATATAATTGACATGGATTTATAAATTACATGTTTCATAAGTTTTAATCAATTTTCTAAGACCAGATAATTAGCAATATTATACCATGAATATTGCTTTTTCATTTTGGATTTTGTTTTTGGTCAAAATAATTGAACATGTAAAGAAGAATAAATTTGATAAATTTTTAGAATATGACACCAAGTTCAAACAAGAAACATACCATAATTATTTTCTTAAAAAAATAATTTAATATCTCTCGACTCTTCTAAAAAGTGTTAATGTAGTTTTTTAAGAATTAATATTAGGAAAAGATAACACTTATAAAGCATCAATATTTCCCACCATATATTTTAACACTAGCAGTAAAAAAGAAGATTCCTAAAAGCATCATTATAAGACAATAATGAGGCTTAAAAAGCATCAACATCCTACTATTAAGACAATATGTCTTACCATTAAGGCAAATACTAAACATCTCATGTGTGCATGGATATGGGTTTTTCTACGTGAGTGGTGTATTTTAAATAATATATATATATCATAACATAAAAAATAATTCTAAATTCACAGCACTTTCTAATTTCGAGTAAAATTCATCTTATTAAAAAATGAGTTCAATATAAAAAAAAAATGTGAAATCATCTTTTGAAAAGATGAGTTAAGTATAAAACGTTTTAAGGTAAAAATAGAACTCTCCTTTTCAAAAGATAAATTCAATATAAAAAATGAAATCGTCTTTTGAAAATACAAATTCAGTGTAAAAAATGAATTCATTTTTTGAAAAAAAACGAGTTTAGTATAAAAATAAAATAAATGTTAAAAGTACTGTATTTTTTTATTTATTTTTTAAATAACTATATTTTAATAATATTTTTTAAAAGAACATTTTTATTATAAAAGAAAAATCCTATGGATATGTTTGAAAAATTCACACATTTCACATGTCCCAAGTCCTCCTTGGCGGGCATTAAGTTCTTTGAAAGGCCTTATGACTCTAAAGATGAGCAATCTTCCAAAAAATTTGAACACTTCATCATGTCTTGTGCTTTAATTTGATCTCCATCAACACTATTTATCTATATGGCCAAGAAATTTGCATCATAATGTTTAAGGTTGTGTTTACATCATGGAACAAGCAGGAAGAGGAAAATATTGAAAGGAAAACCAAATGGAAAATTGGAGAATAATTATTCACTTAAAAAATACAGAAAATTAAAAGAGAGCGAAGAGTGAACATAGAGTGGTAATAATGGATCAATGTTAAGGTAAAAAATAAAAATTCACTCAATATCTAAACATGAGATGGGCAGTTTAATAATCATATTTGAATGACTTACACTAACATAATCCTTTTAGCCCTTTTAAAATTTAAAATTTATAAAATCTTATTTTAAATATATTTTTAGTTATTGTTTATTTTTTATTTTTTATTTTTTATAATTCTTAATTGATTTAATTATTTAATTTATCATTATAATATATCCAATAAGATTGAAGATAAATTAAAATTTTAATTTTACACATGTTTGAACTTTGTTTAATTTTTAATTTAAATATTTTTTACTTTAGTAACTTTAAAATACATAAAATTTCAATTATTTAATTTTTAAATTATGTGATATTTACAATTAAAAAGAAAACCTTTTTTCATTTTCCTAATTTTAAAAATATAAAATTAAAAAATTTATATAATTTAAATGGATCATAAATGGGTTGTGTGGATCATTTTAACACAATTAAATAAATAATTCAAATAAATTTGATCAATTTTAAACTATCAATTTTTCTAAAAACTTAATGATAGTATTGGATTTGGATTCAATAAACATATCATTTTCACTTTCACAATTTGAACCATTGATCAATAGTTTGCATTTTTTTTCTCAATATCCTTTCTTTCTTCTACTTTCTCTTTGGATTTTCTAGTTAGCCAAATAGAGAAGTGATTATGCATCCTTGGCTAAGTTGTTTTTGGTTGAAGAAAAAAATCAAATCTAAAGATTAACCCAACCTATGAATGACTAAACCGGTTTGAAGAGCAGTTTATTGGCATATATTTTATTTTCTCTATTTTCTTATAAAATTAAGTGCGTATTAGGTAAATCAACTTAATAACTTAAAGTGACTTAATAATTTAATTTAAGTCATTAAATAAATTAAATACGTTTGATAAAATAACTTAATAATATGACTTAAAATAAAGACAATTTTAAGTAGTAAGTAAAAATAATTAACTTATTATTAAGTCTATATCTTCATTTTATTTTTTTATCATCATTTGTGCTAATTACCTCAACGATCTTTTTTGTTATTCCACAATTTCCATTATTACTTAACCTCACTTGTCCTAGTTATAATTTATGAGGATAAATATGTCAATTTAATGATTTACAATAAATTATAAATTAATTTTATCAAACAACATTAATACTTAAAAAATAATAATTAAGTAATAAGTTTTAAGTAAACAACTTATGTATAATTTTTTTAAATTAACTTAAGTCATTAATTAATAAATATTAAGTTTTGTCAAGTACCCTATTTCTACCTGGTATTGCTTTGATCCATAAATAATCGATACTTAATTAAGATACTTTAGATGCTTATCATAGTCGTGACAGAAACAAGAAGACAACTTAAGATATTTCATTTCCTGGGATTCTTGAATTAATATCATACAAACAGAAAAATTATAAACTTCCTAGCTTATTCATAATTTGTCTTTGTATACAACATCTACATATTTTCATTTTTCCTTCTCTCTTTTTAACCATTTATTTTGGAAGAATGAGCAAGAGCCAGAAGTTCATGCAGAAAGATGGTCATCAATGAACAATTTTTTCAGTATTTGCGGCCGGAGATCCCACAGTTGGAGTAGCTTCCTTGGTACTTCGGCGCAGGAGATTCTCTGTCATTCAGAGCCCAAAAAAATAAAGTAGCGATTAGAAAGAAGTTGTGTAATTAGCATTACCCTAATCAAATACAGCTAGTGATTTTGTGGTGGAGAGACATGTCCACCATTGAATCAAATCAAACTCATAATGAATCATTGGCCCCTTTAAACAACCATTTATCTCGAGCTCTTTTTCGTTCCATTACTAGGACTTGAGAGACTTTAAGGAGTGCTTAGGGAGTGAAAAATGGAAAGAACATAAAAATGAAGTAAAATAAGTACTTTCAATATTTAGAGAGAGAGAGAGAGAGAGTTGAGAGACTTTAAGGAGTGCTTAGGGAGTGAAAAATGGAAAGAACATCAAAATGAAGTAAAATAAGTACTTTCAATATTTTGAAAGAGAGAGAGAGGGAGGGAGAGGGAGAGGGAGAGGGAGGTAGGGAGAAATTTTTGTACCTTGAATAGCTGAGAAGTCGGGAATTCTTGCTTCTACCATGAGAGACCATGAATTCATTGATAGCACAATAAAAACTACAAGCAAAGCATAGAAAGCTGCAATCCTCAAGAAACTCCCCATTTGCATCTTGTTCTCTATTTGATCAAGCTTTTTTGTGCTATATATATATATATATATATATATATATATAGTTGCCAGTCAATATAATCAGTCTCTGTTTTTTTCTTTTCCATTAAACAGCAAGACAATAGCATTCAAAATTCAAAGTCAGCCATGTTATTCAAAGTCAGCCATATTTTTTTTTTAACCAGCAGGTGATACTGGGTGAGGTTTGAGGATGAAATTTGACATTTTCCTGTGAGATTCTCTTTCCGTGTTGAAACCCCCAAATTTTGAAATTCATCTACTTATATTTCCTTTCTTGTATTCATATATTTCCATCAGGTGACTCTTTACATCTATGTATGAGTTTTTGGGTCCCATATATTTAATGTTTTGTTAGCTTAGCATCTCCAGAAGCCTTAATTTAAAAGGCAGTCCACATCCCACCCCCCATTTTCTCCTTGGCCGGCATTAGGCCCTTTGAAAGACCTTCTGCGCTATGCATGACTCTAAAGATGAGCAGGCTTTGAAAGATTCAAACACTTCGCCGGGTCTAGTTTTCTTCTTGACTTACGGCGGCCATTTACCTGTATATCAAATTTGTATACCACTTGGAACAATGAGGGAGAGGAAAAAGGCAAATGAAAAAATTGGAGAAAGCTTGTACAATTAATTTGAAGGCATGGAGTGAACATTCCTTGAAATTTAAGAATTCTTTTCCTTGTATTTTCCTTCCCTCATCATTTCCGGCCCTCTCAGTGCCCTTCACCTTTATAAGAATCAAACAATCATAAAAGAAGAGTAATCAATCAAGTTATGCTAATGTATACCTATTTCATTGGGGTTGTGAAGAACCCAAAAGTGGATTCTCTTTGTTGAAGGAGAGTTACTCAAGGGTTTCTCTTGATTGTCATTTTCCTTCAAATACTATGTCAAAGGCCCTCCAATGGCTTGATTGGATCAGTTAGACAAATTAGCATATGTTCAATTGGTTGCCACCAAGTTACTTAGCCATTTTTGCTTTTGTGTGGCTATAGTGCTTAGTTTTTAGCATGTCATGTACTTATCATGAATTGTTTATTAGATGTAGAAACTAAATTTGAATCAATAGAGAATCTACCAAGTTGAGTTGAATTTGTATTTATATAAACTTCTTTTTCGATCTCTCCAACAAGCAAGCAAATGAATATAAAAGAATGGATGCACCAACACTTTCTCGATAAAATATATGCAATTTCATTGTCCATTGAGCAACATGTGGAAGTTTAAAATTCTTCAACCATATCTTGCTTTAGGATAGCCATACTTATACAAACCATTTTTTTTCTTCTGAGTTGTCTATGTTTGGTTTCTTCCTGGACACATGGAGAAATATGTGGAAGTTAAAAATTTCCTCAACCGTATTTTGCTTTAGCTTTAGGATAGCCATACTTATTACAAACCAACCATTTTTTTTTTTTTCTGTTGTCTATGTTTTCTTCCTGGACACATGGACTTTCCTTGCAAGACCAATGCCAATTACCAAGCAAAACTCCCTGGAAACGAAATTAAAAGACAATACAAGGAATGATAGAGTACATATATACTTTAGAAAACCAAGTAATTTTGCTGCATGCAACTTTTTCAATGTTGGCTTGGAAGCAACTAATCCAGGCTGCATAATTATCAGCAAATACAATGTAAGTTACTAGACTGATAAAGGATTAATTACAAGCCTGTTTGCAGTGATCGAGTTCTTCTTGGAGCTTCTCAATCAATTTGTCCTTCTCACCGATCACTTCTAATAGCCTTCTGTTCTCACCCCTTAGTGCCTCAAACTCGCGTAAAACCGCTTCAATCTGTGCTTCAATGGCCTCATCACTCAGCTCGAACACGCTCTCCACCACCCTCACCACCCTCCACAAGCTCACCACCACAAGCAACCCTCCTCCTTTCCCCTCCAGAAAGGCTTCCAAGAACAATGCCCCGATCACAACTGCGCCATCAACCACATACCCGGGTCGCCAAAAGAACGAAAACCCAAGCGCTATAGCCAGTGCAATGCTCTTTATACAAAGCAGGCCAAGTATGCCAATCCCAACCCAATGGTACCAAGTTTCTCCCTTCTTGTTCTCCTTGGTAGAGCAGGACAGTAGAGAGGAGGAAATTTCAAGGACAGTGAATATGAGGTCTGTGAGAAGCAAACAAATAGAGAAAACATGGACAGGGGTTGACTCTAGGAAACTGGCAAGGTGGATTCTCCATGGAGCTCTCTTATGGTGACCAAGATTATCTTGTTGTCTAGAGCTGAACACGTGCTTCCATCTCTGCCATCTCTGCCTTCTCTGCCAGTTCTTGATGAGATTTTGAAGAGACGATTCAATGGACTCAATGGTGATTGTGGTGGTGGGAAGTGGTGGTTGTTGAATTTGAGAGGAAGCCATGGAAGGATTTGGGAGTAGAGATTAATGGATGGTATAGGTTTTTGGATGATAAACTAATGTGAAAAACAGGAGTAGACTTTATAGGAAAGGTACGTGAAATGGAAGTGAAGGTGAGGTTTTGATGCTTTGGAGTCACGTCGAGAGCCAGTGGCATTATAAAAATTTAATTGACCCGCATTGTCTGCTCTTAATATTTAAGATCCAGATTTTAATCTGGATTTGATTTAGATTCCCTAACATGGAGAAGATAAAATATTTACTCGAATGTTTAGATTAAAAGAAGCTCATATATATAATATCATGAATTTTCCCGACATCCTCTTAAAATTTATTAGTTTTTATGTAATTTTTAATATATTTGATTTTTTATGACTTTAATATGTATTTGAGTCGTGTTTGTGCATAATCAATTTTCGATTTATTAATATTTTTTATTTTTTATTTTTAGATATTTTTGTAAAATCTAACTACTCATGGTGTTATAATTTTTCATATTTTGATCATTGGGAGCTCAGTGTGAAAAGGATCTACGAAAGAAAGCTTCTAAAGAGGCCTAGGGTCATTTTTGTACAAATCACCCGTAGAAGGAAGACCACAAGGACTTCTACATGGGCCTCTAAAATTGAGCCCAAAAGAAGGTGGAAATGTGAGCTTGAGAGCCCACTTGAAGACCCAAAATGAGTTATAAATTATTTAAGTCCTTGAAAATTTTCACTTCACCCACTAAGGAAAATTTAACAACATTCAATAGCTCTAAAATTTGATCCATACATTTGTTCAAACCTCCCATAACCTAATTGTTTGTGATAAAAAATAGAAAGCAAATTAAACTTCTACACTTCCATCCTTCAACAAATTAGGTTATTTTCTCATTTATTATGGTCTTTTTCTATACTAAATTAAATATTTCCCGAGAAGATTATATTTTCTCTATGATTATAAAAAAACCAAAAAGTTCTCCTCGCATTCATTAAAATGCTTTCATACCTTCTTCAAACTCAAAATAATAATAATAATAATAATAATAATAATAAATGTTTTTCAAAAGTATTTTTATAATATATTATAAAAATCTTCTTTCTCAAAATTATCAAAATACCTTTTCAACAAACCAGTATGTCTGGTATATAAAAAGATAAATAAATAATTATCTTCGAGTTCATAGAAATGCATACTTAACTCATAATCATATTTTTCTTTTAAGGAAAAAAATATTTTTGAATTTATAAAAATATTAAAAATGAGTTATATATATGGTGGGTTCAAATATTATAAACTTATATGTTTAAAAATAATAATTAAAATGACATCAGTTTTATTTACCCATTGGTTACAAATACAAAAGGCAGAGTGAGGTAGAACCGTAGAAGCCCCTGTCCTGAACGCAAGGGATAATAAAAAGAAATTAAAAGCAAAGAGGTAAACACATGGAAATCCAGTCTTCCATCGAGGTTTTTGTGGCCATTAATAGAAAATTTTGGAGGGGAGCGCTCAAATCACCAGCCCAAAGGGAGAAAAACACTGCGGAAGCACCAAGTGCCTCGCCACTTCTTCTTCCACCGCCCATATACCTCTTTCATTTCTCGCTTTTCATGGATGTTACTGCATTCTTTGTCTTTGCCTTTGGCTCTTCTTGATTCTCTCTAATACTATTTTCTCTGCATTTTCCCATCTTATCCAAATCTCAATTCCATTCTTCATCATCTTGAAGCGTTTTTCTTCACCTTGCCCTCGGTTGTTGAGGCCCACGTGGGCTTGCCCTCGCCAACTCTCAGCTTTGTGGTGCAATTCTTCCGAGGTCTCCCTCAACCCTTCTCTTCCTCTCCTGAAAGGAATCTGAAACTGTTGCATTTCCCTTACATTTCTTGCGTTTTTCCATGTGGGTTCTGAACGGTTCTTCTCTCTAGTTGGTGATTCTGGGCTTTCTGACATCTGATTCTGTTTCTTTTGCTTCTGGGGTCTTGGATTCCGGTTCATAGGTTGTGATTTTATGGATTTTTTGGTCTGATCTTTGCATCAAAGCACGAAGTAATTGCAATTGTGACTGGGTTTGCCCTTGTTTTTTGTTCTCGCAGATTGATTGAAACACAAGTTATTTGGGTGATATGCAGTCTCATCAGCTACATAACCCGCTGGAGGTTGTGCATTCTCTGGACCAAGAAATAGGCCCCAGTGATAATGCCAGTGACCCAAATGTTAAGCCATTCTCTTTGAGGTGATAGATCCTTGCAAACATTTATTTTCAACCTTTTATGATCATAGACTCTCTAAAAATATCCTCTGAGCTTTATTTTATTATCACATTGTATTCAATATGGTGCTTCATCACATGCACTATCCTTGGATGATACTGTATTGCATTTTGTTGCCTTTATTTACTTGAAAGTCCTTTTCGTTTTAGCTCATTTTGGTCCTTTCGTTCACGTAGTGGATATTGTTTCATCCTTAATCTTTAGCTGAGAGGAAATTTGGATTTTGGAATAATTTATGGTGGGTTTATATATAAGAGAAAGACTTCTACATTCTGCTTCTGATGCATTGTATTATTTATGCGGATGTTTACTCATGGCATCCATATTGGATTGAGTATTAAAAACAATACTTTAGTCGATATTCGGTTATCATTTTATGCAATTATTGGATTGATATCTCAATTAATTTCTTCAGTATGCAGGTTAATTCCTGAACTCTGTTTGTTGTACTTATTTATATCCCTTTCCTTTGTTCCCTTTCAATGTCAGATGCCCCTTCCTTAACAGCTTGCATTTGCAATGCTAGACGCCCCAATCTCATCTTGATTGTATTTCTTTTCAGTTTGGGTTTCTTTTTTCTCTTTTCACTAGCTGCTTGACCAGTTCTATCATGATTTTATGTGTGATATTGGGCTTTTTATAAATTATCCGGGTCAAAAATTCTGAAGAAGCAAAACCTAAGCTAGGATCTTTATCCAGAGAAGGAATTGTTTCTCACTTCTAAGTAACATGTTTCTATTGCAGGCAATATGTCCATGCCACTCGTGAAAGGGATATTTCTCTCAATTGGCCATTTCCAGAGAGATATCTAAAAACCTGTCTAAAGTATGGCATCATCAATGTGTTGCCACCCCTTGAATCCCATGATCCAACTAAGGATCAATCACTCAGAAATGATGTGGGTTTAAGTTGTTCTCAAGAAGAGAAAGCTACTGATGTTTCAGTCCAGAATAATGTGACAAGCATCAATAAGGATTTAAGCTGTTCTCAAGTAGAGGAAGGAAATGTTGTTTCCACCCAAAACACTGTTATGAATACCAGTGAGGATAAAATTAACAAAGCTAGTTGCAATTTATACTTCGATGAATCAGTTGCAGGAGTTTCCAGGGAAGTCTGCCAGTCTCTCTCTAACAGTAGGTTCAAGTGCGGAGAAGACAACCAACTTAGTCCTGATACTGTTCTTGAGCCCGTAGTTGTGGGAATTCAATCATCAACTACTGCACCAAGTTTGCATTCCCAAGATGGCCACAGCACTGAAGCACTGACTTCCCCTAAGATGTTCAGGCACAAACAAAGAAAGCGTAAGAGGAAACTTAAGAAACGATCAATGGTTGAAATCTGTGCTGTGGCAAAGCATCGCACTTTAGAGGACCTGGAGAAGAGTTACAGGTTGGGCTGTGATTCAGTGACACCCCAGGAGATTTTTGGTGAAGAAAACGTGCAAATGACTCATGTTGATCATGGTTGCAAACCGAAGCTAACTGAGGACTGCTCAGAGAAGAAGTATCAAAGCAATCATGATGCAGCTGCAGATGAAATGTTATCAAGCAAAAGAAAGCGAGAAGTAAAGTTCAAGTTCAGCAGATGCAAACCCAAGTCATGGGACAAAAAATTCAAGTTGTCTAAAGTGGCTGACATAAAGGTATGCTTCTTGTTTATTCAGTTTCTGGTAAAATTGTTTGTATTATTCACTATTTAAAAAAAAATATAGGCAAAATTACAGATAGAAAAGCAAGCATGCTATAAGATTGAACGCATAAGAACTTTCTGAAATAGAGCAAACTTTTCTAATATCTCAGTAGCCGATTCCTTTTATGGAAGATGTGATTAATATTCGGTATATCATTGTTAGATATATAGTTATTTTCTCCTGTTCTTGAACTTGAGTTGGTTTTCACTTATTTATTCCAACTGCATCACTTTGGGACAACTTAGTTTTCAGCATTTTTTATCCCATCTTCTAGATTTCTGGTTTGTGGTGTTCAAGTTGATTGAAATATCTAGTTCCTTTTTCTAATTTATTTTTAAATCTTTTTAAGGGAACAACATCCATTTCCTGTTTAAACCTGCCAATCATCCTTGTAATTTTCTTTGTCATTAACGGCTGTCTAGTTTGTAACCCTCAGAAGGATAATTACTTTATGTTTCTGTTCCTATGTTATTGGTTTTGATTGTTTTCCATATTCACAAGCTCATGGGTATAGATGCACAAATTTTCACCAAAGATGGAGGCTAAAATCATGACATTCATTCGTATCAACTTCAATATCTCATTATAGTGATTCTTTTCAGTAATGATTTTATGATTCTGTCTGTTGCTTTGTTATTGCTTTAATTGAGATATTAGTGATTCTTTTCAGTAATGATTTTAAGTTTCTGTTCCTTTGTTATTGCTTTGATTGTTTTGCATGTTCACAATTTAGTGAATATATGTGCACAAGTTTTTATATAAATGAAGACTAAAAGCACAACATTCATCTGTATCTGCTTAATATCTCATTATTTATTGTCCAAATTTTCCTTAAGTTCATGTACAAAGTGCTGCAAAACCAGAAACTTTAATCTGATTATTGTTAGAGGCTTAGTGGAACTGTTTGGAGTAGGGAACTTGCTTCTGCTTCACCATTCCTATTTGAAAGGCTACATAAACTCTTGAAGGGTGCTTTGGTGAAAGTTTCATAGTGAAAATATCCATCCCATTTTTTTCTTATGTACATCTATACTTAGCAAATCCCTGCCTACCTATAACATTTTTCATTATTTCATGTACTCACAAGGTGGAGTGCAAAAATAGCCCTACCTTCTTGCTCTTTCCTTATCCTTTTCCACGGTTATAATTCATTCTCTCCTACATATTGCACTGTGAACCCACGAAGAAGAATATAAATCTTGAACAATGTTTCCTTCTAAATGAAAAAATAAAATCTTGAACAAATTTGTTATTTTTCAGTGTTGCATCTTGCCCTCCCTTTCTGCTTCCCATGCTGCTAGCATCAGGTAACAGCTAAAACATAACCACAAATATTAATGGCTTCTTGCAGAGTTAGTACGCTCAAAAATTAATGAGCTGTTGGAGAAAAGATGACTAATGGTTTTTGACAGAGTGACAATTGTTGTTTATGTTTTTCCTGCTTATGGACACAATTGTTTTATATTTTTTGGGAATCTTATCATGACAGTTAAAAAAATGGGATATGACCTAATTTTTCAAGATCATTATTAGAGTAGTATGCAAGTTGAGGAGCAGTATCAATCTTGTTCCTGGATATTGCTTTTTCAGAATAGTAGAGAAATATAGATTTGGAGGAAGGAATGAACTGGTACATGCAGCTCTAAGTTAGTGCCAATGGCGTATGATTTTGCAAAAGGTACATACTTTTGATGGAAGAGATGAATGGTTAATGTCCTTTAAAAGATGAATTTTATCGGATCCTAGTAGAATCTCAACTCGCTACAAGGATAAAGCAAAGAAGATGTAAGGTTTACAGGGTTGTATCAAAAGGAGGTGTGGATGCATAAGAAAGGACAATACTATTAGATGTTCATAACAGGAAATAAAGAGAGAGGATAATCCTCGAGGATGAGGTCAACATTAGAAGATAAAATTCAGTTCCTTTTGAACATAAAATATAAGGAAAAAGGAATTTGAGAGAAAGAAATTGATTCTATATGGAATAGGAAAAAAAAAAAAAAGCAAACAATTGGGAAAGAGATATTTAGATAATAGTGAGAGAAAGGCCACTTTGTAATGAAACTAGGAGGTGGAATAGCATTCAAATGGTTATTGGTCATGACCTCAAAAAGCAGTAGTAGGAAAGAGTTATATAGACACTAAGAGGTCTGAGTACGATAACCTATATTAAATTTGAAGTGTACGATGACTTCTATGGTGGACTAGGTACAAGGGATGGTAAGAAAGATTTCCAGAAACTCGACAGTGCCAGGAAAAGAAGATATAGCATTTATTAAATGCATCAGCAGTGGATACCAAGACATTTGCTGAATGACCAGGAAATTAAAAGATCTGGATGATTTAGTTTAAAGAATTGTTGAAACAAAAGCCCATCATTATCTCATCATATATTTGGGATAATGATCTGAAGTTTAGCAGCTTTTGGATAGATGAAGTTGGGGCACTCTCAAGAATGAATAGTTTTGCAGCATGAGGATGGGAAAGTGTCAAGAGTGAAAGCCTTTGTAATTTGAGATTTTTTAATGCATTCTTGACTAGATTGTTTGTGAAAATCACAAGTACATATAAAAGCAATTGAATTGGGGAAAGGCATTCCAATGCTTATGTGGATAGAATAATTACATGCATACCAGTTCCTAAGTTCCATTTCTGTGAGCTTTTGCAGTTTAGCTCCATGTGCTTGCAGAGAAAATTTAGGGAATAAGAAAGAAAATTGATTAGACTTAAAAGTTCTCATTATTTAGGGGCCAATAAAACCAAAAACTCTTCAGCAAAGCTAAAGACAATGATTTGGCTAGTTAAAATTGACTTCTATCATTTTCATGAAAGAAAGACAACATAAACACATTAGTTGAAATTTTTATTTATTCTCTTCTCCATTTTCTCATAAACAAATGGGGGGTTGAGGAAGACCTAGAGTTATCAATGAGGTTGCATTGAGATGCACAAAATCGTTGGGGTTTATACGGCTCATGGAATCTTGTTTCAGAAGCTATAAATCCTTGTAGTTATTCAAAATAGTATCTCAATTTCCAGTATCATAGATCATGGAATCATCAGTAATAACCCTACCTAAATGACTTTCATAACTGTCCAATATTTGATATTTCTTATTTTGCCTGAAAAATTAGTTGGCTCATCATAGAGATGCAGTAATCACTTCTTTACATTTTTGTATGAATTACAATGAAAGAAGAGAAAATCCAATTATCTGATGGATATATAAACTTCGAAAACAGCAGCTTCCAAAGAAGTGTTTGATGTCTGCAATCGTGTTTTAATGGACCACTTCCAAGCAGACTAGGAAAACTCACACTCCCAGACTATACTGACATATTCAATCCAATTTTTATCTGTGTTCATAAGAAAACTTAGATGGAATTTTCAGACCTCTGTAAATTAACTCTGCTTTTCCATTTGTATTCAATTCATAATAGAATTATCAGATGAATTCCTGTCTCACATTCTTGGGTTTAAGGATCATATGGTTTGGGCTACTCCAAGCCTTAGAAAACTGTCAAAATATTTGGGTGAGGGAATGCTATTCAAGAATTTCTTCAAAGCATGAGTGTTTAAGGGGGAAAATGGAAATGCAGAAGCATACATCATACATTGTTTCAAGTCCATCACAACAAACATGATTACTCTGAGGTTCCATTCTTTCTGATTGTCCTTATCAGCACACTAGCTTCCCATTTGGCTGCTGATAAAACCAAGGAAAAAGAAAGGAAAAAGTGAATTTGGAACTATGTTCTATGTCATCTTGTTTCTGAAAAGAATCAAATACTCAGCTCCAAGTCAACCAGATAGTTGTACTTGTATCGAGCTCAGTTAAATAGAGGTCCTAGTTTTTTCATGTTCCAAGCCGTGGAATAAAAGATATAAATCTTAATTTTTTTATTCCTACATTCCCTCCTTGGTGCATCCAAGATGCAACCATCATCCTCCCCACTATTTTTGGTTTGGAGAAAGAAAGTGTAGAAAAGGAAAGAAAATTACATGATTTATTTCCTTTTTCATGTTGGAAGAAAGTGTAGAAAAGGAAAGAAAATTACATGATTTATTTCCTTTTTCATGTTGGCTAAGTAAGGACAGAAGAGAAAATGGAAGGAAAAAAAAAGTCTGTGCTTGTGTTGAGGCACTGATGAAAACATAGTGCATTTGATGCTCCCATTTGCAGCAGCACCAATATTGCAGTTGTGACAATGGGATCTTAGGAGTTGTTGCAATGTGCTAGCTGCGTTGTAGCTAGGGGTGCAGTGTGGGGTTAGTTGTGGTGCCATTTCTGGATGCTGCAATGGTGATGCCTAGGAGGTGGAGGGACACTAGTGGTGATGGTCATCCCAAGATTCTGTAGGTGCCAATATTTGTTTAAGATGGATTTCTTAACAGGTTTTTGTTGATTTTCATCCAAATCTTACCTGTTTAGTGTCAAACAGAATAAGGATGTTTTGCAAAAATGTCATGTAAATGTGCCTCATAGGATTCCCACAATGAGTTGATCTGTGAGCCAGCCCAGGTGGACAGTGCCAGTTGCAATGTGTTGGCTGGAGTAGCATTAGTGGTGATGAGGGTGATTCATAACTTCATAAATGCAGAGGCCTAAGTTATGAACTTTCGCTTTCATACTGTACCACGCTTCTTTCTTGATTACTTTCTGTCAAAAACCAAATGTAGGAATATGCTTTAGCATTTTTGTTCTTTATCCTAGCTATCATGCATTGCTTTCTAAAATTAAGTGAAAGTTTTACCAGTTATGATATGGATCTTCTCTCCACCAAGCCTTTCTTTTGTTCTTTATTAAGCACATCCAAGAAAGAAAATTAAACCCTTTTTGAGAGAGCTTTTTAAATGCTAAAAGCAGCGTCGACTTCAAATGCAACTTTTAAGAGTGTTAGAACAAAGGTCTCAATCGTAGGCCCCACATTTCCTAACATAATTTATCCACCTCTAGAAGCAAGGAGACTCATGCTTTTCCATAAATGCAATACAAGAAATAGATTTTTATTTAATTAAAATCTTTAAAAATATCAAAATTATCCATATTTTTAATAGCAGCATTCTTAAAGTACAATTCCTGAACATAAAATTCAATCACATAGCTAACACAACTATGTCAATTTCCACTTCCACTCTAAATGCAAAAGTCAAATGCTATCCCAAATAGGCTTTTAGTGGTAGACACCTTCAGCAGTGAATAAATAAACTCCTGGTACCTGCGCATCAAACCTTGCTTTTTAAGCGAAGTTACTGTTCTGGAATAGTTATTTGTGTTGTTTTTTGTTTTAGAAAATTCATTTCATGATTATGAATTTCTGTTTGATGAATCTTTGCATGTATCAATGAGCTGGGGTGATTTGAAATTGCTAGGAATTGCTTGTGAAAGAGTTTTGAACACTTCTTAAAGAATTCAGACTAACCAGATCGTCTGATTAAACCAGACTCAGTCTAAACCACCTGTTTTTCATAGATAATGACATTGTTTATACACACTTTCAGCTTGCCGAATTGTTTCTTAACCGACTAACAAATTAGAAAAATGAAAAAAAATAAAAAATAAACTAACTACTTACTCTTTCAGATTTCTTTTAACTGGTTTCTACTTTGATGCGTTCCCAATGTTTAAGGTTTTCGTTTTCTTTGGTCTGGGATTCTTTTGAATTTTCACATAATGATATTGGCACTAGCTTAATGTTATTGAATTTTTATATGGATTGTTTTAGTTTTTTTTTTTTTTTTTTCAAAATACACTCAAAGCCTTGCCACATTTGATCATATCTTTCAAGACTACAATTCTGAATTGTTATTTTGGTGGAAGAATATCATTTTAAATTCAAAGTCATAAAAATATCTCGGCAGGCTTGGTGAAAATAAATATCAATACTGTGTGTAAGCTTGATTACTCTTTTTGTCTTCTAAATCTTTTTCATACTTGCTTTCAATATAAACCTATTCCTTTCTGATCAAAAAAACATAAACCTATCTCTTCCAAAAATAAAACATGATGGGATACTTCTTGTTTTGTTTCTTAGAAGACTATAAAGAAAGATGCACTTTTTTTAAAAGAAAATTTTCCTCTTTTTTTTGTTCATAAAACTAGCTAGAAAATGTTTTGTATGATGTCAGCTATACATTTGTTACAGTCTAGATAGTACGATTTCATCCAGCTTTAGAGTGAATTTTGAAATGCTTGGATCCTTGTGTACATGTAACATGCTCTATCATCTCCTGACTTAAATTTACTCTTGTTGTTTTGTTCATGTTCTTTTGCTTTTACTGTAGTTATTTCATCATCATCATTTCTGTCATTTTATGTGACAGCAGAAAGACAGAGGCCATTTTCCAATGTTCATGTTGCATTGTGAGATTTTTACTTTGAAAATAGGAATTACAATGATAAACTAGGAACTGCATTATTGTATTGCTGTCATCTATTCAAGTTCATCCTTAGGTTGTCGTTCAACTGGATAATACATGAAGTTCAAATCAACACCTCTATCACCTAGCCTATGCCATGTATGTTTTAAGTATCATCAAGATGATGTAAAATATCCCGAAAAATATTTGTAGAGGCAAAAATGCGCCATAAAAAATCTTTTTAAAGAACGGAGAAAAAAAAATTTATTATCTAATAAATTTGAAGGCCTTCACAATGTCAGCAGAACTTTTGAATTAGAGATGAGATAAATTATAAATATCAAGATTGATGAAGCCAAAAGAACCCGAAGCATACTGAAGATTCAACATGAAACTCATTTAAAGGTTTATCATATGATATTTTACTACATAGGTGTGGTAGAAGAATGTGGTTATGTTATATGAACATGGGTATCAATACCTTTAGTAAACTTATAAATTGAAAGTGAACTGAAAATTGAAAACTAAAAATAGTAACAAAGCAAAGCAAATAAAAAACAGTGGAAGCTGATGGATACATAGGATAGATCTTGTTTATATCCTTCTTAATTTTTGTATGAAAAAATAATGGAATTTTTATTGTAGGAAAATGTTTTTTCCTGGATTCATAAGACTTCATCAACTATAGTTAGTTACAAAAACTAAATCGGCTTAAATCTTCAAATGTTCATATGTCAAATAATCTTTAGTTGGACAATTTAAAGAAACTAACTTGTCATTTAGTACATGGACTAGTGTGGATTAAAATTTAAGGGACAAAGTTGTTAAGAGCATTGACAGTTTAAGCTTTAGGAAAATTCGTAATTCAACGAAGTATCAGGTAATTAATTAAACTGGAAGTCTGGCTAACATGATCACAAATTTGTGTTCAACAAAATTGATGCCTTTATCCGAGATAGATTTTTTCTTTTTGCTAGATCTTCTTTTAAGAACCTACTGTAAAATTGTTTATCCCCTCTTAAGGCAAGCATTAGAGTTTACAATGTATGTCTCCATTACTACATATATTGCCTTTCTTTTGATGCAAATGAGGTTGTTATTATATTGATCAGTATCCTATTAGCTTTAATATTCTATCAATGCAGCAGCCAAACACATGGAATAGTATATGTCCTTTGACCTTCTCATCAGAAAACGAATTAGTAATGAAGGTAGGTAAAACTTTTTTATGACATTTGACATCACCATCATTTGAGTAAGTCCTCCTCGGGTTTAAGAGGACATTTGATGCACACCCCAACAATCCATCCTTGATACCAATGCTTGAATTGAAATTTGACCAACTCATCTGAAAGTCAATTGGAGTCCAATGAAGATTAGCCAAACCTTTTATGGCATTCAATATCACAATCATTTGTGTGACCTCTCGTGCAGCTTATGAGTTGCATTGTTGCACCCTAACAAGATTTATTTAATATATATTATCAGACATTAATGGTATATTTCCACCTACGGTGAACATCATATTACTACCTAACATCATTATTTATTAGGAAAATTTATACTATGGAAAAGGTACAACAAATTCTAATATAGTCATACTCAAAAAGGCTACCCTTCTAGCCTTTATAACGGACAGTTGAAACTTGCAGCTCAGATCATTGAAAAGCTCAAAGCTGAACATGGTTGAAGCTATCTTCATACATGGTTTGATTTGGATCATTCTTAATCTAACAAAATAATTGTTCTTGTACGACAGGATCCAGGAAGCTCAGCAGCCAAATCTACAGCGAACTAATTCTATGTCAAACCTAATTTTCAAAGATGCAGCTCAAGCTGAAAGAATATAGGAAGTCCATGAAGAATGGGGCATGCACCTTGTGGCCAAAGGATTAACAAATAAATTTAAGAAGTTGAAAGAAGCATGGAGATTACAGAAGCAGCTGTGAGAGGAAAGAGATGCATAATTCATCTATGGTTTTGTGTTTGGATTCTGGGAATTAGACTTTAGTTTCAGATGGTGCCATAACTAGTATTTAACACCTTTTTCTAAGATCAACATATTTGTAGGATGATTAAAGCAGCAGCAATGTTTAGGTCAATGCAGGATGAATAGAGAATATGGAGTTTAGTCTCTCAGTTGGATGTTTTGAGTACAATATTCCTATGTAGGATGCCCTGGATGTCTGCCAATACTCTTTCTACGGATTTGTTTGACAACATTTTCAAAAACAATCTTAAAAAATATGTTTTCACAACAAATTCTGGAAAAATAAAAATGTTGAGTAAAAAAAGAGTTTTCATATGTTCAGTTTTTCATAAGAAGTTTATGATATAAAATGAGAAATGTTATATTATGAAGTGTAGAACCAATTATCTTCGGACATGTGGAATTACGAAAAATGGATGCATTAGTAGGCCAAAAAAGAAAAGGAAAATAATTAAAAAAAATGATGGAGCTAAAATATAAGTATAAATATAAAGTATATACTATTAATGAAAATATAGTCAAAATATCAAAAAAAAAAATATATATGTATTTTATAAAATATGAGTAAGGTTATTTGGGTTAAAAGAAAAAAAATGAAAGAGGACAAATAAAATTCCTCTTAAGGTAAAAGAGGCATGCATGAATAAATTGAGGAAAATTTGAAGGTATCAATTCCGAATTTTTAATCCCACCCTTCATGGCTATGATTAAATCTAGACCATTAAATAAATATTAAAAAATAACATTTTAGTAAGGAAAAATTACAAAATAAAAAAAAGGAATTAAAAAGTAAAACTGATTGTATAAGATTTTTTCGTCATTGGCAAGTTGTCATTTTTCTCGACATATTACTCTCTTTTTTTCAAGAAGATTTCATTTTTCTTAGTCACCTTATCTCCATTTCCAACAATGACATCCCATTTTTCAATGAGATTTTTCCATCACCATCAAACCTTCAGTTGCGCATATTTTATTTTTGACAACTCTCTTTTGAAGGGAAGTGGACGGTTCCTATATATACCTATGTTAACGTTATTGTGATTTTGGTTTGAGTTTGAAATCCTACAAAATGTACACATATTTAACCAAAGCATGTACTTAGCATAATCAACATAATGAGTTGGTGTTGGAAAGTGCTTCAAATTCTATTTTGAGTCAATTGAAAAGTTATTGATAATTTTCTAATTAAAAATATTCATATAAAGGAGTTTCTTATCATGATAAAGGAAATATACTATCGTAAAGTCTTCTTTTAGAAATAAATATCCTTGACAATTATACAATAGTTTCCTATATGAAATCTTCATCTGTAATTAGAAAAATGTATAGAAAGAGATTTTGACTTAGAGAGTTAGTCTCTTTTGGGGTGTAATTGAGACTTTGGGATTTGAGAGCTCTAAAGTAGTTATTTCAACAATAGTAGAAATCCTTCTTTATCTTCACTCATGGATGTAATCTTTAAGTCAAACCACATAAATTGTCGT
This sequence comes from Vitis vinifera, assembly GCF_030704535.1. Lineage (NCBI taxonomy): Eukaryota > Viridiplantae > Streptophyta > Magnoliopsida > Vitales > Vitaceae > Vitis > Vitis vinifera. The sequence goes on from NC_081809.1 coordinate 21,359,095, forward strand.
GTGCATTGTATGTTTTTTGTTTTCATTATCTTATTTTCTTCTCTCTATTATTTTTTTTCTTGTGATTTTTCACAACAAATTTGTATTAAAGCATAGGTTATTAGACCTGGAATAGCGGCAAAGTTTGAGGTAAAGCAGTTTGATAGAAGAAAGGATTTCAATATATAGTGCATTAAAATGTGTGCCTTATTAATTCAACAAGAGTTGTCTAAAGCATTGAAATGTAAAAAGGCTCCACCAACAATAATGTTTGATGAAAAGAAGGATAAACTTATAGAGAAAGCGCGTAGTAATATTTTATTATGCTTGGGTAATGAAGTACTTAAGGTTGTGAAAGAGGATACGACTATCAAGTTGTGATTGAAGTTAAAAAGTCTATATATGATAAAGTCTCTTAAAAATCATCTATATTTGAAAGAAGTGATTGTTTACTCTTTAGATAAAAGAATGTACATTCATTAAAAACCACATTAATGAGTTTAATAAAACTATCATGGATTTAAGAGATATTGATGTTACAATTTATGATGAAGACCGAGTCATAATTTTGATGGGTTCATTATTGAATTCTTATAATCACCTTATGGATATTATGATGCATGGTAGAGATACTCACCCTGAACTCAAATGAGTCAAAGAAGATCAAACATATTAATGTCAAAATACATTTTATTAGGAATGTGATTGCATATAATACTATTGTAGTGAAAAAAAATCCCTACAATGGATAATCTCGCAAATATGATGACTAAACTCCTTCCTATAGTTAAGGTCAGACATTGCTTGAACTTAATTGGTGTTGATAGTATTTGAAGGTCCCTTAAGGGGTATGGAAACAAAGTAACATGAAAGATTTTTTAGTTTACTTGAATCTTAGGAATTTATGTCTAGGTGGAGATTGCTAGAAAGTGTTTCAAATTATATTTTGAGTTAATTGGAAAGTCATAAATATTTTACTAATAGAATATATTTATGTCTAGGTGGAGAGTGAATATCTTTTTGGGTGTAATTGGGACATTAGCATTTGGGAGCACTAAGGTTGTAATCTCTTTTAATAATAATGGAAGTTCTTCTTTATCTTTACCTGTGGATGTAGACTTTAATTAAACCACATAAATCGACATGTGCATTGTGCGTTTTCTATTTTCGTTCTCTTATTTTCTTTTCATATTATTGTTCTTTCTCGTGGTTTTTCACAATAGTTGGTCCCTCTAATATTGAACAATTAGTCCCTCAATTAAACTTTAAATTTCATCTTTGACAAACCCAATAAGATAGATAGACCCCTTTAAAATCGACCAAGTATTTATAAAAAATTATGAGTTCAAGTAAGAACAATTTTAAATGACATAAGGATTAAAAAATCCTAGCTTCTCCAAGATTAGCGAAAGTTATACTAGATCCTAAGAACATTATTTTAGGTGACTATAAGTAGGTGATGTCTCATTTCACTTGAGTATCAAATTTTGTAAACTTTCTTATCATAATACCACTTTTTAAAGCTCCATTACTAATTATAGGTAGAAGTTTAAGAAAACCTAAGTGGATATAATTCATTTTTAATGATCATCTTTCACTTGTTTTGTGGTGCTTAACCATTTAAGATAATGTTTTTTTATATAGACTTCACTTAAAGTTGTTTTCAAAAGCTAAGGGCATGTTTGGTCATGTTTTTTTTAAACTCATTTTTGAAAAATATTATTTATTCCTTAAGTTAAAAAGAATTTTTAAAAACAAATTTTAAAAAAACACGGACTAGTGTTTTTTTTTTTAAAACGGGTGAAACCTATTCCTATTTGTTTTTTAAAAATTGTTCTCTATTTCACTTTATTTTTAAAAATTGTTTCTAGAAAACAAGTATCATAAATTTTTAAAAACAATTTTTTAAAAAAAAAAATAGAAAACCATTTTTAAATTATACGATCAAACATGCCCTAAATTTATAATTTTGAATCGGATAAATAGGACTTGAGCAAAAATAATATATTTGAAAAAAAAATCCTTAAATCAGATTTTTTTATCAAAATAATTTCCAAATTAATGTATCTTGGCCATATAAACATCCAAGTGGCCTCAGATTTTTTTTACACACACAACCATAGTTAATAATTATAATTATAATTTTTTTTAAATATAAAACCCTAATTGGTAAGTACGGATTTGATCAATATAAGAAAAATTCAAAATCATAGTTATCAAATATGGTTTTATGATCTTCGTATGGATGAGAAACATTCATTTAAATATCAGATTATTTTGGGAGGGGATGTATTTAGTGAAATTGTTTTTTTTCTTCAAATAAACTATTTTTGCTCAAAACTTGATAAATTTTATGTTATAAAATTTTTATTAAATATGAGATCATTTATTACAAGTAAACATATAATTTAGAAGCGAAGTAACATTTTTTTTTAAATTTTAATATAAAACTTTTTAAATAAAATTACTTAAAAATTAACAAAATTTTATTTTATTTAAAAATTACTTAAATTTTTTTTTTCTATACTAGGTGAAAGAACACATTTTATTTTCTTTAGTTATTTATTATTATTATTGTTTAATAAAAGTGAAAGAGAATTGTTGAATTTAATTTAAAATTAATTTATTAAAAGGATGAAATAACTGATATTTCTGAATTTAATTTTTTTTTGTTTTTATTTAAAGTATTTATTTTTTACATAAATATCTTTGATTATTTTAAGTATTTATATATAGGTTTTAAAAGAAATAATTATTTTTATAAAAAAAAAAAAAGGATAATTTTACCGAAATGTGATAAAAAGGATAGAGTTTAGATTTCTAAAATTGAGTTTACAATCGGAAGTTTAATCGAATAACCCATTAATCTACAGGTTATTTTTACCGTTTAACACAGGCGCAGTAGATTACGCTCATGTTTAGAGAAAAGGGGCATTTTCCTTTCCTTTTTCCTTAGCCACCAAACGGCTGCTCAGCCCTCTGCCTTCAGGCCCCCTCTCAATCTCCACAGCCATCTGCTCTGTGCCTCCCCCACTCTGATTCTGGTAATCCCTTATTTCTTATCCTCCAGTTCTCCTCCCCCTTCTTCTTCTTCTTCTTCTTCTTCTTCTTCTTCTTTTCTTCTGCTTTCAGGATTTATTTTTCTAAGAAGCATGTAGTCTATGGTTTAAATTTTCAAAAGAATTTGTGTAGTTAATTAAGCTTGTTCATTTCAAAGTTCTGTTGGGGTCAGCACCAAAAAGTGGTGAAAGTTCCCACTCCATATTAGATGAGAAATGGAGGACTTTTATTGGGATTTATGTGTTTCTTTCTAATTATGAAATCGGACATTAGGGAACTTTTGGAATCAGAAAGTTGGCTGTGGTTCTTTACAGATATCATAACTTCATATACATTTGGTCCAAAAAAAAAAAAAATTACTAAAAAAGGATAAGCAAGTACATGTCTTGGCTACAAATGAAAAACCTCAAGAAAGTTGGTTACTCAACCATTGTGTGATGTGTTTTAATCAAGAAATTAGGCCAGGAGAGCATACAAATTGAATTTGAGAATGGACCATTGAGATGGGATTGTCGGTAAGATTTTGGTCTTTTGATAGATGTTGCTATGAATTGGTGTGTTTGGAAATGTAGGGTTCTATTTGCTGAGTTAGATAGCAAGGTTGCTTTCCCATGTTGGTCAATCTGCAAATCTTGAAAATTTTGTTTTCTCATAACACTTGATGCAAGTGAATGCATTATGAATATTGCATCTTTGTGGCAACAGTTCTATGATATATCGTGAATGAAGGGAAAAACACTTATTCAATCTTTCAAACAGAGATGATTATAGTCAAGAAAGCCTATAGTGTAGAATGAAGGAGTAGTTTTGGCTGCCCTTTGGGTATATTATCAGAAGCTCCATGCCCTTGAAGCCTGGCTCAAGTGGTAAAAGGGTTGGGGAGGGTTTATGGGAGGTTCAAGTCCCAATGGGGACTAAAATTTACTCCGAAGCTCCATGTGTCTTTTACTAGATGCCAGGGTTAGCCCGCCATATGTTCACCTTGCTGAGTTTTGTCAAACTCAGCAGGTCATAAAACAAGGCAAGCTGGTTTTAACATTGAGTTTTTGAAAATCAAGCGAAGGAGTGGCTCTCACTTCAGAGCCATAGGAGATAGAGTCTATGATGCAAGAGGCTATAAGCACAGGTTGTGCCTCAGCTGCATGAGTAATTTGCCTCCACTTTTGAAAATTACTTCAATGGTGGATATTTTTATCTCCTTAGGAGAATCATAATTATTAATCAGTAGTATTATCATTTTCTTCTGAGCCAAAACTTCTGCCTCAACAGACCCAACACCCCTCACTGCCACCCATCGGGTGCTACATATCCTACTAAGATTTGTAGTTTTTTTCCAGCTCTAAAACAGTTCTAAAATCAAGTTTTTTGGGTTTCTGCAGAATTCTTTTCTTCAGCGAAAAGAATTATTAAACTTGAACACTGCATCACTAAACATGGCATTCTTTTTTGTGTTGCAACCCTAAAATTCTTGATCTGGCCAGTTGAACAAAAACGAGTCACTGCCTGTATTTATTTATATTTTCTATTATTGCTATGAAAGCTGAGAATCTAAAATAGTCTTTTCAATCGATTAACTATTTGCAACTCTTTCATCTGTTCGTGCTGTTATGTCTTGAAGAGTCATGTTTCATCATGGTAATTCTGTTGGGCATAGGCTGATGTAGGTATCCATTTTCCATTTTACTTTCAAGAGGTCTGTTGTTAAATCAGTTCTAGGATAATATGCAAGCATGGTATCGTGATATGCATTTTTATCAAGTGGCCCAATCTTCTCTCTCAATGTGGTACCTTTACTGTTGCCCTGCATTTTGGATTTTATGAATTTGAAGGAAGTTTTTAGATTTGAGGCCCTGAACACCCACTTTTTATTGTTCTTCCTGACTAGATTTAGCGAATTCTGGTTTTATTTCATTCATATATTTCAACTTCCCAAGTGAGCTGGTACTTCCACTTGTTCACATACTGTTTGATTATATTTCCAGCCTAAAACAATAGTCAATGTTTCTCTCCTGAAATCCCTGTGCATCTAACATGAACTCCATTTTCTGTAGATATAGCACAGCATGCCTGTGCAATTATTGGTTCTAACGGGTATGAGTAGCAGTCGTGCCTGTCAGTGAGTCCTGCTTCAACTTGCTCGTCAGCAATTCCAAAGGACCAATTTTATGTTATTGTCTAATGGTGAAGAGTGGGAATTTTACATACCGTATTCCATTTTTCATACGTAAATCATCTGCTAACTTGGCATTGGTTCCTAGCTTGTAATTGCTATTGGAAACTGAAAAATGGCATTATCGCTGCCTGTCTCATCCCAGAAAGATAAGCACACCATTTTCCTGAACTCCAACTTCCTCCCTTTAAACCCTCAGTGGATACCCTATACCATTAATAGAAATGATAGCAAAAACAGAAAACCTAAAAACCTCTCTATCTCAGTTTCTTGCTCATCTTTGAAAATTGTTCGTAGTCCATCACTAGACAAGAACATTGTGAAGCAAAACAAACTTCGTTTCATTCAAAAGCTCAAAACATTACTTCTTTCTAAACCAAAACACTACATGCCAATTCACATTCTTTCCAAATGTCGTTCATACCTATCCCTCTCAAAGCCTCGGTCTCTGCTCTCAATGATCTATCGTTATCCTTCCATTTTTGAACTCTTCAGGATCCCAACACCACCGACGCCATTCAATGCAACAAAATCATGCACACAGCTTTGTGTCCGTCTAACCCCAGCTGCAGCATCCCTTGCTGCTCAAGAATGCAATCTTAAATCGGCCATGTCCATCACCTTGGCCACCAAACTCCAGAAACTTCTCATGCTCTCCTCTCACCGCCGGCTCCTCTTAACAAAGCTGGTTCACCTTGCCCCGGATCTTGGCCTCCCCCCTAATTTTAGATCACGCCTATGCAATGACCACCCGGATAAATTCAAGACTGTTGACACTTCTTATGGCCGAGCCCTAGAGCTTGTCTCGTGGGACCCCCACTTGGCCAATCCTTTGCCCTCTCCTGAAGTTCAGTCACTTGGGTTGATAGTGGACAGGCCCTTAAAATTCAAGCATTTGAGACTCCGAAAGGGGTTGAATTTAAAGAGACGTCATCGGGATTTTTTGATCAAGCTCCAAGAATTGCCAGATGTGTGCCCTTACAAAACTTCAGTAGGGGAGTTCCCAAAGGAGTCCATTGAAGCAGAGAAGAGGGCTTGTGGTGTGGTAAGGGAAGTGTTGGGGATGATGGTGGAGAAGAGGACTCTGGTAGACCACTTGACACATTTCCGGAAGGATTTCGGGCTGCCCAACAAGTTGAGGGGAATGCTGGTGAGACATCCAGAGCTGTTCTATGTAAGTCTAAAGGGAGAAAGGGACTCCGTGTTCTTGGTGGAGGGCTATGATGATAAGGGAACCCTTCTAGAGAAGGATGAAACCTCAGTGATAAAAGAGCAGTTGATGGGGTTGGTCAGGGAAGGGAAGAAGATGAGGCGAGAGAGAAGAAACCAAAGCATCAACAATGAGGTTGGTGGCTATGATGATACCATTGATGATCATATTGATGACGGCACCAAGGATGGTTTTGACAGTCTGTTGGATTTTGAAGATATTGACGGTGATTATGAAGATTTTGGCAGTGATAATGAGGAGGAGGATGATGAATATGATCTCAGCAGGGTGGGTGTAAACTTTTGGACTGCAGATGCTCATGTTGTTAATGATGAGGAAAAGGGACCTTCTGAACCTTGGTGATGATGCTGTACATGAACAATGTAAATATCTTCCCAAAAGAATTAGGCCCTTTTTGTATACCTTTCTTGAAGAACTTTTCTGTTATTTAGAATACAAAACAGTTGAAAATAGTTTTTGAGAATTTGTTCTCAAAATTGGTTGTTTTTTAGAACAATTTTTAGGTGTTTTTTTTTTAATTGAAGATATGAAAAATACTTTGAAACTTTCACGTAGTGTGCAAGTGCATACAGAAGATTTTGATTTGAGTTTTCAAACAGAATTTACTCTCTAAAATAATTAAGAATTGTTTTTTGAAAACATTTATGATGATTGAGATGTATATTTTTATGCTCTTTCAACAAACCATGTAAGAATGCAGTAAAGTTCCTTATCAATGAAATAAAAAAAAATTGCCCAAATTATGAAGAGTAGAGTTTGAAATTTGCTACAACTTTTCTGCAGAGGAAAATATCAACTGATTTATTGAGCGTTGTTTGGATTGAAGGAAAATTTTCATAAAAGCTTTCTTTAAGCTAGGTTTTGTTCAGATTTACTTTCAAGGAGTGAAATAAAACTGCACCAAACTAAATTATTAGGGTTATTTGGTTAAAAGGGGTTAAAATAACACTCATATTTGCAAAAATAACTCATCCCTCAAAAAAGCATAAAAAATTACTTGAATTGGACAAAAATGCCCTTTATTTTATTTCCCTCCAAAACAACTTTCCCTATATTTTATAGATTATCTTTTAGTTTTTTTTTTTTAATATCTTTTTGCTCCTTCTCTTTGTTCCTCTAAAAAAAATTAAAAAAAAAAAAAACACATAAGTTTTCACTGTTCTTTCACCTACTCTTCATTATTTGTCATGAAAATATATTAAGAGTTGTAAGTAAGCAATATTATTTTTTTTATTTTTGTTTCCTCTGTAATAAGGAAATGTAAAACCTCACCTCACCATTACAAGTAAAAAATTGAGACTCAACTATTAGCTAGGAAAAAGGAGTTTAGAAAAGTGAAAAAAGTGAAAATTAGTTCAAAAGAAGTTGAAAAACTTTATCCATATGACAATAGATTCAACTAGCAAAGTAGCTCAAATGATGGAAATTTATAGCATCATGAATATTGAAGAAGGTTTCGTTTTCACCTGAATTTAACTATGATTGAGTTATATGTACAAATGGCTTAACTATGGTTAAGTTCACAATCACAATTTTTCGCTTGAACTTAACTACGATTAAGTTCACAGTCATAATTTTTACTTGAACTTAATTATAGTTGAGTTGCACTATCAAAGAATTTAACTATGATTAAGTTCACAATCACAATTTTCACTTAAACTTAACTATAGTTGAGTTACATTAACAAATAACTTAACTAGGGTTAAATACACTGTCATAATTTCATCCAAACTTAACTATGGTTAAGTTGCATTAAATAAGTACTTAAACTTCATTTAAGTTGTCAATCAAAATGTTCATGTGACATTTAACTAACCTATGATTGGTTTTCATTTAAAAAGAGCTTACACTTTAGTTGGTTAAGTTTCATTTGTAAATAATTATTAGGTAAGTTTTCTAAAATTAGAATGTTTACCTATATGGTTAAATGGTCACTTAAAAATCTTTACCTGTATTTGATTGTGATAACTTTACCTATATTAAATTGTGAATTAAAACCTTTACTTTGACTTCCTTATGATTTTCATTTTCAAAAAATTACCTCATTAAGCTCTTTTCTCAAAATCAAGATGTTCACTTAAACTTAACTATAGTTAAGTTTTGAGGTCTAAAATTTCGCTTGGACTTATAGTTAAGATTTATTTGTAAAAAACTATTGAATTAAGTTCTGTAAATCAAATTATTCACCTAGCTTTTGGTTATATATCTCTCAACAGTACATAAAGTGTTAATAAAAAAATGTATCATATTATAATTAAAATGTTCACGTCAATTCAAAATATGCTTTTAACATAGCAAACTACATTAAAAAAAATAACTTTAAGCACGAAATAAAATTCATCCAAACTAACAATTAACCCTCAACAACATGTGAACCCACTACATAGACAAATTTTTGAAGTAGAACAATTCAGTTGTCATTTTCTCTTGAAACCAATCCATATGGGGCATCGGTTAGTGACCTGATGGATGATTATGCATAAAGTATTCTGCATATTTTATTTAGAACATTCCACTAATCTCCACTGCATGAAACACAAATAATCAAATTTAAGATCATTATAAGAAATTTATTGTATAAGGCATAAAGGTAAAATCATAAGATGAATGTTTAGATATTTGTTTACTCATTTTTGTTGAGGAACATCGTGCAATTGTTCAATGTCTCATTGTTGGTCACCCTTAGGATCACCATTCTCTCCATAATACGCTATGCAATATATGCAGTAATAATCTAGCTAAAGGTATGATAGCGCCTTTCAATTGATCATCACTATTAATGCCTATCAATGAGTCGACACAAATATTCTATTTTGAGTAAGGTGAACTACTCTCAATACCCAACACATACTTTAAACATTAATAGGGACATAGACGATGTACTCCTCAAACTATTTCATGGAAAGAATTGGATAAAAGCTCATTAGCATAGTCAATAAGAACATTATTTCCTTGCATATGAAATTAATTTTATTTTTTGGCATATTTCTCCCACCTTGCTTTAACATTTGTCATATAAGAAGAGGCAAAAAAGAATTGTTAAAATAGCATAATTATCTAATAATATGAAAACTAACAGTATGAAAAAATTTTAAATACCCAAAACATGATGTTGGTGGTGGTAAAATTTTGAGAAAATGCATGTAGCTTTTTTATTAGCTACTTACGGAAAAAGTAAAAAGTGATATCAATATGTTAGACAATATATACAAAAAAACATTAATTATATTATTTGATTTTATGTCAATATAATAATAAGTAAAAACAAAGATAATAAAAACATTTACTTACTAGATAATAAGTACATATATAACAACACCATCAAATCATATTGGAGTCCAAAAAATTCATTAGGGCTCAATGAACCTTGGTGTGGAAGTAGTACTCAAGTTTAATATCATTGGGCAACTATTAGCAACATGATTAACATATTTCATTTCGATAATTAAATAAGCCTAATATGCCTAAACTTGGAAAACATATGGAAATCCAAACTAGACTATATGCTTATTGTGGTATATTTCCTTTATGTTGCTTCTTACCTTGCAATTTTAACCCTCGATTCTCTAAGGCCCGTTGCAACCCAAAAAGAGTTCTTTTATAACAAATCCTACCTCATTAATATTTATTAAAAACTTCCAAACTATCAACTAGACTAACTTATTACATGTTTATTAATTTTTTTTCCTTTTTTCCCAAGTAGAACATGCTCAAGAAAGTACAATAAAACTTACTTGACCATGTCTTCATCTTTAAGATTTTTAAGCTTTTTCTTTTACTTCTTGACCAAGTTGAGGCATGGGACCAAAACTTAAACCATTAATGAAAATCCAAACTCATCTTGATTAAATCTTAATCCCTTTAACTTTATTAAAACCCACATTTCGTCATCCTTATTTGTAAGACTGACATAATATCATGTGGTGCACAACTTGAGCTGAAAATTTAAGTTATGACATAACCAAAAAATGCCAAAAGCAAGGATTCTTGAGCATCTCTAATTGCTGTTTTTTTTTTATTATATATATTTCCGATTATAGTAAGGTGCGAAAAACATGTAGCCTTTGTTAGGAACTGCTTTTCTTCAACTATTTTAACTATAAAACATGTCAAGGTAGTAGTAGTAGTATATAAATCAAACAAAATGAAGCTACTAAACATTTAATACAAATTTGTAAATGTTGTACAACAACATATTAACCTAATAACAATTTATTATTTTGAACATACCCTAATAGTTCCCAAAATTTTAAAAACATCAAGTAACAAACCTGATGCTACTCAAACACTATTGCATAACATCCCTAAAAAGTCAAAAAATCACTAAAATTTCATAAATTCTCTAAAAACTTATCCTTAATCATATACCATTGCATGGAATTGTTATATGTTTTATTCACTCCAAATATATAACTAACAATAATAGAGAACTAAACAAATTTATAAATATATAATTTATTATTTTGAATATTCTTCAATAGCTCCCAAAATTTTAAAAGCATCAAATAACAAACTTAACCTCACTCAAACACTATTGCATAATATCCCTAAAAATACAAAAGATCCTAAAATTTTCATAAATTTTCTAGAAACTTAACCCTAATCAAATATCATTACATTGAATATATCTAATTCACTCTAAATACAAGATTGATAATAATATAAAAAAAAACAAAAAAATAGTAATATGCTATTTATTATTTTCAACACACTTCATGAGTTCCCAAATTTGTAAAAACATTGAGTAACAAACCTAACCCTACTCAAACACCATTGCATAATATCCCTAAAAAAAAAAATCCCTAAAGTTTCATAAATTATTTGAAAACATCATGTCCTTAATCACATGTTATTGCATGAGATTGTTGTATATTTTTTTATTCACTCCAAATACATAACTGACAATAATGGAGAACTAAAAAAAATTATAAATATATACTTCATTATTTTGAATACACTTCAATAATCCCCAAATTTTTAAAAAACATTAAGTAACCAACTTAATCCTACTCTAACATTATTCTATATAACATTATTAAAAATTTCAAATTTTATAAAATGTAAAGGCCACTCACTGACTTTGTGGATTCACTTTTCTCTTCCGTTGCCAATTGAGATTTTTTCTCGTAACTTTACTTTTCTTTTTCATTCGCAATTAAGATTTTTGCTTTTTGGCTAGCATTTTAAACCTCTTCGACTTATCACTCTTCAATAAACTCATTTTTTGCTTCCTACTTGGAGATAAAATAGGAGACAACTTCACAAAAAGAGAATAAGAAGCTTTTTAGGATTTGAAAATGAAAGAAGGGATGAGAAGTGAGAAGTCTTTTAGGGTTGGGAATGATAGATGAGAAATTACCTAGGACTCGTGGAGGAGAGAGAAGAACACCTAAAAGAGAGAATGAAACAAAATAAGTGTAGGGGGAAATAAAACAAAAGGGACATTTTTGTCATAAGGTCAATTTTTTGATGTTTTTTGAGGGATGGGTTAGTTCTAATTCAACCCATTTAGCCAAATAACCCTAATGATTATAACTTGAAGTGAGATGACGTGGAGCCTCATAAGTGGCCAAGCCCTATCATAGGGATAGGGCCCTCCCACGCCCGATGCCTCCTCGTCTTGGCGGGACGGCATATCTGATTTCATCATTTCCATTTCTTATTCAAAAAATCCATATATATGATAACATTGATGAGGACGAAAGCAGAAATTAGGGCAGATCCTGACCGTCAAAGCTCATCATCGCCGTCAACCATGTTGACCGGACGAGAGAGCTTGATCCGATTGATCGGGAAACGGAGGAGGTTCCTCCCCAACCGTCAATCTCTTCTCTCAGCTCCAATCGAGGTTCTTTCATCTCCATCTCATTTTCCTTGTTTCCCTTGCTTGGTTCCCGGGAAAATCTCGGAAGCTCACTGGAATAAAAACTTTGCATTTCTTCGACCTATTTCTCCGCAACCATACGGGGCAATTTTGAATTGTTTACTGATTCTTGGAGGTTTTGTTTGCTTGCTTATGGCCAGAGTACCTTGTCTCTCAGCGGAGATGAAAATGGCGGAATGTTGGAGCGAACAGCGGGCGTTTCGGGTGAAACGACGTCGTCTAAGGTTGATTGGGTTCCTTGCCCTGTTTGTGGAAGCACTATTCGCGGTGAAGATTACATGATAAATTCTCATCTAGGTATTTATTTGTTTATTGATTTGTTTTGCATAGTATACTTGATTCTCATTTGGCTACGTTTTCAATGGAAATGATGGATTATATTAACTGAATTGATCACTTTGGTTGCTGAGAAAAGATGGGGGCAGAGATGAAATTATAATTCTAAATGTTAGATTTATTTGTTATTTGGAACATGAGGAAGCGGATGCTCTTCTAACTTTGTTCAATACTAGACAATGTGTCTTACTTGAAGGCTTTGTTATATTTTCCAGAAGCCTCACCAGCTTGTGAGAAGGCATATTTAGCCTTGTTGCTATGCCCATAAGCCTTTCTTTATTTTGTTTTGCCTATTCAGTGAATTTATACTTTCAAGTTAACTAAATTGTAGAAATGTATATAAGGAAAGATACCAATCTTTTATGCAGAAACCAAGCAACTTAGTGCCTGTTTGGTTACATTTTTTATTTTTGACTTCAAAAAAATAGAAAGTCTTATGTAAATTGGAATTCTTATACAAAAGTGGGTAGATATCTTGTATACTTGAAAACACTTTTAAAATTTTTTTAAATCTAAGTAAAAACTTTTCACTTCTCAAAATTTTAAAATTTTGAGTAGAGTTTCTAAGAATACAAGGTAACTTTTTTCTTTTTATATAAGAGTTTGTATTTTTTATTGGAGTTTTTATTTTTAAAAATAAAAATACAAGAGTTTATATTTGTATATGGCCTATTAAAAGTATTTTTTTTTAACTCAAAGATTTTTTTAAGACAGATTTCTCTTTAAGGAAAAAGTGATTTTTTTTCTTAATAGAATTTTTTTTATATTTTTCTTCTCTTCTCAACTTAAGCTTCTGTAAACACCCAAACACAAATTAGCCCTCTTTCTGCTTCCATCCAGTGTTTTCTCTTCCTAGGGTGAGGCTATGCAAATTAGCCTTGAGGATGCAACCTCAATAAAGGGTAATTGAGGCTTATGCCTCATCATGTTGAGGCTTATAGCTTTGAGGCTATTGAGGCTTAAGCATCAAATATTCAAAGGCTTTTAATAGGTTTAGAGTCTTTATGGGATTTTTGTAAATGATTTATAAGAAGTTTAAATCTCAATATTTGATGGTTTTAACGAGTTGTGCTTTTGTGGGGTTTTGGTATAGATTTAATAAGTTTTGTTTTGGGTCCAAGACTAGAGTTAAACCTTTTAACAAAGGATTTACCGTGGCCGAGCTCATATATAGTCATTATGTTATTATTGATAAATAAAGGCAAAAATATTACATCAATTGGTGGATTAATAGACCAATTGGATGTGACGCCTTAAAGGATTCTACTATTGATGGTGACACTAGTGCTAAAGATTATTTGATGAAGCCATGAGAAAAGTTGGATTGTAGAATAGAGAAAGATGAACTGAATTAGAAACTATAAACAAGACAAATAATTAATTTGATCGTCATGAATTGTATGGTTTTCTTCTTATTCAATTTTTTATGTGATTTTCTTAGTATTTTTCTGATTTTTTGGGATTTTTTTCTTTTTCATTGTTATTTATTTATTTATTTTTGTTTAAGTTAAGGCTTACACTTTGTTTCGCCTCAAAACAAAACTTTTGTTTTTTTTTATTTTTTATCATGGGCTAGTTAGATGCTTATGGTTTTGCTTGATGGCTTCCAGATGCATGTCTAGCTAGAGGAACCAAGCGGAAGTTGACCCAACGCACTCTTCTTCAATTAAACTTCTGCTCAAGATCAATGGATAAACTTGACTCCGGTGAATCAAAACACTTGGAGAACAGTGGGGTTCTGAAGGCTCCTGATAACAATCTTGTACGGAGTACCACTCCTAAATTTTCCTATTTGGGTGCATTTGAGGAAAATGATAATAAACAATTCAAATTGGACATTCACTTAGATTCTGTCATGCGTAATTACATAGATAGTTCAGCCGAAAATTTAATCAATGATGATACGACCAGCTATGATACCAGTTCCAATTCCCCTTCATTGCTCCCTAAAGATGAGATGCCTAAACATGATATAACTGTAGCTATGGACAACCTATCTGGGGTGACTCTTGAAACTTTTATTGTTGGTCGCAAGTTTAGTGATGAAGAGGAGTTAAATATTGGGGCTAGCATCTCTCTTCTGAGAGACCCTGATAATGTTAAGGACCCCAATGCTATTAAGGTTTGTCTCCTATTTTCTTTTGTTTACTTTGAATTTTACTTTTCACTCCACTCACTTTTAAAGGGATTGCGTGGTCCTCTTGAGTCAGGTCCTTTCTACAGCTTCAGGATGCAGTAAAGTGCTTGGTTTTCTTCCTCGAGAGTTAGCTCAATACCTCTCTCCCTTGATTGAGAAATACTGCATGAACTTTGAGGTATTGTAGCTTTTTAAATGGAAGGAATTGAACTTGCTGAACTTCTATGTGCTTTTGATTGCTGGCTTATGTTTCTATATGCATGTATTTCTTTCTTAATGATTTCCCTGTATGGGTATGAGTGGGCATCTGAAGGTGGATGGTGTAGTTGCTCATTCATGCGAAAAAAAAAAAAAAAAAAACATATGCTTGCATGGTCTTTTTCTGAAACAAATTATACCAAGAAGATTGTTCCTTTTTATTTGAATTTCCATTTGTCATATCATCTTAATTTTCTTTGGTTGCTCTCAGATCCATATGCTTACTCTCTGTACACTCGCATGCTAACAGGAGTGTATTTTTCCATGTCTGATCCATTTGAAGCAGCATCTTAGATATTTTGTTAATTTATATATCATTTCTAACTGAGAGAGAAGTTGAAGCTTAGAACCAAAATTTTATGAATATTCTCACAAAAAGGTTAAAGAAAATAAGCTTGTGGATCTTTTTCACTTATTCTTGCATAATTTTTTTTTTATTTTGTTTTTGCTGGATTTGTGGTGTTTTGCTAAAAGTTCCTTGTTTATTTTTTGTTTTTATTTATTTATTTATCTTGCTGCAGAATATTTTTTACCATTAATTTCAAACTAATTTGATCTATGAAGAAAAACACTCTTCTAATAGTCCATGAAATACCAAAAAAATGTTTGCAAATACATTGTTTGATAGAGGCTTCATTCAAAGAATTGCATATACAAGCAGTGGACATCACTAACAGCAAGTGACCATTGTTAGATTGAAGAAATGCCTATTCATGCCGTTAAGGCCTCTAACAGTGAGTGACCATTGTTAGATTGATTAATGATGTTCTGCAAAATCACAAATTTGTGATCATGGACAAATAGATGATTTACCACTTATAATTAGAAAGATAAATAGCTTGCACCTGGCCTGCAGTTAGCCAGATCTTGATACCAAGTCAAATTACCAACTTTACTACAAACTCAAGCTGTTAAAATTTAGACCCACAATATATATCTTGCTCTAACAAAAAATATAATTAAATGATGATGAAGAGTCAAAAACCTTTGAATTGTTAAATTTTATCTCACATTGTCTTATACTTGAGATTGTGTTGCAGGGATGTGTTACTTCTGTTCCAAAACATTCTCTTGATGTTGTTCCGATCCAGATTGTGAACCAAATAATGATACCATGTGGTGAAAAAGAATTTGATGATCTAGAGGCTTTCAGATTCTTATGGAAACGTGTTCTTCAGACTGTTGAGTCTGCAAAAACTTGTCCACCCAGCATTGCAAAATATCAGCGGAACTTTTGTTTTTTAATTCAGGAGGTTTTAGCAAGTAATCCACACCTCTTCACAGATGACGAGAAAATCTTCCTGGGTACCAATTCCACTACTTGTCCATAGTTCTACTTTTAATCCTTTTGACAGGTTATAATGATGTCATCCTTGTTATTATTTGGCAGGATCTTTCACTTCACTCTCAGATGACTGTCAGAGAATTTTTGTTCGATTATATACAAGAAAAGGTGATTTTTCCCTTTCAATTGCCAGATCGGGTTTTGTCTTTTTATGTGCTTAGATGGTCTAGTTACCTTTCTTTTGACTGTATTCCACTATTACTTCCCGTTTCCTACCAATTTAGAATTGAGAGTGTTATTCCTGTACAAGGAAGATAGTAGTAACTGAACCTGTTAGGGTATTGGCTTCTATTGCATTTGCCTGGTGTAATGTCGGGATGCACTACTAGATATTTAGCCATTTAGTTACTTCATGCTTGCTAGCTAAGAACCTTGAATTTTTTAAAAACATTTACTTGCTCTGAGATGATTTATACTGATAGTTGCAATGCCATGGTATAAAATCAATGATTGATTTTTTTATTTTTTTTTAAAAAGGTTAATGTGTTTTAGGGACTCTATACTGTTGATGACCACTTCAATTACTGTATTCTGATTTGTAAGACAACTACCTGGGATACTGAAGCTACCAGGAACAGACTAATCCTTTACTTAGGAACATAGGAGAAGCCCCCTCCACCTCTCATGGGTGTTCCCTTTGTGGGGAAAGGAGAATGATTTTGCCAAAGAACTGGTGGAGCGTGGCCCTGCTGAGATTAATTGGAAGATTATTGCTCAAACTGAGTTGATCTTCCTTTTGCTCAACTAAAAAATAAAGCTAGATTCCAAAATCTTTGGTAGGTTGTTACTCACATCTAGAAAAGTTTGATCTTCCTCTCCCTACACTCTATCCTTGGAACAGTTAACCTTGGCCATTGTGACTTATTACTACCCATCTCTCCCTTTTGGCCTGCTTTTGTATTGAGGTCTATCCTTTAACCATAGAGCTGATCTCTAGCTCTGTTGACTGATCTTTTCTGGGCCTGGCCTACACCCTTCAGTTTATTCCTTTTCCCCACAGAAAACACACTCAATTGATCACACTTGTTTCATTGGTACCAAGGTAAGCCTGATCTCCTTTTCTCCCCATTTAGGTAAATCGAATCCCTTTTTCTATCCCATAGAGCTCAGTATTCTTCACTGCCTGTAACAATATTCTAAACAGGATGAGGCAAAATGATCCATCCATATTCTCGTGTCCATCTGAATTAATATGGGAAGTCCCCTCATTGTCTGAGATTTGGGGTGATAGAGACCCTTTCACTCGTGGGAGAAAGGCAAAAAAAGCACCATCTTCCTGATCCACATGAGATATCTAAAAATAAAAATAATAATCTTATTGAATGAAAAAATAATAATCTTGTTGAATGATATATAACTAATGCCTTACGGTGCTAGCCACCCATTCAACTTGACTCTTGCACGCCCACTCAAAAAGATGGTTGTTAATGAGTCAATGGCTTTCTATAAAGCTAAAGTAGAAGAAAATCAAAGCTAAGTTGATTTTTTGGCTTGGTTGGCCTTGGCAAGTCCCTTGGATGCTCTTGCTTCAAACTCTCAAGGTTAGAAGAGATCTTGAGTCTATATGACTTTCCAAGCAATTCTTTTAAACTTTTCTTTCTTCACTGTTCTGCATGAATACATTTATTATGCATTAGCATTAACTCTCTTAAGATAAATCTAGCACTTTTTTTTTGATAAATGAGTGCAAATATATTAAAGGGCGGAAAGTCACAAGACATACAGGTAGTATACACAGTAGCCTAGAAACAAAAACACATGAACAAAAACCTCACCACCCCTTAAGGAACGGCAAGCCATTCCAAAAAACCTAAAAGCGAAGAGGACTCCTCTCCCATATACACCCTAGCCCAACTCCACAAATTACATACAAAAGAATTTTTCAACTTCTATATAGCTAAAGAGCCCCCCCTAAAGGCTAATCTATTTCTTTCCTTCCATATTGTCCAAAAAATACACAACGGGATGAAATTCCGAATCTTTTTCCTCTTTTTCCCCACAAAGGGGCTCCTCCAACTAAGTAACACCTCTTTGACTATCTCTGGGAACACCTAATGAGTCCCAAACAAGGCAAGAACGATCTCCCAGAGGACCCTGACCACTATACAGTGTAAAAGAATATGATTTACATTTCCCTCTTCACAATCACACAAAAAACAACGATTAGGAAGGTGCCAACCTCGTCTTTGGAGCCTATCCAAAGTTAGGATCTTCTCCCACGTGGCCTCCCGAGCAAAAAAAGCAACTTTGGTTGGAACCTTATCCACCCAAATGCTCTTTTTCGGGAAGGTGATGGCACTTAGGGCTGCCAGCAGCTTATAAGCATCCCTAATCCGAAAAGAACCATGACCCCCTCCTTTCCATATCACTGAGTCCTCTTTTAAAGAAATCCTCAAGTCTCTCAGCATATGAAACAACTCTCCTATAGCATCCAGCTCCCAATCATTAGAATCTCTGGAGAATCTAATATTCCAACCTCCTTGACCAAGGCTAGAATCCCACATTGAAACATAGATTTGTGAGTTATTCACCTTCACTTGGCCATGTGAATAGTATTGTTTTAGTATGAATTAGCATCATGATTTATGTTGTTGTATAGCTTTTCTGAATGAGTTACATCAGTGTACTTTACTTTCAAATTAATTCCTATCTATAAATCCTTCTAAGTGTTGTTGAACTACACTTTATATTTATAGAAATGGAATTATTCAGGGCTTACGGCCATGTGAATTACAGGAATATCATTATTCTGAAATTATTTATCATATATACAAAGAAACTTATCATGGTTTAACTTCTTGTCTTTGGGCATTCAGTGAACTTAGGCTTCCTACTAGACCATTAAATTTTGACCACCAACTCTTAAACAGTTTTTCCTAACTCTTAAGGCATTTGTCAAACACTCAATGAGCATTCAAACGTTTGATAATTTCATGATCAAGACGAATGTAACTTATCTGCTTAAATTAGGGCATTCATCATTTGTTGGAGGAAAACTCCAATCCACAGAGCTATCTCTTTCCAGCTTTTCATCCTGAAGTCTATTTTGTGGCATTTCAGATTACAATTGCCTTTTTGTAATTCCCAAATAGGCATCTGCTAGTTCTGCTTTGCCAATGCTTTTGCATAGCCCATGACAAATCTTTAATCATATGCCTCAGCTCAGCCATCTCTGTTCAGCTCTGATAAGAACTAATGTAGTGGTGAAAAGGTTGGTAAAAGGTGGAAGGAACATCATCTTCTTTGAATAGGAATCCACAAGGGAATTCTTAGTAAATACAAGTCTTCCCAATGAAGGGGGTTGCCATACTGCCAAAATCTCTAACCTGAATCTTCCTGCCTTTGCAAACCTCTTCCAATTCAAGCAGAATCAAGCTTTACAGGAATGCCACTAAAATCCAAGGAAACTATCTTCCAGAGAGAAGTAAGATAGAGTACACCGTTTATGTATGTTTTGATGCTTGAAAAATAGGATTAATATTGATTTGCTAACACTAGCTTAATAATAATGTTAAAGTTCTGCTCATCAACAATTAGAAGTTCTATTAAATTGGTTGTGTTGCATCAGGGCCATGGTTTCGGATGTGTAATATTTCCTACCCAGAAGTATTGGATTCTAAACAAGCTGTCAGGGGACTTTCTGGTAATTTGATTATATTACTTGGTTGTTCTTTTAGTACCTTTTTGTGTCAATTTTTCCTAGTTGACTTTAGAAGGCCAAACTTTTTTGGCATGATATAGATGCAGGTTATATTTGTTCCTCTCAGTCCATGATTGAGCCACATGATAATGGTGACATGAAGGAGGTTTTGAATTTGCTCACTGTTTCTGAGCTACGTGAAATTTCATCTGCAGTCATGAAGGTTTGCATTTTTTTTCTAAAAATGTACCATTTTCTCTAGTTTAAAACAATTTTTGGAAGACTACCATCAAAGTAATGTGTTGAGCAACTTAATGTGTTGAACACATATGAAGTGATTATAAATTTCGAAATATAACTTTTTCATTGTCAACATGTTTAATAACATTTTCCCTTTTAGTGCGTTTTCCTATGGATAATATTTTTATGGACTTATTGAAAATCTATAGGGTCATTATGTAGGTTTACTATACTAGATCAGTTTTCTATGCTTAGTTTGTGTATTTACTTCCAAGGAAATTGGTAGAGATATAGAATCTAGCAGCTGCAAGGTTAGGGCTTAGTAGGTCTTGAATGCTAAAGTCTTGTTTATTTTTTCTTTCTGAATACTATTATTTTGATTTTGCCGCTGCAGTTTTTTTCCCTTCTTTTGCACTTTTTATCATTTCATAGGTTGCTTGCTTATATGAAGTTCCCTTGCATATCCTGTCTAAGTTTGGTTAGAAATGGTTATGTCAGGATAGGAGCCTCCACAGAATCATCAGCCGGAGCAAATAAAATTTGAAAGTGAAAGTAAATGTATGCAGCTTACCCCAAATAATTAGTATAATGCCTAGCTGAGTTTACTTATGAGGGCCGTCTTTCATTTTTCTTGTAGTATCATTTTTTATTTTATTTTTGGAAGCATATTTAAGGACTTTGGATTAATTTACCAAAGCCTTACAGAAACTTGAACTTTCATTTTTTTTGCTTGCACGAGCAGAGTGGCGTATTATTTATGCTATCTATGATTTCCTATTGGTGTAGAAACCAAAGTTATTGGTGTTCCTGGGATGCTTTCTATAGATACTATCTGCTTGTGTGTACTTTTTGGAGCATTATGGGTGGTTCCTTCTAAATTTGGTTGCATCCTTGGTTTATGCTCCTAAAATGATGACATGGCTTCTGGTGACTACATAGTAAAAGACCTACTATGTGGACAGATACGGGCCAAACATTTTCTTAGTGCTCTATAAGTACGTTTAGATACGTGTAACTTTCATTGTGCGATGATGAACTTAAGGAAGTTCTTTCTCCAATTGTTCGCTATTGACTAGGTATCATTTGGCCTCTATATCAGGTACCTCTTTGTGTGAAACTGTTGATGTACATCAGTGAAATTTCATTCACAATCGATGCTATACCTTTTTTTTTAAAAAAAAAAAAAATTCTTCTCTGAAAGCAAAGTTTTCAGTTTTTGCAGTCATCAATTCTGCCATTTATAAGCTGAACTTGATTTCTTTAATGAAATGATTCTTTACATTTAGTGCACTGATTGAACGTTCAAAGAACTCTGTGTTTCAACATGATTGTAGTCAAGCAGATTACTAGAGTCTGGGTGATCATTCTATTTTATATATTTAAATTTTGTTGGGGATGTTGGGGTTTCTCTTTTGTCTTGACTGAATGAAGTCATACTACATGAATTTTGGGTGACAGTTTTTTCTTATAGCAGTTCTGAATTTGTGGAATAATATAACTTGTTTTAAGTTGCAAAGATATGCTTCATTAGTTGTTTCGTATGTGGGAATATTTATTAGTTTTGTCATGCCACTTATATTGTGGGTTTTTTTTATTTTTTAATTTTTTAATTTTTAATTTATCAGATAGAACAGTGCATTGCATTTTGTTGAAGATTCCCATGAGAAATCTTAATTTCGAGTTCTTTAGTTGGGACATTCATCTTTGACCATATGCAGGAGTGTGAGAGAACTTGCTAATCCAAAAGCTGCTTCATGTCTAATGCTTGGAAAAAATTGGTGGAATAGAGAATTACCCCTGAATTAATCTTGCATTTTAAGTTTAGCATTTAGGCTTGTGTTCAGTTCCAACAATATCAATGGTCGGAGCTACAAAGAGATCACAAGACTGTTGTTAATAAATTTTTAACTTCTCCCTTTCCATGAAAACAAACAGGAAATCATTTGCTGGTGACCTTTGATGCAAGCTCCAAGGGTCCTAGTGAGCCAATCAATGGCCTAGTTATGTAGGACAAAAGAAGCGCTTTTTTCTTTTATATAGAAAAGAAATTGACTAAGAAAGGAATTAGATAAAAAGAAAAGGAGAAATTAGGTGAGAGGCTATGGGGGAATAAGGAGAGAGAGAAAAGACACAATTTCTGAATAGTTCTCAACACTAATAATAATCCACGTTGTTATAATCAACTCTACTATAAGTAATTGAAGATACTAATCCTAAAGTAAGTAGGATTTTGATCCTAGTTGAAATACTAAGCTAAAGTGATAAGAGTTATAATTAAATTAAAAAGTTGATTATGAATAGAAATCCTAATTAAAGAACACAGGAATCCTAATTTGACTGCAAATAGGAATGCTTCTCATCTTCTACATCTACATCTACATTGAGAATAGACTTGAAATGAGTGATCTTGATACCCATCACCTAGGTTTTGCCAAGGCTAGGTTGCCACCACAATGCTTGTCAGCTTCCTGCATCCATGTTTTCCTAATCTTCCCACCTTCATGTGCAGGATAAGCAAAACAGGCCCATCTCACTGAAAGTTCTGTCTTACCCCTTTTTAAGGAATTGCAGAAGCACTTATAATGAGCTGAAATGTACCTTTTTCATACATTAAGCTGCAATTTCATTTCTTTTAGTTCAATTGATTTTTATTAAGAACTTGGTCTGCTCTTTGAAAGTGGCAATATGGTTTTTTGTTTCTTTCCTTTTTATCTGATGAGGCTTCTATACAATTTTTATGTTCTATTAAAGCTTCAGCATTGCCATCATGGTACAAGAAAGCAGGATCTTATTGCCTCACTTCTTTCTTCTTATGAAGATGGATTATGGTATAAATGATTTTCTGGTGCAGATTCAATTTATTGCAAGTCCTGGTTTATTACTTTGTCTCTTTCGTTCTTAGTTTCCTGCTATTGGTCATGCAGCCCACTCCTACAAAGAGCAATTTTGAACAAAACAGGAACGTGTGTTCGGATTTCTTGTAAAGCCGAGTCCCTTGTCTGGCGTGCTCTGGTGATATCATGGCTTCTGCTGCTTTTCATGTAATTTTTATTTTATTTACATCTAAAATACTGTGTGAATTTTGTTGTTTAATGCAGAGGCTCTTCTTCCTTAATGGAGAGCAGGATCTATCAGCATTTCTACTAGTTGATTTGGGAATAGTCAAGTATCCAACTTATAACTGCATAATTTCTGATCAGATCTTCCCAGGCTTGAATGATCTGCTTGCTTATGAAGAGGTGTTGGTTTGTTTCTATGTAGAAATACTATGTGCTCTTTATTGTCTTTATCATATGTGGATATTGCTTCTTACAGGCCATTGAAGTTGCACAAATAATGGATGAAGCTCTTGATGACAAGAACAGTGGATTGGTGTTAAGATGCATTAGTATATCCAACTCCCGCCTATTCATTTCCTGTTCAAAGTCAACTCAATCTTCAGCTTCTGAATCAGCAGCTACATTCCTTTCATGCCTTTCAGCATCATGGGTATACTCGAAAGTGGTCTTGTTGGGAATTTCCTTTCTCGAGCGTGAGCGCAGGTATGTAGGTTATAATTTTAGGAGAATGTGAATGAGAGCACTTTTATCCTAAACTCAATGCTTGCTATATTGTAGGCTAGTTTAAACATCAATTAGATCCTTATGCTATCAAATATCTCATCTTAATAATATGAATGGTGGTAATAAGATAAACTGATAATGATTGGTTTATCATGTTTTACAATACTTTCATGCACATTTTCCTATGAGAAATAGTGTTTACTGTCCATTGCCTTTCAGGATGCTTGTGTTGCAAAGTACAAGCTAATCTTCGTGTGAATCTTTTGTTTGACTTTTTTTTTTTCTTTTGTTTTGGTATGTTTC
This sequence comes from Vitis vinifera, assembly GCF_030704535.1. Lineage (NCBI taxonomy): Eukaryota > Viridiplantae > Streptophyta > Magnoliopsida > Vitales > Vitaceae > Vitis > Vitis vinifera. The sequence continues at coordinate 21,383,241 of NC_081809.1, forward strand.
TCCCATTACCTTCACCTTTAATATGTTTTATGTTTCAAACATGTTAACACTTACAACATATCAATGTTGATCACTAACAGTGGGATAAATATTGTGGATTCATGGCACACAAAGAAATACTAAAACTTTTCAAGAGGGCTGGAAATGCGTTGAAACTCATGGATTGGTACAAGTAAACCTTTTTTCTCCACTAAAATTTGCATTTGTGTTTAATTGTTTCTTTATCCTACATCTTGAAGAAAGTAGGATTTTGGCATGTGGACAGTTGCGTCAAACTTAATGGAAATGCTAGGTTTGAGAAGTCATTAAGTTAGAGCTTTACCATAAATGTATGGGACACAATGGAAGAGAAAGAAAAACAATCTGTCCATTAAATGAGTGATGGAACTTGAAAGGAGAAAATAGTCCTTGGCAAGTGATTACTGCATGAAAGAGTCCATTATAAGAGTTTGAAAGATGTAACAATGGTGAAGTCTTGAAAGACATGAATGATTTGAAAAGCAAGGTAAAAAAGAGATATCAGTGAGGGCATGAGATAAATTAGTTAAAAAGGATACTGAGCAAGATGAATATGCACTTGCTAGCCCTAGGCTAAGGGCATGAATCATGTTGAATAATAAGCACAAGTATCTGAGATTTAGTGAAGGAGGATGAGATTAAAATAAGATGACAGAATCACTTTCATAAACCTTGCACTAAAATTGCAATTTTTGACTTGATTTTATTACATTGTGTTGAAGTTATAGGTATTTTACAAAAGGTATCAGAAGTCTGAAAAGCTCCTAAAAAGATAAAAGATGCTATAGGATCTAATGGCATCCCTTTCCAAGCTTCAAAATCCTATGAACAAGGTTAGTGTGTATTATGTTCACTAAATGGTTCGACAAGATTATGAAGACTAAGAAAATGCCAGATGAATGGAGAACCTGTTCAAGACTATGGCTTAGTTCCATTGTTGCACCCTTATACTCTCGTTGGATAGATTTTTTTATAAAATTTTCCAAATACTCTCTTCAGGTTTTGAGTACTTATTCAATTATGATATTTCTTGGGCCCCTCCAAAAGACGTTCCTTCCATTTTGTTTGTCTACTTTTAGCAGTTTGGCTAAAAGCAAAGTGATTTAAGTATGTGCTAGCTACTTCGAAGGTTATTTGGATGAAGAGAAAACTCAGAATCTTTAAGAAGGTAGGATGAACCTTATTGACAATTTTTGGAAAAGAGTTCGCATCATAACTTCTCTTTGAGGTTCTATCGCCAAGGAGTTTGCTAGCATACCTTTAAGCATTATTCCTTTGGATTGGAAGGCAACATATTCAGCAAACTTGTGGAGAGCATAAATTAGATGTCAATGGTTCCTTGACTGAGAGGTTCCTTAAACTTGATTGTGACTGGTGTTTGTCTAGTACCAGGTCAAATGGGCATAGGTGCAACCTTAGAGACATATGGTTCTTGAATTCATCGTTTTTGGGATGGCTATGAAAACAAATTTGTTAACTTTGTTTGCTAGTATGAAGAAACCTTATGCCAGAAGGAGATTATTTAGTGGTCATCTCTTGGGCTTCCAAGCTAGGGAGAGAGAATTAGAGAACCATCAGTGGATAGGATGCATTTTTGGAGTTGTCAAATGATTTAGTTTCTTCTCATTAGAGACCTAGATCACTAATCAGGATTCAGAGGCTAATTCTTGTCCTAGAGGGGAGCTTCTGCAATGGGTTTCTTTGGTTGGGTCTATTGATGTCATGGTAATTATTGTTGTTTATTTTTGTGCTTTCGTCCAAGGATCTTTTCTCATTCATTTTGGTGTCTTTTCCTCTATTTATAACATTGTCAGTTTCCTTAAAAAGTGAAAAAAATGCATTGAGCTTTGAAGGACCACTATCCCGCTCAAGGAAGGCAGTTTTTAATTGATCCATGAAATGCTTGTTTTTGGAATGACAAAATCAATTTCATTAAAAAAAAAAGTACAAAAATAAAATAAAAAACAAAACTGCAATTTTTTTCTTCTGACAATGCTGCTAATGTTGCTTTTCTGGTGTAGTCCAATTTGTTGCATTCATCAAAAATGCATTATGTTGTTCATTCTTTGATGTTAATTGACTGTGAGCAAAGCTGCGTGTGATTTACTGGTAGACCTGAAATATGCTTGAAGACTTATAACTTCCAAATCATACATTAAATATATTCTTTTCTGCCTTACTCTTTAAAAAATAAATTGTTGTACCCAGTGAACATAGTCTCATTTGCTAGTCTAAGCTGACAAGCATTTGAAGGTGGTGGTTGATCAGTAGTTTGAGACACGCTAAGATCTTAAACTGATGTGTCTTTGCATTGTGTACAGCTAGCTGTGTTATTTATGGTCTAAAATTATCAAATTGCTGTGCTAAGGTACGATGATGCAGTACATTTACTGAAGCGTCTGCTGGATGGTTTTACTTGCGATGGAAGAAGAGGATATTGGACCTTGAGGTTGTCAGTTGATTTGGAGCATTTAGGACGTCTCAATGAGAGCCTTTCAGTTGCTGAAGATGGATTGCTAGATCCATGGGTTCGTGCTGGTTCAAGAATGGCACTACAAAGGCGAGTTCTTCGCTTGGGAAAACCACCAAGGCGCTGGAAAACTCCTTGCTATTCAGAGGCCATCAAGAGGAAGATCATTGAAGTAATTGCTTGATTGATTCTTTCGAGCTAACATGCTTTTTAAACTTTATGATCTTTGATGCATATCATAAATATTGGTTTAATTATATTCAGACATGAATTTTGTCTTATATAATGACTGTGCTTTCCCCTTTTCTGGCTATTAAGTTAGGTTCATGTTCAAGGTAGACCTTTGAATTGTGAAACTGGGATGAAAAGCCGTTTTTATGGTGAAGATGGAGAGCAATGTGGAGTAGAGCAACTTGCTCTGCAGTATTATGCTGGGGAAGGAGGTGGTTGGCAGGGTGTTCATACAGAGAGTGGCATTTGGTTGACCATATTTGGCCTTCTGATGTGGGATATTATTTTTGCTGATGTACCAAATGTCTTCCACACCAGGTTTCAGGTATGGCTTATTTAGATAATTATTGCCGTTCTCACGTTATCTGAATCTTCTTCCTATCAAAAAAAAAATGTTATCTGAATCTTCTGTTAAAAAGTTGATGCTCAGTGTTGCTTAGTAGTAGCTATATTGTGAATATGATTTTATGCATGTAAATTAGGTCCTGGGTGCACATTTGATTGTATACTAAATGAATTTGATTGACCTGCCAGAATGAAATCATTATTATTTTCTGAGGATGGAACTTCTTAACACTAACTCTTGGTTCAATGAGAAGGTCATTGTGGGAAGCTGATTTTTAGTAACAGCATCTAAGCTGATCTCTAATTCTACAGAAGAACTAGAAACATTCTTTGGTTTTGAGTTTGTTTTTAATAAAACATTAATCAATTTACATAATGTGTATGATTATCATGTTGAATTGGTTTTGTGGTTTTGTGGTCTTGTTACCGAACTCTCTACTAGGGATGATAATGGGACGAGTTTTTTCAAGTACTTGCCTACCCCTAATAGTGGGGGTTTAGGAGAAGCTTAAATGGATTAGTGACAGGTTTGAAATATTTTTTAAACCCTTGGTGGATTCAGGTATTGCTTTGTCCCACTCCAACCCAAATATATATGATTGAATAAAAAATAATTTAATTTAATTTTTTTCATTTTTCTCCTTTTTTAACACATGAAATACGAAGAATTTATTTCTTATAAAAATATATTATATTTATTTAGAAATTACATTTATTTAATAAATTTGAAAAATAAAATAAAAGAAATTAATGGGGTAGGGCGAAGGGAGGTATGAGAAATTTCCTTACCTGCCCCATTTAAGTTTTTTTTTTCTTTTTTTTTTTTTTGGAACAAGTATGGGAATTAATTTAAATAATCAGGGTGGGTCAGGATGGAGGTTACTCCCACCATGTTGTGATCCCTAGTCCCTACATGATGAAGTATGATGAAAAGTTTATAATACCCCTAAATAGTAATTCTTTAGACTTTACAGTCCCCTTCTAGCTTTGAGTGAGTTGTAGGCTTTGGCGTCTATCACAAGGTAATTCATGTCATTTCACCTTCGAAGTACTCAAAGGTCCTATGTCAGTCAGTAGGTTAAGGTGTTTCCCCTGGCTAGACCAAGACAAAAAGTCACATTTTAGGGTTTTATAGTGTCTCACCACAAGATAGTATATGTAGAAAAATGAAAGCACTAACAGGGCTGGTATCATTTTTCTCCAGTTATTGTCTTGAAAAGAGAAGGTATGGCTATATATATATGTATATAAACTGAATGCATGACTATTTAAGGGATAAAAAGGCAGCAAGTTACCTGATAGGAAATAGTCTAAGAAAAACATAATGACAGAAGCTACTTGCTAAGAAGTTACTCATGGACGAAGGTCCTATTTAGCACAGCTTTTCAGCTGCTTGGGTCATAGTCTGCAAAATGATATAAGGCATGACTTATTGCACAGTGAAGCAGTGCAAGCTCGGAAAGATATAGGTTTAGAAACTCTTCTTGGAAGAGTAGGGGTCAAGATCATTTTATAGGACATAATTTAGAAAGAGATTTCCATATTCAAATAATAAACACAACCACGAGCACACACGTGAACACTTATTTTTCAACAGCATAGTGATTGGAATACTTCAACATATCAATTTATTTCCAAATTAACTGACATGTCTCCAATTAGAGCTGACATGGAACCCAGGGAAGGAGCTAACAACTGCACGGAGTGGAAACATGGATTAAAAAAATTAACAATGTCATTCTTTTGGCAGATCGATTCAAATATACTGCAATGACCTCAACTTTAGGATAACCCTGAGAGTTGGAGATGCCATCTTGCTCTAATCCACCTTCAATCATCTTCATTTTAAGATGTTGTAAGACTTGATGGGATGGTAGGATGTCTCTGAACATCTATATTACATGGGTGCTTCAAAAATGTGAAGCTTCTTGTCATGGGTACAGATTTAGGCTTCAAAAATATTCATATTCTAGTAACTGTGATTGAGAATCTGTTGTTGGTCAAGGGCTCTTCCCCATTCTTAAAACTCCATTTGTACTTTTTGCATTGAAAATTTGACTTAGAAATCAACCCATCTGTAGAAATTGAATGTCATAGCAATGTCGATTTTTCCAACCTAAATGTTTGGAAGCGTACTGCAAATAAAAATAAGAAACTTTCTTATGAACATAGGATTGTTTGAGGAGCTGCACATTTTATCCCCTGAAATTAAATGTATGGCCTTGAATTAGCCTTCCAAATGTACGGACCTTTTTCTTTATTCTTTGAATTCAATTAATTTGATATGTATTGTTGTGTTTCTAATTACCATCTGTAGAGCATTTAATCTTTATTTTGCCTTTATCAATACAGTTTGAAAATAAAAGTTCTGTTTTGCAGACTGCTCCACTGGATTTGGAGACACAGAACTTTTATGTAATGAGGAAGAGTCTCATAGAATCCCACCTGGAGAAAATTAATAGCGACATGGCTGAGGAAATCCTCATCACTTCATGGGAATCGCATGTTGGAGTAGCTTGCAGAGGAGTCAATTGGGATCGTCATTCCTTGTCTGAGCTTCGTGCAGCTGTTACTTGCATTGGGGGCCCTTGTTTGGCCTCCATCTGCCGACATTTGGCTCAAGATTATCGGAGCTGGTCCAGTGGAATGCCAGACCTGTTGCTATGGCGCTTCCATGAAGATTACAAAGGTGAAGCCAAGCTAGTTGAAGTCAAAGGCCCCAGAGATCGACTCTCTGAACAGCAGCGAGCATGGCTGCTGCTTTTAATGGACTATGGCTTCAATGTAGAGGTGTGCAAAGTGGGCCCTGCATCCAAATGACGTCATGTTCTGCAAATAAACTTCATAGCAAATTCTTTGCGAAATCGTGAACAGTGAGTATATTCTGAAGTCGTAGAGGTGTGTCAGTATCACAGCACGCTGTCGACCTTAAAAAAGAAGCCAGGTCAAGTAGCAGCAGATGACAGAAATTCACTTGGCTGTAAACTATGTTCACCTTCAGCCTCCTGGAAGTTCAAATTCCTTTCTGAGGCTCTGCTTGTTGTAATGGATGCCAATTTGGTGTGTAAACTATTTGTATGGAGCCACATGAAGGGGCTTATGTGTTACTGTAGAGGAAACTTTTCTTCGAAAGGAAGACTCGACCACATTTTTCCAACACTGTTATATTATATATTCTTTGTTAAGAAAACATCTCCATTGTACGGATAATTAGCCCAGACATTTTGTGAACATGGTTTATTTTTTTTTGGTTATTATCCATGCATTCTTCTGCTGGCAGGTACATGGGCTGGATCTCAAATATTTGGAATTGTAATTCAAATGGAACCAAAAGAGTCTGCTTTGGCCACCAGTTTGTTTTCCAGACTGCCTGCAAGTAAGCTTGGGATTTGGTTTGTTTCAATTTCTCACTGCTTTTGTAGTGGAATTGTTGTCATTATCTCATTTTCAGAATCTGCAAATACTTGGAAATTCCTAATACGGGCTCCACTTGGATCATGCATCCAGGTGGGGAATAGGTTGAGTTTTGGGCAAGTGGTCTTCAAGTTTGGGGTCCACCCCACCAGACCCCTTTTTTGTCCTCTTTATTCTGTTCAAAATATACGAATTTCTCCCCCTCCAATTATAATAATGTAGAAGTGATACGAGAAAAGGCACTCACAGCCACCCCCAGTCCCCAACAAAGTGAATGGTCAAAGAGTGATGATTACAGCTCATAGTCTCTGGGAGCTGGAAAGGAAAAGATATTTCAGAGGCCAACTTGATTCATCATTCAGAGTATGATGCTAATCTGGCCTCCATTTACAAGATAGCATATGGTGGAACACACTTCCATTGCAGCCACTCTTCACTCTTCTCTCTCTCTCTCTCTCTCTCTCTCTCTCTCTCTAATTATTTGATTTTGTTTTTGTGACATTATGTATTGATGTGAACTTTTTGGTTTCAAAGGGAAAGGAAAATAAGGGCAATGTTTATTTTTGTGACATGATGTATTGATTGATATGAAAGTAGATATCAAATTTATAATCTGATTCGGTGAAGTGAAACCTGAAAATGTCAAATTTATTGGATGATATAAATTCATAGGTTGCTATGATGATGAGGTGATTTCTCTGCACCCACTTCGCCCTTTTCAAACTCCTGGACTCTTTCCCAGAGTAGAAAATAAACTTTTTGTTCCTTCCTACCCCATCTGCTGTGTTTGTTTTTCTTAAATAGCTTACTTTTTACCCTTTAGAAAATCAGTTCAAGCTACCCTTAAATTAATTCAGTGTAAGATCTCAATTTCACTCATTTGAATAGGATTTTCAAATCCAAATAAATAAGAAGAGAACCATCTTTTAAATATAAGATGATAATGATTTTTTTTTTTTTTTTTTTTGAAGTTTGGAGACAAGCCAAGAGAATGCATAAGAAAATAATAGGAGGGGGAGTGAGTGAATGATGATGGGTGATGGAGGGGGAGAGACAAATAGGCAATGGGGCATGATGGAGAACTTGGAAGTCTTGAAAGCTATCAACAAGGCATGCTCCCCCACAACTTTGATTTCACATAAAACAATGACCCCTTTGTTTGGGCCTACACAACCATCTATAATAATGGCATCTCATTATTCAAACACATATACACACACACAAAATGAATGAATTGAAGAAATGGAGCTCATCACCACCACCACCACCAAAAGTCCGGGGTTGGTTGTTCACTCGTCCCACACTTGTATATATCAAATGTTATATTACAATATAAGATACTAGGCATTCCCTGTCACTGCCCTATTGCTATCTTTTAAATCCTTGGTTGCTTTGTTTGACTTGGTAGATAATTGGTTATACCTAAACGATGACATTTACCTTTTGAGGGATTGAAGCAAGGAAAATTGTGTTTGATACCGTAATTTAAAAAAAAAAAAAATGCAAACCCCACTCATTTAAAATTAAATTTATTTTTATAAATTTGGAAATATTTATAAATTTATGTATTCTCACATTACTTTCCAATATATTTCCTGATTTTTATCGTTAACAACTTCCAAATATAGTCCCTTAGCAATGGAAAGAAGGGACATATGTTAGGCTAAAGCTCCAATGATGGGAAGATTAAGGACTGCATGTGAATGTAAAGAAACAATAGTATGGATACTTCTCACAAGATCTAATATATGAGGTGTAAATGACTATATAAGTCTTGTGCTACTAATGACAAAACTAGGGATTTAGAAATATACAACTTTTCGAGGAAGATCATAAGTGAACATGTGCATGTGTAAGTAAAATGTAGTGAGGTAACACCAAAGCACAAAGAAGGCCCTTCATTCCTAGTACATTATGCTCCCTCTCTTTAGCATGGTCATAGAAAGAGTCGAAAATCTATGAAACATGATTCGGGTAACAAGAAGACATAATAAGGACATGGTAGACAAAAGGAAAAAAGAACCATTGATAATAAATCTTCAATACATGGTCATGATGACCGAAATCAAGGAAATTGACAAAAATAAAGAAAAGGGAATCTAAGGGCATAGTTGAGATGACCATAGTTGATGGAACTAGAAAGAAAAATGAAACTTAAGGATGTGATTGCATTGATCGAAATCAATGAAACTAGAAAGATAAAAATGAACTCAAGGATGCGGTTACAATAATCAAAATCCATGGAATCTAACTTGCAATATAGAGCTCAAAGACATGGTCATGATGATTGAAATCAATGGAAGTTAACTAATAAGATAGAAATCAACGATGCAGATACAACGACCAAAATCAATGGAACCACACTAATAAGATGGAAAGATAAATAGAACTTAAGGATGTCATTCTAATGATTGAAATCAATGGAACCTAATTGATAAAATAGAACTCAAATACACAATCATGATGACCAAAATCAATAAAACTCGACTGATAAATTTAAACTTAGAGATGTAGTTGTAATGACCAAAATCAATGGAACTTGATTAATAGGATGTTAGGATAAAACCATTAAAAGTAAGACATAATCTAGCAAAATTAGATTTGAGTTTCCACTTTTCTATCCATTTGCATTGATATTAATTTGAATATTCAAGCTTACATACTTGCATTGTACATGGTGTATTAAGAGTTGCACAAAAGATCCAAGTCATGGGTTGCTTGGAAGAATAATGAGTTGTTTACAACTAATTCATGGACTTAGACAATTCATTTAAGGTTATAGTGCACTACCACCTAGTTGGAGGAATGATTGGCCTTGGTCATCAAGATGGTTTTCCATTATAAGTGCACTAGTATGTATGGTTACATATTGGACAAGTCATATAGTGAATCACGACTTGAGTTATCGGATTATCATGATTTACCAAGCTACTATATTGTATGGATTCTCAACTTTGAGAGGATATTAAGTCTGTGCTAAAATCAAAAGTAGATTTTGACCTATGGGTAAAACTTTGAAATGATCATATATTTATTTCCTATGGATTTGGTCACTATTGATGGGGGCCGAGAGCAACATATATTCTCAATAGAGACATCATGATATTTCATAATATTGAGATAATGTATCCCTTTGGATGATTCTAAGGACATGTGGTCATGAAATTTATGGTTGTAGTAATTATTTTAATGGAATTTGATATATGCTCTTTATGAGCTAGAGTATGTCAGTTGATAAGATAATATGAAGATTTGTAACTCAAATATTAGAGAGGTGATTTTGAGAGGATTATAACATTTATCTCCTTAAATCACAAACATTAGTTTATAGGGAGTCCGTATGTAATGGATAGTAGGTCATATACCTGAGCTTTGTCTTGTTATTTCATATAATACTATAGTGAAGTTGTCTTTCTTTAGTGAAGTGTTGAGTCAACTTCAAAATTGGATTATGAGGGAGCTAGTATTTTTCTATGGATTCCAATGGTTCTTGCTCGAACTCTTATTTCACGATAGCACGTTTGTTTGAGAAATTTTAGGTTTGTAGTTCATAAGTGTGCATAAGGGCATTTTGGTAAAAATGCAAGGTTGCACTAGATCTTGTGAATGAACTTTCTGGATTTTGCTAATTAATTAATTAAGACTCAAGAGGGCTAGATTAGGTGACTTAAGCCCCTTTTAGGCTTAAGTTACTTAAACCCATAGAAAAACTTATAAATATCCCCTTAGAGGTTTAAGCTTTAGACTTTTTCTATTTTGTTTTCTAAATAATGAGAGTAAACCTTAGCCACCCTCAAGAGAGAGAAAGAAGTCCACCTATCTATTATGTCAAGATTCATGATGGGCGAAATCTAGTGGAAGATCGTTTGGTAGATAAGATCTATGATGACTACTATGGATTTGATATTTTCTTCAAATTGGATTTGATTTGAGAACATCTAGATTGTAGGTATTATTCATTTTGATCTAGTATTTTTAATGGTTTTGAATGTCATGTTTTCTCTACGATAGATCTAAAGAGCCTTAGGAATATATGATACACACCTTACATGATTCAAGGCTTGGGAATGGAGTAATCTAAAGTTCCCATCAGCATAGAACTCGAAGATGCAGTAGATGATCAAAATCAATGAAATCTAATTAATAAAATAGAACTCATAGATGTACTTATGATGATTGAAATCAATGGAATCTGATTGATATGATGGAACTCAAAGATGCAACAACTAAAATGAATGTAATGCGATTGCTAAAATAGAACTCAAATATGTGATCATGATTATTAAAACCAATGTAAATATTTAGAATGATGAAAAATTTTAAACCACATAGGATCTCATATAGACATTAAAACATGTAGTAAAAAAATTGGGAATTACGAAATGGTTACCTTGATTGATCCCATGGAAAGCCATTCCTATGCTCCACTGGTGTTCAAGGATACGCTCAGTGCATGATGGAGTGAAAAATCTGGGTTCAATGAGCTCTTCCTTTTTCTACACCCAAATTCAGTCCCTGTGTGTGCTTTGAAGAGTTCGTGCAGTACGTGCTCTTTTCAACCCTCAAGAGAAAACATAACAAAACAAAAGCCCTGACTTTTTCCCTTATGTGCATATATATATAAATTAATAATTCATATATACCACATATTACACACACACAATTTGGATCACTTGACTTAATGGGTCAGTCAAGTGAATTAGGGTGAGCCCATAAAAAATCAAGCAGTAATGTGTCCAACCCCATTATGGAACACAATGCAAAAATTAAAATAACATTGATTTATGGCATTATCACATTGATTATGTAAGTCCACCATAAAAATTACAACAATTCTCCCATTTAGGCTACATAATCAAACATCACATCATATACATAATCATAAATCAATGTCTCATAGAATCTCATCAAGACAAATAATCAAAAGCAATCATACATGCTTCATTGCTTGATTCACAGGGAAATATAAAATAATAGCAATCCTTCCAACAATAGCATAATATTACAATACTAAAAATGGCTCCCACTAACTTAATGCAACCTAGGCTTCCAACAACCCCATTTGAGATACATGTTCCTGAAACACAGCTATGGATAAGCCTTTTGTTAGTGGATCCGCTAACATACCTTTTGTGGACATGTGCTCAATATCAATAAGAGACTTTGCCACTTTCTCCTTAACAAAATAGAACTTTACATCAATATGTTTAGAGCGAGAAATACTCTTAGTGTTCTTAGAGAAAGCAACAACTGCGGAATTATCACAAAATAATTTCAGCGGTTAAGAAATGGAGTTAACAACTCCCAAAGCTGAAATAAAATTTTGTATCCATATAGCATGACAACAAGACTCATAACATGTCACATACTCTACCTCCATAATTGAGGATGTTGTAAGTGTCTACTTGACACTTTTCCAAGATACAGTTCCTCATGCCATCACAAAAATATAGCCCATAGTGGATTTCTTATCATCTATGCAGCCAGCAAAATCAGCATCACAAAACCCAACTACATCAAGTATATTGGTGCACCAATATGTCAACATTAAGTCCTTAGTTCCTTGCAAATACCTAAGGACCTTCTTAGCATCTTTCCAATGTTGACTCCCAGGATTGCTCAAGTACCTTCCCAACATGTCCACAACAAAAACAATATCAGGGCATGTACATACTTAAGCATACATAAGGCTGCCAACCAAAGATGAATAAGAAATGGTTCTCATTTCCTCTCTTTCATCATCATTTTAAGGATACTGAGCCTTTGAAAACTTATCACCCTTCACAATTGGCGCTCTAGTAGAACAACAATTGTGCATATTGAACTTTTTCAATATCTTTTTAATATAGGTTCTTTGAGACAATTTAAGCAACTCATTAGCTCTATCATGAAGAATCTTTATGCCCAAAACATAAGAAGCCTCACCAAGATCCTTCATGTCAAAATGGGTTGACAACATGTGCTTTGTCTCAATCAACAAGTCAGAATCATTTGATGCGAGTAGTATATCGTCAACATATAAAACAAGAAATATGTAACTACTCCCACTGACCCTCAAATATATGCATCTGTCAACCGTATTCTCTTTAAAACCATTCTGGGTGATAATCCTATCAAACTTCAGTTACCACTGCCTCAAAGCCTGTTTAAGACCATAAATTGACTTATTGAGCTTGCAAACTAAATCTTCCTTTCCAACTTCTACAAAACCAGTAGGTTGCTCTATATACACGTCCTCATCTAGATCACCATTCAAGAAAACTATCTTGATATCCATTTGATGTAGTTCCAAATCAAAATGAGCTACTATGGCTATAATCACTCTAAAAGAGTTCTTGGTCGACACATGTGAGAAGGTTTCTTTAAAATCAACTCTTTCTCTTTGACTATAACCTTTAACCACAAGTCTAGCTTTATATCTCTCTATTCACCCGCTAGAATCACATTTGGTCTTAAAGACCCACTTGCACCCAACTGGTTTACAACCATGTGGCAATTCAACCAAATCCCAAACATCATTCATATACATAGAGTTCATTTCATCATTCATGGCTTCTTTCCAAGAAGTGAATTGAGGACAATGAATTGCTTCTTGATAAGTGACTGGATTAGAAGCATCATAACCATCATACTCATGCTCTTGCAAATAAATCATGTAGTCATCTGAAATAGCCAGCCTACCCTCTGTGATCTTCTCAAAGTAATCCCATCAACAACAGTATCATCAACAGGAATGCCAGGTTCCACTTGATCACCATGCTCTCATTGATTAGTGGTTGGCTGTTGGACAATAGGAACATCCACATTTGGAACATGAGACGTGGGAAAAGGAATTATAACATGCTCTTCTCCAAAAGGTATCTCACGAGGCACAAAATTGGGATCAATATTAACTTTATCTTCAAAGTATACAACCCTGTCTGACTCAATGATCCTGGTGGTATGAGATGGACAATAAAATCTAGAACCCTTTGATCCAATGCAATAACCAATGAAGAAACCACTAATGGTTTTAGGATCAAGTTTCTTTGACTATGGGCTATATGGCCTAACCTCAGCCTTACATCCCCAAACATGAAAATGGTAAAGACTCGGTTTCTTCCATGACCATAACTCATAAGGTGTCTTAGGCACAAACTTACTGGGCACTTGATTCAAAATATATGTTGCAGTCCTTAAGGCTTCACCCCACAGAAATTCTGGTAATGAGGAATTAGACAACATGCACCTTACCATATCCAACAATGTGCGATTCCTTCTTTCTGTAACCCCATTCTGTTGAGGAGTGTCTAGCATTGTATATCTAGAATCAATGTCGCATTCCAACAGAAACTTAGCAAATGGTCCAAGATTCCGTCCAGTCTTATCATATCTCCCATAATACTCACCACCTCTATCAGACTTCACAGCTTTAATGGACTTTCCCAACTGCAACTCCACCTTAGCCTTAAAGGCCTTAAACACATTTAGGGAGTCAGATTTCTCATGGATTAGTTCAACATAACCTTATTTAGAGAAATCATCAATAAAAGTGATGAAACATTTATAACTCCCTAAAGCAGTTGGTGTCAAAGGACCACATATATATATGTGTAGATCAAGTCTAAAGTACTTCCACACCTATCAATCTTATTTTTCTGGTCTTAGCTGTCATCTTTCCCTTTAAGCAAACAACACAAGTCTCGAAGTCTGAGAAATCAAGATTAGAATCTCTAACCAATCTCTCTAATCTTTGCCTAGAAATATGACCTAGGCGTTTGTGCCACAACATGGAAGAACTCAAATTCATTCTAGCATGCTTACAACCAACAACAGAATTAACAGAAGATGAATTACATAAAGGACCATGATGCAAAGTGAGACTATAAAGATTGTCAAACAAAACACCATTGCCAATTAGAACGGAATTGCTAAAAATATCCAATTTTCCTCTTCCAAAGTGGAAAGAGTAACCTTGTCTATCCAAAATAGATACAGAAATCAAATTCCTCCTAAGTGAGGATATGTAAGCAACATTGTGTAACAATAAAAAGCTTTTAGTGGCCAATCTTAGCTTTATCATGCCAAAAAATTCTACTTTCACTTTGCTTCCATCACCCATATACACAAATTCTTCATGCTTTGACGACCTCCTTTTGTTTGTCATCTCCTGTAAAGAATTAATAACATGAATAGTGGCACCAGTATCTAACCACCTAGAATTGACATGAACATCAACAATATTAGTCTCAATCATGTTTGCATTCATATTAACCACAACCACAATTTTACCTTTCTTCTTATTCTCTAGCCAATTTTTAAACTTGAAGCAATCGACCTGCTTCAATATTAGTCTCAATCATGTTTGCATTCATATTAACCACGACCACAATTTTATCTTTCTTCTTTTTCTCTAGCCAATTTTTAAACTTGAAGCAATCAACCTGCTTGTACCCAATCTTGTGGCAAAAGTTACACTTCCCCTTGAATTTCTCATTCTTTGTAGCATTCGAAGAAGCAGATGCATTAAAGGCTCCTTAACTCGAATTCCTTTTCCTCTTGAATTACTTAGAGCCTCTAGAATTCTTGTGTGAAGGTTTTTTCTTCATATTGCTCACTTGGTCAATAACAAGAACAAGGAAGTGAGTCTCATTTTTCTTTAATGAGATTTCATGTTGCACCACAATGGACACCAACTCCTCCAAAGTCCATTCTTCCTTCAAGACATTATAAGTCAACTTCACCGCATCAAAGACAGTAGGAAGAGACTCAAGTATCAACCATTTCAGGAATTTCTCACTCAACCTCACTTTCATCTCATTTGTTGAAGTAGTGCTTTAGCTTGATGACGTGATTTCTAACCCCACCTACTTCATCGTACATAGTGGTTGTGAGAAGCTTCAAATAAGTTTTCATTTTTGCCTTATCAATCTTGGTATAATTGGCCTTCACATATTCCAAAAAATCTTTGGCCCTTTTCGTATTTGGCACACATTATTTGATAGATTTATCTATAGTGTATTTCATCACCATCAAACAACTCCTATTGGAGTGCTCCCATTTCTCATAAAAGAATCTTTCATCTGCAGAACTCACATCAATGGGCTTACTTGACTCATTAACTCTCAAAGCCAAGTTCAAATTGTGTAGTCATCCACATTGAAAGACTCATACCATTCCTCAAAATTATTTCCAATAAGAGGCTTGATGGCAAACAATTGCAGAGTAATTCTAGGATTGCTAGTAGCTGGAAAATAGCAAAATTAAACAATATGCATGTTACTGCAAAATCATGCTAATTGCCGGTTTCCAGAATTTCTCAATTTACCAATAACTTGGAATTTTGAAATTCTACAGCGGTAAGGACAAGTAATTAAATATCACAACCAAGATGCACTAATTTTATTACCGAAAGGGTAAAGAAAATTAGTACAGTTCATAATATATAATTAATTTCCTTCACCAATCTAAGCATTCTACCAAGTATTATAATCATCGATAGGACAATTACAATACACGTATGGACCTTAGTAATTACAATAATAAAACAACCAAAAGTGGGAGATAAAATATCTCAACAAAGACAATTTGACACATATAGGATCATGATAAGCAACCACATATATGTTCATTATTGTCATGATAAATTCAAAATATCTCAATTTGCACAACTTGACACACTTAGAATTGCGATAAGCAATCACACAAGTGTTCTTTAATGTCACAATAAATTGAAATATTTAACAAAATAGCCTAGGACAACATTATTGGTATAAGATAAAAAAAAAAAAAATATTATGCCCAAAAGAACAATAATAATAATAATAATTGTCCTAAAAAAAAAGTCAAACTTAACAAATGCATAATAATTCCAACATATGCCTAATCATTCCAAGAATACCAAGACAACCAAAACAAAAAAATTTAATGACGTCATCATCTTCTCCACGGGCTAAATAGACTTGGTTCTTTTAGTGGAAAAAAAAATTTTCAAGCCAAAAATTGTGCATTTCCGACGAAAACAATCAGGTTTCCATCTTCAAACATTAATCCTTCAATCGAAGCCCAAAAATTAAAAAATTTAAAAAAAACACAAAAAACACATAAAATGAAGAACCATAACAAACCCTAATTTTCGAAATCCCATCAAATGAGCTCTAAAAACAAAAACAAAAAACAAAATGATGGGTTTTGCTCCAAACAATGTTTTCTACAAATCTCTAACATCAATTGAGCTTCAAAACAGAGAATTAACACCAAACGGAAAAAGCCCCAAAAAAAATGGCTTCCAAATCAGAAAATGGAAACCCTAAATAACCCAAAAATTGCAGCTTAAATATCATCCATGGTGGCTTCGATACCAATTGATGAAAAATTTTAAACCACATAGGATCTCATGTAGACATTAGAGCATGCAGTAAAAAAATTGGGAATTATGAAATGGTTACCTTGATTGATCCCATGGAAAGCCATTCTTGTGCTCCACTGGTGTTCAAGGATACGCTCAGTTCGTGATGGAGTGAAAAATCCGGGTTCAATGAGTTCTTCCATTTTCTACACCCAAATTCAGTCCTTGTGTGTGCTCTAAAGAGTTCGTGCAGTGCATGCTCTTTTCAGCCCTCAAGAAAAAACAGAACATAATAGAACATAACAAAAGCCCTGTCTTTTTCCCTTATGTGTGTGTGTATATATATATATATATATATATAAATTAATAATTCATATATACCACATATTACACACACACACAATTTGGATCACTTGACTTAATGGGTCAGTCAAGTGAATTAGGGTGAGCCCATAAAAAAATCAAGCAATAATGTGTTCAGCCCCATTATAGACCACAATGCAAAAATTAAAATAACATTGATTTATGACATTATCACATTGATTATGTAAGTCAATACATAAAAATTCCAACATAGAATACTTAAAATTCAACACCACATGCAAATAATAAAGGAATAATCAACACCAAATCTGCTACAACTCTATAAATTTTTTTTTTTGTATAATTACCATGTAATTAGGAAATTTCTTGTATATATAATGTATTCTACCACAAAGAAATAATATTAAAAAAAAGTCTTACAACCTTTATAAAATTTTCTCAGAGAATATGTCAAATATGATGATAAGCTAGAAATTAAAAGAAGAACAATGTTGAAGCTTGACTTGATAGCAAGGAAAAGTGGATAATGCAAAGTTAAAAAGAAATGAAAAAAAAAACCTCCACAACAAAGAGAGCAAATGAACAAAGAATCTTCAAAGAATAAATGTAACGCCACTCATCATCTAAGGATCAAAATTGTATAAGAAAAGTAAAAGTTTTCATTATTAGTTTAGAATACTTCAAATTGATTTTGTCATATAATCTTATTAAATTAAAAAATTTCATATGGAAAAATTAGCATGTTTTAAACTATGATTGCACATAGAAAAATGTTAAATCTTTTTATAAAATTCGATAATTGCCAACCTATGATTTGAAAAACCTTAGGTAAAATTGAATATCATTTGTATTTTGCATGCTATCTATAGTTCTTTTTATGATATTATCCTAAATATGTTATATGTTATATTTTTCTAAAATGCATATGTTCTTCCATTCTCTTACATTATTTTTCCAAATCATGCTTTAAATTGGAAAATGCTCTAAGTTTGAATTAACTTTTGTTTGGAAATTTTTTGTCAAATGAAAGGGAGAGAAATAGCAAAATGATTTTACCTTGCTTATTTCCATGAAAAATGATAATATGCTCAATGTGTATATTTATTAAATCAATTTTTGGTTGATATCATGATTCTTTCACTATGTTTCATTAAAGCTTTTTATTGATGGTAAAGAGCAAGAGAAGTAATAATAGGTCGCTAACTTGTAAATGTTGTTTTTGACAATCCTATCAAAATTGATGTTATGTATAAAATTTTAAAAATGTGTTTTTAGTGCAATCGTTGAGGTACATGGAACTAGATGAGGTATAGAGAACTAGTTGAAACAATTAGGCTTAATTGGTCAAGGGAAGTAAAAATGCTCAAAACCAATAGAATCTTGTTACAATCGATTGAGACTAAATCTCAACCAATTGAGGATCAATTGATCAAACAATCAAACCTATACTGTACCTAACAACTAGTTTGGGCTTTCAACTCCTATTTAAAGGTTCCAAACTTCTTATATTGACAAAAGAAAAGTTATAAATCATTTTTCAATATTATTTGAGCTTTACAAGTGTTTTTATAATGCACTTGTTTTCAAATTTGTGTTTCATCTAAGTGCAAAATTGAAACCTAGTTTCCCTATATTCAATTGTGCCAAATGTAAACTATGATTTTTATTCTTTTTCAAATCTTTTCTTGTATCCCCTATGAGGTGCGCTTAAGTGCGAGGTATCACTAGAAGGGAAAATCTAATTGTGATGTATCACTTATAGATTGCCAAGTGCAGGGTATTACTTAAGGAATTCAAGAGTGAGGCATCTCTTGAGGTAAATTATAAGTGTCCATTGAAGCCAATTAATCCAAGTGTAAAACTTAACAACTTGGTTTAAAAGCCTTGTTAGTGGAACCTTCACTCAATTAAAAGCTTAAGGAGAGTAGATATAAGTTGGGTTTCTCTAAACGACTATACAGATTTTAAGTTTGCATTCTCTTTATCCCTTATCTATTTGCTTTATGCAATTATTTCATTTATTGTTATATGATTGTTGCTTATTTGTCTTTCATTCATCTAGTTAAATTGTTTAGATTTATAAAAAGAGACCAGCACCTAATTTAACAATGTAGCACTTGCTTACTCCCCTCTCATGGGTGTTTATCTTCGGTTGATAAATCTAGAATCCAAACATTGTGTACATAATGTAATGACGTTAAAGATCTCATAAAAGAAATATGCTCCTAATTTAACAATGTAGCACTTGCTTACTCCCCTCTCATGGGTGTTTATCTTTAGTTGATAAATCTAGAATCCAAACATTGTGTACATAATGTAATGACGTTAAAGATCTCATAAAAGAAATATACTCTTGTTTAGATTGGGTTAAGAATAAACTGAAGAAATTGAATGAGAGAGTGGAGATAAGTAAGAAGGCATTTATAGCCCCTAAAATTGAATATGATTGAATATGAAAAATAAGTAAAAATCAAGTAAGTATTGCATTTGCTAAAGAGAAAGAGAATGACATCAAGAGACACTATGACCCAAGCTAAAATGATGCTATCATTCAACACAACATTATTGAAAAGACCTCTTAAGAGGAAGAAAGATGATTCACCTAGAATGAAATCCAAGATGACACAAAAGGCACTAACATTACAATCATGATTCTACTTATAAGCATTTGATTATAACATAATTTGTATATAACTTCAAGCTATATGAATAAATATAATTACTTTTATATATCAACAGACTATGAGAATATATAAAATTATTTTGTGCATTATTTCTAGCTCTGAAAGTCCATAGAATAATTTTTTTTTGTAAAACTTCCAACTACAAAAGATATAAAATACCTTTTTAGAACTACTTTGTCAATATGAAATAATTGCATTTTTTTCGATATTACATGGTTTTTGGTTGTATAATAATGATTTTCACATAAGAATTATAAATCAATTTTCTACATAACTTCTTGCTATGAGAATACATAAAATTGTTTTTATACATCATTATATGTTATGACATTTACATAGTTTTGACATAACTTTGGCCTTTGAAAATATTTTTCGTCTATAACTTTATTTTATGAATGTGATAAATGCAATGAAAAAAACTATAATAATGTGTGAGATTCATGATATACCTTTAAGGTACACTCTTATAAGCTAATAATAAAAATAATTACTAATGCTAGTAGGTTTGGTATAATTTTTTACTAAGACAAAATATGAAATAATACATTGTTTATAACTTTAGACTATAAGAAAGTATAAATATTTACATAATTTCTTATTATATAAATTATGTATAACATCTGACTACGTTTTTATAACTTTTAATTATGAAAAAAATCATAATAAAATTTTAGGTTATAAGGATTTTATCTAACTTGTAGTTTGAGAATTTTGTATAACTTTTGGCTACAATTTTATTTTTATACATAACTTCTATGAAATTTATAGTAAAGGAAAGAGATTTTATATTTCATATGTATAAATATAAATTGTTCTATTTCATAATGTAATTAAAAAAAAATTATTTGAATTTTTAGTTTTGATAAGAGGTGAACTTGCCCATTTGGCAACAAGAACTAGGTTCGCCAAGTATTTATTTTTATTTTTACCACTAAATTGATAGATTCCATGCATTTTAATTTTGATTTAAATATTTTAAATTTCACTATTATGGGATAAAGACCTCTGTTGTAGTATATGACTCATATTTGAGTGAAAGACATGGAGAAAAATGGGCAAATGGCGGAGCGACGACATTTGTCATTCACACTTGTATTTCTATTGTTGTGAGTGAACGATAGGTTGGGGGGTGCGGGGGGCAATGTCTTCCACGGTACGGTTCAAGGGTATTTTTGGAATTTCATTCTAAAGGGTTAGTATAAATACCATTTTATATAACCCTAATTTTATTCATAGTGAAAGTCCTCTTTCTTTGTTCCTGTGACGTGTTCTTTCTTTTTCGTTTTCCCTATTTTTCACCATAAATCGTTGCACAGATTCCAACAACCTCTAAAGTGATAAACTCTCATGTATAGTAGTTTTGATCTAAATATTTTAAACTTTACTATTATGAAACGCACATACAATTAAACAAATTAAATCTAATAATAATCATGTAAGAATTCTAGTTACAAAAAACATATATTACAGTTTCTTACTATAAGTCCTTTTGTTTTTTTTTTGCCCATTTAACTTAGTAAGAATTTAGTTTTTCAAGGGTCCTCTTTAGGCATGTGCTGGCTCCGTCAGTGCTAAATTAAAATTTATTAAATTTTTTTTTCATATAACTCCATGCCATGAGTAAAAAAAGAAAAAAAAATAGTGATAACATTAAAAAAATTGACATAAAAGTTATAGAGAATAAAGGAAGAAGAAACTAGGAGAGAAAGAAATTGGAATTCTAACATTAATGTACTCATTCCATTAGTATATCTCCCTTTTATGGAAAGTACTTATTCTTTTATTCCTACCTTTGATTAATTATGTGTCCAATTGGAATTGCTTTTTAATTTTTGTTTAAAAAAAATAGGGAGGTAGGAATAAATTTTACATATATAAAAACTTTTATATATATAAAAAAATATAAATTTACTCTATATTTTTTAAAATCACTTTAAAAAAAATTTATATTTGAAGTAATAATTTTTTTTATATCTCAATTTTTTTTTAAAAATATTTTAAAAAATATTAGTTTCTTAATATAAATCTTTAAGTGTTTTTATTTCATAAAATAAAAAAAAAATTCAATGTGGCATTTTGTAAGCTTTTCACACACGCTTTTATTGTTTCCACTAGATAATTTCATAATCAATATTGTAAAAGTTTTATAATAATAAGTCAATAAGAGTGTGTCTTCCACAAATTTTTTTTTTCTTTTTTAATATTAACTCAAGCATGATCATTCAAATTGATTTCTTTAGAGTAGGAAATTGTGAAAATGTGCAATTTTAAAGAAAATAATTTGTCTAGATAAATGTAAGCAAACAAAATTAAAGTACACATGGGAAAAATGTTTATTCCTTTTTTTTCCCCCTAGATTATGTTTGATTTTTGAAAAAAATTAAAGAAAGTAAAATAGATATTATAGAAAATACATTTCTCATTTTTTCAATTATTAAGGAAAAACAAAAAGGAAGGAACAAGATGTTATGGGAAATAGTGAAAAAATGCTAAAATGTTTTCGAAGGTTAAGGAAATACATCTTCAATTTTTTTTATATAAAATTTATTTATAATTTTTTCCTATCTTTTTCTTCTTTCTATATATTTTTTAATAACTTTATTTTATATAAAAAAATCTAATATTATAATGACATATCAACATAAAAAATATTTTATATAATATCATTTTATCAAAAGGAATATATACAAGTTAAAATTTAAGACTTTCCAATGATCATAACTCTTTATAATACAAGTATATATTTTTATTTGGGCTCTTAAAATATTAGTGTAAGATTATAAAGATAAAATAAATTAAACACAAAGATTATAAAATAATAAAATTTAGACATAAAAATATAAGATATTTTAACATAGTACAACGACACATGCATGCTTATGGATAATAGAGAATTGTTCTGCTACACTATAAAAAAAAAATTATAAATGACTAAAACTAGATACAATTATTGAGATTTAAAAAATCTTATATTTTTCCACTTTTTATATTTATACCATGAGTTCTCGTCCCACAATGTATTTTTCACTCTTTTTCACATACCTTTTTATTATATCTATAATGTTTATTAACTTTTACACTTATGACTTAAAATATTAATTATAAAATTAAGATAGTTTTTAATAATAATAAAAAAAAAGAGAGAAGAAAAGCAATTGGAAACAAAAGTAAAAAGAAAAAAAAATTCTCTTTTTTGATTAATCATGAAAAATTTTAGGTGAAGAATGTTATTGTTTTTAATGCACTTCTTTCTAACTTTCCTCAACTATTTTTAAGGTTATATTTGTTGAAACAAATAATTTTGTAAAGTAAGATATGCACATAAATATAGAAAGAATTATGAAAGGGTTTATCAAAAATTACAATTTCTTTAAGATAAATTTGTCATATTTCCAATAACTTTGGTTGTGCAAATTGGACAATTGACAAAAAAGGTTTGTATGATAATCCAAAATTTAGAATTTGCAATACATATAAATACTCTTAATATGGGGGGAATAAAATTAAAATGTCAAGTAGGAAAGATGTGTGACATTATTAGTTTTTAATTGTATATAAATGAATATATTTCTAATGTTACAATGATAGGACCATGCCAACATACGAAGGACATGTATGGGTGTAATTTCCTATTGTCAAATCAAGAGAAAATCAATCTTAGACCTATAGGTTATGTTTGTTACTCAGAGAATTTGAGGGAAAATGTGATTGTAATCAAATATTGAGGGAAAATGTGATTGTAATCAAATAAAGAGACGCAATAGAAAAAAATAAAAAGTAATAGGAATAATAGAAAATGTTGATATGATAGAACCATATTGGCATCATAGGAATAGTAAAAGTGATGTGAAAGGTAGAAAATATTGGCATGATAAGACCATGCCAACATATGAAAGAGATGTGTGGCCCTGATTTTCTATTGTCAAATCAAGAGAAAATTAATCTTGGACCAATGGATTATGTTTGATTCATTGAGAATTTGAAGGAAAATACGAATTAAATAAAATAGAGATGAGTAATAAAAGGAAATAAAAAGTGAAAAACAATAAAATAAAAAAAGTTTAAATTTAATAAATTATTTTTATATACTTTTTTATACTTATTTTACTTATTTCCTTCTATTATATAAAAATTAAATAATTTAAATTTATAAACATTTTTAATAAATTTTAATTATATTTGATATTTTTTTTTCTACAGTGAAACCAAACTTGAGAAAATCAATCTTCTTAATAATTTTTTTGACTTACTACTTACCTATTGCAACATACAAAAACCTATAATAGAGTGTAGAGAGGAGAATATATTTATTTTTAATTTAAAAAAATTTAAATTATATTAAAAATAAGTATATTTTATAAATATATTATAATTTTTTATAATTTATTTTTATAAAAAGTAAAAATTTTATTTTATATATTTAAAAAGGATGAAAAATAAAAAATCAATTGAAGTAATGTTTTATTTAAATATTATATACATATAATCATGTGAGATAAAGTTATATTTAATGAACCTTTTAGAAAGCATGTGGTGAAGCTTTAGAACAAATGTAAATACTATAAATAAGTCTTTATTTTTGTGGCTTTCACAATTGAAAAAAATTAGTCCATTATTTTTGTATTTTAAAAAGTAAAATCATGTGTATAAGAATAAAAAAAAACCCTTCCATATGTCATGGTTAGAGCAAAAGATGTATTTCACCACCCATCATATGTCAAGGTAAATATGTTTGAGTATTTATTACTTTCAATGTTGCACCACATGTGCTTGGATTTTCTCTAATATCCATCAAGGTTTGATATATAAGAAATGTCAATGTTGGTATATGTTCTACCCTATGTCAAGGTTAGGGGCCACAAATGTCGCGATTGCTTTCATCTATGTCAAATTTGAATATCACCTTAGTCATAACGGCTATCACATGTGTCAAGGTAGAGGATTGAGACATCAATAAAAATTTGCCCATGAAAAAAATAAAATTATTTTTAATTTTTTAATGGAAAATAAAACATGCTAACAAAAATCAAATTTATCTATGAATCATTTGACTCTCGAATTAGATCTAGGTTTTACAAATCATTGTCTTATTATACTTTTGGAGGTCACTTAAGGTCTTAATTTTCTTATTTTAGTTGACCCCATTGATCTCAAAATTAGAACAAAATTAAAATTAAAAGATATTTTTCAAATAAATAGGAATTTAGCCATCAAGGAGAGTTACACTTAGATAGATGAGGGTCTACACATAGACTTCACATTTTAGATTAAATATTTGCAATAATAACTTATGAATGAACCAAACTTCGACTTGTGAGTGACTTGTATCCATTCCTACTTGAAAAAGAAATATTTTCTATTTCTTGGAGTAGAGTATAGACGTTTAGAAATACTTGTAATCAAATTTAATGTTGTACTCAATTTATCCTCGTTGGTGGTGGGGTCATTTTCAAGTTTATGTGAGATATGTTTGGTTTTGTTTGTATTTATTTTTATTCCTTATTTTAAATAGAGTGTGGAGTGGAGAATACTTTCTATTTTTAAATTTTAAAATTTTAAATTATATTAAAAATAAATATAATTTATAAATATGCATTATAATTTTTATAAACAATAATTTTTATTTTATAATATATATATATATATATATATATATATATATATATATATATATATAAATGATAAAAAATAAAAATTTAATTTAAATAAAATAGTACAATTCGTAAATCCAGGATAGGATGTGAAAGGTTCTTATCCTTTTGTTTGACGAGGAAGAGCCTCTCATCGTACTATTTAAATATTATATATAATAATGAATGATATAAGATAAAATTATATTTTGACATACTTAAATTTAAGAATATTTTTTCTAAATTTGTTAAAATACATTTATCTTTATTCCAGATTCATCCTTTTAAAGATGGAATGTACTGAATCAAATTTTCTAAATTCATTTATCTTGATTTCAAATTCATCGTAGTAAAGTTAGAATAGAACGGATAACTACCAAAAACTTATCTTATTATCATTTTTAATTATGTTATTTACCAAGTCAGAAAAATATTTATGAGCTCGAAAAATTGGGTCATCTACGTTAAAAACTCCAACAATAAAAAAAAAAAAAAAAAAAATTATTTAATAAGATAATACAAAATGGGTTTTAAGAAATATTAAATGATTTCAATTGCTTGGGGCAGGCGAACCCCATTGGGCCTCATTCCCACCCGCATATGGAAGCAAGCTCAAACAACTGACAAGTCACGCGCTGGTGCAGTTGCGTGCATTCCCTATACTAATGAAGACGGTTTTTTTTTGCCGACAAGGCAAAACCATGAGTTGATTAGAGAGAGAAAGAAGGGAGAGATAAAATAATAATAGAAAAAGAAGGAAAACCAACAAGGGGTTCCAGAAACACCCCGTTTCCTTTTCCCCACATAGTTTCAAGCTTGACCTCAACCCCACAACCAGAAGGTTGTGTGTGTGTGCTGTAGTATGTGTATTTCGATCCCTTTTCTTCAATTGATTTAGTTTATATTCTGTATTTCAATCCCTTTTGTGTTGTTGTTCTAGGGTTTCTGAGAGAAAAAAGTAAGATTTTATTTTTCTGTTGGAAACCATGGTGAAAAGAATTGTTTTTCCTGGATTGATTTGGGTTTATGTTGTGTCTTTTTTAATGTTTTTTGTTGGCAGAAGATTGTGTTGTTCTGGGTTTGTAAGAAAAAAGTAAGGGTTTTGTTTTGCCGTTGGGAATGGCTGTGAAAACAGCATGTTTGCGCTGGTCTTCCCAACTCCTGTCTCATGTTGCATCTAATTGTGTTTTATTTTAGTTTTCCTTTTTTTTATGAGTTTCTACCTATGCTCTAGCCGCTAGTTTCCGCTTTGATTTTTTTAGGGTATCTAGATATTTGGAGGACGCTACTCCCTGTGAGAGTGGTTGTTTCCTTAATATTTTTTTTTTGGGTTAAATATCATATGGTTTTGTCCATGCAAATGATAGTGTTTGCTACTGTTTTGATTTATTTATATATTTTGTTGGGTTTTCAGGATAATTGGGTTTTGGGGGCAGTTGAAGGATATTCTCTGTATGATTGTGCTTTTCTTTCAAACTGTAATATTTTTCCATGTAATATTTAAGATTTCCAGAGATTGGGATTTCTTTATGAGTTCTCAAGGATTGTTTTCATCTCTTCATATGGTTATTCATTTGTTTGGTTATTCATTTATATGGTTATGCCTAGAAAGGATAGAGATATATTACTAATAAAAACCTGCATATTATACAGAAATAGCATGTCTTTGGAGCCGGCGGATGAATATGATTACATGGCTGAAGATGAGGATATGGCTGATTTTGTGGATGACATGAATGAGGATAACAATGAAAGAGGTGGTGCAGAAATGGGGGATGATGAGTATAATATGGTTTGTGTCTGTTTTTGATGCTATTTCTTTTGTTATTGTTATTTGTTTGCATTAGAATGTGATATCACTATGATATGGGTTGTTTGAGCAGCTCACTAAGGTGACAGACACATCCTCTGCTCAAGCAAGGAGTGGAAAAGATATTCAGGGCATTCCTTGGAACAGACTGAATATAACAAGGGAAAACTATAGAGTGACTAGACTTGAACAGTACAAGAATTACGAAAATGTTCCGTCATCTGGAGATGCTGTGGATAAGGTCAGTTATAT
Source organism: Vitis vinifera (assembly GCF_030704535.1). Lineage (NCBI taxonomy): Eukaryota > Viridiplantae > Streptophyta > Magnoliopsida > Vitales > Vitaceae > Vitis > Vitis vinifera. The sequence goes on from NC_081809.1 coordinate 21,410,746, forward strand.
TCCTACAAATTGTTCTTTAGCCTGGAAATTAGCTGTGTGGTGGCACTTGTTAAGTTGATTGTATTGGTCTATATAGGAATGCAAACAAATGGAGAAAGGTGGGAACTACTTTGAATTCTTCCATAATACAAGATTGGTTAAGCCTACAATCCTTCACTTTCAGGTTTGTGGATTTTGCAAGTGTTGTGTAGTTTTCCGGTGATAGATTTAAAATTGATTGTGTTGACATAATGTTGCTTATTTAAGTGTTAAAAGCTCTGTCATTCCATTCCATTCCATAATGACACAGTAAGGAGCATGAGATAACACAAGCATAATCTAATTTCATTGAGGTCTAAGTTTTTTAGAAGGTAATGAAGGAGAACCTCTTGTAGGATGCTAATCCAAGAAAACCTTGGTCTCTTGAAAGCTGAATCAAATTTTACATATAATCTCTTATTTATTATAGTGCTCTTATAGTGTCCCCTTATCAGAAGGTAGAGCTCTCAAACCTTTCTTACTTTTGATTTTAGCTTGACCTTAGATTATAGTCCTATGCATTCATAACATAAATAGAAAGAAGCAAAAAGACTAGAATACCCATGAGAAGTAGACAATTGGTGCGAATTGTACTGTGAACAGTAAGTATCATTGTATCTTATTTTCAGCTTACCCTTGTGATACAGCTAGTACTCTTGGATTAGACCTTCAGAGGGTGAAAATAAACTTGTTCATGAGTTTAGATCTTATATTTTTGTTGTCCCTTTGATGCTCAAATATGGTTTTCTTTTAGGGGAAAGTTTGTTTTCATATGCTCAATTGAAAATATTTGCAAAATAGGAACCCACCTATATCATGTAATCCCAAAATATTTGTTGTTTTATGCACTTTTAGGTCATAGGTAGTACCCCGGCACTATCTTTTAATGATATAGGTAATACCTTTGAATGAGTTGAGTTCACTAAAACACACTTTTCCATTTCTTTTATAAAATCAACATGCTATATTCTAGCCCTTTTCACTTATGATAGTCTGTCTTCAATTCACTCATGATAAATCTATGACAGTACTACAATAGTGTGAACGATATTGCTGAAGTAACTTTGGATGGTAAGTTTTGCAGTGCATCAATTCTAACTTAGCTCTACATTGAACAAATCACACCTGCATCAGACTCTTTGGTTTGAAGGAAACTATTCCTTGAGTTAAGGACTATGATACTTGAGAAGCCAAAACCACCTTTTAGATCCTTTTTTCCTTTGAATCAATGCACTTCTCTTTTACTCTTAATTCATCATGATCAATCCGTCATACTTTAATTGATTTCGCAAGAAAAATGTTTTTGGACATATAATTGGAAGGAATAGAGCACTAAATGATTCCAAGCCAAAGAAACATCAGTGTAATTAAGCCTGGCTTATGTTACATGGGGTATGGTGTGGCTGTTGAGTGCAAATATGTTTCTAGATGTCGGATGTCTCAAATTTCCAAATTTTAGATAAGACAATTGGATTGAAGAGGATCTCAATAGAAGGTATGGGCACTAGAGCCTGGCTCAAAAGGTTATAGATATATATTATACCAAAATTAAATATTTGTAAAATTAGGGCATGGTAGCTTATTTAGAATTAGAGGTATATCTACTTTATTCTTTATTGCATTTATAATATCAACTCTTTATTAGTGCATGTGTTAGTATACTTGGGCACATCCAAATAAAAGTTAGGTTATATTCTTGTTGTGTTTTTATTTTAGGAATTTTAATTAGGCCATATTACTGTGCATAAAATTCATCAACAAGTATTGTTGGTTGACATGGATTCTAGATCAGGTTTGGTAACTTGATTAACATTTCCTTTTTAATAAAAATTAATTAAATAATATAGCTATTAGGAAGTTCATACCCTAATTTCAAATGGAAAATGCCAATATCATCTCCACTCTATGCAAATCCAATTTTTGTTTCCCATGCTGCTTTTCCTTATCTAACATCCAAGCATACTGTCTCTCTTATTTTTAATATCCTCATAAAACGCACTTTCTAGAAAACTTCTTTCCTTTAGCAGTTGTGATGGCAAAAAGAAATTAATCAGAGATAAGATCATTTTTGAAGCAAAGAGACACGCCAAATGAGGATTTCATACCCATAGTTGTGTTGAAACAGGTTGTTTTGGTGATATTAAAAAGTCCAGATGTCACAAATCCTTGCCAAGATATGGTTGATCTCTCTTTCTCTCTCTCTCTCTCTCACCCACACAGTGGCCTGCACATCCATGCCCAAAAATTTATTTTTTGATATGTTGTGGAGAATCCCATTTGGAAAATAATTCTTCTGAAATGCTCACGTTCAAGACCATCCCAGTTTACACAACTGTCTTGTCCAAATCAATCATGTTGTAGACTACTTGGATGGTAGAACCCATGAAACTTTACTAACCTTGGATGGTTGCCTTTGCTTCACATTTTATTTTCTATGTTGTCATCTCATTAACAGCAAGAACAAAGATACTTAAATGTATTAAGTAGTTATGGCTATGTAATATGACTCTTAAATATGACTGCAGCAGTAATTATTCATTTTAGGAATTTCATATAATAAAAACAAAGATGAGAGAGAGTGAGGGGTTTCGTGAGGCCGAAAGCAAGGAAGGGGAGTCTCGGGCGGAGAATCGTGGGAGGAGGAAAGGAAATAGATTTGTGGTGGAATCGAAGATGTTCGAAGTAGAAACTGAGGATAGAAATGGAAAGCGTCATGTTGTGATATCGGAAAGCAAGGGTGAGTTAGTGTCTTGGGTCCGACTGGGGTCGGCGAGTGTGGGATTGTTCTTAGAAGGGTTGTCTCAGTGTCTGAGGAATGGGGAAGAAGGAAGATGGGAGAAGGGCTGGAAGGAAAAAGGGAGATTTTACTGCATGGTGAGAGAGGCGAATAGGGCCGGGTGCTTTATCCGCCTGGGGGTGACGGACATGGAGAAGAGGAGGTTTGGAATTTGTATACCAAGAGGGGGAAAGGAAAAGGGAGGATGGGTTGCTGTGATAAAGGCTCTACGGAGGGAAGGATACTGGCTCGATGAAAAGGAAAGTGACCAAGGAGTAAGGGAGTCGTGCAAGCTGTATGCGGAAGTGGTAAAGGGCTCAGAGCTTAGGGATACAACAAGGTTCAGAGTGGAGACAAAGGAGGAGGAAACAAAGAATAATATGAATAGATTGAGGCATTGCTTGATAGGCAAATGGAGCCCTAGTTCAGCGCGAGAAGAAGACCTTGCGAGTTTGGGGTGGGCAGCGGCAAGAGCGTGGGGTTTGAAAGGTAAGATGGGTTTGGCTAGATTGGGGAAGGGCTGTGCCCTTTTGGAGTTTGAAAAAGTGGAAGAAGCCAAGAGGGTGTTAGCCTCGGGGGAGAGACTAGTGGGAGGGATCCAAATGGGATTGGAGGTGTGGAGTCCGAAGTTTGGATGCGTTTCAGAGGGGGAAAACAGGAAGGAAGCTTGGGTTAGAATGTTGGGTCTACCAATCTCATTGTGGGTGCCGGCGATTCTGAAGAGAATGGGGGACGCGTGCGGCGGTTTTTTGGACGTCGATCCTCTGACGGAGAGGAAGGAGGACCTGGAATGGGCAAGGATCAAAGTAAAGCTGCTTGAAGGGGTTTTGCCGAGTTCGATGGAGATAGGGGTGGAGGGGGAGGTGTTCGTTGTGACGCTGTGGTGGGAGATTTCGCCGGAGATAAGGAAGAAAAAGGGGGATGGCTGAGATGGCTGTGGGAGACAGAGAGGGGAGGTCAGGGGTGAGGAAGAACCACGCGCGGGATGGCGTGTGGGGGAAAATCTGGGCGTTGCCCCCAAGGAACAGTGCCGGTCAGAAGATGGGACGGGAGAGCAGGTGAGACAGTTTGAAAATTGGGCTCTAGTTGGGCGGGCGACCCGGCAAAGATCCGGATTTGCAGGCGATGGGTCAAGCTCATCTGGAATGGGCTGTGACCCCGTGGGCCAAAAGTGGGACTATGGCCCAACTATGCAAGGTAGGCCTTTTAATAAGAAGGATGAATGGGCTGCAATTGGGAAAGAATGTGGGCCGGCTGAGGGAAGGGCCTCCGAAGGGTTGGAGTTCTTGTCCCATGGGCCTGCTATAAAGGTTGGGGGTGGTCTGGGCCAAACGCAGGTCCAAAAGACTGGCACGGACTATGAAGATGGCTTGGGCCTAAAGCTGGAAGAGGAATTCATTAAGTGCCGAGAGAAGCAGGTAAATGGGTTGCAGCAGCAGGCTCTCCAGTGGTCAGTGGCTGAGAGGGCGATCGTGGATGAAGCCTTAAGGTATGGGTCCGTCTCTAACCTAAGGGCTGTGGTTTCCTTTTCTCATTCTTCTTTTTTTTTTGGTCGGACTCCGGAGAGGGAGTCTTGCGACCACTCTGAGGAAACAAGGGCGGGCCTCCAGAAGGAAAGCAAGATGGAGCCCGCATCCTTAGGGGGACCTTCAGCGAGTAGAGAGGGCTGCTGGGACCTGATTGAGATCAACTGTGATGCTCTAGAAGTCCAAAACCCAGAAGGCACTCCAGTTATGATGGAGTCCCAGGCTCAAAGGAGCGAGAAGGAGTCTAAATGGGAGGATAGCAGCTTGGCTAAATTTAGCAAGCTTCTGGGATTTTCAGTAGAAGGCCTGGAGAGAGAAATATTGGACTTCTTGTCCAAAATCAGAAAAAGACGGGAAAGGATCCATAGTAAAGGATTACTGGAAAAATCAAAATTTGAGAGGGAGCTCAAAAGGTTGGAATGCTCAGTCAAATACAAGGGGAATGACAAGAAAAATAGTCATCTGAAAAGTAGAGGGGGACAACTCTGTTTGTTTAATGAATCTTAAAATGTTGAGCTGGAATGTGAGGGGGGGCAAATGATGTTAATAAAAGAAGAATTATTAAGTCTGTGGTTAGAAAACAGAAGGTGGACTTATTCTGTATCCAAGAGACAAAAATACAGTTAATGACGGATGGGATGGTGAAAAGCTTAGGGGTGGGGAGATTTTTAGACTGGAGAACTATTGAAGCAGCTGGGGCAGCGGGAGGTGTGCTAATTTGCTGGGACAAGAGGTCTTTGGAATTGTTGGAGTGGGAGGAGGGCCAATTCTCAATGTCCTGTAAATTCAGAACTGTGGAAAATGGGGCAATATGGGTGTTCACGGGTGTCTATGGCCCCTTTACCAAAGAGGATAGGGAGTGCCTTTGGGAGGAATTTGGAGCGATAAGAGGGCTTTGGGGGGAACCTTGGTGTGTAGGGGGAGATTTTAATGTGATTCTCTCTCAAGGGGAAAGAAGCAGGCAGGGGAGGATTACACCAGCTATGAGGAGATTTGCTCAGGTTATGGATGACCTTGAGCTTGTTGATCTTCCTCTTCAAGGTGGATCTTTTACGTGGAGTGGGGGGTTTCAAAATCAAGCCTGGGCCAGGCTGGACAGGTTTATGGTTTCACCCAGCTGGCTTGATCAGTTTAGGAATGTGACCCAGAAGAGACTTTCTCGGCCTATATCGGATCACTTTCCAATCATAATTGAGGGGGGTGGTATAAAAAGAGGTCCATCACCATTCAGGTTCGAGAATATGTGGCTGAAAGTGGAAGGGTTCAAAGACCTGTTGCGGAGTTGGTGGCAGGGGATGTCAGTGAGTGGAAAGGCTAGCTATAGGCTGGCTACAAAACTAAAGGTGATTAAGCAGAAACTAAAGGTCTGGAACAGAGAGGTGTTTGGGAATCTGGAGAGTAATAAGATGGCTGCGCTGCAGCAAGTGGATTATTGGGACCAAGTGGAAGGTGAAAGGGGCCTGACAGAGGAGGAGCTGTCAAGGAAAAAAGAAGTAAAAGATGATTACGCGAAATGGGTTAAGCTGGAGGAGATACACTGGAGACAGCTCTCAAGGGAGCTGTGGCTAAGAGAAGGGGATAGAAATACGGGGTACTTTCATCGAATGGCAAACGCACACCGAAGAAGGCAGACCATGGAAAAAATAAAAATAAATGGGGTATGGCTTTCAGGGGAGCAAGATGTGAGGAATGGAATAGTAGATGCTTTTCAACGGTTGTTAACGGAAGACTCGGAGTGGAAGGCAGATATAGGGGGGTTGGACTTGAATCAGATTAGCCAACAAGAGGCGGACATCTTGGAGCTTCCCTTCACGGAAGAGGAGGTCCATTCAGCCCTTATGGGCATGAATGGGGATAAGGCTCCTGGGCCGGATGGTTTCACGGGGGCCTTTTGGCAATTCTACTGGGAGTTTGTAAAGGAGGAGGTTTTGGAGATGTTCAAGGATTTCCATGAGCAAAAGGCTTTTCTCAAGAGCCTTAATACCACGTTTCTAGTCCTTATCCCAAAAAAAGGAGGAGCGGAGGAGCTGGGGGATTTCAGGCCGATCAGCCCAGTGGGCGGGCTGTATAAACTCTTGGCTAAGGTGCTGGCCAATAGGATTAAAAACGTGGTTGGTAAAGTGGTCTCTTCAGACCAGAACGCTTTTGTCATGGATAGGCAGATTTTGGACGCGTCTCTAATAGCGAACGAGGTGATTGACTCATGGAAGAAAAGAGGTGAAAAAGGCCTGATCTGCAAGTTAGATATTGAAAAGGCGTATGACAGTGTGAATTGGCAGTTTTTGATGAGGGTTATGCAAAAAATGGGTTTTGGGGTTAAGTGGAGAGAGTGGATATGGAGCTGCATTTCCACTGTTAAGTTCTCAGTATTAATTAATGGGGAACCAGCTGGCTTTTTCTCCAGCTCTAAAGGGCTGTGGCAAGGCGATCCCATATCCCCATACTTGTTCATTATGGGAATGGAGGTGTTGAGCGCCTTTATTCGGAGGGCTGTGGAAGGGGGCTGCATTTCCGGGTGCAGGATCCAGAGGGGCAGGGGGCAGGCTGTGAATATCTCCCACCTTCTTTTTGCCGACGATGCCATAGTCTTCTGTGAGGCTAGGAAAGATGATATGACATTTTTGAGCTGGATTTTATGTTGGTTTGAAGCCGCTTCAGGGCTGAGGATAAATTTGGCTAAAAGTGAGATCATTCCGGTAGGGGAGGTGGAGGAAATCCTTGAGATGGCTGTGGAGTTGGGTTGCAAGGTAGGTCAGTTGCCTTCAACTTATCTAGGACTGCCCCTAGGTGCGCCCAATAAGGCTGTGAGCGTGTGGGATGGGGTGGAGGAAAGGATGAGGTGGAAGCTGGCCCTCTGGAAGCGGCAATACATATCAAAGGGCGGAAGAATTGCACTCATAAAGAGTACTCTGGCTAGCATGCCGCTATATCAGATGTCTCTCTTCCGTATGCCTAGGGTAGTGGCAAGAAGACTAGAAAAGTTGCAAAGAGACTTTTTGTGGGGAGGGGGAAGCACGGAAAGAAAAGCCCACCTTGTCAATTGGGAGAGGGTGTGCGTGGGTAAGGAGAAGGGGGGACTGGGGTTGAGGAAGTTAGTCCCTTTGAACAAAGCCCTTCTTGGAAAATGGGTGTGGAGATTTGCTAATGCTAAGGAGGAGATGTGGAAACGTGTCCTTGTGGCAAAATATGGGCAAGAGGAACTTGGGTGGAGGACTAAGAAGGTAAATGGAGCTTTTGGGGTTGGAGTTTGGAAGGAGATCATGAAAGAAGCTGATTGGTGTTGGGACAAAATGAATTTTAAGGTCGGAAAAGGCACCAAAATCAGGTTTTGGAAGGACCCTTGGTGTGGGGAGGTGGAGTTGGCTCATAGGTTCCCTCAACTCTTCAATGTGGCTGCCCAAAGGAGTGCCACTGTGGGGGAGTTATGGGACTACAATTCTGATCTAGGAAGTTGGTACTTAAGGTTTTCTAGGGGCTTCAATGATTGGGAGCTGAACATGGTTGATGAATTGCTACAAATCATAAGGAGTCAAAGAATCACCTTGGAGGAGGACTTGGCACTGTGGAAGGGGGGGAAAAATGGGAAGTTTGAAGTGAAGGAAGCGTATGAGCTGCTGATCAGCCATAGTACCCTGCTCTTTCCCAAAAAGGGCATTTGGGTGGAGAATGTTCCTTCCAAGCTAGCGTTTTTTGCGTGGGAAGCTACTTGGGGGAGGGTTCTCACGCTTGATAGGCTACAAAAGAGAGGGTGGCAGCTTCCTAATCGCTGCTATTTATGTGGTATGGATGAGGAAAACGTCAACCATCTTCTTATACATTGTACAGTGGCTAGAGTGTTATGGGGGATAGTTCTTGGCTTAGTTGGAGCCCAATGGGTCTTCCCAGAAACTGTAAAGGAGGTGATTGTCAGCTGGAAGGGTTCTTTTGTGGGAAAAAAGAGGGAGAAAATTTGGATATCCATACCGTTATTTATTTTTTGGACGGTTTGGAAGGAGAGGAATAGATTAGCATTCGGGGGGGGGGGGAGTTAGCTATACAGAAAGTTAAGAATTCTTTTGTTTGTAATCTGTGGGGGTGGGCAAAATTGTATAGTGGTGCGGAGTCTCGCTCCCTTATAGGTTTCCTGGAGTGGATAGCCTCCAGTTAAGGGTTGGTTGGTTTTTTGTTGTTTCTTTGGTAAGCTTGTGAGGCCCCCGTCGCCTCGTATACTTCCTGTATGCTTTGCGGCGTTTTGCCTTTTGCTAATATATGTGTTTGCTTATCAAAAAAAAAAAAAATATGACTGCAGCAGTACTTAACTGTGGTGCTACCTAACTGCCACAGTAATCCTACAAAATAATTGCTCCTGCATTATAAAGTTCAATCTCTTAATTACTTGTCCATTAGACTGTAGTCTCTTCCTCCTGTTGTATTTGCACTTGTATGTCTGTATATATAATCTCAACATAATTCTGAAGTTAACGTGCTTGAAGTAACCAAGTTTTAAAGTTTCAACTTGTTGAAGTGGAACTGACCGGAAATCTGATTGAATTTTAAGATCAATGTATCTTGATTTGCAGAGTGTGAGCTTTGCGTCAACCTATGGTTACAGGGGAAATTAATTTAAGTTATAAAAGTTTTCCAAACTTTAAAATCACGGAGGAACTCTTCCATTGGATATTAATGCCATTCCTTTGACTTTTGCATACCACAGTACAAGAAAATTGAAGGGAAAAAAAAGAAGAGAGGAGATTATTCTACTCCTTAATGCCTGTCTGTGTTGGTTCAAAGAAAAGATTTGGGGGGAGGGGCGGTGCAGGGGGCGCAGTTGTTGTTCTTGGGCTAGTGTTTGTTGGATTTGTAATGGGACTGATTTTGATTCAGTTTTATTAGCCTGCACTGATATTATTTAAAACGTTGTTTTGGATGCTTGCATTTGTTATTTTAATTTACCATTTTATTTCTTTCAGAAATTTGGATTTGTCTACTTGATTGCATTTAGGATTAAATTTCCTTCTGAATACCCCTTGTGCGATTGTCTGCAGCTCAGGAACTTGGTTTGGGCTACTTCAAAACATGATGTCTATCTCATGTCTAACTATTCTGTTATGCATTGGTCATCAATATCTTCAAATTTGTCAGAGCTCCTGAATTTTTCTGGACATGTGGCTCCTTCTGAGGTATTAAAGTTAGTTTTATCCTAGATTTACATATTGAACTTTTATCCCAGAATTTTTCTTTTAAAGATTGGTTTCTTAGACCCGTCCCCCCCTCTCCGCCTTTATTTTCCATTTTTTTTCTTCTTGTATTGAATAAGAAGGTCTAACCTTGCTGTCTTTATTGCTCATTTCATTTTATTTGATTGTGCAGAAACATCCCGGGAGCATATTAGAAGGTTTCATGCAAACTCAGATAAGTACATTGGCTGTCAAGGATAATTTTCTAGTTGCTGGTGGCTTCCAAGGAGAACTTACTTGTAAGGTGAGTTATTTTGGTAGCCTTTGCATGGGTAGCTAACATGAGATTTATTGCTTTTGCAATTGGCTATGACATTTTGATATTGTGTTTTAACAAGCAGACATATGTTCAATTTGTGATTGTCTTGTTAATTTGTATATAGTGTCCATACAAAGATATGCAAATTTGTTTATAATAGTAGATATGAACTTACAAATTGTGTGTGAGGGGAGAATTAACAAAACGGACAAGAAAAGAGAACTCTACTGGCTATATAAAATTTATGAGAATTCATGAACTTGAAAGGTAAAATCTATAGAAGGGAAAGTGTCATTTTTTTCCTGGACATGTGAAGACCTGCAATAATGCAATGAGAAGTTATACAGATGTTTGATTGATATTATGGCCCTGTTTGTATAGCTTTTTGTTTTGGGATTTAGCTAGAAACTGAAGCCAAATCCCAAATTTTAAGGGGGCTATACTGGTGAGGTTGCCTCAATAAGATTAGTTCCAAGAAGGTAAGATTAGTTCTGTATATGATCTTGGAATGAACATACTTGTGATAGCAGTCTATATTGACCATAATTTTGTAATCAAATCATTACCAGTGATTGTTACAAATAAAAGGAGACACAGAAACCTCTCTTGCTCTCTTTCTTTAGTCTCCATTTCTCCTATTCTTCTCTTAGTTATTTATCGAAATATAATCTTTTTTAAAACCCTAGAAATTGAACTTGCTATCCAAGAAAGGATTGGAGTAGAGCAAGATTCTTCAGGGTTTAATTAAAGTGGGTTTCTAAGATGGCCTTCATTTCCTAGGTTTGCATAAGGAGAGTCATCAGTTCATTCTTCCACAGCAGGAGTCTGAGGTCTATATCAGTTTCTGTTTTTGTTGTTTTTTATTTGCTTGTTAGTTTTCCCCCCTTTTATTTTGGTAGTTGGCCTTAACTATAGGTGTACAGAATAGAGATTGTTTTGTGCTGCTCTGATGCTGATCAGGATCTCCTTTTTTATGATGTTTTTGTTTTTCACATGTTCTTTGAGGTGCTTTATTGATTCCAAGTTTATACAAAACTGTGTAGACATTCATGGGGCCTTGTCGATAAAGGCATTGGAACTTAGTAGACTTCACTGGAATTTAATATGTGTTTTGACTATGATACATAATGAAGCTGATAACTTTCGGATAAAGTGGGTGCTCGGGGAGGAAATTTCTTGGAGACAGAAATCAAGGGAAGTGTGGTTGAAGGAGGGTGACTACAACACTTGTTTTTTCCATAGGATAGCAAATGCCCACAGAATAAGGAACTAGTTAGCCAAAGTGAAAGTGAATGACAGTTGGTTACTGAGGAGAATGAGATAAAAGCAAGTGTGTTTGGGTGTTTTAGAATCTCTTATCTGAGGAAGCAGGATGGAGACCCAGTCTAGATGGTTTGGCCTTTGAGGGTTTAGATAGCTGGGAGGCGGAAAGGCTGGAGGTTCCTTTCTCGGAAGAAGAGGTTTTCACTACTCTCTCTGATTTGGGCAAGGACAAAGCACCAGGTCCGGATGGGTACACTGACATTTTGGCTTTTTAGTTGGGAGTTTGTGAAGGAAGAGGTGATGAGTTTTTTTATGGAGTTCCATGAGGGGGGCAGATTTGTGAAGTCATTGAATGCTACTTTTCTGGTTCTTGTTCCAAAGAAAGGTGAGGCTGAAGACTTGATAGATTTTAGGCCAACTAGCTTAGCGGGCAGCCTCTACAAGCTGTTGGCTAAAGCGTTGGCCAATAGATTTAAGAAGGTAATGGGTAAAGTAATCACAAGGTCCCAAAACGCTTTTGTGGAGGGTAGACAAATTTTAGATGCAGTTTTGATCGCTAATGAGGTCGTAGACTCAAGGTTGAAAAGCAATGAAGGTGGTGTTCTTTGCAAGCTTGATATCGAGAAGGTGGACGATCATGTAAATTAGCATTTCTTGCTTTTGGTGCTAAGGAAGATTTGTTTTGGGGAGAGATGGATTAAATGGGTAGAGTGGTGTATCTCAATAGTGAAGTTCTCTATTATGGTAAATGGATCCCCAACCATTTTTTTTCAAAGATCAAAGGGATTAAGACAAGGAGATCCCTTCTCTCCTTATTTGTTTGTGATTGCCATGGAGGTTTTCAGTTGTCTCTTAAAGAGGGCGGAGAGACGGCTATTTGTCTGGGTGGAGGGTGAGAGGCAATGGTGTTGGGATTATTCTACTCCGTACGAAGAAAAAGAAGGGGGCTTGGGTGTGATGTGCCTTTCTACAATGAACAAAGCCCTCTTGTGCAAGTGGAATTGGCGTTTTGCCTATGAAAGTTAGGCTCTTTGGAAGCAAGTCATTAATCAAAAGTATGGAGAAGATGTTAGGGGTTTTGCGTTCCCATGAGGTGTGAGAGAGGTATGATATTGGCCTATGGAAAACCATAAGAAAGGTTTGGGGTGTTTTGAGCAGCATATTGTCCTTTCAAGAGGGAAATGGTCAGAGAGAGATTTTGGAGGGACAAGTGGTGTGGTGATGAGCCTCTTTGTAATCCCTTCCCATATTTGGCCTATCCTTGTCTAAGGAAGCTTGGGTGGCGGAGGTTTGGAACCTTTAAGGTGAAAGTGGTGGTTGGACCCCTTAGTTCTCTAGGCCCTTTAATGATTGGGAATTGGAAAGTGTGGAGCCTTTTTTTATTGAGACTCCAAGCGACCATAGTGCACCGGGATGTGGATGACAGGGTGATTTGGACAGCCTTGAGGAGTGAGAACTTTTCGGTCTAATATCTCTATTCTATTTTGGAGCACGGTGACCCTTTTTTGTTCCCTAATAGCGTCATTTGGAGTTCTTGTGCCCCTCCTAGGATGGCTTTCTTCGGTTGGGAGATGACTTGGGGAAAGTCTTAACTCTGGATTAGGTCTAAAGGAGGGGTTTTTTTTTAGCTAACAGATTTTTTTTTGCCACTCCTAAGAAGAAATTGTCGACCATATTCTTCTTTATTGTGCAAAGTCATGGGTTCTTTGGCATCTGTTTTTTTATCTCTTTGGGGTTTCTTGGGTTCTTTCCTACTCGGTTAAGGAGACTCTCCTTGGGTGGCATGGGTCCTTTGTGTTACAAGTTTGGAAAAAGACTTGGTAGGTGGCCCACTTATGTATTTTTTGGTCAGTGTGGAAGGAAAGGAACTTGTTAGTGTTTGAAAAGGAGGAGTTATCAATCCAAAGGTTGAAATATTATTTTGTATGTAATTTATGGTCTTGGTCTAGGGTGTCCGTAGAGATGTGTCCTATTTCTCTTGTCAGTTTCATTGATTGGTTAGACTCTAAGTAAAGGCATGTGATGTTTTTTGTTTCTTCCCCTTTCCCTCTTAGGTGAGCCTATTGGCTTCTGTTGTATACTTCCTATATACTTGGGGGGGCATTGCTTAGACCTCTCCCCTTTATTTATACATACTTTTTGCTCTTACCTATCAGGAAAAAAAAAAACTTCCAGATAAGAATATGGCTTGTGAGAGCTTAAATGTGCTGAGGCAGCTGTTTTGACTGTGATTGAGACAGAATGAAGCTGATAACTGATGGATATGAAAATGGCTTGTGAGGGCTTAAAAATGCTGAGGCTTGGAATTTTTTTTTTTTTTTTTAACATAAGAAAATTTTCAGGATTTATGAATTAGATTATATATTGTATCGTATGTCTATACTTTGGCCATTAGGAACTGTACTGAGTTATGATGCAGTTTTGGACCTTTTATATTTAGTCATGACTGCTGTATCTTGTATGCGAGCTTGAGTTGTTTTTCCCTTTCCTCTGTTTCATGTGGTTACAACATCAGTTTCAGTTGCTGTGTTCTCCATTTCTTTTCCTTCTTTTCTTTCCTCTGTTTCATGTGGTTACGACATCAGTTTCATTATTTTTCTTGTCTCAGATATCATCCCTTCGCTTGTTTTGGCCTGCCCTTTTCAGTAGAAGTATCTAGAAACTAGATGGCTTGAAACCTAGTCATTGTAGTTCCCAAAGAATTATAGAATTTATTATTGATCTTGTCAGTTCTTGGTGAACCATCACATTGACTAACTTTCTGTAAGATTTTCCTTTTTCTTACCTACTGTTGTGAGTTCGTTGTTAAATAATTGAAGCCTCTATTAGCAAATCAGCTAAGGAATTGGAGATGAAAATATTGATTGAGGGGATTTTTTCATCAGACAAAGGGATATAGTGGTGTATTGTCTCTAGGGAATTAATCTCATGAGAGAGCACTACTATTATTTTAAATCAGTGAAAGGGAGTGATTCATATAAAAGGAACTAGGCTGTGCCAGTAGCAAGGAAGTGACCATAAATGTTGGTTAGAAAATGATGTGAAATGTTATTTTTTCAATTCAAAAGTTCAGATTTCACCAGATGCAGCTCAACAAAATGTGCAATGAGGATGATTGTATGATCATGTTTGGTTCACTAATCATTCATATGTGTTTCCTTTTTTCCCTTTTTATAAAATTTTGGATGATTGTCATTTTTGCTTTACAAGTAAATTCAACTCTTAGCCTATGCTTGGTTGAGGAAAAATATGAAGGAAAGAAAATAGAGAGAAAAAACAGAAAGAAAGAAAAAGTGAAGGAAAAAAAGAAATTTAAATCAATAAATTATTTTTATATGTTATTTCAAACTTATTTATTTAACTCTTCTATATAAATATTAAATAATTTAGAAATGCATAAATTTCTAATTAATTTTAAGTGCATTTGATTTTCTTTCATAATTTTCATGATAAAACCAAACATGAAAAAATCATGTTCTTTTTTAGCATTTTTCTCTTCTTTCTTTGATACTTTTTGCGAACCAAACATAACCTTAAGGTCATCATCAACTCATATTTTTCTTTAGATTGTCTCTTTTGAGCAAAATCTGTTGTGGTTCCATATATGGTAAACTGTAACAAGGCAATGATGAGACTGGAAGGCGAGTCTCTATGCAGACATCCTCTAGCTTTATAATTAATTTGGCTATTTGCAACATGAAGTGCTAATTTCCTCTGGTGTATTTTACATGCTGAGTCAATTGTAGCTATTTTTTAAAAAAGCTGTTCTAGTTTCATGTGTTTTTTGTTTCAGAAACCCCAATCTTTGGCGATTCTACTATTGCCCTTTTATATATACCATTTTCTATGACTTGCTTTATTGTCTTGCTGATGACATCCTTTCTTGTTTATCTGATACTGCAGCGTTTGGATAAAGAGGGAGTAAGCTTCTGTACCCGAACCACTTATGATGACAATGCCATTACAAATGCTCTTGAGATATATGACAGTCCAAGGTAAATGTAATTTTGAGCTAGATTTCCTTTTTTTGTGGGACACATTTTCAAATATAACTGCTTTGCAGGGGTGGAATCCATTTCATGGCATCTAACAACGATTGTGGTGTAAGAGAGTATGACATGGAGAGCTTTCAGCTTTTGAATCACTTCCGCTTCCCTTGGCCAGTGAATGTTAGCCTTCTTAATCCTTGAATTATCAATTTGCTTTATTTAATCACTTTTCATTTTGTCCTTTCATATTTCATCAAGCATCTGTGGTGTTCCTGTTTTTGGAAAACTACAATGTAAAGTTAACATGATTACAGGTTTTGAGGCCAAGATTGTTTTATCCCACTGATAATTTGACATTATTGAAATCTAAACTGTGTGCCCAAGTTTATCCAAATAGTCTCTTCATTTTTTTTTCCATGCCAAATGGTTGTTTTGATCTGCTGTATCGTTGGGTATGTGTATGTATGCGTAATTGTTGGTAAAAAGATATGCAGAATGTGGACTTCAAATAAGTTGTCTACCATTGCCCTTAGCATGTCAAGACAGTCATGGCTTCACAACCACCATGATCCTTCAAGACTTATCTTATGACTAAACTGGTTCTTTCTGGTGCAGCATACATCAATAAGCCCAGACCGCAAGCTTATTACTGTTGTTGGAGATCACCTACATGGATTGCTGGTGGATTCCCATAATGGAAAGGTATGAAGGTTTTTCTGGAACGATAGCGTATTTTCCTTTTTCCTTTTTTTTTTAATTTTTAATTTTTTGTATAAAAGAAAGACATTTATTGCTGGGAAGACAAATTAATCAAATGTTAGATTCTGAATCTTCTTATCATTTCATGCATCTCACAGCTAACTGATGGAGTATCAGGGCTATTTTTGTTTCTATGGAAATCATTTCCAAGGGAGAAAAAAATTAATATTTATCAAATTCTTGGTATTTTTCTTTTATGTAATATTTGGTATTTTTCTTTTATGCAATTACCATAAATTTGGGAAGAAATTGCTTCTAATAAGGAGAAGCACAGACCTTAGCACACCCATTGCCTTTTTTTGTAAACTCTTATCTCATTTCCTGCTATCTTCTCCTGCTAGGAAGTGATTTTGCATAGAAAGACTTGCTTCTAATAAGAGCTAAAATGCTGATGCTTGAGGGCAAGAAATGGTCGATTCTACTGACAATATGATACTCTTATTGTGGGTTTTTTTTGTTTTGTTTCAGACTGTGAGCTCTGTGGTAGGTCATCTAGATTACTCTTTTGCTTCAGCTTGGCATCCAAACGGCAACATCTTTGCGACAGGGAACCAGGACAAAACATGCCGGGTGTGGGATGCAAGGAAAGTTGGAACCCCCATTGCAGTTCTCAAGGGAAACTTGGGTGCAGTTCGATCAATACGGTTCTCATCAGATGGGCAGTTCATGGTGGTGGCAGAACCTGCAGATTTTGTGCATGTGTATGACACAAAAGCGGACTACAAGATGCGGCAAGAGATAGACTTCTTTGGGGAGATATCAGGGGTGTCCCTCAGTCCAGATGACGAGGCACTCTATATAGGAATATGGGATCGGACCTATGCAAGCTTGCTACAATACAACAAAAGGCATAAATATGGATATCTGGATTGCTACCTGTAATATTTCATCAAACGAGTGCCCATCTCCAGCCATCCTCCCCTCTCTCGTAGGAGTCTGTTTCTTTGATACATGAATAAGTTACGCTTTGGTGGAAAATTTTCCCACATGTACAGTCCCAGCCCAACTTCATAACAAACTTGTTTTGGTGGATTATCTTCTTCTTCTTCCATTTTTTTTCAATATTTACTAAAATTGAAAAAAGGAAAGTCTTGTATTTGGTTTTGGTTCTCTCTCTCTCTCCCCAAAACCCATGTTATAGAATTATACAAAATTGTATTATGGGTTATAGTAGGTTATTTAAATCATTAATCTTGGGAGCTTATTTTTGAAATGCAAGAATCGAGAGGATTGAGTTTAGTCCAAGGAAGATCTTAAACTTGGTCAGTCTAGAACTGCCTACTAGTTTCTTCATTGTAGTTTGTTTGATGGATCATGGCTTGTTACCGCCACTTGCAATATCAAAGTAAATAAATTTTTTCGAGTCTAATTCTTCATTCCTCTACAGTTAGGGGCTTTGGGAAGGCAGAAAAATTTGACAATTGAAACAACTGAAAAAACAAATTTGTTTCACTCTTCTCACTCTTAGACCCCATATGGATGAGTAGTCCAGCCCACATGGCCAGAAGGCTAGTACTGACCTCGACTCGTGCTTCAGAGCTGGTAAAACTAAATATTTCGGGTTTCTGAAAACCAATTTTTAAAAGCAGTTTTTGAAAACTGATTTTTGTAGAATAAAAGTCCAATTTAGAAACCTAAAATGTTTTTAATTCATTTTTAATATTTTTAAATATGTTTTAAAAATGATTTTCATGTTTTAATTTTGTTGTATAATTATTTTTTAAAATAGTCATCAGAAAGCAAATTAATAATTAAAAAAAGTCCTTTAAAATAAAAAGAAAATAATTTTTATTGTCAAGTGTATTTTTCTGTTTTTTGGTTTTAAAGAATAGAAATCTGTTTTCAAAAACATTTATCAGACAATCCTTCCAAAAACATAAATTTATAAAAAAATTTCATCATGAGATATTTTCTTGGGCCTTCAATTCTTTTGATATTTAATGTTTGGTAGCAATTTTCTTGAGGAAAAATGTTTCCCATCTTTATAAAAATGAAAATAAAACATTTGTCTTTTTGCAATGTTTTAACTTGTAGAGCTTGTTTTGTTTATGATTTCATAGACATAAAAACTTCCAAAATCTCATTCTCCTTTCTAATCAAGTGAGTGAATGTTTAAAAAAGAATAAGTATATTATAAATAGAAAAAAGAATGAAAATAATTCAAGAATCTTCACAATTCACGTGTGAAGATATGCCCTGGAATTAATGAAATGACTCAATCATATAATATAATAAAATAAAGAGGGTTGGCATCCATCAGCCCCACCACTCCATGCCATGCACATGGCTGTGCATTGATAGTGAAATCACCTCTGAATTTATTCACTCAACCTCAACAATTTTGGGAAGGGGAAAGGAAAAAAAATAGGATCTCTGTTTGCTTATAAAAAATTAGGGGGAAAATATAAGAAAAATAATATAAGAGAAAAAAATAGATTTAATATTAATAAATTATTTTAAATTTATTTAATCTAAAGATTAAATAATTCAATTATATAAGTCTCTAATTAATTTTAATTATATTTAATTTTTTCTTACTTTTTATAACAAAATAAATATGAAAATTTTCCATAAAAAGTTATTTTCTATTTTTTTTAAAATTATTATTAACAAGAACTCTCATAGATCTATCTTAAAAAGTTAAAAGATATTGAAGTATCAAAATAATTTTTACTAATTTTAATTTTAAAATTTCTAGAAGTTGTTTTTAAAAATATAAAGAAAGTTCATATCTTATGATCTTTTACTACTTGAAAAGGGAAAGAATTCCATTGGGGGTGTGGGAACAATTTGACAAAAACTTCATCTCCTAGTCCAATTTGGTGAAATGGTGATCCAGGAATCCAAACCCACCACAATTCTTGTCTTTCCCTTTGGATTCACCAAGTGTCAACCATGTATAACCAACCTTATTGGTTAATATTGGAATTTAGATAATAAGGCATCAAAATAAGAATAGAGGGAAGAGAAGAATATGTATATAAATAATTGAGGAGAGGGGGAATGTGGGTGGTGGATGAGGGGATTGAATAATTCAGGACAGAGAGGAGGAGATTCATATGGAGGGGGTGAAGGGGACAGAAACAGCCCATTTCTCAAATCAATGATAGGCCAGAAAATAGAAGGAAGAAGAAGAATAGGTAGGAGGAGAATGGGGCCCCTTTCCCATCAGGGTAAGTAGGAGCCAAGATGCCCGTGAACTGGGGTGGTTTTGGATGTAGTGACTTGTGACCACCTCTGCCTTCATCTCCATGTTGCTTTGGCCCTCGGCAACCCCCATTTTTTTAAATATTCCCATCACCACATATCCTCTAAGGGGTCTCCCCAACTATGCCTTATTCTGAGCATCCTAGCATAAGTTTGAAATGGTCCCATTCTATACCTTACATAAAAATGAAAGTCAATAAAAAGAAGAGTCATATGTGGAACATGACTACATTTATGTATATTTTAGACTTGGTTCAATTTTTTATTTTCTTATACTAAAGTCATATATATTTGAAATTATAGACTTCTCCTTATTGTCAAGGATGGATAAATCAAGATTTTCCCTAGTAATACTTTTGGTTTAAGTAGGACCCAATGTCACTGCACATCCTAGCACATTGTTATTTTCCCCCAAGTACTTTTTTCAAAATCAAAATTGTCTCTTGCTCACAATATTCTTCACATGAAATTGTAATTTGAAAAAACTTTTAAGTCAATTTTGTCCGATGGTTTTCAACTTTTACATTAAGAAAATGCTAAAATACCGTAATGATACTAGCAAACCAAAGGATTTGAATGCTTGAATATTACATTAAAATTTAGGTCATCTAATAAGAATACAAATGAATAAAATTAAAATATAATGACACAAATAAATAGAATTATGGTACAAACAGAAACCTAAGTATATATTAGTGATACCACTTAATTGATGATGTCTTTTTAATATATATAAAAAAAAGTACAATTTTGTAACCGAATCTTTTACATTAAATAGTAGAAAAAATAAAATAGTACTTACTGATGTTATATGATAGGATTTATGTTTAGGAAAGATAATTTTACTAAAAGTAATGTTAATTTTGATAATTTTAATTAAATTAAAATTTTGTTTCATACATTGCATTTTAGTAAAAGTTTTAAAATTATTTTTAAATATAAGATATAGATTTTAAAATTATTTAAATAGAATGATAAAATATGAACTCAAATTTTCTAATGGCATTTATCTATATTTTTAAAATATAAATATTTTTTAAAATACATACCCATGTCCTAAATTATTATAAATTGCTCAAAGGATGAAAACGAAGTAGGAAAAAGGGAAGAGTTGCCATCAAGAATTGAAAATAAAAAAAATTGACTTGTCTTTGAAAATATCGGTGTACATATCAAGGAAGATAAGGTGTTTGGGATGGGCCATCATCCAAGAACTTGTAGCTATCATACAAATCATATCTCTTTGATTTTTACAATTTTATTTTCAAAACACAAACTTTATCCTTATCCTTGAAAAGGAAAATTCCGAGATTATATAGAATTTTTCTATTTTTGGAATTTTTAATTATTTTATTTTATTTTTCAAAAATAAAATTTATTAATTTTCCTGAGGTTTCACAATTATATGAACCCTCATTTTGGTTGGTATTATGTTGCCATCTTATCATCCACAGAGGGTGTCCAGTAACTTTGAGCCACATCATCATGCTGATGTGGCAGTGGTACAACCTTCCAATAATATTAGATAACATGCATGGAAAAATTTATCAAAATATATAATAAAGAATATTTGAAAATAATATTTGACAATTAACATGTCATTTAAAGAGTACAAATAGTTAATAGTTAAATTTATATATAAAAAAATGTAAATTATTGGGAAAAGATTTTTTTTAAAGATTTAATTAATAACAAATTATTAAAATAAGAAATAGAAAAATGTTATAAAATAAAGGAATTAAAAGAAAAGGTTGAAAGAGGAAGAAATGGAATGCCTATAAAGAAGCGTACTCTAATTTTGATAGTAGACCTTCCTTTTATAGAAGCCATGAGGAGATTTAATGCGATATTTGAATCAATTATCTACATTGGAAACTAAATATCATTTATGATAATCCATAAGTTCTCATATCTTAACCAATTCTCATAGCAAATCCCCTTAGATAATCATTAGAATATATTTAATTAAAACCTTATTAGAAACACCCAATAAAAACAACTCCTATGAAAGAAAAAATAGTATAATACTCCTTGAATGATTTAACTACGTGGATATTTTTATTAAAATCTTTGCTAGTAATTCCAATGGGACAAAACTTAGACAAAGGAAAAAGAAAATGGAAAAAAAGAAAAGAAAAAAAAAGCGAATCATATCCATATGAGTATTCTTCCTCTCATGTGGACGTGATTATACCTTCTTTCATGTTTCAACTTGTACATCTCTCAATTTCTACATCCCAATATTGTATCTTCACTTGCTCAATATAGTATATGAAAATGTTTTTATAAATAAATCCTTTAAATGATCATATGATTAAATTTGTTGAACATTAATTTTACTATTATCTTGGAACTCACGAGAATAGAAAATTTTGAAAGAGATATGCTTAGTTTGATCACATTTTATAAAATCATCCTTTAATTTGTGCAATATGAGCAGTATTATGTTCTTATAACTTGGTTAGATTACCTTTGATAGAGGATGACCTACATGATTCCTAAATATATTAGATCATTGACCTTAACTGTTAGTCCAAGGGTTCTCCTAATCAGGTTTTGATGATAACAAACCATGGTTAAGTGATTAATTGTTTTAAATTGTTAAGAATCTCATGCATAATCTCAAAAATTCATCAAGGACCAAACGAATACGGGATCGAGATCATTTGGAAGACTTGTGATCATAGGAAATGAATGTAAGATGATAGCATGAGTGCACTTAGGATGTTCATACCTTTTCATGCATCTTAGAAAATTCGGTTTATTATTTAAAACTTGATTTTATTTAAAAACTGAGTTTTATCAAATATATCTTAGGCAAATTGATTCAAAATTGGCATACTAACTCACCTAAAGACCTTGCCTAAGTATTGGAAAAGAAAGAAATAAAAAAGGATAGGTTTTTAGGGCCAAAAGGCTCATCCGGTCGAGGCTATGGCCAACCGGCTCAACCGGTTGGGAAACTGGTCGACCGGTTTCCCTTGTCTGGTCGAGGGAGGCACAAAAACCTTCTCTCTCTCCCAGTAGCTTTCTCTTCCCGGTCGAGCCTCACCCTTGTCTGGTCGAGGTCCAGTCGAGGCAACGGTAACCTAGCATGCATTAAATGCTCCAACGGCTAGTGATCCGATCGACCCTTTGCTCGTCTGGTCGAGGCTACTTTCTGCTATTTTTGTCTCCCGAGCTTAGAAACTTATAAATTGAGAGCTCCTCTTCATTTATGACTAAGAGAACAATTGCATTCAAAGCCTACCTACCTGTTCTTGATCTAAAAAACTCTCATTTTCTTCCTTAGTGCATTAAACCATCACTTGCATATTCTTAGTGCACTCTTGTAATTCATCCTAGTTTTCTCTTGTACTTGAGCCTTCCTTAAGCTAGGTTGAGAGTTTCATCCTTGTGTAAACTGAGTGTGAAAGCCTTTAAGTGGTTCAAATCTTGAAGAGATTGTGTAAGAGCCTATTAGAGCCGGAATCTAAGTGTAAGACGATTGAAAGCTTGATTGAAGCTTCAAGTTAGTGGAACCCTCACTCGGTTAGGAGATTGAGGAGAGTGGATGTAGGCAAGGGAGTGCCGAACCACTATAAACCCGAGTTTGAATTCTCTAACTTTATCTCTTTCCTTTATTTATTTTGTGCATATATTATTGTGTGGAAAAAGATTTTGAAAAACCCAATTCACCCCCCCTTTTGGGTATTTTCCTTAATTATTCATAGCCTTTGTTTTATCATTAACCATACACATTTAGGACTTGTTTAATGAATTGTGAGTATTTTTGAATGATTTCAAGAGATGATTATCATTATTTGCTTAATTGGTCTCCAAGATATTATTGTACTATCATAAGTAAATACACACCTTGTTTGAGATTAAGTTTTGTGGCGATCTAAAAGATGACTAGCATGTGTATATACAAGCAACTAAGATTCTCATAATTTCAAATAAAGTAAATTCATGTTGGCTATTTCAAAAGGATATAATAGTACATGTTTGACCATATTCTAAATCTTCAAGTTGGGACACAATTGCATCTTGCTTTCAAATTGATAGAAAATGCTATGTCTAGTCATGTATAATTTACAAGATGCATTAATGTATCAATCATATTGAAATATGATAATTCAGACCAAGTAATTATGCATTTTTTTAGGACAAAATAGATTTTTATTCACTTCAAGTCAACAAACATTCATGGGGAACTAAGTGGGTATAATTTATTCATATGAAAGCACTTCAAGACTTTCTATATATGCAAATTGATGAACTAACGTTCACTTGGAAAATACTTAATTTGTAGGTTGAAACAAAATTTTGATTTTCTTAGATATTTTATTTCAATTTCTTTCTTTAGATAATTAATCGTTCTTATGAACTCTTCAAGAGTTCACGATTGCAACAATTACAAACCCCCTACTTTAATTCATATAGTGACATAATTTTAATCAAGCATATTATCATTATAATTTGATTTAAAATGTGATGTAGGATTCTCAATTATTGCTTCATACATTTAATCCTTTAAGGAATTATTTGCTTTAGGCATTTATAATCTTATAGAAATTTTAGCATATATATGGATAAATATATTATATTTATATCATAAAATATATATCAAATCCTCAAGGAATTATCAATCATATGATTAAGTCATATCGGGAGTTAATATAAGGTACCTATACCTATAGGGAAACTTTAGGCTATTACTTTTGCTTTATTTTAATTACAATTCCATACCATGACCTATTTGTATCCAACAATTTTTGCATCTTCAAGTAGCAAACTTCAAGTTATTTATGTCCATTAAACTTTATATCTTCATATATTGAACTTCGACTACATGTGTATCCAATCAAACTTACGTTTTTAAGCATCAAACTTCGAGTCTTAATACTTTTATAGACAAGTTAGTTTTGTCTCAATCGTTTCTTTTTTAATTTGTTTAATTATTTCTACGTTAACATTCTTATATAATTCATAATTTGGAATCTTCATTATTTCTTATGATGTTAAGGTCACCTACAAAGAAGGAATATTGTCAATAACAACATTATTTGAGAGTATTTTTTTTTTTCTCAACATTTATATAACCAATGAGATACTTTTATTTTCAGGTATCTATGCTTCAAGGGTTATTGTTGAAGTTATTCTTTTTCTAAAGCTATTTGTCCATTTTGTACATTTTCAAGGGCATCTTGTGCCTTTTCATGGGTTATATATTTAATCAATTCTAGATTGATTGGTCATTCTTATCATTTTTTGAATGAATATGACTTCTTTGAGAGTGTTAATCTTTTTGTACGTGTGTATTCCTTTGTATCATATCCTTTACTAAGGAATATGTATTTTTAAGTCAAGATGTTTACAATCTTATCCTATTGAAAGATTAATTTATCACACTTATGGTATATATTAGATTTATTTGTAGTGTTAGTTAATTTTCCTTCAAGAATATTAACTTATATTTACTTGTAAAATAATAAAAATATTCAAGAAATTTCATTTTTTTTTCTAGAATCTAAAAAATTTCACATTGTTCTTTTGGATTTGAATTTTCTCCCTTAACAATAGAAAAATTGTCTCGTCAAAATGAAAATTTGTATACCATCTCATATTGCCTTTCAAGGGTATAGATAAACTAACTACTAGGTAAAAAAATTTAGTTTTATAATTTATGTCTACATAATTTTGCAATGAATTGATGCATCATTATTTACCCTAAGGGACCAAGTTGGTCATGCCAATTTCTTTAAGATCTGATAAGAATGAATGGTATTATAGAATCATGTTACTACTAACATAATGTTGGCTCTTTTGATGCCTTTAACGATGTTTTCATTATTTGACATGATATTAACATTAATTGTAACTCATGTAATACAATTGATGAATCAAGTTAAAAAAATTGGAGAAATCATGATCTTGGGTCCATATTAATGTAATGAGTAGTATCTATGTGGGGACATCACTCGATCCACAAACAAAGCCTTGATCAAATTTTAGGATCTAATCATTATGAATATGTCAATATTACCAATAAGATCCATTTAGTTTAAAAAGAACGCATTAACATACTTTACTATGAGTTATTTGTGGAAATCCATGAGGTCAAATATCTTGTAACCCCTCAAATAGGAATTGAGAGAATGTAGAGACTTAGAATATAATGAAAATCAAAGATCTCAAAATATTCCATAATCTAATTAATTACTCAAAATATTTATTGAAAGTTATCGTAATCTAAATATTCATACATATCATCTAAGATCATAATTATATATATATATATATCATGCTTGATAGCATACGATATCTTTCTAAAAAACAAAATACTAAAATAAATATATTGATCTTAAAATAATGTGTGATAATTATGCAACTATCTCATAAATATATAAAATATAATAATTATACAAATATGATTTCAAAAAAATGCTTTTATTAATGAGACGTATAAAAATCATATAGAGGAGTTAAAAATTGTTATATTTCACATTTTCCAATAACCTTACAAATCGTCGAGGGACATTCCAAGCTAGTTACTTAAGTTTTATGCTTTATTTGCTTATAATTAAAATTTAATGAGATGCTTTTATCAAGAAAAAAACTTATAATTTAGATTGCTAATTTCTATAACAAATAAAAATGTTTTATTTGGAGTCATTATAATGTAATGTTAGAACAAAAAAATTATCATCTTGAATAATAGAAGAAACATAACTCTACCTAAATTAAACGAAAACTAAGATATGTGTAACAATAAAATAATACATGTGAGAATAACAACAAAATATATCATATGAACAGAACTTTAATGACAAAACAAGATATCACTTCATTAAATTTCACAAGTTTAAATTAGCTTAAGATAAATATCATCTCAAGTTTATAACATCAATTTAATAATTCTTGTCATAAATATATCGTTGTAAGATGAAAATCATTGTGTTATGAAATAGCTAGGACTTGTGAAGTATTATTCTTTGATATTTGACATAAAAAAAAATTGAAATTGACAAGATGAGTTTCCTTGAATAATATTACTCTTAAAATCGATAAGATAATCATCTTTGATTTTTCCTATGTTATGAAACATTGACAAGATTATATTAGAAAATAATATTTCCTATTATTTATTATTCTTTCATTGTTGATGATAGAAGAATGTAGAAGAATCAAAATATTATTCAAACTCATAATTAATAAAAAAATATTATTATCTCATTTTATATTAATATTGATATTATTAGAGGAGACTCTTCCAGTCCTTATTGGTTTAGAAAGAATAAAAAAATCAATAAGTTTTTAAATATTTTTTTATTATATTTCATTCTCTTTCAATGAATTGTTTCCAAGTAACATACCTAGAAATCATATATCTTATGCTTAAGCAAAAGAAGTCGGACTATAATAGTTTCAACAGAGTTAAAATCCTTTTAGAAAATGGAAATATGATGAAGTTTAAAAACTAAATCTGAATCCCATTAAAGTTCTCTTTAATTTATAAAATAATTTATTCTCTCGTGATTTTATTCACATATAAGATCCATTTTTTCAAATGGAAAGAAGTAAATTAAATAGTAAATAATATAGATAATATGCAAAATTACAAAACAGTCTCGGATGGTACATAATAGTTAAGATAAAACAATATTTTTTTAGAATAATATATCATATTTTGTCCACAATTCAATGAAATTAAGATAAATCAACATTTTTTTTAGAATAGTGTATCATTTTTTTTTTCTTTTTTAATTTTTTCCCTCAAACAATCTTGTTTTCTAGGGTTCCAACTTACCAAACAACCACACTTAAATGTCAGTGTCTTTTTTATTCTCACATTTTGTCAATAACCAAGAAAAACACTATTAAAATCTAGTCATTGTTGATAAAGATCTGAGATAGAGAATCACAATTTGAGCAAATCTTCAATGAAAGATATATAAATTGTAAATTCTTTAAAATAAAGATATTTCACGATACAATTCAAAAACTTTAATGATCCGACTATAATAAAGTTTCTTGGCATTATGGAACTCCAATCCTTTAAGCTTCATGAATGGATACTCCCAAAGCAAACTAACAAAAGCTTTTGCCTTTTTTTTTTAATTAAAAAAAAAATTAAATCACAAACATCATATAATATGAATAATTTAACATTTTTTAACAAAAAAAATAAATTGACATAGTCTCTAACTGGTAACAAAAATATTAATATTATTATATTCACACCTTTTGGTTATAAATAATATTTACATTTTCATATCTTATTATTATTAATAATAATTACATTGTTTTTTACTATGAGTAATTTTAATTTATAACATAATATTTTTCACATGGTTTTTCACTATATAAGTTTTTAATATTAGTTTATTAATTTACTAGCCTTTTTTCTTTCTTTATTTATTTTTACATAACTTCAAACTATGAATAATTAAAAATTAAGTAATATTATGATAACATAAAAGAATAAACAATTATAATAAATCTAGGAAAATAAAGAAGACTATATCATGATGTACCTTATCATGAAATTTGATATAGGAGTCTTGATGTTTCAAACTCTTGTTTTAGCCTTGTGCTTCTTATGAAATTTGATGTTAAAATCTAAAACTTACAAAATATTGTTTTAGCCTCATACTAATAACATGTTACAAAATCAAGAAATTTTAAAAACAAAAGCTAAAAGAAGAAAAACTAGAATGCTTAATAGAATAATAGTCTTATTTCATTAATATGCCTTTCTTTTATAAAACGTTAGAAGGAGATTTACTTCGATGCTAGAATTAATTATTTACACAATAAGATATTTATAATCACTCACAAGTTCTCATGTCCCAAAAAAATTTCTTAATAAACTTATTATTTCATAACAAAAATTATAGTTTGAAAATTTTATTTTCAATTAAGTTTGAGTATTTTATGATCTTTAGCCATCCAACTAATTAAATATGTCTATGTGGCATAAGTCCATATGACATGATTTTAGTGATCAATGTATCATATTACCATATGGACATAAGATGCTATAATTGAGGCATTGGATACTTGCTCATTATCCCCTATGCATGTTCTTACTACTTGAGATCCTACTAATGCAAGTTGGACTCCATATCATAGGACTTAGGAATCCCTTGCTACCCTTGATATGTAGTTTGTGTCACTCCACTAATTGGAAGCAAACAAAGGAAGAGATATAGTATATCATGTAGCTATACCAATAGTGAGTACTCATGAAGTACAATCACGTCTCATCTGTGTATAACTACTACCAAACAATTTGCATTGAAAGGATAAATCAAATATTGATTAGTTTATCAAATTAAAAATGAAAACAATAACAATTTGACATAAAAATTAATTCAATCTTGTTTCACCTAATTCGAAATCAGTAGATCCAACTAATGCCCATATTAGAACAAGACATGAGTGGATGTTGATGAGGTGTAAAACTTATTTCTCTTATGGTTATGATAAAAGAATTATATTTAAATTGTCTTTTATTCATTGTAATTGTTAATGTGATTAATGTTGTAGGTGCCACATACAAATTTCATGATATGATAAACAAGTTGTAGTTATTAAATCACTTAATTATGATAAGTTTTCTAATGGACAATGTTTAAATAAGAAAACCACTTGTAAACATTCTATTGATACATTTTAGGGATTATGGTACTTTACTCAAATTGATTAACATATTTTCATTTGTAATTAAAGTACTTGAGATTATTGTGGAAGATGAGTCAAATTTTAAAATAAAGATATGAAACAACTAATTTGTTTGAGTCAATGCAATTATTTAATTTTGTGTTCAGTTTATATTTGATGAAAGCTATATTGAGAATCATAAATGAATTTTCACAAGTATTATAAAGGAAAAATTAGGATATTGTCAATGTCATAACCATAATTAAAGTATATAAGCAACAATTACAAATGATGAGAGAGTGATTGAGATTCTTTATTTGATGAGGAATGTTTTTAGGGAACTTCTTCTAATTGTTTTTAATTGTTTTTCTGAAAAGTGTTTTAAAGAATAATTATACAAACATATATATAAATTAAAAATAAAGCTATGGATATAAAAATTATTTTTAAAACATATTTAAAAATATTAAAAATAATTTTAGATTTCTAAACAGATATTTGTTTTACAAAACGTCATAAAACAGTTTTCCAAAACTGTTCTTAAAAACTATTTTTTCAGAATTGTTTTTAAAAACAATTGTCAAACAAATCCTAAATCACTTCTTGAAGTGGTTTGTGTAAATCTTAATCATTCAATTATTTCTTTTGGTAAGATTGTTTAATTTTATCTACAAGATTTTTTTACAATAGAGCTCATGATATATTTAATGATTAACTTGAAATTTATATTATTGATATGCACTCTAGCAAAAATGGTCTTGCACAAAAAAAGATAGAAATAAAGAAATACATTGTGCACACATTCATTAGTTTACTTGTGTGATTGGTTTAATCCTATCTTTATACCTGTTACCTTGGAAAGACCATTTTCCAACATGAATATTATGAAGAATTGACAATTGAATAAGAGAATAATGGATGAACGCTAACTTCCTTTTGTTTATAGAAAAAGATATATTTGAGTATTGATAATAGAACTACCATGGAATACTTTCAAAATATGAAAGTTTATTGAGGATAATTGTAAATGTATTGGATATAAATATTATCAATCAATATAAAAAAATTTAATATTATTATTTGTTGAATATTATTTTTATTTTCTATTAATGGTTACACCATCCTCTAAAGGTAAAATGTATTCAAAAGAAATATTATGAATCAATATAAAATTTCTTATATTTATAATTTATTATTTGTTGAATGTTAGTTTTATTTGCTATTAAAGTTTACCCCATCCTCCTAAACCAAAATATTGGCTTTGTCACTGGAGTAGGACGTTTGGCTAGCATGAAGGGGTCACTTGGATCCATCATAGTTGGAGACATATCATCGATGACAACAAAAAAGAGGAAACATTTTTCATGAGTGACACATTGACAACTTTATATACATGGGCATGCATTATTGCAGCTACAGTTAGTTGATGTATATTTTCTAATTATCAAATTTTGGGTGCTTTGTTGGTTGATGCACATTGATTTCTAGGTGATTATTGCTACTTTTGTTTGGTTTCTATTGAATGATTGTTGTAATTAAAAATATGTTGATTTTAATTATGTCACTTCTGTCACGGGGTTCATTCTCTCTCTTTCATCACTATATGATATAACATAGATTTTCTCCTATGTTTATAAGGCTCAATTTTATTGGCTCTTTTGTTTTGTTTTTTTTGTTTTTGTTTTTTTTAAACTTTTTTAATTTTTTATTGTAGCTGAAAATTAAAATTGAAGTGAAAATGAATTCTTGAGAGAGTAATATAAATATTTTAAAAAAATTATTAAATGTGACATTACTTTTAATATAAATTAAATAGAGTTTTAGTGACATTTTCGTTAATTTTGTATCGTGGATTTTTATTTAAGATAGTATTTATTTTTTCACTTAATTCTAAATAGAACTGAAAAAACTAAATAGTACTTAATACTATTAAAAGTATTAGATTGTTTTTTTTTTTTGTAATATTTTATTTTTATTAAATATGAAAAAGTAAAAAAAAAAAATCAACATGTTACTTTTTTTTATTTAGAAAAACCTAAATATTTTGATTTTTTCTATTGAGACAAAAAATTTTAATAAGTCATAAAAAATAAATAAATAATCTAAAGTTTGATCAGTAAAAAACTAAAAAAACAAACGTCCTCTAAGTTAGAAACTTTTTTAATATAGAAAAATTATACTAATATCGAATTTAGAAAGAGTTTTTAAGAGCATCAATTTAAAGTAGTTTATTCATATTTTTCTCTTTTAAGAAATAATTAATTGATTTTATCAAACTCCACTAATTACAATAAGCTAACTAACTCAATAATTTAAATGTCCAAGTAAAGGAAAAGATAAATTTTTGTCCCTAAATTTCATACCGAAACCTCCCACAAACCCTCTCATCCCTGTACCACTTGAATCAGGCCTCGAAATCATTCAAAAATCAATTATCAATTTTTAACTTTCACTTCTGTCCACATATTCTAGAAAGATGTTTCCTTATCAATTTATAGACTTATTGCCATCCGTATTTTAGATAAAATTAAAATATTTATATTGTATATTTGTTGAAAAAAAAGAAGTAATCTAATAAAAATGCTCAAATTACATAATAGTGATAGTAAAATAAATAAAATTTGATTTATTTGGTTACACTTTTTTTTTTTTTGGAAATAGAACAAAATAGTAACTTTTTTTTATATAAAATGTAAAAACTCTTTCAAACTCATGTTTTAAAAAATAATGATTTCTAAAAACTATTTTAAAAAATTAAGGTAGTCAAAATCTTTTACTATTCCATATTTTAAAATTTTAAAAATATTTTTCAATTTTTAAAAACATAAAATTACTCTAAATTTATAATGACTCGTAGTGTCTTATATAATGGTAAAGACTTCTTCTATTCTATTCAATGTGAAATGATATAATACTTTTTATACGAAGGGAAATATATGAAATGTCAATTATTTTTTAAAATATAAAATGCAATTGGCCTAGGAATTTGGAATTCGATTTTCAACAAGTTGGTCCTTTCACACCTTCACCTTACCCCCAAAAGTTCTTAGGAATTCTATACCTTAATCTATTTTTGTACAAATTTGAAAATTTTCATTCAAATTTTGTTTGTTGTGACCTTGGTTTTTTTAATAGTTTTAAGTATATTTGACTGACAAGTGCTTTCACATGACAATATTCTAATGCCATAAAAAATTTCACTCGGATTAAGAGAGAATTAAATATTGAGCAATATCTCTCTCCTATTTGACATTAAACATTTTCTTAAAATAGAGAATTTTAAAAAACATTAAAAAATTATTATTATTATTATTATTTTTTTAATCCTAATTATACTCTAACACATCAAATGGAATTAGAAATATTTTTACTTTTCAAAAATAGAACCAAAAAAAAAAAACTTCAATGACCCCTTTAGTAAATGTTTACATAAATAATTTCTGAAATTTCCCCCTATTTTTTCAAAAAAGAAAAAATTAAGAAGAAATTATTGCTTCTATCAACTGTTTTTATTCTTTAAAATTAAGAAAAAAATCATTTTCTTTCATGTAATATCATTTAAACATAAATACTCTTTATATTTTTTTAATTTGAATATTCCCTTTTTCCTTTTTGGACTATTCTCCATTTTGCTTTCATCATTTTATTAACATTATTCTATTCATAATAATATTCAAACTATTCCATTATTTTTTTTCCATTTATTTCCATGTCTCAAAATGAATTTGGATCTACAGTTTTCACGTGTGTCCCGGCTCAAACAATGAGACTCAAAAAATGTGGATCCATATAATCATATTTAATATTATTAAAAAATAAATTTTACCCTTCAAATTTAGAAATTATCTTATCTTGTCTAGTCTAATTAAGCATCCCTTCTTTCAAAATTAATCAACATGAAATGAAAACCTTTTAAAATCTTGAAACCTAGGTGGCATATAATTACATAAACAAGAGGTGTGAAAATGAATAAATATTCCAAAGGAAGAATCATTATTTTAAATTCAAAATCAAAAGACTGGAGACCCAAAGCTGAAAGTGAAGGAAGAATGGAAGAATAGGCCAAGAAGCCAAAGACAAAGACAAGAAAAAGCACGCATTGAAATGCGTCTGGAATATGCCAGTTGCCAGTTGTTGATTGTCTCATACACCATACATGACCCTTCCCAATAACTATTACTTCACATTCTCCTCCATTTTTCCTTTCTTCCAAACAGCCCCATCATTTCTCATCCCATCCAACCTCTCAAAACCAACCTACTTTTGCCTAGGTAGGTGCCCATGTAAATATATAAAAGATGATAGATTTCTACTTCATCTATGTTTTGCCCTAAGTTTTTAAATTAGGGGGATCCATATTTATTATTTTTATTATAATTATTTTTGTCTGATTCAGACTCTATTTGATAGTGATTTTAGAAAACATTTTTAATATCTTTAATCCTTAAAAAATTTTATTATCTAAGTGTTCAAAATATTAGAAATACTTTTTTAAATCACTTTTAAACGAGTGTTCAGTACCTAAAACGTGATTAATTTGATTATAATCTAAATACATATATGATAGTTATTGATTGTGTTTATCGATGTGTATTGAATGGTAAACCCTAATATAATAATTGCTCATAAATAATCTAAAAGCAACAATACAACTAGGGTTTTGTGAAGAAGAAAAAAAAAGACGAAAAGGTTTCAGACCAAATTTATGTAAAAGATAGGGCTATTTTTGTAAAGAATGCATCAACACTCTCCCGTGAGCACAGCAACGAACTTCATTTTTCTTCTGTCTTGTAGTACTCTACTATCTAGAGGTCCCCAGCAAAAGATTTCTTGACTTGCAGTTCTCTGGAGCTATGTTTGAGTGCATACAACACGGCGAGAAAGTGTGAGAGAGGGAAAACGAGGACGATGATGAAGATGAAGAAGATGGGGTTGATTCCGCTGCTTCTTTCCTTGATGATGTACACAGCTCTTTTTCATGGTTGCATGGCCAACGAGGACGTCCCAATTCAAATCAACGACGATGTTTTAGGCCTCATCGTCTTCAAGTCAGGCCTCCATGACCCCTCTTCACGCCTGGACTCATGGAGCGAAGACGATGACTCCCCGTGTTCCTGGGAATTTGTACAGTGCAATCCTAGCACAGGCAGGGTCTCAGAGGTGTCCGTTGATGGTTTGGGGTTGTCAGGGAAGATTGGAAGAGGGCTTGAGAAGTTGCAGAACTTGAAGGTACTGTCCTTGTCGTTTAACAATTTTTCTGGTAGTATAAGTCCAGAGTTGGCCCTCATCACTGGCCTTGAAAGGCTTAATCTTAGTCACAACAGCCTTTCAGGCCGCATACCTTCTTCTCTATCAAACATGACTTCTATAAGGTTTCTCGATCTCTCCCATAATTCACTTGCAGGACCTATCCCTGATGAAATGTTTGAAAACTATTCATCGCTAAGATCCCTTTCTCTATCAATGAATTTCCTGGAAGGGCCAATTCCTAGTGCACTGCTGAGGTGCACAACTTTGAGTAACCTCAACCTCTCCAGCAACCAGTTTTCGGGTAACTTGGATTTTTCTTCTGGGATTTGGACATTGAATAGGCTCCGAACGTTGGATCTTTCACACAACGTATTTTCTGGGTCTGTGCCGGATGGGGTTGCGGCGATACATAACTTGAAAGAGCTGCAATTACAGGGAAATCGCTTCTCTGGACCGCTACCTGTTGACATTGGACTGTGCCCCCACCTGAGGAGGTTGGATTTCTGCCATAATTTATTCACGGGATCGCTTCCAGACTCGCTCCAGAGGCTGAACTCTCTGGTTTTTTTTGGTGTATCAAACAACTTGTTAGCTGGGGACTTCCCTCAGTGGATTGGTAGTATGAGCAGTGTGGAGTACGTTGATTTCTCGGGGAATGGCTTCACGGGAAGCCTCCCAGCATCAATGGGTAACCTGAAATCACTGCAGTTTCTGAGCTTATCTGATAACAGACTAACTGGAAGTATTCCAGGGTCACTGTTTTACTGTCCCAAGCTATCAGTGATCCGGTTGAGAGGTAATGGCTTCAGTGGAAGCATACCTGAGGGCCTGTTTGATCTAGGTCTGGATGAAGTAGACTTGTCGGGGAACGAGCTAGAAGGCCCGATCCCACCAGGTTCAAGCAGGCTCTTTGAATCTCTTCACTCCTTGGACTTGTCGAGGAACAAGCTTACAGGAAGCATCCCTGCAGAAATCGGTCTTTTCTCAAGCTTAAGATACTTGAATTTATCATGGAACAGTCTCCGTTCCAGGATGCCACCAGAACTGGGGTACTTTCAGAACCTGACTGTGCTAGATCTTCGGAACACTTTTTTATTCGGGTCGATCCCGGGTGACATATGCGACTCAGGGAGTCTGGGCATTCTGCAGCTGGATGGAAATTCCTTGACTGGACCCATCCCGGATGAGTTTGGAAACTGTTCATCTCTATACTTGCTGTAAGTCCACTGTTTTTTACAGTAATCCATACACATTAATCCACTGATTTTTTGATGATCTATACTGATTGCGAATTTGTGATTCTTTGTTCCAGGAGCATGTCCCATAATGAATTAAATGGTTCCATTCCCAAGTCCTTTGCAATGTTGAAGAAGCTGGAGATTCTGAGGCTAGAGTTCAATGAACTGAGCGGGGAGATACCAAGGGAGCTTGGCAGTTTGGAGAATCTTCTTGCTGTTAATGTTTCTTACAACAGACTGATTGGGAGGCTTCCAGTTGGGGGCATATTTCAAAGCTTGGATCAAAGTGCATTGCAGGGAAATTTGGGAATTTGTTCACCCTTGCTGAAGGGACCATGTAAGCTGAATGTATCAAAGCCGTTGGTCCTTGACCCTTACGACTTTGGCAAGCCCATTAATGGTCAGAACCGAAGAAATGAATCTACTACAACTCCTATGCGATTCAGGCATCACATGTTCCTCAGTGTTTCAGCAATTATAGCCATCACTGCTGCTGCCTTTATTCTGATCGGGGTGGTAGTTATCAGTCTGCTAAATGTATCCGCCCGGAGGAGGCTTGCCTTCATCGATACTGCGTTGGAGAGCATGTGCTCAAGCTCATCGCGGTCTGGGAGTCCTCCGACCGGGAAGCTCATTCTTTTCGATTCAAGGGCATCCCAGGATTGGATCGCCAATCCTGAAAACCTTCTCAACAAAGCCGCTGAGATCGGCGGTGGAGTTTTTGGAACTGTATACAAGGTTTCTTTAGGAGGGGGGGCGAGAATGGTAGCCATAAAAAAGCTTGTAACTTCGAATATAATCCAGTATCCAGAAGACTTCGACAGGGAAGTTCGGATCCTTGGGAAAGCTAGGCACCAGAACCTGATATCCCTGAAAGGATACTACTGGACTCCTCAGCTGCAGCTCCTGGTTACAGATTATGCGCCTAATGGGAGCTTACAGGCGAGACTCCATGAAAGGCCTCCAACTACACCACCTCTTTCCTGGCCAAATCGGTTCAGAATAATCCTAGGGACTGCGAAGGGGCTTGCCCACTTGCACCATTCTTTCCGGCCACCCATCATCCACTACAATCTGAAACCAAGCAACATTTTACTTGATGAGAACTGCAATCCGATGATATCGGATTATGGACTAGCAAGGCTATTGACAAAGCTGGACAAGCATGTAATAAGCAGCAGGTTTCAGAGTGCATTAGGGTATGTGGCACCAGAACTAGCATGCCAGAGCTTGAGGGTGAACGAGAAATGTGATATCTATGGCTTTGGAGTGATGATCCTTGAGATAGTTACTGGTAGGAGGCCAGTGGAATATGGAGAAGACAATGTGGTGATACTGAACGATCATGTCCGGGTACTGCTTGAGCAAGGGAACGTGTTGGAGTGTGTGGACCCGAGCATGAACGAGTACCCAGAAGAGGAGGTGTTGCCAGTTCTGAAGTTGGCCCTGGTATGCACTTCTCAGATACCTTCAAGCAGGCCTACCATGGCGGAAGTGGTGCAGATACTTCAGGTCATCAAGACCCCAATTCCACAACGGATGGAAGCCTTCTAAATGAAAATCCATGCATTGTAACTTTGTTTTTGGCTTGAACAACAAAAAATTCATTTCAACATCTGATGAAACCATTTCATTTTTCTTCCTTTCTTTTCACTGATGAGGAGTGTACTACTTTGTTTTCATATCTATATGTACGCAGTTAATTTCCTGGTCTCTACTCAATCACATAGTTCTTTTTCTTTCTCTTTGATTGCTAGGTCAAGGGTCTGTTCATATGTTGTTAATAAAGAAACATGACCATTTGGAGCAATGGAGCATTAGGAGAAGAAAAGGAATAGCATGTGTATCAGTTTTTCTTATTTGGTTATGAAGGAAACTAGAATATAATTTTAAGTTTGAAGCTATTATTATATGCATGTTCCATAGAGAGGTGTATAAAAGACATATTTTTGGGGGTTATGTCTGCTTTTCCCCTATTAATCTGTATTAAGGAATAAGTTCATTCAAACAACAACCATATGCAGCAGTTCCAACACAGTATAAGACAAACTCCACCTCAAATTGAACCTAAAACCCTCCACAGAAACTACACATAATAGAACAGAAGACAATCTGGCCAACTGGCCAACCAACCTCCGGTCCACCACCATGTATATATATATACATAAAAACTTTTTGACTTTGCACAGGAACAAAAGTTGTGACTCTAATCCTGGTAGAAGAAGCAATGGATCTCAACACTCTGGTTAAGACTCTGAATTCATAAATCTTCCCAGTTTCAGATTAAAAGCTGTCTTTGAACTCAGGACCTCGGTTTCAGGGCAAAAGCAAAAGCAAAATACCGTGTCATCTCCTGGGCATCCAAATGGTGTCCTTGAATGCCAAGGAGATGAGACAGCAACTCCCAGGTCCCAACAACATATTAGGATTGTCAGCAGCACCACTTTCCATTTTTAGTAGCCTTTTCTTGCACCTAAGTCGTTTTTAGCATGTGACAAACTGGTTGGGTCATTTCCACCAAAGTGATAAATGAACCCTTGACAGATTTGCTTGGGCTTTTCATAGTAACAAACTGGTAGGGTCATTACCATAGGTACATTTTCCAAAGCAGCCTCATTTTTATTGTATCATCAAATTTTACCAATAAACGTTGAACCAGCTGTCCTCGGGTTCGCCTGCAGGCTGCAGCTCAGTAGATGCACAGAGCTGAACCCAATTTTTAATTCACAATTCTTCCGAGCAAGATTTCAGAGGAAAAAACAAACAAAAAAGTAAAATTAAAACTTCAAAAGATAATTCAAACAGGGCAAGGCCCAGTGCAATTCACAGTTACTTGGCATTCATATGAAAAACACTACTTCATATAAAAGCTTCTTAACTTTTATATCCAAAATTGCTTCTCAAGCAGGCTGTGTGAAATCTAGAACAAAAATAATGGAAATATAGAGAATAATGAAACAAGACCACAAAGCTCTGGATTGAATCTTCGTCTCTCAATCTGGGGGACCAGTCTATGCAGGATAATCTGTTTAAGATTCAAGTGAAATATTCCTACTGATGAGTGGCGATGAATAATTAACTATCTTTACAGAACTTCCCGATCAATTCTCATGTAATGCCTTCATCAAGTACAATCTGCTGAAGCTCTGTCCAGCAACCCTGAACATTAAACAAAATCCACCCATGTCAGACCAGAGAAGCAACCAAAAAATTGAAATCCTTGTATAATCTGCATTATAGAGAGTTTTGTCTTCTTGATGAATACTTTTGTTATTTGTCACGGGGAAAGGTCATACCACATACATGACAAGACCAACCCAGCCTCATCTTACAATACTTAAACTGCACCTATATTGAACAATTTTTAGTATATTATTGGTCCTTTAAGTTGGTTTGATATATACTATCGGCCCATTAACTAATAGCTTAGGCCTTGGGGTCAAATTGATAACTTAACAGTAACTAACTCTAAACAGTACTTCAAGAATTTCAATTAAATTGAGATTTTGAAGACAAAAATGTATTTTTATACACATCCACAGAATAAACAATTAGCACATGCAGAGAGCAAAAGAGAGATTTGGATACATGTGTATGCTTATGCATAGGTTTTTTAAATATAGAGATTATGTGTTTATCCATCAAATGTTTAAGGAGCCCCAACACTAAAATCTGTAGATTTTGAGAATTTATGCTGATAAAAAATCCACCTTTATTTACTGGAACAGAATTTAGAATTCCTTGCTACAGGAAATGACAGGACATGATATCTGAGTGCCTTCTAAGTTCAGTAGCATACCCATTAATCTGGTTGCAGTAGTTGGAAATTTGATTTGTTATAAGAAAGCTATCCAACCGTGATGGCTCAGGGATTGGCTTAAAGATGGGGTTTGCAGGATCCTCCTCGGGCAAGGGGTCTTCTCCTGCAGTTTTACGAGCCATGTTCTCTGCCCTATAAAAGGAAATCAAAATAAGTAGACAAATAATGAAACAACAAACAAAAACTAAGGTTTCCAACCCCTGATTCAATATCAAGCCTATCCATGCTTCATTGATCTACTAGATGAAACCAAAAAGAATAGGAACCAGGCGTAACAGTATACAGGCTATAGTCTCTCCCTCTCTCTTTTTTTTTTTCCAGAATTGCAAATTGCCACTTTAAGCTACTACAGCCGGGTTTGAATTGGCCTTTCTGAATCCAAAAATCTCTTCGTTAAGCCCAGTAAGAACTTTTCTCTAGGAACTTTTATTAAAAACAGCTTCTTGCTTCAAAAACAATTTAACAAAGAAAGAACAATGTTGCTTCTCCTCGACTCATTAGAGGATTGTAATTTTCCCTAACCTTTCCCAGAAGCTAAGTTAAAACTTTGGCAATAAATTCTTCTATGTGGGTATCATGCCAATATAATAATAATGTATCTAAGTGAACATCAGTGTTAGAAAAACATTTAGATTTATAACAAAAAGAAACTCAAGGCAACTCAAGATCAAACAATACATCAAATATATACCATGGCAGCATAACAACTTTGTATTAAAAAACTATGCTAATGAACTACCTTCTCTTCTGAAGCCATGCCTGCTGCTGTCCTTGTTGACGTGACAGGTTGCGATAGTAGAATTGGAACTGACCCCAAAAAGAAAAAAAAAAAAATTCTTTTAGTCTATATGAATGATCAATAGTAATTTAACCCTAAGAAAAGAAACACTAACCTTTTGTTGTTCCATTGACAAGTCATCCATGCATTCAATCAAAAATTCTAGATTCCTCTCCATATATGGATTGGTTGACAATTGTAGCCGATCATAATCACACTACCACAGAAAAACCAGAGAAGAACCAAAATTAATACCTCACTTAACAAAATATGATGTCACTGAAAACTGTTACAAAACAAAGCTTACCTGGGTCACCGGTGTATCTGCTTCCAGCTCTGTCATAAAGGCGCTGATAAGGGCAGAGTTTGACACTTTGATCTGGTAGTACAGAAAATAGCATAAACATCTAACCGAAATGTAAAACCATGTTGCTTTCCTAATGATAATCTTAAGGAAAAACATTTATATATTTATTTTCCAAGCATCTATTGTAATGCTATTGAAAACTATGAGCAAAAGTTATATTCAGTAAGGACAAAATTCCATATCCAACAGCATTGAACTGCACATATGCCTTGCCAACCAATTGATATATTGTCCAGGGCAAATTAAATGCAAATTTTTATATCGTGAACTCAGTAACCTACTAAAACTGAAAATGCATAAAAGACATTAAACTGCATGTCTTCTTATCTCTTTTCAAGCCATTAAAATCATTCTTCTAAAATCATTTAAAGTTTCCCTTCATTTATTGGCAGGACTTATGACCAACAGCAGTCAACTGAAATTTCATATAAAAGATAAATTCTGAAAATGTCTGGAGATAAAATTCAACACAGTAAAGGCCAATGTATGAAAACATTTCTCTTCCCAAATTATAATGCCAACAAACAACTATATTCAAAGGAAAATTGAAGTATCTGGAGCGTACAGGTATTTCCTCAAAGATATCCACCCATGACAAATTTTTCTCCCTCAACCTATCAGAGCAAAAGACCTTAAAGAATTAGATCCCAATACTTCATTTTCATATATCAACTTTGCAGCAAGAAAAAACTCATACTTCTCTCCAGTAAAATTGTTGTTGCGATAAAGTTCCATAAAAGAATCAGAAAGCTTCAAGGCCTTGAGAGCTAAGACACCTTGATTGGACCTTGAGGGATCATAGATAATGCACACACATCGTCTTATGTTCTCCTGCAACAACAAATATTAAATAAATGAATAACAGGTGGCAGTTCAAACAAATTTGGGGGTTCTAATGTTTTCAGTTTTAATGGAGTGAAATTCCAAATTCTAAGTCAAACCAAAATATTGAACCAT
The DNA here is from genome assembly GCF_030704535.1 of Vitis vinifera. NCBI lineage: Eukaryota > Viridiplantae > Streptophyta > Magnoliopsida > Vitales > Vitaceae > Vitis > Vitis vinifera. The sequence goes on from NC_081809.1 coordinate 21,451,817, forward strand.
ATCATTAGCATCTAAAGTTTGGTATTTCTCTTCATTAAAGAAGCGAACTGTTCTTTTAAGTTCTGAATGGTTATTAGAATGCCAGAACTATTATAATGGTAAGTTATCTATCAAAAAAAAAAAACTATTACAATGATAAGCATGTGTTGCATAAAAACAAAATGCAACAAGAGGGATTGAAAAAACCTTTACCTGGTAATTCATAAACGTCTCAATCAGTTCTACTGTCTGAAAAGAACCCAACAAAGTTGATTGGTACCTGATAATTTCATTACAGCATATTGCAAAGGAATAAGGACCATATCTTTTTTTTTCGATAAGCAAACACATATATTATCAAAAGGCAAGCGCCGCATAGCATACAGGGAGTATACGAGGCAACGAAGGCCTCACAACAAAAAGCCAAAAAAAAAAAACAAAAGTCCACCAACCCTTAACTGGAGGCTATCCACTCCAGGAAACCTATAAGGGAACGAGGCTCCGCCCCATTATACAATTTTGCCCACCCCCACATATTACAAACAAAAGAATTCTTAACTTTCTGTATAGCTAACTCACCCCCCCCCCCCCCCCCCCCCCCCCCGAATGCTAATCTATTCCTCTCCTTCCAAACCGTCCAGAAAATAAATAACGGTATGGATCTCCAAATTTTCTTCCTCTTTTTACCCACAAAAGAACCCTTCCAGCTGATAACCGCCTCCTTTACAGTTTCTGGAAAGACCCACTGGGCTCCAAACAGACTAAGAACAATCCCCCACAATACACTAGCCATTGTATAATGAATAAGAAGATGATTAACGTTTTCCTCATCACTACCACATAACTAACACCGATTATTGCATCATACAAAATTTTCCCATCAGTGTGATAAGTTCCTTTCCCATATAGAAGACAAGCCTATGAAATTTTCACAAGATCGGTGTGTGTCACTTCACAAAAAGTTATTTTCATGCAACTTCAAAGTTTTCCATAGTTCCTATATTAAACTTCTCAAAATGCATTATTACAGTTTTGCCATGCCTCATGTTCCAGGCAGGAATAAATAATTAAATAAACAAACAATAGTGGCCCACCAGTGGAATCCAATGATTTAAGAAAGTAATATTCTGAAAATTATTTTCATCATTCTAACTTGAACTCAGAGTTCAACTAAAAATATAACACATAATTTACAAGAAAATAAATACATTCCAATAAATTTGGCTATATATATTTAAAAAAGAAAAAAGAATAGAAGTTTGGGCTTCACAAATTCATCCATAAATCCAGCAATTCATCTAAAGTTGAAGTTTGGGGAAGACTATATTATGTTAATAAAATTTTTATGGAATGTACTAGACATCTTTCATGTGGGCAAATAGGTATAAATCAATACAACAAACTAATCAGCAAGTTTGTTGAAGCATCCAAAGTACTAAGTAAACCCACATACCCAATGGGAATATACAAAAAATAACTCAGAGCTCTAGTATTAGAATAATTTCCTTCCAAGCAACCTCTCCTTGCTAACCCACACCTTTCAAACCACACACCGAAAACCAATCAAGCTAGACCGCATTAAGGGGAATGCCCTTGGATGTTGTGGTGCAAGAAGCCCAAAAGGAGGCAAATAAATCAATAATATCCCAAAGAGCCTCTGAAAAGTCATCACCTTATCCTAAAAAATCCTAGCATTTCTTTCTTGCCAAAAGAACCCAAATCAAAGTGAGACAAGCAATTTGCCAAAGAACCTTACCTTTAGTGGAGCTTTCTAATCCCTTATATGAGATGGTCATCATATCACAAATACTCCTAGGAGGAACCAAGTCCAACTCAACTGATCTAAAAAGTTTATCCACCATTTCTCCACTCTCCATGCACAATAAGCAAACATCAGGACCAAGGGTTTTGTAGGATCTTTTCAACTATAGCATGTCATTGTTGTCTACCTTCTTGTGTGTCACTAGCCAAGCAAAGGTGCGTGAAGCCAAGAATTGATGAGATAAGATGGTTTTTAATTGTGATAATTCTGAATAGACTTAGGAATTGAGAACACAAAAGTTGATCTCCTAACCACAAATCTTCCCAAAAACGAATTCTCGCCCCATCACCTACCACAACAAGTGCAACTGGTAAAATCCTAAAAGACATGTGCAATGGCCTTCCAAGGACAATGATGTGATCATAATTGCATCCAACCCATTAGAATGAATACATAGATACAAAATAACCTGATGCCAAAGAGCAAAGCTTTCCCTAGGAAACCTTCATAGTCATTTCCCTAATAGAGCATGATTCCTTAGAGAAATCTTCCCAAACCCCCCTTCAACCTTATATTTGCACATGAGGTCTCAAATAATGAGATGGTCTCTCTTGTGCTCCCCAGCACCTACCTAAAGGAAATCCCTTTGCAATGATCTTTAATGCCACTAAAGAAGGCATCTTAAAAAGGGAGAGGAAATAGCAAGGGATATGAGACAGGCACAACTAGATAAGAGTTATCCTTTTACCTAATGACAAAAAGGTTTTTCTCCCCCCATCTAATCTTTGTGAAATTCTCCCAATCACCAGATCCCAAAAACACATGTCTTTGGGTTCCCCCTAGTAGGAGACCAAGATAGGTGAGAGGCTAATCAAAGGCCTTGCAATCAAGCAATAAGCCCAACCTAGTGATCTAATCTTAACCCATGTTAATGACAAAGAGAGTACTCCTAACAAGATTGATCTTAAGTCCATATATGTGCCAAAAACTAACAAAATTACCTTAAGATTTTGCAAATCTTTTGAATAGGCTCTAGAAAAAAATGATGTCATTTGTAAATTACAGATCGAACACTCTAGTCCTATTCCTACCCACAATGAAGCCTTCCAATAACCTACTCACCTCAACTCTCAACAACACCCTTCTTAGCACATCAGCTACAATGGTGAAGAGAAAAGGGGACAATGGATCTCCTAGCTAGAAGAGGAAGTAGTATAAATCCCTTTGCTAGAAGTTGTTTGAACTTCTTTAGAAATATTCTTGATGAACTAATGGGTTCATCCTTTGAAGATTTTGATAGATCTTATTGGCTTCTTTCACAGGGAATGGTGAGAATTGTTTGTAAGTTCAGCCTGTACACAAAATAAAATATGCAAGACAAACATGTAAAGTTTTCCTTAAAAGAAAAAAAAAAATCAGTTAGAAAGAAAAGAGTGGGAACCAGGTTTTTTTGGACAATATATAAGGCCTATTTAGGAAGTACTTTTGAAAATAGTTCTAAAAAACAGTTTTTGAGACTCATTTTGGAGAATACTTCTTGAAAACTGGTTTTTGATGTTTTCTAAAACAAAAATCTGCTTGACAACTTAAAATGTTTTTAACTTGTTTTCTATGGTTTTAAAAATAATTTTTATTCGTAGTTTTTTATTTTTAATTATTCTTCATATTTTTATAATTATTTTTTAAAACAATCCACATAAAAAAAGTGAAAACAACTAAAAGATGTTTTCCCAAAATACCTTATTTTCTATTTTTTAAGAATAAAAAATTATTTTTTGTTTTCGGTTACCAAAGATAAATTCTCTCTTTTTTTTTTTTTTTTGGAGAATAAAAAACCATTTTCAGAAACGATTGTCAAACAAGGCCTAAGGTTTTTATCAAAAAACAGAAGCAGCAGAGACTAAGGCACTGCCATGTGATAGCCCAAAAAATAATCGTATTTTTTCATCTTCTTAAAACAAAGAAGTAACAAACTTAGAGAAGATGATACATGATGTATGAATAGAACTAATACAAGCAGCCAGAAGAAATTAAAATAATTCTACACCTCCTTCGAAATTGCTTATGTTAAATGCATAGTTATTGCTAATGAAGATTCCTTTCTGGCAAGGAGATTAGTCCAGGAACATTGAGCTCAAAAATGCTTGAGAGGAGCAGAGCAGAAGGACAGGAGAAAGCTGCAGAAGGGATTGACACTGGCCACATGGTGGCCTGTTACAGGCAGCCAACATGGCTAACATGGCATGAGAGGATAGATCCATATGAAGTGCGTGAAATTGGGCATTGACATTTGGTCCTTTGCGTGAGTGCAGATGAATTGATCAGAGAGGCAAAATTAGTTTAGATTCATCATATATCATGCTAACTTTCACATGACAACCTCCAAATGCAAAGCACAAGAAAGAAAATTTTCATTCTTTTATTTATTCTTAACAAAACTCAGGAACTTGCATAACTCTTGGAAAACATTATGAAATAGATCCGAAACCTATTTTAGAAATAGATCCTCAATGTTCCAAACCAAAACACCACCACCCTCAAGGATCCCACTGCCAACTCTCTTCACTGTCACTTCTCTCTGGCAGCTCTGCTCCACACTCCTCTCAAATCTTGACCCTCCATCAACCAAATTGCTAACCTCCTCTACCACATAGAACTACCATCAACTACTATAAAATCAGAAAGTTGTAAGAATAATCATCACATGAATTAAATTTATTCTAAATATAGGCATATTTTCACTCTAGGATATCAATATATTCATTATTTTTTATAAGATCTCGGCATTGATGTATGCAATACCATAAACTAATTTAATAAGATCAATGAAATGGACTAGGGTAGATGATCTATAAATATGCACCAAACAAAGCTCCTTAAATCAAAGAGATTGATCTCAGAACATCCACTTATGCCATGCCATAGAATTACTATAAATATCAGCTTGCACAGAAGTACCAAAAGAACAAGAAATGAGAACCCCTCCAAAAATCAGAAATTTTTTGTGCTACTTAGAGAAATATGATTCTCCGGTGCACAAAGGAAGAGGTATGGTAAATTTATGACAAACCCAAGCCTTATAATTATTATGGTAATCAGAGGATAAATAAAACTTCAAGAGATAAACTGAGTGAGCATAACGTTGCTGTAAGCACTATCATGGAAGCATCATTTTGATAAACCAGACTTACCATCCAACAGTGTTATTATCAACATTAACCTCTCTCAAGCATCTCATCATTTCGAGCTGATAATTAGCGCCATCTGCTTCAATCTCCTCATCCTCTTCTCGGATCTGAAGTTGCATATGGTGAATGTACATAGGCATTAGTATAACTAACAAAACAAAGCGGCTCTTTATAATTCTCAAAATCAAAGTTGTTATGGCCATTCCTAACAAGACACAAAGTTTGAACACAATGCTTCACATACCGGGAATGGGAAACAATTAGTGACTTCAAGAACACTGCCAACATCTAACCCAAGGAGTTGGCCTGTGACCAAAGCAGGTGAAAACTCCTTGCAGTGTTTGATTATCTTTAATATAACCTGTTCAGCATAAGTTTTACAACAGAAATATGAGAGCTATGAAAGCATGGTTCTACATGCTACTAAATTTATAATGTTCAAAACAAAAATATGAAAGCCAATATGACAGACAAAAATCCAGTTATTTATAAAATCAATTTACTCATCATATTACAAACAAGACAAGCATTTTCTGTTAAGTAATTTTCTATTTTGATAAGAAACAAGTTGAAATTCTCACCTGAATTTAGAAATTCCACAATGTACCATACAATAAGAATTCCAATCCCATGTTCATTGCATGGTACACTGTTGAATTTCTAAATTCAGGTGAGAATTTCTTGGACATGCCACCCAACATCACAGCCTCAGCCAACTCGACCTCAGTGATGCTGCAGCAACCACCACTGTGACAATGCCATCACTTAAATCTCCAATGCAGTATCAAAACATCACATCCAGTTTAATATTAATTAATAATTTATTTTCATAATTTCATATGCATTTTTTTTTTTTTGATAGATAAACGATCAGAATATATTAGAAAAGGCTAAAAAGCCGCATGTATACAGGGGGTATACACAAATGCCCAAAAAGGGGAACTGAACAAAAAAGAGGGAGAACCTCACCCACCCTCAAGTGGCCGCAAGCCACTCCAAAAAGCCTAAAAGAGAATAGGTATCCTCACCAATGTACACCCTAGCCCAACTCCACAAATTACATACAAAAAAATTCTTGAATTTTTGTATATCTAAAGACCCCCCCCCTAAACGCTAACCTATTCCTTTCCTTCCAAACCGTCCAAAAAATGCACAACGGAATGGAATTCTAGGTGTCTTTTCTTTTTTTCCCCACAAAAGATCCCCTCCAACTAAGTAACACTTCTATAACTGATTCTGGGAACACCCATTGGACTCCAAAAATGGCGAGAGCGATCTCCCATAGAGTCTTAACCACTGTACAATGTAACATAATATGATTCGCACTTTCCTCTTCACATCCACACAGAAAACACCGGTTAGGGAGCTGCCACCCCCTTCTTTGAAGCTTATCCAAGGTGAGGATCTTCCCCCACGAAGCTTCCCAAGCAAAAAAAGATACTTTTGTTGGCACCTTATCCATCCAAATGCGTCTGTTCGGGAAGACACAAGCTGAGGACCCAACCAGAATTTTGTAAGCACCCTTAACCCCGAAAACACCATTGCTTTCCCTTTTCCATCTCACAGCATCCTCCTCAGTCGAAGTCCTTAAATCCTTCAGCAGATTCAGCATATCTCCTATCTGTTCCAGCTCCCAATCATTGAAATCTCTAGTTCATAATTTCATATGCATGATTTGACCAACATGTGAGTTGATAATTAAATTGCCCATTAGTTTTACAAATGGAAGAACATTGGAGAACATCAATTTTGTAATTTTCCCCACAATCTCTTTGTCATCCCATCTTTTTGGATAGACAAGAGAAAGTGGGAATTGAGAAAAAATATACCACAGTGCACAGAAGGAAAAAAAAAAGCTCTCATCATCTTCGACCTTTGAGGCTATTAGAGATTTTTATTTTTTTTTTTAAAGGGACTTTTGTCAAAATTATTCACAGAAGAACAACAATAATCTACTGAACCAAATAAATGTCAATCAGAATAAGAAAGTCTATAACAGCTTTTTGAACTGATTCTTTTATGATTTAGGTTAAGATTAGTAATAATAACAATAGGCCAAAGATACACACACACACACACACTAGAAAAAAGAGGTTTTAGAAGAGCAAGTAATGTCCAAGTCACACTATGATACACAGCCTTTTTAAGAGAAAAATGCCAACTATAGTTGATTCAATAGGCTCAAGTTCCCAATTATTTTTGCACTCACAATCATACGTGTGTATTCCCATTTTCAAATTGTAGCAAGCTCATTACTACAATCATATAGGTGATTTTTCCAAGGGTGATCAATAACCAACACCATGTTGAAGTCATGTTTTGGACTCATATGGAGCTATGTTCCTTTTTTTCCATCAAAAACAAACATTTTACTATCATGAATGAAATAAGTAGTTACAAAAAAGGATGAAAAATCCTTCCCCCAAACACAACCACAACATAACTCTAACCAAAAGAGAGAAAAACTAACTACTCTAAATATTGATGAAAATGCATAATTAAAAATAGTTACAAATACGAACTCAAAACTGAAGGGATAGAAAATCCTCCACAAAAGAGATCAACTGATTGGTTCCTTGTTTTGCTAACATACCCGCCACATGGTTAACTATCCCAGGAATCTAGTAGAAAGAACACCCCAACTCTAGAGTGAAATAAAAAATTTGACAAAGTCATTCATCAAACCTCCAAGCACTTCTCTCCTTAATTTACTCAAGATAAGATTGCTGCAAAATCCCTCTCTACTAGAAGGTTGGATAAAGCCCTCAACTTTAGCAAGCTTTAGGCCTTCACAAGACTAATATATCCACCTCAATGGCAAGGCCCACTCTAATATTCTAAGAGAATGTTCTCGCTAATGTTCCATGATAATCCATGAGCATTCCTTTAATTCCCAACCATCCTGAGATACTCAAGGAGCATCCATCAAAATTCACTTCGACACGGCCTAGTGGAGGCATCCATGTAGGGAGTATCTTCTCCACCAACTCAGAAAATCTTCATGCTAGATCCTAGTCTAGCAGTATAGTGCTCAAAGGTGTGCCCACAAATGTAGCACTGGCTAATATTTAGAAAGAATAGGAGATAAATTAAATCTCACATTTCCTCCAAAGTACTCTATTTGTCCTAAAATGATCCTCTCATTCTTTTCCCAAATTAATATGAGAGTAGCAATACCCACACTGATTCCTATCATAGATATGAGCACTATCACCATGGTGATGGGACAATGAAATACCCCAAAAAATTAATCATTGTTCCTCCCAAACACCCTGCAGCTTAGTTCTCAAACTGTTGAACCTCCTTTGCAACCCTCCAGTCATTGAGATACATCCAGTATAGAAATTACATCCCACCCCCCTAGATAATTACAAATACGATCTACATGCTAACCCTAAGGTAACTACTGAGAGAGTTATTTTTCTTTTACCTCTCTTCTCTCACATTTTATGCACAACCCTTACATTTTTTTTTTTTGATAAGTAAAAGCAATTGTATTAAGAAAGCCTATTAATGTACACCTGAAAGTATACACGAAGTATACAAGGCAACAAGGCCAAATGGAGAAGAAAAAAGCAAAAAAATCCCTTACTTACAACCCAACCAATCAATGAAATCGAAAATGGACCATGAAGTACAATTTACATGCACCCTAACCCAGTCCGAAAACGTGTACAAAAAAAACCGTAAAATAGTTTGATCCATTAATTTAGTATCTTCAAAGATTCTTCTATTTCTTTCCTTCCATAAAGTCCAAAATAAACATAAAGGGGTTGCATTCCACGCCTTTTTTCTTTTCTTTCCAACAAAGGTGTCGTTCCAACCAAGAATGGTTTCCTTGATAAAATTGGGCAAAACCCAATGAACACCAAAAAGAGCAAAAATAAGGTGCCAAATCATAGCTGCCTTGGGACAATGAATAAGCACATGATTTGCTGATTCTTCATCCGCTTTACACAAATAGCACCTACTTGGTAAGACTCAACCCCTCCTTTTTAGTTGATCCATAGTTAGAATTCTTCCCCAAATAGCCTCCCAAGCAAAAAAGTTGACTCTCTTTGGAACCCAAGGATTCCAAACTAAGCTTGAAGGAAACTCTCTACCGATGCATGGAACTAGGGATGAGAAGAAATACTTAACTGTAAAGAAACCTTTCTTTGAAACCCTCCAAAACATGACATCCTCATCACCCCTTCTAAGCGCATGACCATGTAACCTACTAAAAAAAGTTTCCACCTCTTCCATCTCCCAATCATTGTTAAGTCTTGTGAATACAAGGTTCCAATGAACCAAATTCCCGGACTGATCCCATAACTGAGCTACCCAAGCATCCCTGAAGGAGGCAAGAGAGCACAAACTTGGAAAAGCCTCTTCCAAAGAATCCTCTCCACACCCCCTATCCTTCCAAAACCGCACTCTTCTACCATCCCCCACCTTAAAAGCCACCCTTTTGCTAAACTCCATCCACCCGTTCCTAATCGCCTTCCAAAGCCCCATTCCATGACTCTCCCTTGAAGCACCAGAACACCAACATCCTTCTTCCTCTCCAAATTTCCTTACAATCACTTGTTTCCATAAAGAATCTTGCTCGGAAGCAAATCTCCAACACCATTTTCCAAGAAGAGCCTTATTCAGCCTAGAAAGGTTTCTGATACCTAAGCCCCCATTATTTTTCTCCATGTAAACAATAGACCAATTCACCAAATGCGGCTTACTTTGAGAAGCTCCTCCCCCCCAGGGGAAGTCTCTTTAAATCTTTTCCAACCTTAGGCTCACCTTGCGAGGAATGACAAATAACGACATAAAGTAAATTGGGAGGCTAGAAAGAGTGCTCTTTACCAAAGTCAACCTTCCTCCTTTGCACAACCCTTACATTTTACATGACTTCTAAGTCTTACTGATACACCATGATTGTGCTATATGTTCATGCATGGTAAGAACAATGTTGACATTATTTTCCAAAATAATACTTCCAAGCACTATTTCAATTTATACAAAGCATTAAAGCTTTAATTAATATGAGGTATTTAAGATATTATGTACTAATTCATATTTTAGTTGCAATAGGATTTACAAAGCACCCAAAGGATTAAATTTTATGTTTTTCTTTTCATTTTACACCTCTCAATAAACATCAGAGCATGAGAAACCATAATCCCATAAACCCCATAGGAAAGCATTTATTCTTCATGCAGGATTACAAAAATTATCACATAATCTAAAAGTATTCAATATATTAAAAACATAAATGCAATTTCCAGCATAAAGTTTCCAACCTCAAAGTTTCCAAATGGATTTTTAGTTGTCATCCTATCTTTGGGCTTATATGTCCTTTTGGATTTTTCCACCTACTCCAACTCTCTTTCTTCATTTTGACTACTTTGTTTTGCTATTCCTTTCTTTGATGGGTAACCTTTTCTTTAGTCCCACATCCATGTTAGGACTCAGAACCTGGAACCTCCCACATTCCTACTCCAACCCCTTATCACTTTAGTAAGACCTCTAGGACTACTCACTTTCCTTATCCATTTTTTTCTTGCAACTTTTTTTCTCTCCTTAAAACAAAATTTGAGTTTTTACCCCTTAAAAAAGTGTGAGTGTGAGGGGGAGAGAGAGAAAAATTGCCAAAGAAAATTTAAAAACCTAGAAGTTTGTTCAACTGTGGTCTTATTGATCTTGAACATAACAGAGGTGTGCTACAGAAAGTTATTAAAAACACAAATTGCAAATACATTAATGAAACGGACCAAGAATAGTTAAAATAACATAACAATCAAACAATGTGGCCACTACAAAACCATTGCACCAGAGATCACCTTAACAAAAAGGAGGCAGCAAATTTTAGAAATCCTAATAATTGAACATCAGCAAATTAGAAAGAAGAAATAATTGGAATTCATTATAGATAATCTAACACTATTTCGTTTGCACAAATTTTTTTAACCTTAGAATTTTCCATTACATGGAACCTAAGTAAAGAAACCCTCAATTAAATAAAGTACAATACAGCTCTTTTATCTTAGTTTTGGTGAAATTTTCATATTTTCTGCAAACCAAAAGAAAACACACAGAGACATGATTCAAAACTATGCTTCCTTTTTATCTTTGCTCCAATGTTTTCAACAACTGCCAAACAAATAATCATGAATTTCAAAACTATGCTTCGTTCTCTTTTTGCTTTAATGTTTTTAACAACTGTTAAAAGAATAACCATGAATTTCCAGAACAATATCAGAATTAAGTAATATAGCCATCAAACAAAAAAAGAAATAAAGAAAGAAATTTAGTCATCAAAATCATGTAGACAGAAAAATAATTTGCATAAGTTGAGAGAAAACACTTCCAAAAACAACCCTAATTTAGCAACAGCTCCAAACTAAACAAATTGAAGCTGATAAAAATAATCAAACTTCTGGATATGCGAATATAGTTATATAAATTTAAAAATAAATAAATAAATAAATAAAAACCCCACCCAGCGAATCCCAGTACAAGTTTTTTTTATTGGAAACCAAGCAACCCAGGAGCACAAAGATCCAAATTAGGACCGTTTTCCTCATTATTTTCCCAGCAACCAAACAGAGCGAAAGAGACAAAAGAATCCTACCAGTCCCTCGATCTGAACTACTCGGAGCGGCGAAGCAACCTCCTCCGTAGCCGCCACTTGAAGAAACGACCGAGCCATTGCTGCAATCAGATAACAAACCAATTATAAATATTTAAAATTAAAAATTAAAAACAAAGAAGAGAGAAAGAGTTCTTTCACTGACTGTTCGCCATGGATTCTAGAGATTTTGGGAGACGGGAGGAAGAGAATAATGCTTTCGAAACAAAACCCTAGCTTCTTTCATCCCAGAAGTGAAAGAAAATATAGTTCTTATTGGGCCAAATCCCAACTCCGACCCGACAGTCCGCCCGTATTTTCGGTTGGGTCGAAAATAATTTTTACACAGAGTGTTTCATATTTAATCTTTTTTCATGTTTATATAATTATTTTTTAAATTAATTTTTAAAAAGTAATAAAAAATAATTGAAAAGTGTTATTTAAAAAAATTATATTTTATATTTTAAAAAATATAAAATAGTTTTTGGTTGTCAAACAGATTTTTTATATTTTTTATTTTAGATAATAAAAACTAATCTAAAAAACAATTGTAAGACGGATCTTATATACTTTTAAAAAATATATTTTAATAATTTTTATAAATTTTTTATAAGTATTTTAAAAATAATCATATAAATATAAAAAAGGATTACATTGTTGTGTAAAAATTATTTTTAAAATATATTTAAAAAATAGAAAATATTTTAAAATTTAAACAAAATTTTATTTTATTAAAATATTATAAAATAATTTTTAAATAAATTTATTATAAAAAACTGTTTTCAAAAATAATTTTCAAATAAGCTTTTAAAATTTATATGTAAATAATTAAAATATTTTGGAGTATTCATATCGAAAAAAGGTTATTTTTTAAGTTGGATTATGGAATGGTTAGATTTAAAAAATTGGAAATAATTTCACCTTAGAAATTTACTAGTCCAAAAAAAACACACGAACAATGTCTACAAACACAAACCCTGGTTGGGAATGACCAATAAATAGGAGTTTGATGAGGAGAAAAACCCTAGGTCCTCAAAACGCAAAATAGTCGCTAGGTCTCAGCTTAGAAGTGATCTCCGGCGGCCGTGTCTGAGGATCTCATACTGAAATAGCATCTCAGAAAGCCAATTGCATCTCTCAATACGCTCTCGGCTCGCTATGATGCTCACATCTACACCTTCTTTCCATCTAATTCATCAACATTTGATTTGATTTGGAAAACAACAGATCTATACTCGCATTCTTTTCAACTTAATTTACTGGTATTTTTTATTTCATTTTAGGTTACTTCAGGTTTTGTTCCCGCTGCCCTTCTGTTTGGTTTGGAAGAAAAACGGGAGAAAAATGCCTCGCCGAATGTAAGATTCGGTGGTGGGTAGCTTGTTTCGAGTCCTGTTCAATTGAAAATTTTAATATTGCAAATTATAACTTTTGGGGGGCATTTTCTGGGTTGTGTTTGGGGAAAAAGAAAAGAGAGGAGATGTTCTTGTTTGGACCTTTGTTTCCATTGGCTAACAGTTTTGCATCATCTTTAACTTCCGGGGATTTTAGAGCAATTTATTATTATTCTTAGAGCAATTTCTTCAATTTTTCTGCTTTTAACTTTTAAAAATCTAAAAATCATTTAAAATAATTTTTATATGAATTTATTTTTTGTTTATTAAAATAAAATTGATTTATATTACCATTCTTCTTATTTGATATTTTTACTCATCTCCTCTCTAATAAAAAATAAGGGGTATTAAACAAATTTTAAAACCTCGAGGCCCATAAACAGAATTATCCATTTATTTAAATTATAGTGAGTTATAATGAGTCAATAGATTGTTAATACAATGTAGTTGTTGTTGAATTTATTTATTAAAAGTTGGACCAAACTTTGATTTTACGCAAGGAAGGTGTAATAAAATATTTATAAAAATATGATATTTCAAAATTATCTTTTCAAAAAAATGATTTTATATATCAAAATTGTATTTGATTAATGGATATTTTGGTTTTCATCCCTTAAATTTTCTTATTTCAAGTGAAATCATCTTTTTTGCGTGAGCATGATTTACAAATTTATACTAAAATCAACTTTTGACAAGTGGTTTTAGTACGAATAAAAAATATTGTATAAAATATTATATTTCTAAAAATAAACTAATAACTACCTTTCATACACTTTGACAATACACAAATTTTGAAATTAGGTTGATAGATGGGCAAGCCTAACAATTGCTCACTTGTTTAGTTGACGATCGTGCAAATAACATTGCTTCTTTCTATAAAACTTCTACACTTTAAAGGTAGGTGGGTGAAACCTATCTACAACTCGATATTTAAGTCAATAATGGCTTAACACACACACAAACACAAAAAGGATGACTAGAAAAATGAATGGCACTATATCAAGCTACGTAATCTCTTTTTCTCAAGAGATGAAATAGATGAGGTTCAAGGTAACTCTTCAAGTGGGAATGAATAGGTTTGCCCTTCTTTTAGAGTCATAATGCATTTTATAGGTGATCCCAGCCTTGGTTCGATTGATGGTTACTATCTCAACATTTAGCATCCTTTGGAGGGGCCAATTGCTAAACAACTACAATTTTTCAACCCCCCATTGGGTGGTTAGAGCTATCATGGTTAGTGATTAGGAACAACCATCGTGCCCTTTAGTGAGCAAAACAAGTTGGCTCGTACTCAGTAACTATTGATAGATTTTTCTTTTTCTTTTTCTTTTGGTCCTCTTTTGCTCCCCCAATGCTACTTTGCTTCTTGAAGTGACCACTATAGTCAAGTAATTATTTCTGAGCATGAGGGTTTGGCTATGCTTTACAGTTCTCCATTTGCCAACATATCCCCGAATTACTTTGCTCTAGGCTCATTGTCATCTACCCAACCATAGAGGATTGTCTAGCTTTTGTACCCTTGTGAGGGTGGGCTCCGATTATGGAGTCTAATACCTACCTAATATCATATGCCCCATTCTTATGTGCCTGCAGATGAGTGACACCATGAGTATTTGGCTAAGTAGAAGTATGCAAGTAGAGGGCTCTAAGCTACTTAGTTTGGAGTAAGGGTGCACTAATTGGATTTTTTATTTTTTATTTTAGATTTTTTAGTGTGCAACGTGGCACCACAAGATGTGACATAGTCGATTGATGAATTAAACCGTTGCATCATATGGGCACATGCCTAGGTGGTTTGGTAGTGTTCCCAATAGTTGTATGGCTAGTCAAGGGTTATAACACCACTATATGAGCCTAGGAGGTCATGCTAACTTGATCGGCAAAGGCTTCATTTTCATGACTAAGTTTCTTGGTCATTTTACACATCTCCTCCATTTAACCCCTACCAATTATTTCTTAGATAGCAACCAAGTGTTCCTCCACAACTAAGGTTGGAACCCATACCTCCTCCATAGTGCTTGTGGCTTGAGTGGTCTCCATCAAATTTTTCATAGCCTTTTATTCATTCCTAAAGATGGCGTCAATTATTGGTACATGAATTCTTAGATCAGATTGATAGGTAATTGAGCCCAACAGCTACTTACCCAATTGGTTGATGACCATGTGAAAAACACTACTTTAAGGCTGCACACAAAGGGTAGAAGGGTGGTGCACAACCATGGAAGAAAATATCGTGTATCGAAGGGTTTCGACACGATATTTCATGGAGAAATATCGGTCCCACGATATTTCGGGATTTATCACGAGAAATCTCCGATTTCTCGGAATATATAGGTGATTTGGCGATAAATCGCCGATTTTTCGACGATATATCGCGTGGTCAACGCGGGTCAACAAAGTCAGACCCGCTACAGTGATGCTACAGTCGCGTGCTACAGTGCCTCACCTTTATTTGTTGCTGAGAGGATTTAAACCCCAAACCAAAAGGTTTGGGGTTCACCCGCTTACCACCTGGGCTAAGTTGCCCTTTGATACATCATATGCAACAACTATATATATACTTAAATTCATTATATAAAGAAAATATAAGAATATTTTTAAGCACAAATTAATTATAATTATTTTATAATTAAATGCAAAGTCTTTTAATTAATTACCAAAAATATAAAAATTATATAATTTTCTTCATAATGTTTTTAATATCATTAATAATTAATTAAATATTAAAAAATTATATATATATATATATATCATTATTTATTTTATATTATTTAATACAATTGAATTAAATGGATCATATTTTAATACTAATATATATTTTAAAATTAGACATATTATAATCAAATATCATAATATTAGGTGTAATTTAATAATAAATGTATACTTATAAAATTCATATTTTTATCGATGCATACGATATTATTATCAAATATGATAAATCATGTTATACATATATCAAAATTTTCAATAAAATAACTTTAAAATGTCTATTATATTTCTAATTATATTATTATGAGGTTTTCCTTACATTTTCACGAGTTTTTAACAATTTTAAACTTACCGATATTTTTTTCCAAAATATCCACCGATATATCTTCGATATATCCGTAAAATCGAAATACCGATATATCCGTGATTACCGATATTTTCTTCCATGTGCACAACTACGCCCCTTCGATATTCAAGTTAGTAGAAGCATGATGAAAAAAAAAGGGATTGGTAGTAGGCTAGTTACACAATCTCTTCTCTCAAGAATGAAGTAGTGATCTCAAAGTAGCTTTTCAAGTGAGAATAAATAGGACTTCTAGGACTTGAATGTCTTTTATAGGTGACTTGGACACTATTTGTGTAACCTTGGTTGAGCTAATGCTTATTGTGTTGGCATAAGAATTTCCCTTGGGCACCATTGACTAAAACAATTATAGTTTTTTAGGTGGAATGAGAACATGTCAAGGTTATCTCTATTAATGATCAAGAATGGTCAAGTGTGCCCCTTATGAGTAGGATAAGTTGGCTCCTACTCATTGTAACTATCACCAACTTTTTAGGTTGTACCTTTTTTTTTTTTTTTTTACATTAACAGGATTGAGTAACTTTAGAAGGACAACCATCTTGGTTGGTCATTGAGTTTGACTAGTCCTCCTTCGCTCCTATAACACTACTACTTCGCTCTATGAGAGTGGCCACTCTAGTTGGGTAACTATGTTCAGGCTCAAGGGCCCAAATATACTTTGCAATTCTTTTGTGCCCTCCTCAAGTTAGGGCTTCAATTATGGGTTCAACCCAACTAATAGTAGGGTTTGTCACATATCAAAAGAAAAGCTTGAGCTAACTAGATCAACACATTTACACCTCAATTCCGGTTGTTGGACTAAATTAATAAATTAAAGACATGTTATCTACCTTTGACATCATAATATTTAATATTATCTTTTAAAAATTATTGTTCCAATTTCAACACAAACCTCTCATTAAACCTAAAAAAAATATTATTTCAAGCAAAATCCAATGCTTCTTCTTCATCAAGTAGCTTCGAACTGTCCATATCTTCCTATCAATATTTAAAACTCCAACATTTTATGTAAAAACGAGTATAATTATTTTAAATTTTAAAATAATGATTAAAACTTGATTCACTATAATACATTAGTCTCATACTATAATTAAATCGGAAAAATATATATATATATATATAGATAGATGTAGACACACGCATGCACACACACTTGCTAACATTGTTTTGGTTGTTAATATTTCTATATTCTTGTTGGGAAATTGAAGTGTATAAATGATAATGACTGACCTCAAATCACATAGCCAGGGACAAAAAAAAAGGGGGTCTTTTCTAGCTGGTCCATACATGAGTAATGCGGGTGGACCTTTAAACAATTATTATGTTCCCATACTTGCTTCAAGCATACATAAATTAACGTACACCCCTCCAAATTAAGTGTTTAATCACCTTCATAAACTCATATATTAATGCATTTTATAAGGCCACCCTCCCCCCTAAAAAAATCATTACCATTATCACATCACTACATGTGAATTGGGATTAATTTTACAAAAAATAAATAAATAAAATTTCAATCTCATGTGAGTTTTTTAGCTTCTATACATACCGCTAACTCAAATACGCATAATCATCACCATCATCATTTTCCACATAAAAGAATAACACCCATTATCATATGATCATCACTCTCATTATCAAACCATCATTTCAACATATAATATCCATCATCATCATCATCATCATGGTGGCCATTGTTTAAATTAAATAAGCTTGGAGGAGGTGACAAGAAGAGGGTCATGAGCTTGGGCAGCCATGGCAAGCTCAAATTGCCTTAGAGAAATGGTAGGAAAATTAGCAAGCAACTCAGGAGTTCTGAGGTTTTCCCACCCTTTAATGGGGTTGGTAGAAGACCCATCCCATCCTATGTGTGTCACATGCTTCACATCTGTTGGAAACCCTATCTCCATCTCCATCTCCATCACTTCTTTGTAAACTACAATTTTTCCATCAGACAATGAAAAAAAAAAAAAAAAAGTTAAGTTGTAAGGAAGAATTGAATTCTATAATCACAAATTAAACAAAAGAACCTCACTATTCCATTCAGTATATTGAAATTATATAGAAATTCACTCAATATCATCAAGGACTTACCAAACAAGTGAGAGAAACTTTTGAGAGTAGTTCTGATCAATTTCTGTAGCCTACTGGAGAACCTAAAAGAGGCCTTCAATCTCAACCCAGATGGTCTTTCTTCTCCCTCTTTTCTTCCTTAGAAAACCAAAAGAGAAAAAACCAGTCACATACACAAAGAAGAAGAGAAAGAGAGAGAGAATGACAAGAAAGAGAGGGATAGATAGACAGATAGAGACTTGTTACAGGTGGGTTTGGCTCAGATTTTGGTTTCTTCAACTGGAGTGCACCACCCACAGAGACACTTGACTCAGACACACAGCCCATGGTGAAAGGAAGAACCACTAGTCTCTCCATACGATCCCTCATATCCCTAGCCTAAGTCATAGAAAAAAGGAGGAAGAGATAGGGTGTGTTATATCGGGCAACTGTTGTCTTTACTAGCAAGGCATAATGATTTTACATATGGAAGTGTATGATGGAAAAAGGATCCACCCAAAGAGTTTGGTAGTGACAATATTACTATATATTTGTACATAGCATGGAGTGGGTTGGGGTTGTTAATTAGTTAGTTAAAACTCTGCAGTTCAACCTACTTTTTTTCCTTCTAATCTCTAGAATTATGTCTACTAGTATTATTAGCCCACTAACCAATTTTTGTGTCCTTGGACAATGTGGGCTCCTCCACAATTTCACTTTGCCTCTCTTGTAGATCAAGCCAACCATTTTTGCACATTTGTTTTTCCTTAATCTCAACTCCTCCATAACATACATAATATCAGTCTTTGAGTGAGTCTTAAGGGATTTGACTTGGTTTCTAAGAAGTGAAGATGTGAGAATTTCCCCTTTTTTGAGATTTTTTTTTTTTTTGGAATTGTTTAATTTTATATGATCATTTAGTAGTAATTAAAACCGATCTTTTTTCATTCAATTTTAAATTTATCATCACATTAAGTACTCATTTGCCCATTTCAATTTCTTTCATGTCAATGGGTGGGCTCCTTTAATGGGATTAAGCTCTTGTAGTTGATGTTGAAGGTGGAAATTTAAGTGTATGGATGATAATACCTCACTTCAAAATCACATAACA
Source organism: Vitis vinifera (assembly GCF_030704535.1). NCBI lineage: Eukaryota > Viridiplantae > Streptophyta > Magnoliopsida > Vitales > Vitaceae > Vitis > Vitis vinifera. Next base: position 21,470,980 of record NC_081809.1, read on the forward strand.
ATTGATGCAACTTTGTTAACATGTATTGTATGATTAAATCATTATACAAAGACCTACTACACAATGATTGATCCAACTCATCATTAGAAGCAAATATGTGAAATCATAAGGAAAAAAAAAAAAAAAAGTCCTTTTCTTACTTAACATCAACCACCTGGTCCAACTCTTCAACATTTTCACAATATTTGATGTATCCATCTATCCAAATTAATGTTGAAGACAATTTTCAACACCCGAATCCAAAGTTCCAATAAATACCAAAAAAAAAGAGACTAAAATAAGGGAAATATTTTAATGCTAATTCTATATCATATTAAATTTATATAAAATAAAATATTAAAATATTAAAATAAAATTTAATGGAATTAATCAATCTTATTTTCAATATTGGATATATTGATGGCCAGTTGCCAATCAAGTACTGCAGCTTCAAGGGTGGCGAGCTCGTTAGCTGGGAAAGTTAAGATAAATAAATAAATAAATAGATAAAAAGGAAAAAATGGCGTTAAAGCAAAAGCTCCCACCATTTGAGATAGAGTGGTAAATAATCTTTTGATATTACGTGTTTGTGCATCCCACCTTTCCATCCAGGGTCCCAACTGATACCCAAGCCTCCACGGTATGATAAGGTTATATCATTTTTTAAGCTTTTAATTTTTATGAGTTTTCATCAATTTTTACATCAATAATATTTTGTGATAAAATTTTCACCAATATGTCTCAATACATTCATAACTGATATACACTATTGAAATAAATATTTATCAATAAATAATCCCGATAAATAACCGTCTGATCAAGATTTGTTAACAAAAGTCTAGCGATAATACCAAATGGGAAACCTACACTAAACAACTAGCTCACTCATATGGTGTTAGTTTTGTTTTTTTTTACTTAATTCTTAAAAGAACTTAAAGACTAAATACTTCTTAATAATATTAAGTATATTAAATTGTTTATTTTTTTAATACTTTATTTTTATTTAATATAAAGAAATAAAGAAAAATCAATAAATTATTTTTAGCATTCTATTTATTCTATCAAAAAATTTAATAAATAAGTAATAAATTAATAAAAAATTTAAAAATAAATTATCTAAAATTTAAAAACAAATTGTTTTTTATACTAAGATGGTGTTTGTTTTTTTTGACTTTTTACTGAAAATGATTTGTTTTTAGAATTTAGGTTGTTTGTTTTTTTACTTTTTTTATAACTTATTATAAACTTTTTACTAAATAGAAAAAACCAAAATATGTAATTTTTTCTAAATAGAAAAAATAACATATTGATTTTTTTTTTACTTTTTAATACTTACTAGAAATAAAATACTACAAAAACAAATAACATAATATTTAACACTATTAAGGATTCAGATTCTATTTAGAATTAAGTAAAAAAACAAATACCACCTAAGTTTAAAAACAAAAATATCACTTAGTCTCGGAACGTCAACAAATGCAAGTGAAGAGAAGTGCCTTGAGTATCACAGCATAAATCTTCTGACCTATTTGACAACGATTTTTTGTTTTCAAAAAATCTTTTTCTAGACTCTCTCACACATTTGATGCTTTTTTTAATAGAAAATAGTTTTAAAGAACTTGTCATATATTCACCTAATATATTTGAATTATTTTCAATTATTTTTCTTAAGACTATTTAAGAAAATAATTATAAAAATATGAAAAATATTTGAAAACACAAAAAACAGGTTGAGTTCATACCACAAAATCTATTTTCTAGAATGGTTTTTGAAAACATTCTCACACAGGCACTTGGTTTCCCTCCCTTGGTTGTCTAGGAACCAGTCTCTAGTCTCAATGGATGCTTATGGTTTATAAACACAACTAAAAACATACAGCCAATTCTCAAACTTAGCATCCTCCTCCTCTTGACATAAGAAGAGAAGCTGCAGTCCCATTTCCATGGTGGTCTGCAGAGTTCAGAGGATGTTATATTGAATTTCATAGCACAGTTCTACTCCAAATCACTTATTTACATACTTGTGTAGATTCTCAATTATAGGTCAACTACATATATATGTAATTATAGTCACTTACAGTTTCAGTTAGTCGCGGGATTAATCTCCATTAACAGCTTCACCACCTCCACCATGGTAGGCCGCCTCCATGGATCGTCCAAAGTGCACCATCGAGCTGTTGAAAGCACATGCAACATCTCATCCTTCCACATTGTCATAGCTGAAAGGTAAGGATCCAGCACCTCATCTTCCCTCCCATTTGCCACCATCCACTTCACCCACCCCACCAGATTCCCACCCTCCACATCCGCCTGACCTGTTGGTGCCCTCCCTGTCACCAGCTCTAGAATCACTACCCCAAAGCTGTAGACATCACCCTTGGTTGTTGCCACCATGGTCTGCCCGTACTCAGGAGGAATATATCCAAAGGTCCCAGCAAGAACAGTACTAACATGGCTCTCACATGCACTGATGATTCTTGCTAGGCCGAAATCTGAAACCCGTGGCTCGAATTTGCTGTCTAACAAGATATTGCTTGACTTGATGTCTCTGTGAATGATGTGGGGAACAAAGCCATGATGCAGAAAGGCCAACCCTCTGGCTGAGCCCAGACAGATCTTGAATCGGGTTGGCCAGTCAAGTGCCTCAACTGCATCTGCCCGGTTCCTCAACCACACATCAAGACTCCCATTCTCCATATACTCGTATATTAAAAACCTCTCATCGTCAAAGACGCAGTAGCCAAGGAGTGGGACCAGGTTTTCATGCTTAACCTTTCCAATTGTCTCCATTTCAGCCAGGAATTCCCGGTCACCATGCAGACGTCCTCCATTGAGCCTTTTGACAGCAATTGTTCGGCCCTCTGGTAGTGAGGCTCTATAAACTGTACCAAACCCACCATCACCAATAATGTAAGTCTTGCTGAAGTTTTCAGTTGCTGATAAGATGTCTGAAGGCTTCATCCTCCGCAAAGAGTGCTCAAATGTTGCAATATTGATGCTAGGTGTCTCCTTTGGCTTCTTGCCCAGCAGCTCATCAGTGGATTCTGGCTCAACTGCTGTCACTAGCTTGTCCTTTCCCTTGTCAAGAACTACAGTATCTTGCCTCAGCATCCTCCATCTGAGAAAAAATATGAGCAGGACTAGGAAGATGAAAGTGGCACTCAGTGCAATAGCCCAGATAGAGGCTTGGGTCAGAGCTCTCACAGCTGGGTATCCCTGAGAAGAAGGGAAAACAGGTAGGAGTGCTGAGCACTGTTTGTCCTTCAAGCAAATCTCTGGTGCATAGCCAGTGAATCTGTTGCCAGAGAAATTGGCAAAGGCAAGGCCTACTATGTCACAAATATTGCATGGGATAGACTCTTGGAAATTGTTATTGGAGAAATCAAGGTATGTCAAGGCAACAAGTTTTGACAGTGAAGAAGGCAAGCTGCCTGTGAGTGTGTTGTTGTGAAGATCTAGGATAGAAAGGGATGTTAGATTTGATACCGAGTCACAAAGGGTACCAGACAAATGGTTGTTGCTGGCATTTAGAACCAACAAAGAACTGCTGGTTCTAGAATCAAGAGAAATGGGACCCAAGAAAGAATTCATGCTAATGTCTAGATAGGTCAGGCTCTTCATGCTGAATATGGATGAAGGCAGTGAGCCAGTTAGCCAGTTGTTTGACAAATCAAGCTTGGCTAAGTTTGGCATCAACAAGCCCAGATCAACAGGGATGGCTCCTGTTAGCTGGTTATGGGAAAGGATAAGCCCCTGAAGGTTTCTCAAAGCAAAGAACTTTGGTACAGCTAGCCCTGTCAAAGCATTGAAAGACAGATCAAGCAAGGTTAAGTTTGCCAGACCTGAAATATCATGAGGAATGACACCAGTAAGCTTGTTTCCCTGCAACAGTAGCTCTGTCACAACAATGCACTGCTTAATTGTTGCTGGTATGGAGCCCACAAACTCATTATAAGATAAATCAAGCATGCCATAGTGCTGGGTGAACTCAGAGTCCGGTAAGGGCACCTTTTGAAACCCAGAGCAGATCTCTTCAGGAATTGGACCAGAGAATCGGTTATTGGATAGTACCAGATTGTCAAGCAGTTTCAACTGTGATATAGATTTTGGAATTGAACCCATAAGCCTGTTTTCACCCAGATCCAGGGATACTAACTTCTTACAATTGAAAAGTTCCAAAGGGATCTCTCCAGCCAATTGGTTTCCATGCAGTGACAAATTAGTGAGATTTTTTAGTTCTCCGATGTTACTTGGAATGGTCCCTTCAAAGAAATTATTATCCAACTGCAGCCTCTGCAATGTCAAAACTTTAGCAAGAGCAGCTGGAAGCTGACCTGCAAGCAAATTGTTGCTGAGCAATATCTCCATAAGGGTTTTAGACTCCCACAGTTGATCAGGAATTTTTCCGGAGAACTTGTTTTTTGACAGTTCCAACGTAACCAGCTGAAGCTCTCCCAGATAACCAGGTAATCCACCAGAGAGATTGTTGCCATACAATAACAGATCTGTGAGACTCAAACATCCCCTGAAGGTGTTCTCAATAGTACCAGTGAAATAGTTATCTGATAGCACTAAAATGGTCAATGATTTGGCTTTGCATATTTCTGCAGGCAGCTCACCAGAAAGCATGTTGGTATTAACATCAAGTAAGGTCAGGGTCTGCATATTAAGGGGAGGAAGTGACCCATTAAACAGGTTTTTAGCTAACATAATGGACTCAACTTGCTTCCAGTCGGAAATCCAATTGGGAATTGGACCTGACAGGCGGTTTGAATCAAGTACTAGTGAATCAATAGATTCCAGCCCCCTGAGACCTTCAGGTAATGGACCAGACAGTGAGTTGAAGGATAAATTTAGAATCCTGAGCTTTTTGCAGTTACCCAATTCCCCTGGAATCCTTCCACTAAGTCCCGCATTGGCAGCAAGAAGGTAAATTAGATTTGTCAACCTGCCAAAGCTTGAGGGCAATTCACCCTCAAAACTGTTCTGCGCTATATTTAGGTAAGTCAAGTGGGTCAGCTTAGAGATTTCTTCTGGAACTTTCCCAGTCAGTCTGCAACTTTGGACATTAAGTACCTTAAGTTCTCTCAGATTGCCAATTGTTTCTGGTATTTCCCCATTAAAGTTGTTGTTTCCCACACTAATTGAATTCATGCTGATCAATCTGCCCACTTCCATCGGTATAGGTCCAGTCATTGAGTTCCATGAGAGATCAAGTGATAGAAGCCTCTGTAAATTTCCAATCTCTGAAAAAATGGGACCAGTGAATCTGTTCTGACTGGCATCAAAATAAAAGAGCCTCGTAAGATTTCCTAAACTGGAAGGTAGGTTTCCAGAGAAGGAATTTAGGCTAAGATCAAGGGACTGCAAATTCTGAAGATTTCCAAGTTCTGATGGAAGATTCCCAGAGAATGAGTTTGCATGGACTGAGAGCTCAGTAAGTTCTCCGAGCATACCAATGGTGGAGGGTAAGCTGCCAGAAAAGTTATTGTCATCAAGCACAAATTCTCTGAGCATTTTCAGGTTAGACACCATCGATGGCAGTACGCCAAACAACCTATTGCCACTCAGGTCCAAAGTCTCCAAATTTTCTAGACTCCAAAAATTTGGAGGAATCTCACCAGTGAGTGCACACCAGCTGAAATTAAGGTGCTTTAGATTTCTCAATTCCCCAGTAAGATTTGGAAATGGAAGATCCAAAGGCAACAAAGAACAGGATAAATCTATTCGACGGACCATAGAACCCTCACATCTTATACCAGTCCAGTTGCATGGTGGAATCTCTGGGTCAAACCAACTTGGAATAACATTTCTTCTTTGGACAAGAGAGTTTCTGAGAGTGATTAATAACTCAATGTCACCAGAATGGGTTGCACTTGAGAAGGATGTACGGAAGAAGCATAATATGAAAATGATAAGGGCATAAGAAGCTTTCAGAGTTGGAGCTGACTTCGACATTCTGCACCACTTTCTGCTGATGGGACCCCAACTCAAGAAGTGGAAACTTCTCAATTCAAGAGACGTTTCCCTCTGGGACTACAGGAAAATTTCTGCAGCAGTGAAAAGTTGAAATGACCAATGTTGTTCCTATCACAGTAATGGAAATAAATTTCAAATTTAAATCAAATATATTGTTTTTAATATATATGAAAGTGGACAACATTTATGCAAAGAGGACTAACAGTTCCTTTCTAGTAAATTTGGCTGAAGGATTTACGTTCTTCCTTTTCTGAACCTAAGGAAAAATGAAAGACCATCCTAAAACACCAATATAACAGAAAAAGATGCCAGGCATCAAGTCATGAAGATGACAAAACAAAAAATGTTAAATAAATGGACAAATCAGGGTCAAATAGCAGGCAAATTCAACTCCATCTGATAATGAACAGAACTGGAATATGGACATCACAATTTTTTACCAGTTAAATCAGCCAAGAACAGAAGGATAAGCAAAATATTGCTGACCCCTGGTTGCAGATCACCAGACCTAGGATTGGCATCTAGATACAAGTCTTGGAACAAACAGGGCTCCTGATGATGCCCCCTGCAACAGTGATTGGTTCAATGGTGTTGCCCATCCACTGATAACAAAATTACAATATAAATCTGGACAGAGAACCTGAGTTCTTCTCAAATCCATGTTTTGCATGAAGTATATGGAAAAGACCAAAAAAAGGGGAATAATCTTGTTATAACTTACACAACCAACAAGTCTCTTTTCCTTTAAAACACCTTCCTTTTTTTCTTCTTTTCACTTAAATTTCTTTATAAAAGTTAAAGTTATCCCCATCACCAAGTGCATCAGTTTATGGAATAAAAATTTTTATGCCACAAAAGGAATAAGGTTTGGGCCCCATATATACTAGTAGCTGCCAAGCTTTTCACATCAACAGTCAAGGTTTACAAAAGCAATTTCAAAATCAACTGAGCTCCTTTTTTCACAGCAAGCAGAATTGCATCTAAATTCTTTTCACAATTTAGGGAAGTTTATGAATTCTACCTGAAATTAGAGACCCAATAAAAGCTTCACTCCAAACAGCAACAATTCTCCTGCATGAAAACAAACAAAGAGAGAACATTAGCAATTCTGTAAAATTGAGAGTTTACACAGCCATACTTCTGAAACCCTTGAAAAAAACAATGGTACAATTATAGATACCAGACATTGAGTTCCTTACAGGTTTCAGCATTTGGGCATAATCAAATTATAATTATATTACAGACTTATTATTGAATCCACTACAATAATAAGAAAGTTTACAAGAAAAATTGGAAACAAAATTGTGAGAAAGAAAACAAAATAAGAAGGTAAGTACCCTGTTTGATTGATGAGAAAATATAGGAAAGGAATAGGAATTACAATTTGTTGACAATATTAGATTCAAACCCAGATAAAACAAAAAGCTTCCCTCCAGTGCACCTAATTCAATCATATGTCTTGAGTTAGAAGCAAGCTTTTGCCCTGTCTTTACAAATAAATGCATAAATAAATCACCTAACAAACATTAAGAAAAAAAATCCTTAAAAATAATATTTCAGCTGCTGCCATTATATGTACTTTTAAACTAAACAAGATAAGGAAAAGAGACAACATATTAAATCAGAATTTAAAATTTTCTTACAGTTTCTCATAAACTAGGATAAAATAGAATTTTTTTATTTAAAATAAATAAATAAATAAAAGTGAGAAACCCTATCATTTTTTGGAAGGCAAACTGGAGATGATGACAAATGGCAGTTAATGCAACATTAAACAAACTGTACCATGGGCCAGTTCCCCTTGATAAAAGCTGAAAATAAAGAAGAAAAACACCCTAACAAAGTCAATAACCCATGCCCATCTTCAATAGCTGAAAAAGAAGACACCCACAACAAACAAAACAAAGCTCAAAAACTGAACAGCCCCTGACGCACAAACAACAAGCTGCATTGGAGGAAAACCCAGAAATGCTATGAGAAAAAGGGAGAAAACCCAGAAATGTTATGAGTGGTGGAGTGCAGAGAACGAGAAAAGCCCTGAAAAGCTGGATACTTTATACAAAGGCATTGGGCTCGAGAAAGATTCAAACAAGGGGGAGAATGTGAAGTTTAAATAAACAAAAAATGAAATAAAAATAAAAATTAAAGGCCCACTATGCACAGTAGCATGAGAGAATCTCTTCATTCCTATCTCTCCATTCCTCTCTCCACTGAACTCCATTTTGTTGGTTTTATTCATAAAATAAGAGAGAAAAGAACGGCTTCAGATAAAAGTTGCTGGGACTAACCTAAAACCTAAAACGCACGAACCCATCAATGTATATAATAATAAAAAAAGGAAGAAACATAGATAGTTCATAAAGTGTAGACCAGTACAGTGATGCCATTACTTGTGCTTTCTCGGCAGCCAAACGACGTCTTAGTGGAGAAAATGCCCGAGAAGAGTCGAGAAACCAAAACACTAAAAAATGACCAGGAAATAAAGCAGCTGATACGAAGATTTTCCAAGCAAACAAACAAGAAAAGAAAACCCGAAACAGTCTTACTGAACTTTACAAAAAAGAGGTGGTGGGTTGTGGAAGCATGGAAGAAAGAAGAAAGAAGAAAAAGAAGGAAGACGAGAGCGAGAGAGAGAGAGAGAGAGAGAGGGAGGGAGAGCATCTTACCCAAACGGCAGAGGGTGGTCAGATGATGCCGTACGATTCAGCCATGAAATGATGAAATGAAAGGCTTTTACGCGGAATCTCTTGAGTGCAAGTATTAAGGGTGAAAGCTACCAACTGAGAGTCTCTGAGCGATATTTTTTTCCTTCTTCCTCTCTCTCTCTCTGGGAGTGGGTGTCAACGTCTCAAGAGTCTAGAGGCGTGGGGGCCTAGAGTAGACGGCGTCGTTTTGCATGTGAGGGCGAGGAAGGCGTGACACTGTCTGTCCACATGCGTCCAAACTAGAGACGGTTACATTTGCAGACACCTCTCAAATCCCACTTTCTTCTTACTCTCTCGCCTCCCATCAACTCCTGTACTCGCTCTCACTACGTACTCATTCTATTTCAATGCTTCACCCCTAACTCTCACCTAATCTTTTTCGAACTTTATTATAAATCGAAGTAAATTAGAAAATGGACAAATATAAAAACATTTATCAAATTTAATTGGAGTGGACCTATATTAGGTAACGTAAGGGGTCCACCCGATACAACGGCATAAGATAATATCCAAACCTATCCCGAACCCAACTTTAATCACTTCAAATCCATTTATACATTTCTTAAATACATTTATAAACGAACTTGTTTTTTTTTTAATTTATTATTTTTTTAAGATAATTTTATTTTAATAGAGTTTTTCTTTTTTAATTTTATCTTAATGGAAAAAGTCACAATCTCTCCTTTTATCTTTCCAATGTTAATTTTGTAGTAACACTCAAATCCAATTTTTCACATAAAATTAAACTAATTCAATTTTGAAAACTTTTAGATAACTATCATTCTAAAAACTAGTTAAACTACCTTGATTTTATATCATTTGAATGAGAAATAAATTTATTATAAATTAATAAAATTGTCACAAATAAATTGAATATGATTGAAATAGGTTATTTTTTACTCTTTTTTTAAAAAAAGAAAATTTAGATTTGAAATTATCTCATGAATGAATCACTCAAAAATGAATCTAACAACATAAAAATGAAATTAAAATAAATTATACTTAAAAATCATAGGATTACTTAAATTTTAAAAGTTCAACTTCTTACCAAACAAAAAACCAAAAAAAAAAGCTAATAATCATCGATTCCAATGTTTTTTTTTTAAATTAGAACTTCAAAGTATAATTCATATTCATCTAAAGATCCAATATCTAAATATATCTTTCCAACATTCTTAAAGTAGTTTGGATATGAAGGCATTCTTCATTCACACCAAATTCAGAACATAACAAATTGATCCTTTTAGTGAGACCTTTTTCAAAAGAAGACAAGAAAAGGTCACCATAGATGTTGTGAACCCTTGACACATTCTAACTCAACCAAACCAAAAGGTGATTCTAAAAATTTGCTTGCATGAGAGAGTGGTAATAAACAAATTCATCATGCGATTTTGAATACTTTGTCAAATGAATTATTGATATGTGTTGTCCTATCAAGCATGCTAAAGAAATATGAGATAATATGGACAAGAAATATATCTTGGAAGATATTGAGACTAAACAATATGTTATAGGAAATTTTAGAAATTTCCAAATGATCGAGGATAGAGATGTATCATCTGACATCCATGTCTATCATGTGCTAATCAATGACCTAGCTAATGAAGATATTTAGCTTTTGAAATTGCTTGTGGTTGGGTACCTTATAGAAACCCTTTCAACTCTTGGAAAGATTATGAGAATAATATGAAGCATAAGAGGAAGAAAATGTACCTTGAAGATGTCATCATCCATATCCAAATTGATGAACATGACAAAATAAGGGACAAGGTCGAGAAAGCCAATGAACTACTCTCCAAGGCAAAATTGGTAGATGAAAAGGCAAAATCAAACAAGAACAATAGGTTAAAAAAAAACAAAACTCTAAGCCTAGCTTAGTGAACAAGGTCCAAAACCTTATAAGAAAGAAAGAGAAAAACTACTTTGTCTCTGGGAAGCTTGGGCACCATGTTACACAATGTTGCCACAAAAGAAAGAGTGAGAGATCTATCTTTAAGGTTAATTTAGCCGAGACAGAGGTCAATGATAATTGTTGTAGTCTCCTTTGAAATAAACATGGTCATTAATGTGAAAATAAGGTGGGAGCCTTTGGGGCTACTAGACACATAATATGGTAATAAAAGTACATTTACCTCCTACACTATGGTAAGGGAAGTCAAGGAACAGATATTCATGGGTGATTGGAGGCCCTCACTTATGATTAGCAAAAAGAAAGTTCTTCTCAAGTTGACCTCAAGTAAAGTACTCGTCTTTAATGATGTCCTCCACATTTCAAACATTTGTTCGAATTTGGTATTAGTTTCTTTAATTGGGAAAGTAGGATATTGTTTGAGTCAAACAAGATAATTCGCACCAAAAATAATATTTTTGTTAGGAAAAGATATGGTAATCAAGGTCTCTTTAAACTAAATGTTCTTGAAATTATAAATATTAATAATAATATTTCTACTGCAACTTGGTTGATTTTTATGATGTATGACACATACACACACACACATATATATAGCAGCACAATACATACATATATGCATATACTACAACAAATATGACGTTTTTCCATAATTATTATGTAGTAAAAAGTTGGGTTTTTTTTTGTAGCAAAAACATATTTGCCACGAAAAATATTTTGTAGTGCAATTGTAGCAACAAGTCCATGACTAATTAAGTTTAACCTTGAATAAAATTTTTCATTACTAAAAGTAACTTTTATCAATAACTAGCATTTGTAGTGAAAAGTAAACTATTAGTAACAAAAAAATACTTCTATCTTAGAATGAATATTGTTTCATAACAATATAACATCTTTAGCGACGAGTCCAATTCATGGCAAAATATTATAATACCACACTTATCCCAAGTTTAGCGTGTCATGAACCCTATGAACCAATATTGTTTTGTGGCAATATAAATTCACACTTTTTAAAGAGACTTCCACCATATTTTATATGAACCGATTGATGTTCAAGGAGTTATAACAAACTTTCAATTGAGTTCAACATTATTCCTATCTTTATACTCATCTTGAACTACAATTCTTTTCCATACTCTTATTAGTAAAAGAGTAAAAACTTGGAAAAAGAAAAGAAAGAGTACAAAAAAGAAGACAAAATTAAGTGAGAAATCAAATTTTAATGAAAATATTATAAAGTTAATATTGTTATAATTTGTTGAGTATGTTCTATTATAAAAAGAATGAAGAATTTGATAGATTTATAATTGGTTCAACTTGTTGATAGTTTAGAGGATTCTAACAAGTACCTATGGTGGAGAATTTTCTATAAAAGAATTTTTTTTTTTTGAGTTACAAAAGGTTTTAGACAAAAGAGTATCAAAACATGTGGAGAAGAAAAAAGAAAAAGGCAATGCAACCTATGAAGCATATGCATTAGTTTGATTTCCATGTGCTTTTCAAATTTGATTATATGAAGTTATTCTACTCATTGGAATGAAATGTGCAAGTCGTATCGGCAAAATCTTCCCTATAATTTTAAATTGGAGAGGGATTACAAGTACATTAAATTTCAATCCTTATTTTTAGAGCCAAATGTGAATATTATCTTAATATTTTTTATAGTTATTTTTTTTATTTACGTTCCCATGTTCTTATCATCAACTGGTTTCATTCCATTTTGATTTAATAGTTATCTTTGCACTTCATACTCCTACCCACTTTTGAAGAGCATGATAAGAGTTTGTAACTATTTTGAATTGCAGCTTGAATTAGGTGATACTTTTAAATATGATGTAAATTATTAGGGCAAAGTTAAATATCACGAAGAATTTGTAGCATATGTTGTTGATGTTGGGAACCTTGAATTAATCTGTTCTCACGCCCTAAATCTCGTAGGATGCATGCATCTATCCATAGGGCTCTCTAAATGTAATGTAATGAAAAATAATGGCTTCAAAAAAGCACAATTGTCATTAACAATGCTTGTTGTTTACGATTCACAAACCATTTTTGAAGTAAATTTCTTAACTTTTCAACTAGCTACAAAATAGCAAGATCTCTAACATCCTTTAACACAACATCAAGTTTTTCAGCTATCTCTATTATCATGACGCTATATATATATTGGAGTGTGAATTAGCCTATCATTCAACACCTACATTCATTACATATGTTGTTAGTTTACAAGAAATCATTTGTAGTTGTCTAAATAACATTAAACTCTAACAAATGATGTGTATAAGCAATATCATGAAACAACTTATGAATTACAACATTCTTAAACTTTGTTTTGAGGTTTTGCCTTAGGTGATAAATGCACACACCATGACTTGCATTAGGAAACACTTTTTATATAACTTTTCCAATGTTGTTGTCATGATGATTTGAAACTACCATGAGATAATCAACATGTCTAATCACTTCATGCAATTTTGTGATGAACCAATCCCAAGAAGTGTAATTTTCATAATCACCAATTTTGAAACATGAGGTATATTTGATTATTGTTATCCTTATATGCTGTAACAAACAAAGTTCCCAAGTACTTTGCTTTTAGAAATATTTTATCAATTGTAATTATAGGTCTTATTGGTGTATGAAACTTAAAAAAGCATGCACCAAGAGTGATAAAAAATACTTAAATTAATTGTCATCATCAATAACTATATCAACAATGGTATTATAATTTTTATTTTTATTTTTATTTTGCTCTAAGACATAACACTATGATAACAAAAACACTATAGGACTCTTGATGATCTTCTAATATAACTTATAACAAATTCTCTTGCTCTTTATGCCTTACCATAACTTATCCACCACCATATTTGTTCTGAATATCAGCTATAATGTCTTTTGGTCAATATTAATGATCAATCCCTTGATATATTTTTCTTATGTTTTTGCTAATCAACCAACTACTTGCATGATAATGATCATGAGATATCATGTCCAAGCTACATGTGTGTCTTGAATGATATTTCTTTATTTCAAATATATTATAATTTCCCAACTTAATTGATTGTGCGAAGTTGCTTGCATTCTTTATTGACACATCCAACAGGCAATAACTTAGTCAAAGATTTTAATGTTTTGACGTGAAACTTCTTTTTAAAGCTATTATGCATAACTTCTTTTGCAATTCTTTCTTATTAAAATATATTAGGTGCCCTTTTATATGGTCCTTACAAGTTTCAATAGCACCAACTATAGATGGTTTTCCTTGTGCTTAATTTGTTCTACATTAATTTTATATTCTATTGTTGCATCTTCTATTAAATCATTTTACATCAATTAGCTATCAATGGTAGGATTGACATTTATCCCACCATTTTCATCATCTTTGTTCATATTTAAGTCATGATAATCAAAACAATTAAGTGGATAATAGCTCATATTCAATTTATTAAGATCAGTTAAAAGGTTTACTACTGTTTATGAATATTGAGTCTCCATTGATTTCTTTCTCAACCCGAAATAATGTATAACATACAAAATTAGTGTTGACGATTGATTCATACCCATGGTTGTCACTTCTCTTGTCTATTATGATACATAATGAAACTAGTAAATTACCATCAATGCAATTTGAACAAATGAAAGATTTCATATCCATTATATCTTAGTTATATAGGAGTTGTTGGCAATGATGAAAATATCGTTGATATTTTGTTTATTAGAGCACCTTGACACGATAAGTAGGGGTGGATTGTTGATGGGGAGAAATTTCAAAACTTTTTTTCCTATTTATCATTGTTTTATCAATGAAATACCAATATTTTACCGATTCTTTGACATTATCACCAAATTTTCAGGTGCCATGATAGTATCGCTACCATTTTCCCATTTTTAAATGTCAAAATTGTTTACCTTTTTGTGGGCTTGGCCATATATATATATATATTCATTTGGCCTATTTATTGTTTCTTCTATCATATTTTTTTTTTTAGTTTTCCTTGACATTCCATGAGTTTTGATCCATTTTTATCTCATCAACATTTTTTATTAAATTTTTCATTGATATTTCTCGATATATTCGTAAAATCAATATGTCCTTAAAAACTGATATTTTCATCTTTGGTTAATGGTATATTGGCATTGGATACATACTTCATAAAAAGATGATGTTCTGTTTAATCTATTTTTAAAATGTGACAAATGATCCTCAATAATTTTTCATACATTGTAGTCTTCTTAATCTTGATACCCTTACCTTTGTTGTCACCTCGCGTATCAGGTGGTCCAAGTTACTGCTAGATGGATGAACACGCGATTCTCAACACACAAAGGGTTCTTGATTCAGTGGTCATACCTACAAAAAGGCATCCGGACAGGGTGTCCGGACGCACCCTCCGATGGTTTTGTTAGCCATGGTGAGAAAGAGGAATGTAAATCAGTTGGCTTTTTACTAGGTATCAAGAGGTTACCAGGAGATCCCCTTCTTCTTCGTGCGAAGGCATATATATACAGCTGCAGGGGTACTGTTTCTCTCATTAATGGTGAGGAGATATTTTATGTTGTGATGATGACAATAGGTGTCAGTAGGAGCATTATCACCCTACGAACGACTGTTAGAAACCATGGTAGGTGATGCGGCTGTCAGAGATCGTGGGAAGGTGATCATGTAGAATGATCGTGGGAAATGACTTGCTATCACTTCATCTTGTCTTCTCATTCTGCAGGTGACAAGATGTGGGCCATGGCTGCCTGTTGTGATTGCGTGTAAGACTCGCTTTACTTTGATTGACCATCCAGACGATTTATATCCGGATGGCTCATGCTGATTATCCGGATGTGTTGTGGAGACTATCCGGATGTCTATGCTCTGCCAGCGTCGTTTGCTCTTCCTTGGATAGGAGAAGATGAAACGTCGTTTGCCTTTCCTTGAGGCGGTCCGGATAGGATAACTGTACCATGCATATCCTTAGGGGAATCCGGACGATAATGGTCCGGCTGATAACACGTGCCACACGTCACTATGAGCTGCGTGCCACGTGTTTCCCAAGGGGAGGGGTCCCTACATTGCCCCCCTTTTTAACTTGCCTATTTTGCCCAAAAAATGGGCGGGTTAAAAATAACTGGCTTTTGAAAATTGAAGAGGTCCCTTCGTCTGACTGGGCCACGTGGCGAGTGGGGGTGCGGAAGCCAAAAAGACATTTATGACGAGCCGCCGACCCTGTGTATCCCCAGGCAATATGTCGTTTCAATGATAACACGGCTGTCCTGCTATAAATAGGGCACTGTACCTCTTTGTGCATCTTTTCCTACTGCATTTTCTTGAGAGCCTTTCTTCTTCTTGCTTTTTCCTGTGCCCTTTGCTTTTCTGAGAAAAACTTCGAACGACTTCGTTTGTTTGCTGCTGGTGATTTTGTACCGGGACAGTAACCGTTCTTTTTCTTCAGAGCTTTATTTGGTACGTACCTCTTTGCTACTGTCATTCCTTTGGTTGCGTTTGCTGGTTCTTTAAACTTGGTTTCTGGCTTGCTTGGGCATTGTTTTGGACAAGTCGCTTGCAATTGTTGTTGAATGTTGGTATTTTGTTGGTGCTCGGGGGGGGGGGGGGGGGGTTTGAGGGGTTTTTCTGACTGCTTTGGGTTAGGGTTTGTGTATTTTCTGACTGCTTTGGGTTAGGGTTTGTGTATTTTCTGACTGCTTGGTTTGAACCGTTGCATTGCTTTTGTATGTAGATTTTGGTTTGGCTTTGTGGTAAGAAATGGCTCCAAAAAAGACTGTTTCATCTGCCGGGGTTAGCGAGGCTGGCGAAAAGGCGATAGACAAATTAGATGTGAAGGAATTCCGGGAGCGATTCTGCATCCCAAATGGCGTATCTATAGACTTGGTGAACGAGGAGGCGGCTATGCCTACTGAGAAAGGTGAAGAAAACGTTATGCTCTTCACAAAGGAACAATTCAACGCAGGGCTCCGGTTCCCTCTGCCGGCGTTGTTCAAGGAATTCCTCCACTTCTTCCAGATTCCACCCATCTTTATTCATCCCAACCTTGTCCGGGTGCTGATGGGATGCAGCATCATCAACATGCTGTATAGCCTCGACCTTACGCTACTGGAAGTGTTCTTTGTCTATTCCTTGAAGAAAGCAAAGAATGATATCTTCAGTGTGTCCGCGCACCTGCCCTCCCTTCAAATGGTGACAGAGCTGCCAGATTCGACAAAGGGAGGGGCGAAGGGGCTGGTGGCGGTTCGGGGTGTATGGGCGGGGCTATCGCAGCGTGCGTCGAGGCATTTTTCTCCAAATTATACCTTAAAAATTCCGGGTAATCTTGTTTTGCGATTCTTTATCCGGATTTTACTTTGCTAACTTTTTGCTGATTTTTCCGGACGGGATTCTTACCTTTTGTTGCTGTTAATGCAGGTCTGGAATTGAGGGGCCACATTGTGGATTGGGTGGGAAAGGCGTCCTTCGCCTGTGTCTGCAAATTATTCGAGATAGATCCCAAGGAGAGGGCCTACAAGACATTGCTTTCCGCGCGAAATTTGATAGCGGTCGTCCGGGAGTCCCAGGAATATGTTATCAATATTCTCCCCAGGAAACTGGCAAAGGATGAAATAGTGCCTGGGGAGCATTATACTGTGAAGGAGCTCCCCCTCTATCAGGAAGCTAAAGAGGCTGATGCTGAGAGACGACGAAAGCTCCTGGAGGATCGAGATCAGAGGAAAAATGAAGGTAATATCCGGAAGGCTCCTGGACAGAAGCGGGGTCCGGATTCTCCTCCAAAGAAAGCTCCAGTAAAAAGGAGGAAGTTGGTGAAGAAGCATGGGAAGGATGTGAAGGAACCCACTCCTCCCAAGGAGTTTCCTCCTCCGCAAATTACCTATGAGGGGGAAGTAATGATAGAGGAGCCAGTAAACGCTGCTCCGCATTCTATCTCAAGCGGCCCCGGACGCATGTCGGGGTTGAATCATTCGGGCCCTTCCTTAGCCGCGGTTGCGCGCCTGGCTAACGTGGCTGAGGAAGCTGCATCTATCAACCGTCCGGGCAACCTTAATCCGGATGCTGATGCAGCTGAAACGGCCCCGTTGGAGGAAGCAGGGGCAGAAAGCCAAAGTCAGCCTTCCGACGACCCGGATCGTTTGGCCATAGTCCTGGTGAAAGGGTCTCCTCCAAAGAAGCCGCGTTCGACGCGCGATCTACGGTCCGGACTCCTTGGGCGGCTTCAGGAGCGGCAGCAAGAGATTGAAGTTAGCTGCGCTTCTGCCCATGACGCTCATCCGGATGGAGGCGAGGTGGAGATGGCAACTGAGACCTCAGCCGCCCCGGTAATAATTCCGGACGAAGATGTGGAGGTCCCGAATCCGGGACAAGAGTTAGCTTCTGTTTCCTCATCTGAGGAGGAACCTGCTGACGATGCAGCTCCTGCTAGCCCTTTCAGTTATGCGGAGTTGGAAGTTAAGTTAAAACAGATTACACCCGACTGGAAAGCCATCAAGCCCTTTGCTAAGATGTTTGATATGATAGAAACGGTATACCGTTGTCTTGTGCTTTTGCTTTTTGACTCTTTGTTGGACTGATGTGTTTGTTGTAGTACGATTTATGTCTTTACTTTTCTTGTTTGCGTGTCAGCTGGTGAGGGGCCTCCGCGGCATGGCTCAACAACACGATCTTTTTACTCAGCTGCTGCAGACTGCAGACTATATGAGGACCTTCTCCTCTCGGCGCCAAGAGATTGAAAATCAGCTGCGTCTGAGAATGGAGGAGGCTGAGGCCAATTTATCCACCATGCGGGAGGAAAATGAAGCCCTCCGAGTGGAGTTGGCTAAGGCGAAGAGTCGAGAAGAATCAACTGCGGGTCGCCTACATGAGGCGGAAGGTGAGGCAGCCCGGCTAAGGGATGAAGTGAGTCAACTCCGGACAGAAGTTTCGAATGAAAAGAAACAGAAGGAAGACTTGCAGCTGCGCCTGGATGTGCAAAAAGAAGAACTTGAACGGGAATTTGCTGTGGAAAGGGAGGAACTTGCAGCGGATTACCAGCAACAAGTTGATGATACGTTTATCTTTGGGTATCGCTGCTGTATGAAGAAGAACGGTATCAAGTGAGATACCCCTTCGATTCCTCACGGTGAAGAAAAGAAGCTCTACGAGAAGCCCGCTCCCTGATAGTTTATCTCTTTTTGCAATTTTTCTGTTGTAATTTTTCCTTCTGTATTTTTGTGGTCCGGATGACTCTTTGTAATTACATTTATCCATATCAATAAAAACATACTTCTTTCTCATTTGTACTTGTGTCTAC
The DNA here is from genome assembly GCF_030704535.1 of Vitis vinifera. Classification (NCBI taxonomy): domain Eukaryota; kingdom Viridiplantae; phylum Streptophyta; class Magnoliopsida; order Vitales; family Vitaceae; genus Vitis; species Vitis vinifera. Next base: position 21,489,840 of record NC_081809.1, read on the forward strand.
TTTTTATTGATAGTACTGCTTTAAATTGGACACATTCCATGGTCTGAGTAACGGAGTGTCATCTAGCTTTTGTAAATGATAGGCTCCATTTTCGTTTGCCTTAGACACTATGTAGGGTCCTTCCCAATTGGCTTGGAACTTTCTTGCGCCTACTTCAGCGGTATTTTCAAAAACTTTTCTGAGTACTAGCGTACCATTTTTTAAGTTTCTGGGCTTGACTTTTCGATTGTAATGCGCTGATACCCTTTGTTGATAATCTGCCATCCGGATGGCCGCGCTTTCTCTGACTTCGTCTACCCAGTCCAAATTTCTTCCTAGTTCCCTGTTGGCATCTTCTTGTTTTGCTGCATCGGTCCGGATAGTAGGAAGACCTATTTCAGTGGGAATGACTGCGTCCATTCCATATGTGAGGGCGAAAGGAGTGTTTCCTGTCGGCCGTCCGGGTGTGGTTCGATAGGCCCACAGGACGCCGGGTAGCTCCTCCACCCACTTCCCTTTGGCTTGTTCAAGCCTTTTCTTTAAGGCATTGATTAGAATTTTGTTTGTGGCTTCCGCCTGCCCATTGCTTTGAGGATAACGCGGCGTGGAGTATGAATTCTGGATGTTCAGTTCCGAACAGAAATTCCTGAATGCAATGCTGTCAAATTGTGGACCATTGTCAGCTATGATGATTTGGGGAATTCCAAAGCGGCAAACAATGTTCTTCCATACGAATTTGGTGACATCTTTATCTTTGATGCTTGCATATGCTTCAGCTTCTACCCATTTACCGAAGTAATCAGTGGCGACAAGGAGGAATTTCTTCTGGGCAGGTGCTGCTGGGAGGGGTCCCACTATGTCCATGCCCCACTGCGCGAAAGGCCATGGGCCTGAGACCGATTTCAATGCTGCCGATGGCATATGTGGAATGGGAGCGTATCTTTGACATTTATCACATTTTTGGACATATGCCGCCGCGTTTTTCTTCATTGTTGGCCAATAGTATCCTTGTGAATGAGCTCTATGTGCTAGGGATCGTCCTCCCGTATGATTTCCGCATATTCCTTCATGTAATTCAGCTAGCACATACTGGGCCTCTGAATGCCTAAGACAGCGAAGATAAGGCCCTGTGAAGGATCGCTTGTACAGGTGCCCCCCAATCAGGGTGAAACGGGCAGCTTGCACCCGGATTTTGTGCGCTTGTTTAGGATCTTCAGGTAAAGTGCATGTCCGGAGATATTCTGCAATATCATGCGTCCATTCTTGATGATCCGTTTGGTTTGCCTCAATGGTGTTGCAAGTGAAATTTTCTGCGACAGAGGGATTGGCTTGCACATGTATGGGTAGTAAAATGGCTTCTTTGATAGGGAGAGAGGCAGCTATGCCGGCCAAAGCGTCAGCGTGCCTGTTGTCAGCTCGCTTAATTTTTTCGATTGTCCACTCGGTGAATTGCTGTAAGGTGCTTCTTACTTTGGCCAAGTATCGCGTCATGCGTGAGTCCTTAGCCTCATATTCTTTCTGGACATGTCTTACCACTAGCTGTGAGTCGTTGTAGATCCGGAGTTTGGAAACGGATAGAGCAAGGGCGAGGTCCAATCCGGACAGGATGGCCTCGTATTCTGCTTCATTGTTAGACGCGGAGAATCCCAGCCGGATGGCTTGCTCCAGATGTTCCCCAGTTGGGGATTGTAGTAAGAGCCCAACTCCAGAGCCTGATGAGCGTGAGGCTCCGTCAACTCGTAGTGTCCACCACTCCTGTTCACTTGATTCGTGGTGCTGGTTGGGTCTTCGTGAATATTCGAGCACGAAGTCGGCCATTACTTGGCCTTTTTTGGACAATCTGGGTTGGAATTCGATTCCAAATTCGCTCAATTCGATGGCCCATTGTAGCATTCGCCCAGTTAAATCTGGTTTGTGCAGAATGCTACGAAGGGGTTGGTCGGTTAGTACAATCACTGGGTGGGCTTGAAAATAGGGGCGGAGCTTTTGGGCAGCGCTTCGAAGGGCTAAGGTTGTTAGCTCCATTTTTGAATATCTGGTTTCTACGTCTGCCAATGCCCTACTGACATAGTAGATGGGCTTCTGCTCCTTGGGTGATGGACAGCGGAATAGCACGGCACTGATTGCCCATTCTGACACGGCCAGATACATGTATAATTTCTCTTTCGGGATGGGACTGCTCAAGATGGGCGGTTGCATAAGACAATGTTTAATTCTCTCCAAGGCGTTTTGGCAATTGTCCGTCCACCCGTGCGTTCCAGCTTCTCGTATTGCTAAGAAGAAGGGTCGCAACTCATCAGTAAAGCGGGCTATGAAACGTCCTAACGCAACGAGCTTGCCTGTGAGGCGTTGTAACTCCTTTTTGCTCCTAGGAGGAGGTGTCTCCATGACTGCTTTGACTTGATCCGGGCTGACTTCTATGCCTCTTTGGATGACCATAAATCTCAGAAATTTGCCAGCACTCACGCCAAAGGCACATTTGGAAGGATTTAGCTTCATGCCATACTTTCGTAAGAGATAAAAAACTTCTTGTAAATGGAAGATATGCTGCTCTCGAGTTTTGCTTTTAACCACGATATCGTCAATGTATACCTCGACCGAGCGGCCTATCAGAGGTTTGAAGATTTTAGTCATCAATCTTTGATACGTGGCCCCAGCGTTTTTGAGTCCGAATGGCATGACTTTGTAGCAATAGAGGCCGTGTGGCGTTATGAATGCTGTTTTTTCTTCGTCCTCCGGGGACATGGGGATTTGATGATATCCGGAGAAGGCATCCAAGAAAGAGAGCATCCCCTGCCCGGAAGTGGAATCCACAATCTGATCTATTCGTGGCAAGGGGAAACTGTCTTTTGGACACGCATTGTTGAGATTGGTATAATCTACACAAACTCGCCATTTTCCTTCTTTTTTGGGTACCACGACTACGTTTGCCAGCCAATCCGGATAAGAAACTTCTCTGATGAATCCGGCTTCGAGCAATTTATCGATCTCGTTCCGGATGATTCTTTGTCTATCCGGGTGGAAGCGCCTAATCCTCTGCCGGACGGGTCTGGCAGTTAAAAAGACGTTAAGCCTGTGAGATGCAATGGAGGGGTGAATTCCCTTCATGTCAGAATGTGCCCACGCGAAGATGTCATGGTTCTGTCTGAGGACTTTTTGCATGCCCTGAGTTTCTTCTTCTGTCATGAGGGAACTGATGTTTGTGAGGTGATCGCTTTCCTCCAAAATTTGGACTGTTTGTAAGGGATCTGCTACAGGGGGATCCTTGTCCGCCGGACCCAATAATTGCTATTGGTCGTGCGCAATGCTAGGTTCAGGGGAAGATGCATCCTCCTAGTTAGCGACTGCTTCACGTGCTATTTGATAGCACTGGCGAGCGGCTAATTGGCTGCCATACAAGTCAGTTTGCCCTTCGTCGGTGAGGAAACTCACCATTTGATGATATGTGGAAGGGATGACTTTCATGTAGTGAAGCCATGTGCGTCCCAAGATGACATTGAAGGGTGACAACTCTTGTACCACCGAGAATTGCACGTTGAGAGTGACTGGGCCAGCTCGAACCGGCAGTATAATGTCTCCTAAGGATGTTGTTGATGATCCGTTGAATCCGGATAAGATTCATCCGGGGTTTTCGAGACCCGCGAGACTATGTCCCATGTGGCCCACGACTGATGCTTGCACCAGATTGGCTGAACTGCCTGGGTCGACCAAGATACGTCTTACATCAAAATCTCCTATTTCTAGGGAGAGGATGAGGGCGTCGCGATGTGGTTGTAGCGTTCGGGTGGGATCTACTGGTGGGAAAATGATTGTCCCATCTATGGGGCGAAGGCCCTCTCCAGTGAGACCCGGCCGGATGGAATTAATGCGTTCGCGTATTGACGCGGCTCGCAGCAATTTCTGTCTTTTTCGCCTGGAATCGTATTCCTCGTCCGATGGACCCCCATTGATATAGTTTATGACAGCCTTGGGGGCGACTGGGGCCCTCGGGGCCCCAGAGTTATGATGCTGTGATGCATCCCTTCCTCCAGTATCTGAGCGGAGGTACTGTTTTAAATGTCCTGCTTTGATGAGCCTTTCAACTAGATATTGGAGGGACCGACATGTCTCTGTTGTATGACCATGGTCTTTGTGGAAGGTGCATTTCTTGCTACGGTCTCTCATGGATGGGTCCTTTTCGAGGGGTCTAGGCCACCTGAAGTCGGACAACCCTTGGATCATTGGGAGAAGTTTTTCGTATGATACGGATAGGGGTGTGATGGGCGGCCTATCCGGACGACTCGGCCCGTCCTGCCTCCGGTCAACTGGTTTTGGCCGGTCCAGAGGTTTGGCATGTCTGTCCGCGTTATCTCTAGAAGCCCGTCCGGCAACCAAAACTTGCTGAGTGGCTGCACGCACGTCATATTCAAGCATTGAATATTTGTTAGCACGTCTGAACAAATCGTCCATCGTTGTAGGAGGCTTTTTGGCCAGCGATTCGAAAAATGGAGTGCCTGGACAAATGCTTCTCTTGAAGATCTGTAGGACAGCATCCATGCTGCAAACCTCTATTTGAAGTATGGCTTGGCCAAATCGTTTCACAAATTCCCTCAAGGATTCATTGTCTCTCATTTTTATATTCTGGAGGGTGCTGATATTCTGCTTGTGTCTAGCAGAGCACAAGTACTGTCCCACGAATGCTTCAGAGAGGTCCCTGAAATTGTCAATAGAGTTAGGAGGTAGGCGATGAAACCATGAGAGGGCCTGCCCTTGAAGGCTGGCGGGGAATACTTTGCATAGCAATGCATCGTTGCCAATATCGAGCGTCATAAGCTGTCGATAGTGCATGATGTGATCGAAGGGATCGTTGGTCCCATTGTATGTGGAAAACTTTGGTACGAGGAATCCCCTTGGGGGCTCGTAATGGGTGATATGAGAGCAAAAGGGCGTGGAGAGCATGTCATCCAGCCTTTTGCTGATGGAGCCAATGGGTGGCTCGTTTGGGAGGTTTCTCCCAACTGGTCGTTCCGCTAGGTGTGAGTGAACGTTTCGCATCGCTGGGGTGACCACGGGGTCACGATGCGGAGGTACGTTCTGCACCATGGGAGCGATCATAGGATCGGGGCATGGCGCCCGGGTTGTGGCTACTGGTGGCCTTGATCTTCCAGGCTCTTGTGGGCCTAGTCTTGCGCGCATAGAACTTGACAACTGTGATTTTCTATCACGTTGTCTTTTTGTTGAGAAATGAGTGGAATCTGAGCTTTCCTCACGGGGAGCTCGAGGCATAGGCGTGCGTGGCTCATGGGGCCTTGCGTTGTATGCTCCTGGGACAGCTCCTGTTGACCCAGGATATATTGATTCTGGCTCTGGCCTTGAGTTTGCCACCTGGCCTCTTGAACGCTGACGACGAGGAGGACCTGACGTTGAGGCTTGAATGCGTAACACAGCGTTTTCTTCCCTTAACCTCTCCGTCTCCTGGAGGAGAGCTCTTAGCTGTTTTTCACTCGCCAACTGTCTTTTTTCGATGGCCTGACGCCATTCGAGATTATTTTCCTCCCCTCTACCAGATGATCGACTTTGGGAAGGTGTGGCCATCTTTGCTAGTAACTGAATCAAAATAAAAAGTAAAGTTTCCCACAGAAGGCGCCAATGTTGTCACCTAGCATATCAGGTGGTCCAAGTTACTACTAGATGGATGAACACGCGATTCTCAACACACAAAGGGTTCTTGATTCAGTGGTCGTACCTGCAAAAAGGCATCCGGACAGGGTGTCCGGACGCACCCTCCGATGGTTTTGTTAGCCATGGTGAGAAAGAGGAATGTAAATCAGTTGGCTTTTTACTAGGTATCAAGAGGTTACCAGGAGATCCCCTTCTTCTTCGTGCGAAGGCATATATATACAGCTGCAGGGGTACTGTTCCTCTCATTAATGGTGAGGAGATATTTTATGTTGTGATGATGACAATAGGTGTCAGTAGGAGCATTATCACCCTACGAACGACTGTCAGAAACCATGGTAGGTGATGCGGCTGTCAGAGATCGTGGGAAGGTGATCATGTAGAATGATCGTGGGAAATGACTTGCTATCACTTCATCTTGTCTTCTCATTCTGCAGGTGATAAGATGTGGGCCATGGCTGCCTGTTGTGATTGCGTGTAAGACTCGCTTTACTTTGATTGACCATCCAGACGATTTATATCCGGATGGCTCATGCTGATTATCCGGATGTGTTGTGGAGACTATCCGGATGTCTATGCTCTGCCAGCGTCGTTTGCTCTTCCTTGGATAGGAGAAGATGAAACGTCGTTTGCCTTTCCTTGAGGCGGTCCGGATAGGATAACTGTACCATGCATATCCTTAGGGGAATCCGGACGATGATGGTCCGGCTGATAACACGTGCCACGCGTCACTATGAGCTACGTGCCACATGTTTCCCAAGGGGAGGGGTCCCTACAACCTTGACACTCTTCAAAGTGATATATGTTTCCAATTTTGCACCCAATCCCCTTTATTTCTTCTTCATCAATTATCATAATAGAAAAAGAATTGGAATTATCGATACCAAACAGTATTAAAATAGTAGTTATTTGGATAGGTGACTCAATCTCATTAAGTTGTTGGTTAACATATTGAACTATGCCTAACTACCTTTAAGTTTCATATATAAAGCACGAAACTTGATTTACATTCAATTTTAATATATTAAATATGAACTTCACTTTCTTCATATGCATACTTTTAACAAAAAAATTTACTCAAGTTTACTACAGAATTTCAGTGTTTTCCCCACAACCAAATGGTGCCAAAAATAGCAAAACTGATGTAATTTTTTTTAAATGGGTTTACTTACCTTGTTTGACCTTGTCATTTATCTTTTTTTTTTTTTTTTTTCCCACTTTTCTCACCAGACTTTTAATGGTAAGTTGTAATAATGGTGTACATGGAGTACTTAGGGTAGTGGTGAGAGAGATGCAATACTAATGAGAGAGATTCAGTGCTAAAAGAGAAATTAATAACAAAGTTTGATTATTTTAGCACTTGATATTATTTTTCCAATTCCACCTCTACTTTGTGTCACATGTCTAAATAACCCTATAAAATACAAGTTGTCATTCAATGTAAATTAAAATTGGCATTAGAGGTTGAGTTGGGCTTACAACATTTGCAGGCCAAGTTGGGACCCTGATGGACTCCAGCTGGGCCCAACTGTGCATGACCCATGGGCCTTGGCTCACTAGCAATTTTCATATTTCCTTACTAAATCATAAAAATTGAAAAGATAAATCAGTCTTGATGTTCTCTTTTACAATTCAAGGGTCTAAAAAAGACCCAATTATAATTATTTATAAAATATAATTAATTTAATCTTATTTTTATTTTCCTATTTTAAATTTTAAGTTATGTTTGGTTCCAAAAGTATTAAAAGAAGAAAAAAATTGTTAAGAAAAATGATTTTTTTCATATTTAATTTTATTATAGAAAATATGATTTTTTTTTAAAAATTTAATTAAAAAAATAAATATAATAAAATTATTTAAGGGTTTATTTTTTTTTAAATTATTTAATTATTATGTATAAAAATAAAAGTCAACCATAAGCTGACTAAAAAGGTATCAGATATGGGATATGAATGAAGGCTACCCATTTGAAAATGGAAAAGGTTGTCCAGGTGTTTGTAACTTGGAACTTCCCTTCCCACTCCACACTCCGCACCACCCCCTCTTCCCCATTGGCCACACTCCCCCACTTTGCTCCAAAACCCCCCACCCCATTTCCCAAAAGCATCTACTCCTCCAAGATTCTCCTCCGCCTTCCTCAAATTCCAATTACCTATCTCACCCATCTCACCCATCTCCAATGGCGACTTCTCTCCTCCTCTCCAGCTCCTTCCTTTCCTCCTCTCCCCTTTCCCAATCCAGAAGACTCACCTATGCAAGAACTTCATGTTTTCCCTATGCAAGAACTTCTGCAAAGCTATTTCTGAAATCTACTCATGTTCCTTCATGTTCATTCAGGTTTTGTCACAAAATTATGGCGGGGACTTCAATAGGGGAGACAGAGGAAGAGGGTGTGGAGCCGGTCACTGTGGGTGAGGACTCTGCGGCCTTTGATTTGGGTCAGCAGAAGATTTCTTCCTGGATTTATTTCGGTGGGATTTTGGGGGTGGTCCTGTTTCTTCTTGATGTGGTTTGGATTGATAACTCCACTGGGTTTGGCAAGGATTTTATTGCTGCCGTTGCCGGGGTTTCGGAGAGCCATGAGGTAAATAATATTATAGTGCTGATAATTCATGATAATAGTTAACGTTAATGAATTGAATGTTTGTGGTTGGCATCTGTTTGCTTGCTGAGAAAAGTAGGAAAAATAAAAGAAATTGAATTTGAAGTTTAAAAGAAATTCAATTTTGAGGATCCTCATTCAAATGGGTTGGTTAATTGTATGGCCAATTCCTTTTTTGTACTAATAAATCCAAAGAGGAAAAAAAATTCAGTGAGATTGAAGGGCCCATTGCTTTAGTGGCTTTATACTGGAAAAGAATGAGTGAATAGCTCCAGGATGCAATCTTCCTTTCCTGAGGACTCTGTTAAGGGTAGACAAAGTTTAACTTTTATGTTGTGATAGAAGTATACAATTGAGATGAATGGGTGTGGGGAGAAATTGAAAAAATAGCTAATAGGTTGCATTTGCCATTGTGTTCTTACCATTCTTCTATATGAAAAGGCCAATGATTGGTTAGAAATAAGGGAAGGTATTAGACAAGATGATAAAGGATTTTTGTTTCTAATTTTAAAATCAGACTCTATGGTAGTGGTTGGGATGTACAGAAGCTGGTTAAGGGATGCTTTGAGAATAAACTAGCATTCATAGGGTTTGTTTTAGTTGGTTGTGGGTAAATTATGATTTTGATAGCAAATCAGGTTCTGGTATCAGAATGGTAATAATTTCAGGGAAAGGAAAGAAGATGGGGAAGAAGAACTAATAGAAAATCAGAAATAAGAAGAAGAGAAATCACACGAAAATAGGCACTAAGGTTTCATGTAAAGCCTAAAGCTGTAAATTCCCAACAAAAAGACCCAAAAAGAAAGAGAAAACCCAACTATCAACACAAAAATTATAATGATTAAATGATAGCAAATGAAAGACTGAAAGTAAAGCATATAAAGGACCTGATGCTGCTAAAGTAGTTTGTTTTTTGTTTTGTTTTGATTTTTTCTTTTTTGTTTTTGACAGAAAAAACCTCTTGATTGGCATGGTGCCATATTTGGAGGTTTCAGCTTCTAAAGGAGATATTTCTTCACTAACCAAGCAATACTTTTCTTACCAATTATCCTCCTAATATGACTCATCTGAGTTTGGAGCTGGGCAAAGAAACCAGTCTTTGTTTTTATGATGTGCTTCAGAAGAAAAGCACCCAGGTTCTTCTTAAGCTGTTATGGTGACAATTCTCTTGTTGCCATTTGTTTCATCTTAAGATAGTATTCATGAATTGTGGAATAAATTTCATTTTCATACCAAAAAACCATTATTTTCCCAATAATGTCTATGCACCTTCACAGGGGTCACATTGCAACATATAGTGTAGACAAAAGAACACATTACAAGAATTTTGAGATTTAGTTGCTAACTCATGCTATTTTGTACAGGTAGGATGTTGTTCTATTGTTGCCTTAAGCTTGTGAACAGTCTATGGGAACTTCCATTTTTTCAAAACATCAAACAAGTTCTTGAAAAATTACCATTCCTATTCTTCTTCTTTATCAGTTTTTTGTATTGTTAAAAGGGGTAATAGAACTAAACATGGACAACGAGTGACAAAAACGTGAAACAAAACATTAGAATAGGATTTCCATAACCAATCCTGTCTCCATATCTTGCCAACCAAACGTTGGCCGCAGTGTCACAAAAAGGTGAACTAAACATTGAAATAGGATTTTTTTATCCTATCCTCTATCCATTGTGTCAAACAAACACAGCCTTAGTGTGGCAATAAGATAATGAGAAGCAGAGTCTCAAAAGCTATATAAAAGAATTTCCTTGCTGTTAACACTATTGAGATGACTGGCTGATACATGAGGTATGTATATGGTTTTCCACTGAACAACAGAAAAGGTTTAGATAGGTCCTAGTGTCAATAAAAAAAAGGCATCCAACTGTATTTTACATCCAGAAAGCTGTAACTAAAATAGGTCCAGGCTGAAACATCAGTACCACCTCATCCTGTACCATCACATGGAAAACTATATAGTTGGGGATAGACTGTAGACACCATTTGGGTGTTATTCTCCCTGATAATAATGGAATATACAACAATTTTTTTAAACACAAATACCAATGTCAGCTGAAAGGGAACTCTGAAATGTCAATTATCCTGGAACCAAGGTTTGGCTGTGAGAATATTCATCTTTATGGTTATCTGTAATTGTAGATCAGTGGTTGTTTATCCACTGTATTTTGTAAGTTTTCCTTAGAAGATGGAGCTTTTGTGGGGTTTGTTTAAGTGAAGCTGAGCCATGAAATGTTCTTCTGCAGGTTGTAATGTTGATCCTTACTCTCATTTTTGCCATTGGCCACAGTGGCTTGGCTAGTCTTCGAGATAGTGGCGAGAAACTCATTGGAGAACGTGCTTTCCGTGTTCTATTTGCAGGGACATCTCTTCCATTGGCTGTTAGTACAGTTGTAAGTTCCCCGACCTCAATTATGAGCTCATAATAGCTGCTTCTTACCAGTCAACATGGTATTTTATTGCCTGCTTATTTTTTGACTTATTGACCATTCTGAGCATTATGGAATCTATCTAAATTAATATGATTGATTATTCAAGGGATTATGATTCAGGTGTACTTCATCAACCACAGATATGATGGACTGCAGTTATGGCAACTCCAGAGTGTTCCAGGAATACATCAACTTGTGTGGTTCTCTTCCTTTGTTTCCTTCTTTTTCCTCTATCCTTCAACCTTTAATCTATTAGAGGTGGCAGCTGTTGACAAGCCTAAGATGCATCTTTGGGAAACTGGGATCATGAGAATCACCAGACACCCCCAGGTATATAATTCATCATCTTGATTATGATGGCCTATTTGCACATATGGAAAACCTATGCTGATTATTGGGAGAAACACAACACAGTTAGATGGACATTGTGATGAAAACTGACCTGCTTCTCTGATAATCTTGATGGCTTAAAGCCAAGTCATCTTGCAAGTCAGACCAACCCTTACCAATCAATCTATGGAATATCACATGGGCAATTTTAGTCATAGTCTTCTGAGGTGCAAAAACAGTGTGAGCTGTTTGGTTTTTCCAAAACCACTGGACTATGCCAGTTTGTGCGCAAAAAATGTATTCCGGTTTTTGGGCCACGAATATGAGGAAACTGTTCCCTTCTGTTTTAGCAGTAGTTGAAGATACAAGTTCCTAATTTAAATGAATTTACTGCCAAATACAATACCATAAAGCTTGAAAATAATTCTGTGAAGCCAGCCATACTAACTCATTCCAAATGTTTACAAAACCACTACTCTAATTTCAGCTCCTACTTGGAACAAAAAATCAAAATCGTTGTACTCTTGCATTTACCCAAACACCTCCTCATGTAGCACCCTGTTTAAGCCTATATGACTCCCATGCATCCCAAACACACCCTTTCCATGGTGTTCAATCAGGGCTTTGTATTCCTTTTCAGATGGTCGGACAAGTGATCTGGTGCATAGCTCACACAGTCTGGATAGGGAACTCTGTAGCAGTTGCAGCCTCTATTGGCTTAATTGGACACCATCTATTTGGGGTTTGGAATGGAGACAGAAGGCTGGCTTCACGATATGGGGAGGCTTTCGACACTGTGCAGAGAAGAACAAGCATTATTCCCTTCGCAGCTATCCTTGATGGACGACAAAAGTTACCCAAAGATTACTACAAAGAATTCCTGCGGTTGCCATATTTATCAATCACCATGCTGACACTAGGTGCGTATCTGGCTCACCCCCTTATGCAGGCAGCTAGTTTTCGGCTTCATTGGTAGAATACAGATCCATCTGATCTGTTTTAAACCAACAGACGGGAATCTGAAATTGTATATACTTTTTATACATTGAAATCATATACTGAGTCTGTTTTGGAAGTCTTGAGAAGCAAAACGAGTTCAGTTCAGGCAAAAATATATGCCATGCATCACAATACATGATAAGGATCTTTCTGGGTTAGTCCTTTGGTCTTGTATCAATTTAGGAATATCGTGGGCTCCTCTTAATTATGTAGATTCGTTTTTGAGACATGTAGGCCTTGGGATTTAAGTAGACAGGAGGCAAAGGTGTGAAAACTACTGGACCAATGTGCATGGAAAATGCCAAAAGAATCATGTTTTGGCATGCAGATATGTGTAAGAAAAAGGTGGATTTAATCGACTAATTAATTAATTAAGCTAAAGATAAGCTTTATAATAAAATAACATGATAAAATAAAGAAAAAAAAATTATTAATACAATATTTAGAAGGGAAAAGTGTATATTTGAAAATTAAATGACTTTGTAAATGTGATATCTTATATCATACATGAGAGAAAGTTCTTGATAATATATAAGTATGATTCCTCTTAACCTTATAGATTCTTTTTTAAAGTCGTAAAGGCCTTTTTGGGCTCAGAGTAAACAATATTTACGTGATTGGGAGTGGATCGTTCTAGTAAACGTGAAAAGATGTTAGGGAAAAAAGAGAGTAAAAGGTACGGTCTCAAACATCCTTTGGTTAATATTATTTTAATAAATGCTAAATACTATAAGATTTCAAATTAATAAAGTCCTTGAATTATTCTTAAATGGTTAGATGATTGCAAAAATGATATCGTAGACGATTAAAATAGGTAAAAATAAAAATAAAAATCAACTCCAACTAATAAGTAATTGGTTTTCCATTCACAAGTTGGACATATTCATTTGTTATGCCATGCTCACATTAACACTATGTTTGGTTTTGAAAAGTAGTAAAAAAAGAAAATTTAAAAAATGATTTTCTTAAGCTTAGTTTTATCATTAAAATATGAAAGAAAATAAAATATAATTAAAATTAGTTAAAAATTTATATATTTGAATTAATTAATTTTTATATAGAATAATTAAAATAATTACAATGAGTTTGAAACATTGGTTTTAAATCTATTTTTATTTTCCCTCACTTGCTTTTTTCTCTAGTTTGAATGAACATTATTAAATGGATCTAAGAATAGGTTGTACAAATTTTAATATAATTTTATGATTTAATTTATGGTATTAAGTACCTTTAAGGAAGTAAACAATAATAAAAACAATTTAAAAGTAAGTTAAAATAATAAGTTATAAAAAAAATATTTTTTCTGATGTAGTCAAATAGTTCAAAAATAGTTTTTTTTTTTTTTTTGGTGATAATCAAGGAATCTTTTATAGCCAAGCCTTTAAGACTCTCTATGAAGACCCAAACCTTAAGGTATTGGCTATTCCGTGATAAATTTAGAGTATCATCAGTGATATGATTTGAATCCAAGCACATGTTTTGGAAATTATGGCTTGAATACAAATGCTCATAGCATTTCAAAGTTAGCAGTCAAATAACAAAAATGTCCAATGTCCAAATTCAATGGAAGGAGAGACAAGGGTGATACTTAAAAACTATATCAATGAAGTTCCAAATATCATACCAATGGTCTACTATGTGAAAGGACTTTATATCGAAACCTAGCAAAAGATTAAGGTTATTTTTCTGTCAAGAAAGTTTGAAAAAAAAAACAAAAAAAGAGAAAAGTAACAAATTATAAAATTTTTCTGTCCATGAAAAATTAAGAAATAAGAAAAAAATCAATGCATAAATCCTTTCCTAATATTTCCCACTTTTTTTTCAAGGAAAATGGAGAGGAATTTTTTTATACCTTCCTTTTTCTTAGTTTTTTATTTTATTTTTAATCAATTTTTCATATATAGTGCCAAAACATGATTAAATCATCTTATTCATGTGACTAACATAAACTCAGGCGTGTTTTGGTCCTGGAAAGTTTGAGGAAAAATGCAAAGAAAAAAAATATAAAGGAAAAGTAGAAGGAAAGAAAAAATTAAAGAAAATAAAAATTAGATTTAAAGTCAAATATATTAAAAAAAGAGTAGATGGAAATAAAAAATGAAAAAAAAATAAAAATTATATTTAAAATCAAATAAATTATTTTTATATCTTACTTCACATTCATCTCACTTATTTAACTCTTCTATATAAACGATAAATAATTTAAAACTATATAAATTTCTTACTAATTATATTTGGCTTTATTTTTTATTTTATTTTTATAATAAAACCAAACATAAAAAAAATCATTTTCTTTAACATTTTTTTTTCTTTACTATTTTTTAGGAACCAAATATAGCCAAAGACTACTAAATATGGAATCCATATATGCAAATGGTAAAAGGATTGACCGTAAAAACATTATAAACAATGCTTATAATTAACCCAATCAAGTTCTATCCTTCAAATTTTTACAAATAGGAGATTCTTTTGGTGGCTTAATCCAAGGTCAAATAGCCCTAAGAATCATCAAAATTCATTAAATTGTTCAAAATTGAACATGTATACAAATTTTTCATGGTCTTAATAGATTCAAATCAAAATCTCAAGAGAATTTTTATTTTCAAATAAAATTTAAATATGAGAAAGAAAATGGTCATCTTTTTCTTCATTCCTACCCTAACTCACCCAAAACTTTAGCCTTATCTCCATGTTTATAAGATTGCTTGTTTATAAGATTACTTGTATGCATATTTTTTTTGAATATTTTATGTTAAACAAATTTGGTCGCTCAAAGTAAGTTAGCATGTTCAGGATTGTCAAAGGCTGCTTGAAAGATCGAAGCTCGAGAAGAAAAGGACTTATCAAAAGCTTCGTAAATTATATCAAGTGTTGCATCAAGTATCCATCAAATGCTAGAGAGCTCGAGCGTTCTAAAAGTTGCTTCAAGCACTTGAATTTTTTTTTTTTAAACTATGAATTCACATTTTTGCCCTTTTTTTGGATGTAGCGTTTTTTCTTGTCTTATTTATTTATTTTTGTTATTTTTGTGATAAAGAGGGAGAAATTCATATGATTGTTTAGATATCTTATTGATAATTTAGGATTGATATTTGTGATGATATCTTATTGTTTTACTAGATGAATTGGATTATTTATATCATTTTTTTTCCAATCAATATGGACTATAATCATATGATGATGTTTTATTTATTTTTTCCACACTTGCTTTTCACAGTTGTTATTGATTATGGGTGTGGAGATCATAAGTTCCAAAGTTTAGGCATTTTCTAGATATGTTGCAATTATTAAATATTGGTGATTAGGATATTTAGTTAAGACATAAGTGATATTGAGTGATTTAGAAACTCCATTTGATAGTATTAGATGATTTATATAATCATTATTTTATCACAAAATTGTCAAATGAGGATATTGTGTGACACCCCAAGCCCAAAGGCCAAGGGCAACCTTGTCAATTTTGCTCATCCAACATAAAGGTAAAATATGCAAAAATGATTAAATAATCAAATGAACACAAGTCATCATGGAGTATCTTCCTAACTTGATCTTGAAGTAAAAACTAGACTACTCCAAACTAAAACCCTCTTTCTTGGTGAAAAGTCTTGTTCTCCTTACAATGTCATTCTCAATCAACCTTTGATATATTCTATAGGCATGGCGACCTCCTCTTACTATAGAAGGACAAAAGCTTGAACTAGGAAATAGGTGGTAGAAATCCTTGGAGATTAGTTAATGGCTTAATAGTGCATTGATTAGTTAGACAAACAACACTAAGGATGTAAGTTGTCAAGAAGACCTCTAGAAAACTCGCAAATAGTAGTTAATGAAAAACCCCTCATTTAAGCAAAAGAGTAAACAATGAATCCTTGATAATCATAATAGACAATCAAGAAGAAAAAACAAACAACTTAGGAATCCTTATCAACATCAAACTACAATAAGGCATCTACTAACGCTTGATGAACAATATTGATATGTTTTCTTAGCAACCCCAATATAAGATAGGGGAAAGCCCTAAGGCATTCTTTCATCAACCTAATGTCTTTGGTTACATCCTCTAGTGCGAGATCATCTACCAAGTATCGACTAATCAAATCCTCAAAATAGATGCCCAAGCAAAATTTAGGAGGACCAAATTTCTCCATTTCTAACTTCAAATGGATATTTGCTTGACCTAGGGCATAGTCCTCATTCTAATCAAGCTTGTCCCAAGATTGAAGGCCAACTATTCACTTCCGACAAACTTTTGCAGAAACCTCATCTCTATCTCTCAATCTCTCATCTTGTAAGGGAAATAGCTTGACTTCACAAAAGTCTTAGACTTTCTGACCTACTTAAGGAGATTGCTTAGGTATTCCTTTTTGTGCTCTACCATTTTTAGCCAAGAATTTCCAGAGATAGCTCATTGGTTAAGTGAGACACTTAAAAAGATGAGCTCTTTACTTGACCCTTTACCCTTGCGTAATCAACATACAATGCTATGTACCACTAGTAAACTATGAACAATACTAAATAGGCATGTTGGCAATCTTGACCTGATAGCAGCAAAGTACTCAAACCTTAGAATAGTGGTTCATCTAAAAATGTATTATACTTAATGAGAAAGCAATTCAAACACAACTCTTACTTGCATAAGTGTAGGGACTAAACCTCCATCTTTTGTTTAAGAAATAAGGCAAGTCTATGTAAGGACCTCAATTGAGTAAGCCTTGGGAAAAGAGCAGTCTTAAAGTCTCCTATAAAGGAGAAAGATTGGCCTTGGTTTATCAACCTTGAAATTGTAATCAATTGCAATGCAAGGACCCTCTACTGCAATGCTACCATTCACCCTCCTTATGAGGGCTTAATTAAAATTTTTACCTCTTTCTCTAGCCAAGGAGAGGCACCAACCACCCACTCCCAAACTCAACAAATAACCAATAGTTTAAAGGCATTAAAATGCCATCAAAAGCTCTACAAAGGAAACAAACAAAAGCCTTGTAAAGGAAACAAGTAAAAACCCTATAAAGGTAAATAATAAAAAAAGTCCAACAAAGATAATAACTATTCAAGCTACTCCAGAGATATAAGGGAAGAACCAAATGAAGATAGGTCAAGTATCCTCTCTAACAAGGAGACTCGCAAGAGGAACCACTTTAGGTTCATACAACACATTATGATCCTCCAAAGGTGTAAAGTCTAAACCTCCGCTCTTGGTCTTGTTTCCTAAAATTTGACTAAGTTTATGCTTGTTGTCGAGAAAGTATATGTCAATCTCCAAATGGATCTACTAACACACAAAAGGCTCAACTCCTTCACAAGCAAATGGTATAAAAAAAAAGCTACCTCTAAGGCCTTTAATAGTTATATTGGGTATTTCCAAGCAATTTTGACTACAATAGCACAACTTAACTCTTGGACATCTCCATTAAATCAATACTTAGGACCTAAGTGAAGTAGAAAACAACCAAGTATAAATCAGTAAGCTAAAGAAGGCCAATTACAAGAAAAGAAACTACTTCAAGATCAAATCTGCACAAGTCGACATCCTCAACTTGAGATAAATCCACCAAAAACTATCCAAAAGAACTCGTCACATGACTACTAGAACCAAACTCAAGCAAAGGTCTCCATGCCAACTTTCAATCAAGCCCAAACAAATTTCTCACTCCAATATGACTCCTTAGACTAAAGCTTAACATCTTTAGAGAACTACTTGGCCAAAGATAGTTCTTTAAAGACAAACAACATAGCCTTTCAAGTCTACTCCTTCAAAGGGAGGAGTAACATAAAAAGCAATCACTTAGACCACCACCATTTCTTAACACTATATGAGCACTGAAGGGTAAAAAAAATTAACCAACCCAAGACACCATCCTCTAATTACCAAACCATGCCACCAACTTGGGGGAATATGCGTACTTAGTAACTCAACTTGACAGAAAGTACCTAACCTTTGACTAAATGGCCTAAATCTGACTTAAAGCTAGAAATGTCTATATAAAGCCATTGCAAAAAGCTAGTTAACTTTGAAAAGCATGTGCAGCTAGGAGGCATTAGACCAATGAGGCCAAAAGACCATAAAAAGGCCTTAAAACTCCTCCATAGGAAAGTCCTCAACCTCTTCCAAATCTTACTTTGTATCGAACAAATGGAGAAATAAAAATTTAGTTGCTCACCGAAGATTTTCAACATTTTCAATATGCATCTATTATTTTTAACTTAAATTTATGAATACTTATTGAAGGCCTATTCACAATTGGTTAGCATTTAATATCTTTAGTTAACATTTTTATGTTTATATCAGTGTTTTCAGAATTGGACTGATCATTGAACTGGTAAAATTACCTATTCATGATTCAATGGTTGAACCAGTGGTCGAACCATGGTCTAATCACGGTCAAATTAGTGATGTAATAAATATATAATTTATATATTATTAAAATTAAAATTAATTATAAAAAATTAAATATATGTATAAATAAATTTAAAATCAATAATATTATTTTTTACCTTGATATTATCAAATTAATATTTTAAATTTTATTAAATGATACATGTATAATATTTAAATGTGAATATATTCCAAATGAAAGAAAATTCAATTATTTTATTTAATATAATAATTTTTTTTTTAGGAAAGAATATATTTTCTTTGTTTGTCACATTAGGCATAGAATGGTGTTTAGGTGAGTGGTGCGTCTTTTCCTTCACTTGAGGTCCAAGGTTCAAGTCCTGCTAGGTGGGCTTGATAAGAACAAAGAGGCCTATTAAAAAACAACACTCATCCAGGTGAAGTCATGTCCTCCTTGTGGGCTCAGGATACAGCAGCCCATTAAGTGGCTAAAGGTAAGGTGGGCTTAACAAATATGGGCTGCAGGTGTGGGTTCTGCAAAAATTAAATGTGGAAGGAGGCCTGCTATTGAATCGTTCGGTTTGTCAAGAACCGCCCGGTTCGTCCCGTGATTGGGTGGTTCATTATAGTGGACCGGACGGGAAATGCTACTGGTCGACGGTTGAACCAGTCCGGTCCGATCCGTGGTCGACGTTTTAAATTAATAATTTGATAAATTTATAAAATAATAAATGATAAAAATATATATATAGTTTTGTATAAAATCCACTTACAGTCTAAATTAATAATTTTTTAATATGCAACCAAATCCATATAAATTACATGAAAAATAGTTAATTTGTAAAATAAATTATTTAACTCGTTCAATTACAATTAAACAATATGAGACACAATATTTTATAAAAATAAAAAATATCTTGATAAATTAATAATTTATTAATTATTCAAGTATTTAATATTTACTTAATTAATAGATTTTCCTTAGTCGTTATTAATTCGCGGAGGTTTCACTGTATTTTTACTTAGAGAGAGATGGGCAACCAACTTGTTCATATCCAGGCGATGACTAGCCAATTGCTCCTAGGATATAGCTTAGGAGACTTTGTAGTTGCGGTCACTAGAGGCTGCTACAGATACAGCATGTTCCCATGCCAGCTTGGTCACACTCGGTAGAGGTTGGCCCGATTACGCAACCATATGATATGGATGGTGCCTCCCCTCTAACCTCTAAATTGATTGCGGTTACTGACCACTGCTTAAAAGTGGTTTCTTGTAGTACGTGTCTAACCTGGGCGTAAATAAGTTCAATGTATCCATTCCCCTCCTACTTTTTTTCTACCGAATGACTTAAGACTTGAAAATATCTATCTTTGTCATCAGAAGTGAGGAAAGGAAGGAAGCAACTTCTCAGATTTTTCTTACGAAACACAACAAATATTGATATCGTTTGTGAAAAATGTACACGTTTTAAATTTATTGTCAAATCCATTGACAATTTGTGTCATATATATATATATATTTCAAGACATATTGTTTAGCTCTTAAGATTTATGATATGTTTTAAAGTTTAAAAAGCGTTTTTAATCTTTTTAATATTTGAAAATTTTTATCTTTCAAATATTAGAAAAATTGAAAACAGTTTAAAATTATAACCACTAGTACTTTTATTCTAACTTATAAGATAACTCGTCAAATTCAACATGAATTGTTAAAAATGCCTTAGTAAAGGACATATGGTGGTTACTACTTAGTAGAAAGAGATCTAGATATATGGCAACCT
The DNA here is from genome assembly GCF_030704535.1 of Vitis vinifera. Classification (NCBI taxonomy): domain Eukaryota; kingdom Viridiplantae; phylum Streptophyta; class Magnoliopsida; order Vitales; family Vitaceae; genus Vitis; species Vitis vinifera. Next base: position 21,509,961 of record NC_081809.1, read on the forward strand.
AGTAAAAACGTGAGATGCTAAATGAGGTAATGTTAAAATAAAAATATGATAATTTCTTTTGATTATAAATATAAATAGATTAAAAATACGTTTGGAAGTGATTTTAGAAAACATTTCCAGTATTTCTAACACTTGAATCATAAAAAAAATTTAACTATTAAAAATATTAAAAACATTTCCATAAATCACTACCAAACGAACTCTAATTGATGCTAACATATAAAAATATTATTGAGAAACCCTTATTAATAATAACTCACATAAAAGTGGGATATTGCGAAGAGGAAAAAAAAATTAGAAAAAATTTAGTGTACATGGTCCTAAAAAATCAACTGTTGATTTGATAAGCAATATTTTCTTCTATTTAAGGTATGCCACCTTAGGCCTCGGCTTAATTAAATGATTGCAACCATCCATATCTCTTCCTTTTGGTATGGTTGTGCCCACAATTCCACGGGTTCATAAAGACAACCCACGTGTGATGCTCCACACGATAAATTTACCATTTTCGAATCTTTATTTGATATCATATTAAACTATCAGTTTTTACGAGTAATATTTATTTAATAAATTCAATGAGATTGAAGGAGTATTTGAAAAAAAAATTGAAGTAAAAAATGAAGGTATGTTCTACCACACTATCGCAATCAATTTACCGTAGTGAAGCTGCTAGGTGACAATATATATGTCACCAACATAGTAGAAGTAATAAGAACTCCTGGTAAGCAGTCTAAGTTCTTGAGGCTCTTGCCATCCTTTGGAGCCCACTGGTCATACTTCCCTTTTGAATCACTGCAAGCCAAGGTAGCAGAGAGGAAAAGGGATAGGCAAAAACCAAGAAAAAGTGAGCAATGATTAGCATCAAGGATCTGTATGGTGTTCTAAGTGCGGTGGTTCCTCTCTATGTGACTATGTTTTTGGCTTATGCTTCTGTAAAATGGTGGAACGTGTTCTCTCCGGATCAATGCGCAGGCATCAACAGATTCGTGGCCATTTTCGCCATCCCACTTCTCTCCTTTGAGGTTATTTCAAGGATAAATCCTTACAAGATGGACTTCCTCTTCATTGCTGCTGATGGAGTCTCCAAAGTTCTAATCCTAATCATCTTGTTTTCTTGGGCTAAGTTCTCAAAGCGAGGCAGCCTTGACTGGACAATCACGCTTTTCTCCATTTCCACCCTCCCAAACACCCTTGTGATGGGGATCCCACTTCTGAAATCCATGTACGGAGACGATAAGGAGTACCTCATTATCCAAGCCGTGGTTCTACAGTGCATAATTTGGTACACTTTGTTACTCTTTCTGTTTGAGTATAGAGAAGCAAGGATTTTCATACTGAACAAGTTCAAGGACAGTAGTGTGAGTAACAGTGAGAGGAGCGGGGAGAATTTCGGAGGAATCCAGGAGATGATCGGGAGAAACTGCGGCGGCACCGGCGCCGGCGAAGACGAAGTAGTTGATGTGGTGGTTAGAACGCCTTCCAATCCTCAGACCACGCAGAATGTAAACAAGGTGGCTCCAGATTCTCGGTCATGTTTGAAACCAACGCCGGCAGGAGGCGCCGCGCAGGAAGACGGTAAAGAGGTCCATCTGTTCATTTGGCGATGCGGGTGTTGCAGTTCTCAAGGCAAGATTGAATTAGTATTCTTCTTCTTCTTCTTCTTTCCATTCCTTTTTTGTCTGAATAGTAGTAGTACCAGTATTAAACATATGTGCTTTATGAAATAGGTGTTTGTGGGCAGTCAGTGCAAGTCTGCAGAAGAGAAGAGGAAATCAAAGTCCAAGGGAAGACAGGAGAAGATGAGAAGCCCAATTTCCTTAAAGATCAGAATATGGATTCCTCCACATCCTCAGCCATGTTGAAGCAAATCATGAAAAGGGTGTGGTTTAAGCTTGTGAGGAACCCCAACTCTTATGCCAGCGTACTGGGTTTAGCCTGGGCTTTGGCTTCCTGCAGGTAATTATTCACACTTGGAGCTTACCATCTGTGTTATATTCATCATTCCATTCTAATTTCTTTTCCTTGTTGGGGCAGATGGGACATAAAGAAGCCCCAAATCTTGGAGAACTCGGTCACAATACTGTCAAATGCAGGCCTTGGGATGGCCATGTTTAGCCTTGGTAAGAACTAAGAAGAAAGGTCCCAAATTAACCAAGACTTTCATTCTCATGTGCTTCATGTCCTTACTTCAAATCCCTGGACTTGCAGGTCTGTTCATGGCTCTCCAATCAAGGATCATAGCATGTGGGAATAGACTAGCCGCGTATGGCATGCTTGTCAGGTTCTTGGCTGGCCCTGCTGTGATGGCAGTTGCTTCTGTTGCAGTAGGTCTTAGGGGCACCGTGTTGCGGGTCTCCATTGTACAAGCCGCTCTGCCGCAAGGCATAGTTCCCTTTGTGTTTTCCAGGGAATACAACCTGCATCCAGAAATGCTAAGCACAGCGTAAGTACTCACAGCATCAAACTCCAAATACAGTAGAATACAACAATACCCACCATGGCTATTAATTATTATCACATGCTCCTCTTATCAAACTTTCAGGGTAATTTTTGGAATGATTGTCGCCCTTCCCATCACAATTCTGTACTATGTTCTCCTGGGACTGTAATACGACTGAGTACGTACTCCTGCACCAAACCTGGAAAAGGATCAAGCATGGGAAACTTAGCCATCCTGGTGATTGATCAATCCACAATATGCATCTTATGTATCATTGTCAAGTGTGTTCATCACAGCTTTTGGACAGCTAATTAACCAGTAATGCACACCACAGACATCACAATTATTGATGGTCTCAATTCAATGCTTGCTAGGAGAGAAACCCCACTTCTTAATATGATCAGCAGATTGGTTTTTAGTTTGTACTACTTTTCCTTTTCCCCCTATTTTCAAAGGGGATTATATTGTTCTAGTGTGTGTGAGAGAGGGAAAGGAGCATATGTATTTTATTTTATTTTTTGCTGTGATTTGAAATAGAATTAGTTAAAACCCAGATTGTTCTGACCATGTATTGTTTGGTTGCCATGAAAATTGGAAAGAAAAGAAAAAAATTAGAGTTATATTATAAGCTGTAACAACACTTCCATCATATAACAAATTCAAAGATTTGATTAATGACTCAATCATTTTTCCAATTATCCAACTTGCAGAAGTAGGGTTACAAATTTTGGCACATATTGGGATTGGATTCTGAGCATTAAAGTGTGGACTCTCTTGTCCCAAAAAGCAAGTCAGCAACACGTACCACATGTCACTCCACCATTGTATTCATATCACCATGATTTAACATACTACATATACTACAAAATAAGACCCTGACCCACCACCTAGTTATCGGTTTCTCCTTTGACATCTTGGCTTATAAATCATACTATATAGTTTTTATTTTGTTAAATATTTGTAACCCATATTCCTTTTTTGTTTTTTTAAGCCAACAAAATTGAAATTGCAAAACTAGATCGGAATCATTGTTAAATTTTTGGAATTTATGAGCCACTCCTTTTTTTCTTGCGTATATTGATAAAGTGGTAGATCTACACCAATAATATTTTTGCCCCTACCAGATTTGGTTTGCCTCTCATATGTTGGAACTATAGCCATCAATCACATTTTCATGTGTGCATAAAGTGAATCTTGACTTCTCATTTTGTGTGTCTATTTCATGATTTCATTAATCCAAATTTACTTTAATTTCATACATCTTGTAAAAAAAAAAATTATGGATTTTTCATATATATAAATTATGCAAATGAATGACATGCATTTAGAGATATAATTGTAGGGACCCCTCCCCTTGGGAAACACGTGGCACGCAGCTCATAGTGACGCGTGGCACGTGTTATCAGCCGGACCATCATCATCCGGATTCCCCTAAGGATATGCATGGTACAGTTATCCTATCCGGACTGCCTCAAGGAAAGGCAAACGACGTTTCATCTTCTCCTATCCAAGGAAGAGCAAACGACGCTGGCAGAGCGTAGACATCCGGATAGTCTCCACAACACATCCGGATAATCAGCATGAGCCATCCGGATATAAATCGTCTGGATGGTCAAATCAAAGTAAAGCGAGTCTTACACGCAATCACAACAAGCAGCCATGGCCCACATCTTGTCACCTGCAGAGTGAGAAGACAGGATGAAGTGATAGCAAGTCACTTCCCACGATCATTCTACATGATCACCTTCCCACGATCTCTGATAGTCGCGTAACCTACCATGGTTTCTGACAGTCGTTCGTAGGGTGATAATGTTCCTACTGACACCTATTGTCATCATCACAACATAAAATATCTCCTCACCATTAATGAGATGAACAGTACCCCTGCAGCTGTATATATATACCTTCGCACGAAGAAGAAAGGGATCTCCTGGTAACCTCTTGATACCTAGTAAAATGTCAACTGATTTACATTCCTCTTTCTCACCATGGCTAACAAAACCATCGGATGGTGCGTCCGGACACCCTGTCCAGATGCCTTTTTGCAGGTACGACCACTGAATCAAGAACCCGTTGTGTGTTGAGAATCGCGTGTTCATCCATCTAGCAGTAACTTGGACCACCTGATACGCGAGGTGACAACATTGGCACCGTCTGTGGGAAAACTGTACTTTTTATTTTGATTCAGTTACTAGCAAAGATGGCTACACCTTCCCAAAGTCGATCATCTGGTGGAGGGGAGGAAAATAATCTCGAATGGCGTCAGGCCATCGAAAAAAGATAGTTGGCGAGTGAAAAACAGCTAAGAGCTCTCCTCCAGGAGACGGAGAGGTTAAGGGAAGAAAATGCTGTGTTACGCATTCAAGCCTCAATGTCAGGTCCTCCTTGTCGTCAGCGTTCAAGAGGCCAGGTGGCAAACTCAAGGCCAGAGCCAGAATCAATATATCCTGGGTCAACAGGAGCTGTCCCATGAGCCACGCACGCCTATGCCTCGAGCTCCACGTGAGGAAAGCTCAGATTCCACTCATTTCTCAGCAAAAAGACAACGTGATAGAAAATCACAGTTGTCAAGTTCTATGCGCGCAAGACTAGGCCCACAAGAGCCTGGAAGATCAAGGCCACTAGTAGCCACAACCCGGGCGCCACGCCCCGATCCTATGATCGCTCCCATGGTGCAGAACGTACCTCCGCATCATGACTCCGTGGTCACCCCAGCGATGCGGAACGTTCACTCACACCTAGCGGAACGACCAGTTGGGAGAAACCTCCCAAACGAGCCACCCATTGGCTCCATCAGCAAAAGGCTGGATGATATGCTCTCCACGCCCTTTTGCTCTCATATCACCCATTACGAGCCCCCAAGGGGATTCCTCGTACCAAAGTTTTCCACATACGATGGGACCAACGATCCCTTCGATCACATCATGCACTATCGACAGCTTATGACGCTCGATATTGGCAACGATGCATTGCTATACAAAGTATTCCCCGCCAGCCTTCAAGGGCAGGCCCTCTCATGGTTTCATCGCCTACCTCCTAACTCTATTGACAATTTCAGGGACCTCTCTGAAGCATTCGTGGGACAGTACTTGTGCTCTGCTCGACACAAGCAGAATATCAGCATCCTCCAGAATATAAAAATGAGAGACAATGAATCCTTGAGGGAATTTGTGAAACGATTTGGCCAAGCCGTACTTCAAATAGAGGTTTGCAGCATGGATGTTGTCCTACAGATCTTCAAGAGAAGCATTTGTCCAGGCACTCCATTTTTCGAATCGTTGGCCAAAAAGCCTCCTACAACGATGGACGATTTGTTCAGACGTGCTAACAAATATTCAATGCTCGAAGATGACGTGCGTGCAGCCACTCAGCAAGTTTTGGTTGCCGGACGGGCTTCTAGAGATAACGCGGACAGACATGCCAAACCTACGGACCGGCCAAAACCAGTTGACCGGAGGCAGGACGGGCCGAGTCGTCCGGATAGGCCGCCCATCACACCCCTATCCGTATCATACGAAAAACTTCTTCCAATGATCCAAGGGTTGTCCGACTTCAGGTGGCCTAGACCCCTCGAAACGGACCCATCCATGAGAGACCGCAGCAAGAAATGCGCCTTCCACAAAGACCATAGTCATACAACAGAGACATGTCGGTCCCTCCAGTATCTGGTTGAAAGGCTCATCAAAGCAGGACATTTAAAACAGTACCTCCGCTCAGATACTGGAGGAAGGGACGCATCTCAACATCATAACTCTGGGGCCCCGAGGGCCCCAGTCGCCCCCAAGGCTGTCATAAACTATATTAACGGGGGCCCATCTGACGAGGAATACGATTCCAGGCGGAAAAGGCAGAGATTGCTGTGAGCCGCGTCAATACGCGAACGCATTAATTCCATCCGGCCGGGTCTCACTGGAGAGGGCCCTCGCCCCATAGATGGGACAATCATTTTCCCACCAGTAGATCCCACCCGGACGCTACAGCCACATCGCGACGCCCTCATCATCTCCCTAGAAATAGGAGATTTTGATGTAAGACGTATCTTGGTCGACCCAGGCAGTTCAGTCGATCTGGTGCAAGCATCAGTCGTGGGCCACATGGGACATAGTCTCGCGGGTCTCGAAAACCCCGGACGAATCTTATCCGGATTCAACGGGTCATCAACAACATCCTTAGGAGACATTATACTGTCGGTTCGAGCTGGCCCAGTCACTCTCAACGTGCAATTCTCCGTGGTACAAGAGTTGTCACCCTTCAATGTCATCTTGGGACGCACATGGCTTCACTACATGAAAGCCATCCCTTCCACATATCATCAAATGGTGAGTTTCCTCACCAACGAAGGGCAAACTGACTTGTATGACAGCCAATTAGCCGCTCGCCAGTGCTATCAAATAGCACGTGAAGCAGTCACTAACCAGGAGGATGCATCTCCCCCTGAACCTAGCATTGCGCACGACCAATAGCAATTATTGGGTCCGGCGGACAAGGATCCCCCGGTAGCAGATCCCTTACAAACAGTCCAAATTTCGGAGGAAAGCGATCACCTCACAAACATCAGTTCCCTCATGACACAAGAAAAAACTCAGGGCATGCAAAAAGTCCTCAGACAGAACCATGACATCTTCACGTGGGCACATTCTGACATGAAGGGAATTCACCCCTCCATTGCATCTCACAGGCTTAACGTCTTTTTAACTGCCAGACCCGTCCGGCAGAAGATTAGGCGCTTCCACCCGGATAGACAAAGAATCATCCGGAACGAGATCGATAAATTGCTCGAAGCCGAATTCATCAGAGAAGTTTCTTATCCGGATTGGCTGGCAAACGTAGTCGTGGTACCCAAAAAAGAAGGAAAATGGCGAGTTTGTGTAGACTATACCAATCTCAACAATGCGTGTCCAAAAGACAGTTTCCCCTTGCCACGAATAGATCAGATTGTGGATTCCACTTCCGGGCAGGGGATGCTCTCTTTATTGGATGCCTTCTCCGGATATCATCAAATCCCTATGTCCCCGGAGGACGAAGAAAAAACAGCGTTCCTAACGCCACACGGCCTCTATTGCTACAAAGTCATGCCATTCGGACTCAAAAACGCTGGCGCCACGTATCAAAGATTGATGACTAAAATCTTCAAACCTCTGATAGGCCGCTCGGTCGAGGTATACATTGACGATATCGTGGTTAAAAGCAAAACTCGAGAACAGCATATCCTCCATTTACAAGAAGTTTTTTATCTCTTGCGAAATTATGGCATGAAGCTAAATCCTTCCAAATGTGCCTTTGGCGTGAGTGCTGGCAAATTTCTGGGATTTATGTTCAGCCAAAGAGGCATAGAAGTCAGCCCGGATCAAGTCAAAGCAGTCATGGAGACACCTCCTCCCAGGAACAAAAAGGAGTTACAACGCCTCACAGGCAAGCTCGTTGCGTTAGGGCGTTTCATAGCCCGCTTCACTGATGAGTTGCGACCCTTCTTCTTGGCGATACGAAAAGCTGGAACGCATGAGTGGACGGACAATTGCCAAAACGCGTTGGAAAGAATTAAACATTGTCTTATGCACCCACCCATCTTGAGCAGCCCCATCCCAAAGGAGAAGCTGTACATGTATCTGGCTGTCTCAGAATGGGCAATCAGCGCCGTCCTATTCCGCTGCCCTTCACCAAAGGAGCAGAAACCTGTCTACTATGTCAGCAGGGCATTGGCAGATGTAGAAACCAGGTATTCAAAAATGGAGCTAACAGCCTTAGCTCTTCGAAGTGCTGCCCAAAAGCTCCACCCCTATTTTCAAGCCCACCCAGTGATTGTACTAACCGACCAACCCCTTCGTAGCATTCTGCACAAACCAGATTTAACTGGGCGAATGCTACAATGGGCCATCGAATTGAGCGAATTTGGAATCGAATTCCAACCCAGATTATCCAAAAAAGGCCAAGTAATGGCCGACTTCGTGCTCGAATATTCACGAAGACCCGACCAGCACCACGAGTCAAGTGAACAGGAGTGGTGGACACTACGAGTTGACGGAGCCTCACGCTCATCAGGCTCTGGAGTTGGGCTCTTACTACAGTCCCCAACTGGGGAACATCTGGAGCAAGCCATCCGGCTGGGATTCTCCGCGTCTAACAATGAAGCAGAATACGAGGCCATCCTGTCCGGATTGGACCTCGCCCTTACGCTATCCGTCTCTAAACTTCGGATCTACAGCGACTCGCAGCTAGTGGTAAGGCATGTCCAGAAAGAATATGAGGCTAAGGACTCACGCATGGCGCGATACTTGGCCAAAGTAAGAAGCACCTTACAGCAATTCACCGATTGGACAATCGAAAAAATTAGGCGAGCTGACAATAGGCACGCTGACGCTTTGGCCGGCATAGCTGCCTCCCTCCCTATCAAAGAAGCCATTCTACTGCCTATACATGTGCAAGGCAATCCCTCTGTCACAGACGATTCCACTTGCAACACCATTGAGGCAAACCAAACGGATGATCAAGAATGGACGCATAATATTGCAGAATATCTCCGGGCAGGCACTTTACCCGAAGATCCTAAACGAGCACACAAAATCCGGGTGCAAGCTGCCTGTTTCACCCTGATCGGGGGGCACCTGTACAAGCGATCCTTCACAGGGCCTTATCTTCGCTGTCTTGGGCATTCAGAAGCTCAGTATGTGCTAGCTGAATTACATGAAGGAATATGCGGAAATCATACGGGAGGACGATCCCTGGCACATAGAGCTCATTCACAGGGATACTATTGGCCAACAATGAAGAAAGACGCAGCGGCATATGTCCAAAAGTGTGATAAATGTCAAAGATACGCTCTCATTCCACATACGCCATCGGCAGCATTGAAATCGGTCTCAGGCCCATGGCCTTTCGCGTAGTGGGGCATGGACATAGTGGGACTCCTCCCAGCAGCACCTGCCCAAAAGAAATTCCTTCTTGTCGCCACTGATTACTTCAGTAAATGGGTAGAAGCTGAAGCATATGCAAGCATCAAAGATAAAGATGTCACCAAATTCGTATGGAAGAGCATTGTTTGCCGCTTTGGAATTCCCCAAATCATCATAGCTGACAATGGTCCACAATTTGACAACATTGCATTCAGAAATTTCTGTTCGGAACTGAACATCCGGAATTCATACTCCACGCCGCGTTATCCTCAAAGCAATGGGCAGGCGGAAGCCACAAACAAAACTCTAATCAATGCCCTAAAGAAAAGGCTTGAGCAAGCCAAAGGGAAGTGGGTGGAGGAGCTACCCGGCGTCCTATGGGCCTATCGAACCACACCCGGACGGCCGACAGGAAACACTCCTTTCGCCCTCACATATGGAATGGATGCAGTAATTCCTACTGAAATAGGTCTTCCTACTACCCGGACCGATGCAGCAAAACAAAAAGATACCAACGCGGAACTAGGAAGAAATTTGGACTGGGCAGACGAAGTCAGAGAAAGCGCGGCCATCCGGATGGCAGATTATCAACAAAGGGCATCAGCGCATTACAATCGAAAAGTCAGGCCCAGAAACTTCAAAAATGGTACGCTAGTACTTAGAAAAGTTTTTGAAAATACTACTGAAGTAGGCGTTGGAAAGTTCCAAGCTAATTGGGAAGGACCCTACATAGTGTCTAAGGCAAACGAAAATGGAGCCTATCATTTACAAAAGCTAGATGGCACTCCGTTACTCAGACCATGGAATGTGTCCAATTTAAAGCAGTACTATCAATAAAAAGTATACACAAGTGCAAAATGAGAAAGAAGTATGTTTTTATTGATATGAATAAGTATAATTACAAAGAGATCTCCGGACCACAAAAAGACAGAAGGAAAAATTACAGCAGAAAAATGGCAAAAAGAGATAACTATCAGGGAGCGGGCTTCTCATAGAGCTTCTTTTCTTCACCCGGAGGAATTGAAGGGGTATCTTGCTTGATGCCGTTCTTCTTCATGCAGCAGCGATTCCCAAAGATAAACGTATCATCCACTTGCTGCTGGTAGTCCGCTGCAAGTTCCTCCCTTTCCACAGCAAACTCCCGTTCAAGTTCTTTTTGCACGTCCAGGCGCAGCTGCAAGTCTTCCTTCTGTTTCTTTTCATTCGAAACTTCGGTCCGGAGTTGACTCACTTCATCCCTCAGCCGGGCTGCCTCACCTTCCGCCTCATGTAGGCGACCCGCAATTGATTCTTCGCGACTCTTCGCCTCAGCCAATTCCGCTCGGAGGGCTTCATTTTCCTCCCGCATGGTGGATAAATTAGCCTCAGCCTCCTCCATTCTCAAACGCAGCTGATTTTCAATCTCTAGGCGCCGAGAGGAGAAGGTCCTCATATAGTCTGCAGTCTGCAGCAGCTGAGTAAAAAGATCGTGTTGTTGAGCCATGCCGCGGAGGCTCCTCACCAGCTAACACGCAAACAACAAAAGCAAAGACATAAATCATACTACAACAAACACATCAGTGCAACAAAAAGTCAAAAAGCAAAAACACAAGACAACGATATATCGTTTCTATCATATCAAACATCTTAGCAGAGGGCTTGATGGCTTTCCAGTCGGGTGTAATCTGCTTTAACTTAACTTCCAACTCCGCGTAGCTGAAAGGGCTAGCAGGAGCAGCATCGTCAGCAGGATCTTCCTCAGATGAGGAAGCAGAAGGTACCTCTTGTCCCGGAATCGGAACCCCCACTCGCCACGTGGCTTAGTCAGACGAAGGGACTTCTTCAGTTTTCAAAAGCCAGTTATTTTTAACCCGCCCATTCTTTGGGCAAAATAGGCAAGTTAAAAAGGGGGGCAATGTAGGGACCCCTCCCCTTGGGAAACACGTGGCACGCAGCTCATAGTGACGCGTGGCACGTGTTATCAGCCGGACCATCATCATCCGGATTCCCCTAAGGATATGCATGGTACAGTTATCCTATCCGGACCGCCTCAAGGAAAGGCAAACGACGTTTCATCTTCTCCTATCTAAGGAAGAGCAAACGACGCTGGCAGAGCGTAGACATCCGGATAGTCTCCACAACACATCCGGATAATCAGCATGAGCCATCCGGATATAAATCGTCTGGATGGTCAAATCAAAGTAAAGCGAGTCTTACACGCAATCACAACAAGCAGCCATGGCCCACATCTTGTCACCTGCAGAGTGAGAAGACATGATGAAGTGATAGCAAGTCACTTCCCACGATCATTCTACATGATCACCTTCCCACGATCTCTGACAGTTGCGTAACCTACCATGGTTTCTGACAGTCGTTCGTAGGGTGATAATGTTCCTACTGACACCTATTGTCATCATCACAACATAAAATATCTCCTCACCATTAATGAGAGGAACAGTACCCCTGCAGCTGTATATATATACCTTCGCACGAAGAAGAAAGGGATCTCTTGGTAACCTCTTGATACCTAGTAAAAGGCCAACTGATTTACATTCTTCTTTCTCACCATGGCTAACAAAACCATCGGAGGGTGCGTTCGGACACCCTGTCCGGATGCCTTTTTGCAGGTACGACCACTGAATCAAGAACCCGTTGTGTGTTGAGAATCGCGTGTTCATCCATCTAGCAGTAACTTGGACCACCTGATACGCGAGGTGACAACAATAATAACTTTAGTTACAATTTTGTAATACTTTGATCATATTTTAGTTATACTTGATCTATGATGATTGTGTGGAAAAACATTTATTTGTCTACAGGGACTTCCATACAGACATAACGTACTCGATAGACATTTATATAAGGTCAAACAAACTATTACATTACGATCAAGGATTGATTCTAATATCAGTAAACTCAAAGGACCTTTACTACTTCAAAATACATCTAAGTTAAAAGAAGTTTATATTTATATAGCATCAGAATTTTTTTTTTCTTATCTAATATAAAATATCACAATTTAGATCAAGTTATCTTTCAAATATAATCAAATTACCTTTTAATGTGACTTAATTATCTTTCAATATGACTCAATTAGCTCATAACAACATGATATTTTCAATTAAATATCTAATAAAATTATTTAATTATATGATATATTTCAAGGGTTATTTGATTGAAAGGATAATTGAAAATCCAATTTTGATAATCTAATCCTTCCATTTTTATTTTTTTTTTCTCATATTTTGACGAAACCATCTTCATTATTTTCTTGTAAAAATAATTATTTCTTTTAAAACCTAATATAAATATTTTAAACAATTAAAGGTTTTTATGTCAAAAATGACTTACTCGTCAAGTAAAAACATAGATAAAATTTTTTTCATCTCTTTTAACGAAGTGGGGTGCCGTTTTAGCTAAAAGAGTCAAAATTGAATTATCGACAAAATTTGTGGATGTGAATGACTCGAGAGAAAAAACACTAAAATTGAATAAATTTGGGGGGCAAGAGGTAGTATAATAAATAGGGCAACATAAGACACTATTATTCTACTCATATTGTCAAATGTACTTGGTTTTTCATGGGTGAGATTCATTTCAATTTCACCAATTCTATCATTCCACCTTACATGTCGGTCAAGAGTCGTGTAGAATTTAATTAATAGGCAATTGATGGCCAATCAAATCATACCCATCCTCTAAGTTTTGCCAATCCTATTAGATGCTTTTTTGTCACTTCTTCAATGTTTTGCCTTCCCATACTTCTTTTCCCCAGTACTTGTTTTTTTTACTGGGATATATTTTGAAATCATATTTTAACTTTTGGGTTTATGGTAGCACTATTTTAAAAATATTTATTAGATAAAAATATATTTTTTCTAGTAATTGTATTTTAAAAATATTTTTATTAAAGATAAAAATATTTTTTAGGTAAAAATAATTTATTTTCCATTGTGAATGTAAGATTCATGTTTGAAAGTTTTATCAAAATATTATTAAAATTTTCATTTGACTATTAGATGATTTTTATTTATTTATTTATTTTTAACTTTAAAAACTTTTCATAAGAAGAGTTTTCAATGAGATCAATCTACTAAGAAGAGGTTTTTTCTTCTCTTTTTTTCCCCCTAATTTATTATTATTATTATTATTATTATTATTATTATTACTATATATTTTTCATATATATGTATACTCCCTTTTGAAAATATATAGATTTTTAAATAATTTTTTATTTTATTTATTTATTTATTTTTTCATTTTAAATGAAACAAGAAAGCTTAACATTCCTTTATTATTTTCTCCCTTTTTTTCCCATGTCACCTATATTTCAGTCATGTCATAGTGTATTTTTCAAAGATTTAAAATCTATTCTTAATATTTATAAGAACCTTTCTTACAAAGTATTGGACAATATTTTAAAAATTAGTTTTCAAAACTTAGAGAATTTAAGGCTTGAAAAGTATTTTTGAAAACAGTTTTAAAAATCGTATTTTGATATTATATAGTACAAAAATCTATTTAAGAATCGAAAATATTTTTATCTTTTTTTTTATTATATATTTTAAAAAATAATATCTTATTTTTTAGTCATTCTTCATATTTATATACTTATTTTTTAAAATAATTTTAAAATAATAAATAAAAATAATTAAAAATGTTATCTGAAACATCTTATTTTTTTGTTTTGAAGAACATAAAATTACTTTCTCTTTTCGGGTCTTCGAACATGTCTTTTTTTTTTTTTAGAGAAATTTTAAAAATAATTACCTGAAATAGGAACTAAGTGAATATTTAGGGTAGCATTTGACAGACTTCATTTAAAAATCACTTTTGACACTTTTTTTTTTTTTTTCATAAAAACATTTTTTTTAATTTATAAAAGTAGGATTAATTTAAAAAGTTACAAGGTAACCCATATCACTCCCAAACAAACTAATAGAAATATGCTTTTAAATTAAGAATATTGCATATAAAGTTCCCATAAAAAACTTCGGACTTTAGAAAAGGAGGTGATTGATTGTGCTGTGTTGTGTTGGGGTTATGGAATTCAAAAAAGGCACGTACAGAGAATTACAGAAGGAAGGATAGACATTAAAGGGATCATTTATTGTTGGTTGCTGTGGGGGAAAAGGGGGGGGGGGGGGGGGGGGGGGGGTGTTTTGACTTGTTGGGGGTAGAAGAAGACAAGTAGGGACCCTCATTTGATGGGTGTGGTAGGTTAATGAACAGTCACTGAAAGGATTCTCAAGATGTGAGACACACTGATGGCACAACACAGGCACCTGCATCTGTGGCCCCTGGCTTGGGAATCACCCCCCTTCTTTCTTTCAACACCTGCATGTGATCCATGTTCATCCTAAATTATTTCCTCAACTACTATCTTGGTCTATATTCCTTTCACAATTTTGGTTTTTGGGCTCACTCTGTGTACTCCAATGGAGCACAATGCCATAAAGGCTTGTTGGGGATCTCTTTTTCATGTTCCTACCCTAGAAACTATGTGTACGTTGATTGATGGTGAATTTATCGATTGGTCTTTAGGAAGTTCAAAATTCAATGGGAAAATTGTTTTTTATTTTTTTTAATGACCCTTCTAGAAGATGAGAGAAAAGTGATGAAGATCCTGAATTGACACTGTTTAATGCAATAACTTTATATCTAAAAGTCGCCAAAAAAAGTAGTAGCTTCTATGAAAAGTAATATTATTATTATTGTTACTTCAATGTCAAGTTTGCTCACTTTTTTTTCCCTTTCTTTAAATTATTTCTTTTAACCTATGTTTGATTGTGAAAAGTGTTAAAAAAAAAAATATTAAGAACAATGATTTTTTCATATTTGGTTATTAAGAAATTTATATATTTTAAATTATCTAATATTTATATAAAAAAGTTAAATAAATGAAAAAGTTTGAAGTAGTATATAAAAATAATTTATTAGATTTAAATTTATTTTTTTATTTTCATTTGTTTTTTTTTCCATGTTTTCTTTTTATTTTCTTTTCCTCATATTTTGCTTCAATTTTTTTAAACACAAACATAGTTCCAAAAAATTTAAAGGAAAATGCCGGAGAAAAAAAAAAAGAGAGAAAAAATGAAAGAAAAGAAAAATAAAAAAAAATATTTTTTTATATATATCTCTTCTTTTCCTCCATTATACACATATTAAATAATTTTAAAATCCATAATTTTTTAACTAATTTTAATTATATTTGATTTTTTTTTTCTATACTTTTTATAATAAAACCAAAAAGGAGAAAATTATTTTTCTTAATATCTTTTTTCCTTCATTAGTCTTTTCCACCGACCAAACATACCTTAATAAAATAAGAAACAATGCTTATCCTTTCTTCAACGTGGCCTTGGTGTTTGATATTTGCCTTTTAGTTGGCCAACAATAGGGCAATTCCTAAGATATTGGAGTTTAATAAAGCATAATGATCCCACCTAATCTTGGTCCAATTGCAATTTTCTAATTCTTGAGAATGGGCCAAGTCCTTGAATATTGGAGCATAATAAACTAGAAATGGTGATCACCCTTTGTATTGGCCCCAATTGTATTTTTCTAACACCACCAGATATTATTTTTCCTTTGAAGGAATTGAAAAACCCAATGATAATATAAAGCCTAATTATAGAAATTATTCTAAAACGAGTCCCAATGGGTAAATTTAAGCAACTAAAATAAGTAATAGAGGCAACAAGTATAACAGAAAGATAGGTTGTGTGAAGTCAGATAAGGAAGGTGACTTGTGGACCTTCATGGCCGGCCCAATTATTTTAGGGCTTTTTCTATATATGCAACCTCTTCCTTGCAGGTAGAGAATTCAAAGCTCTTTCAAAATTGAATTCGGCAAACATAGAATACCACCTTAAATCTCTCTCTCTCTCTCTCTCTCTCTCTCTCTCTCTCTCTCTCTCTCTCCCTACATATACCACCTTAATTGTTATATGTATAATTGCTATACGAATAATTGTTATAATATGCCTGTTATAATACGATATTCTCTCTCTCTCTCTCTACATATACAACCTTAATTGTTACATGTATAGTTGTTATACGAATAATTGTTATAATATGGCTGCAGATATTTTTGGATCTTTACACCCCCTTCTTTAAAATGTTTGAAGATGAATTTACCAAAATATCCTTCTATCCCAATTCAATTATGCTAAACCCCAAAATAACAAATTTGAATATTATTACCCATAGTTACCCAAAATAATTAAATCGAATTTTTAATCATATTAATAAAATCCATAATTACATTCAAGGTATTAAAAGTTTGGTTACACTTACATTATTCATATTTTATTGAATAGCTCTTCATCCATTAATATATTAATATATGCCATGGGAATTAATCATATGATATTTTTTCAATAACTTAGGGTAATTCTAATTCCATTTTTTTATTTTAATTAATAATTAATAATTAATATTCAAAATCCCACCCAAATATGCTTGTAAGTGAGATAATTGTCTCTTTTAACACTTGAATAATAATTTTTTTTTAAGTGTTAGAAATATTAGAAATGTTTCTTAGAATCATTGTCAAACAAGTTCTTATGATTTAAATCAGCTCTTAGTGGAAAAAAAAAAAGCTAAAATAATTAATTGAAGAATTAATCAATTTAAAAGGATAATCCTCGTATTTGTGAAATTAACCCTTCCCATGTTTTTGTTTGAAGAGTAACCTATTTTTGACATAAATGTCCTTAACTACTTTAGGTATTTACATGTATGTTTTAAAAGAAGAGTTATTTTTATACAAATAAAATAAAATAAAAATAAGGGTATTTTTATTAAAATGAAACCAAAAAAGGATAGAGGGTTAAATTTCTAAAATTGGGTTTCAATTACCCTTTTAATCGAATAACACTTAATTAAAAGAGTTTTATGAACCGAAAACCAATGAAAACAAATCTTATAAAAACATTGTTTTGGTAAGTTAATTTGGAAGGCTTATCCACCTAAAATACTTCTCACCTACCAAAACAAAACAAAATGAGAAGCCACAGTAAACTCCAAGCTGCAATTTGCAGGTCTTTTAAGCCTAATGCTAAGGTCGATTTCTCCAAGAATCCACACAATTTCTCTAAGACATTTGTAGAATCCTATGCTCTAAGACATTGGAAACTCCAATGCTCATCTTTGGTAATGTCATGCTTTGTTTTGGTCTACATGCTATATAAGACCACAACAGTATCAAGCAACTTCCTTTGGTTCCTCACTACTCTTCAAGATAGTTAGACTTCACAAAATGATTGAGTGTATGTGGGCAGATGATGAGGATAACGAAAGTGGGCAGACTTCTTCGAGCACCAAGGGGCGATTAGAAGAGGTTTTGATACCAAGAGAGTCACCTAGCTTACTCAACAGTGAGAGGAATGTAGTCATTGTTATGGATGCCTTGAAGGACTTCTCTCGCGAGCCTTTACAATGGGCGCTCAACAATGTCATCCGCTCTGGCTGTTCCATCACCCTCCTTGGTGTCATGCCTTGGCTTCCCATGCCATGTGAGAAAATTTTCCTTTTGCTAATTATCTCTTTCTCTATTAGTAGACTTTTGAAGTAGTTTTTTTTTTCCAACAAGGCATGCATTTTAAGGTTTCAGTTCATATTACATTTTGCTTTTACTTTTAACTAAAAGTTGGAGTTGAAGCTAAAATCATATTTTTAAAGAGTAATTTTGGTATTTCATGAATCATGTTACTGTATAAAATCTACAAAAAGTCTTTTATGATTAGCATAAAATAAGGTATGAAATATATGTTCACTTATTATGCTTCTTCCAATAATCATTTTCAAAGACATTATATATATATAGATATTATATATTTTGGAGTTGAGTTTGGGTGCCTAAGTGTGCTAACCCGACCCGATCTAATAAATGAGAAATAAGGGGAATATTTTTTTGGAGGTTTAAAACTACCTAGAAACTATATTATTTGTTTTTAAATCTCTCTATTTCTCTATGAGAAAAAAAAAGAAAAAAAAGAGAAAAGAATACCTTATGGATTGCTATCTTTTCCTATGAGAAAATCAGAAAGAACATGTTTTTGCTTTCTAGAACAAAGTTCTCTCTTGAATCATTCATGTTTCCTTTTTTGAAAACGAGATCAAAGCTCTACTGTGAAAAAAAATGATTATCATAAATTGGTCAATGAAACAGCCAATGAAGATTCTTGGACATCTTAGAAGATAAATATATATATGTATGTGATATTGTCACATGAGCATTTAAAAGATGATTACTTAGTGGATTCAAGAGTATGCATGGTACTTGTAACGTATATCTAAAGAAATAAACCATACAAGATATGTATGCATAGTTTGGCATATGCAAATTAGTAGCTATATTAAGCTTATGGAGTCCAGTAAAATGCAAATGACAACTCTAGATCCCCATAATTAAATTGTTGCATGAGTTTTTTTTTTTTTTTTTTTCTATTTTTTTGCCTCTCTAGATTCATGCAAGACAATGTCAGAATTTTGGACCTACCACACGGGGGATTTGTCGCAACTAAAAGAGAAGTGTGAGTGGATGAACGAGCAAAAGTATCAGAAGATTCGGGGAATAATCGAGCTATGTGAAGAGAAAGAGGTTTGCTGCCTTTTCTTTTTTCATGCTTTAGGTGAAAACTATTCTAACACATTAGACCTAAATACCAACGAGGACATGGAAATAATACTTTGTAGGTGGTCCCTTACATGAAGGTAGCTGTGGGCTATCCGCTAAAGCTTGTGGTTCTTGAGCATACCACCAGTCTTCATGCCACCTTGGTGGTCGTAGATCGGTAAGAACCCATGCAGATAAATGCTATATATATTTTCTTAATTGGTTTTGAACCATAGTTCTAAAGAATTTGTGGGTACATTTTTGGTGGCAGGCGTCTAAGGAAGTATAGTACATTTTTGGGAAAGAGAATGCCGAGCAGTGTGGTAGTAATGAACAGCGATGGAGGAGTAGATCTGCTAAAAGTTCAGTCCACAATTGACCAAGGCGATACAACTCCTGGAGAAACTCCAATGACAATAGCCCCTCCTACTCCTCAAGTTATTCTCTCTGCAGAGTTATCTAAACTTCTAGGGTTCAAGCTCCGTGAGAGCCTTGTCAAGGTGTATAACAGGATCAGATAGCATCACCCATTCTTGCTCTTGGCATTCTGGCAACAATATTCAAGAGCTTATATGATAATATCGATCTAGTGAAAGAAGCCAATGTAACTTGCCATGAGAGTCAAATGTTACAGTGTAAAATACATCACACGAGCCTTTTGAACAGATTCTTCTTGAAGGGCCTTGTTCCCTTGCCGTCATAATGCTCCTCAGAAGCTTTTCTTAGGCTTATTAAGAATCATGTTAATCAGATATATAGATAGTGTATATGAGGGAGATATGATACCGCCGTTTTTATGAAGTACCATTGCTGGTAATAAGAAGCTTGTCCTCTCAGTTTGCTATGAATGATGGGGCAATCCTGGTCGGCCATACCAAAGCTAGACGACATAGTAGTGGAGATAGTTAATGGATACCTCTATGTATGGACCTTTTTTTTTTTTTCTAAATTTTAATTTGATATTGCATGTACGGATCTCCAAAGCCAGCTTAAAAATGTATCTGCATAGTTAAGAGGTCATTTAAAGATATATTCCATATTTAGTTCTAACTATTAAATAATTTAAAATTTTATAATTTTTTTATTAGTTTTAGTTATATTTGATTTTTTCTTTTTTCTTTTTCTTGGGTTTTTATTTTAATATATGCCATCAACTTTTCAAAATTACTTCTATAATTCCTAAGTCTCAACTTCTTCTTCATAAAGGACATATATCAAATTTTGTTTAAAGAATTATTCCCACCACATGTTACATGATGATAAGTCCTTAAAATCATCCAAAGGGATACCATGTCTTAATCTTCTTAGATATCATGGTCTCCAACTTGAAAATACTTGTTACCACCTACCTTAACTAATAGAAACTCAATTCATAAAAAATATAACCATTTTTGAGTCTTGCTCATAGGTCAAAGTCACTACAAACTTTAGCATTAGCGCAATTTTCTCTCAAGGGTGAGAGTTCATATAATATAGCTTAGTGAATCATCACTACTTGATAGATAATGTTATGATTCACCATAGGTTCTACTTAATATATAACCATACATATTAAAGCATTCACCATGAAAAAACCATCCTATAACAAAAAAAAATTATCCCTCCAATTAGAGGTAGTGTATTATAATCTTAGATAAATTGCCTAATTACATTAACCAACTATAATCTTAGATGAATTGCCTAATTACATGATCCAACTATAAATAATTTATCACTTTATAAAGAAGGGACAATTGTGTTTTGGGCCCACTTGGGCCCAAAAATTAAGCTTTCATCCATATAACTTACATAATTAATGGAAAAGATATAAGATATCAAAAGACCAAAATACCCATTGACCTTTCACATAAGTTTTTTTGGTCTTTATTGCAACACTATTCATGCAACCATAATAATTCTATTTTAACCATTTGGATTTTTCATTGTTTTTAAAATTTTTTTATTATAAATAATTGAAAATCAACATTATTTTCTATTTTAAATTATAAATAAAGAAAAATTATGTTCAAAAACTATTTTAAAAAATACTTTCTAAAAAAATGGTAATATGATTTGTATTTTTTATATTTTATTTTTGAAAAAATATTTAATTAAAAAATGAAAACTATTTTTAAAAATAAAAATGGAAAACCTTGTTTAGTACTATTTTTTATATGAAAATAATAAAAAGAATTAAATTTCATTCATTGATTATCCATTAAATTGTATATGAAATTTTTTTATCCTTGCTTATAATAAGAGTAAAAAGATTCAATATCTTTAAAAAAGAAAAAAAAAAGTTACAAATAAGTAATACTTAATTGGGAATAGAAAAGGGAAAAAAAACCAATAAATAAATAAATAAATAAAATTTACACTCACTAATGCCTATATAGGGGTTAAGGGTGTTTTAGGGATTAATGAAGGATAATATCTTTCAATTTAATTTTTACACTTTATTTGGGTCTTGGGCTTAAATGTACATGATATATGGATATTTGGTCAATTTTTGGACCCAGTTAGGTCAAAAACACAATTCTCCTTATAAAGAATCTATGATTTGGATTTTTTTTTATAACTCATAATGCAAGTCATATACAATGTAAATGATACATGTAGGAAGTGTGTGTGTGCACGCATGTGTGTGTGAATGCATATTTTAGAGTGAAAAAAGGGCACAAGGTGCCAATCCCACATGGGAAAAAGGATTGACAACTTATGTAAGTTTATATTGTATTCCATTTTCTCAGCCTCATAGGCTGAGGAAATCACTTTGCTATTAATTGTTGGCACAAATTTGATTGTTCATATCAATGGAAAGATCTTCATCAAGACCTTACTACCTTTATTATCAATGATCAAAATGACTAGTCATTCTATGTTGGCTTTGGACCACTTCACATATGAGAAATGGTGCAGGTAAACTTTCTTTTATAAAAACGTATAACGGAAGTGATGTGATTTATGAGAAATGATGCGGGTAAACCTTCTTCTATAAAAACGTATAACAGAAGTGATGTGATTTATGTTGGAGATGTAAATAGTTTACCTATATCAAATACCGATGATATTTATGTTAATACACATGAAGGATAATTAAATTTAAAGGATGTACTTGTAGTCCCTAATTTGACAAAAAAACCATTTATTAGTTGGAAAGTTTCTTCCAGACAATTTGTGCACCTTTGAATTTACTACTTTTGATTTTGTTATTAAGGATCACAACAAAAAGACGATAGTGACGGGGCGTAAAAAGGGACAACTTTATGCTTTGGATGGTTTTTCTCAAGAGGCTCTTATTGCAACAAGGAAATTAAGGTGAAACTTCTTCAACTCTCTTTGGCATCAATGACTCGAACACCCAAATTCAAAGATTATATCTTTGTTAAAGGAAAGGATTAATGTTACTCACTGGATATCTAAACCTTCCATGTGTGTTTGTTGTTAAACGGGAAAAAGTTGTAAATTTTCTTTCCGGTAATAAAATTTCAAATTTTCCTCTTGAGAAAATCCATTATGATCTTTGGGGACTTGCCCGTATAACTTCAAACCAAGGATTTCAATTTTATGCCATCTTTGTGGATGATTATTCAAGGTTCACATGGTTGTGCCCATTACGAAGAAAATCCAAAATTTTTTATTGCTTTCTAAAGTTCCAAAAATTGGTAGAAAATCAATTTGATCAACAAGTAAAGATTTTTCAATATGAGGGTGGTGGTGAATTCAACTTGAATGATTTTCTTGCTCACTTAAGGAATTCTAAGATTGAAATACACATGTTTTGTCTAGGAACCCTAAGCAAAACAGGGTAGCTGAATGGAAGCACCAACACATTATCGAAACTGGTTTAACCATATGTTGTTTCATGCAAATTTGCCTCTCTCACTTTGGGTTGATATATTTTTCTCAGCCATGTAACACATGGACAACTCATACTTCTTATCCTTTGAAATAATTATGTCCTTGGGATAATTTTCTTTAAAAATAATGATTTTTTTTTAAAAAAAAACTTAAAATGGGTGACTTTTCCTAAAAAGTTTATTTTACTTTTATATCAAAAGCTATTAATATTCTATTTTCAATTCAACTTTTAAACTTAAATCATAATTTATGCACAAGAGATTTGAAACATTTTTTTTCTTTCATGAGGGAGAAGTAAAATAATTATTTTTTTTAATTTTAAATTTTTAGAATTACTCATATTTCTTTTTTTTTTTTTTATATGAAACAAAAAAAAAAGGTTTTATTAATTTATTAAAATTTTCATATAGAACTTGCTTTTACAAGGGCATTCCAATTATGGGAAAAGATCGGTATTTAAAGATTTTCTTTTGAGGAATTGTGTTTTGAGGTGAGATGAACCTGAAAATTGATCTAAGATCCTCATATCACCCAATTGATGGCAAAGATATAATATAGTAATAGACCAAAAAAAAAAAACTCATTTAACATATCATATGTTTATGCTGGTGTTTGTGGAACCCATCATTTATGAAACTATTTTGTCTTTATCGCATCACTCTTCAATCCTTTGGATTTTTTTTTAATTATCTTTTACAAATAATTGAAAATCAATATTATTTTCTATTTTTAAATTATAAATAAACAAAAATTATATCATTAATGATTCAAAAACTATTTTGAAAAATACTTTCTAAAAAATATGTTAATATGATTTTTATTTTCTATATTTTCTCTTTTTGAAAATATGCTTAATTAAAAAATGAAAACTATTTTTAAAAATAAAAATTGAAAACCTTATTTAGCACTATTTTTTACATGAAAATAATAAAAAGAATTAAATTCCATTTACTGACTAACTTTTTTTATATTTTCCATTAGTTATTTTAATTAAAAAATAAAAAATTTGTTTACAATTAGAGGAATTGAACAATTTAGAACAATTGTTTTTTTTTTTTTCTTGTCATCTAATTACACCCACTCTTATGTCATACATTGAGTAGGGGTAGGGGTGTATGAAATTTGTGTTATTGTATAAGGTATTTATATTAAGTATACAAGACAAATATACTAATTGCACAAGGAGTATACAAGACCTTTATTTTGTAAAGGATTTCAAGTGATTATGAAAAAGTCATTTGCTTATTTCCCTTAGCCAAGGGTGGAGTACGTTCCCGCACACATTGGTTAATCATACATTCATCTTATACGCTTTATGTAACTTGTACGTGGTCATTTGAATACTTACCCTACTAATGATGATTGTGAAACAAAATTGTACAACAATTTTTCCTTTACTTTTAAACCAAACCAATGCAAACATATTTAACTGACATATGAGGACATTCACAAGACAATGTATGAAATCTAAGTCATTGTATAAGAGTATTACACTAATTGTACAATACAAATTTATAAACAAGGTGTATAAACTGGTTTTTGTTAAGGATTTTAAATGATTTTGAAAAACTCTTATAATTTTTTTTGTTTTTTTACATCTAAGGACTGCACAATTTCCCCACTCAAATTCCCCTACCAAAGAATTGTTTCTATTCTTATTTTTAAAATTTTATCATCAAAAGTTTGTAATTGCATATTTTGTTTTAATAGTTTTAGCAATGTTCTATATTTAAAAATCCAATTTTAAATTATAATCATATTTAGCAAAATTTTTACTAAGATTATCTTAAATTTTTTTAATACATTTATAGTCATTTATATAAAAAATGTAAAACTAATTTTCTTTAAATATGTTCTATTATCTTTCAGATAAAAAACTAATACATTTGAAAGTCAATAAAAAAATTAAATACCACTTTCAATTATTTTTAAATAAGATTTATATAACATGTTTTATTTTAAATTTAATTTCTTAAGTTTCATTAAAAAAAATTGTGTTAACAATTTTCTTACTATTCGTTAAAATAATTTGCATAAGTTTATTTAGATAATAAAAATTATTAATATAATATTATAACTTATTTTAGTTATTTTTCAATAAATTTATCTTTTTAAAAATTTTAAAATAAAACTTTAAAATTTTAAAAACTAAAAGGATATATATGTTATAAAATATGAGATTCTTTACCACTATGGTAACTTGTGGATGATCATCCATAAATATCTTTTGTAACTCCCTATAAAAGGGAGAGACCCTAATGAAATTTAAGATAGAGTTCCCAGTGCATTCTATTTTCTTTCTACATTTTGATTTCTCTTTCTTGTTCTCCTTTCACTTTAATATTTTACAATAAGAAAGACGTTATCCTTTTTAGAGAAATAGAAAGACTCTTCTCTCTTCTTTCTCACAAAAAGGTATGTGATAAATTTATATCATGATTTTCTATTTTATTACCCTTTGATCTCTATTTTCATTTATTTTATTTAAATACATAAATATGTATAATCCCTATAACCAGAAGTTATGGGGTAAATTCATAACCAGAAGTTATGAAAAAAATGTGCAATTCCTATAACCAGAAGTTATGAGGAAAAATTACAGAATTACAAATACATGACCAGAAGTTATGTATATGATCCCTAATTATTTATTTTTAATTACACGGTATAACTCGAAGTTATACCAAACAATATTATATAGCCAAAAGTTATAAAATAAATAAATAAATAAATATTCATAACTTGAAATTATGTACAAATCTACATAATGAAGTTCATAGCCCAAAGCTATGCACAAATCTACCCAATGAATAGTTCATAACCTGAAGCTATATACAAATTTATATAAAAAATAGTTCATAGCCTAAGTTATGTACAAATTTAAATATTTTCTTGTTCTTGAAAAAATAATCATGGTCTGAAGTTATGAAAGATATTAACTTTTAATTTCTTTAATTTCTTTTAATTATATTGTGCATTTTATTCTCTTCCTATATTCTGATTTTTTTTTTCTTGTTTTCTTCTCCTTTCACTTTATAATTTTACAACAATATATATATAATTAAAATATAAAATTAAGAGTGAAGTGATAGTCAATCTTTTAATTTTTAAAATATGGTTAATGTGAAAAATATAAAAAAAATAATTAAAAAATCAGAAAAAATATAAATAAAAAGGTAATGTAAATTTAAAATAAAA
Organism: Vitis vinifera; assembly: GCF_030704535.1. NCBI lineage: Eukaryota > Viridiplantae > Streptophyta > Magnoliopsida > Vitales > Vitaceae > Vitis > Vitis vinifera. The sequence goes on from NC_081809.1 coordinate 21,535,930, forward strand.
ATTAAATATTAAACTAAAAGATAAAAAATATTTGGATAAAAAATCTCAAAATTTTTATCCTTGCTTAACAAAAAAACATTATTAATTTTTATTTAAAGGAGAGTAGAAGGGAAAAACAAGTATCCACCTACAATACTTAATTGGAATCAAAAGAAAATTTCGAATTTAGAACCAAATAATTATAAAAGAAAATATAAAATCTTATGAAATATTTATAGTTTTAGTAAGTTTTTGATAAATATAAAATTAAAAAAATAATAATTATGAGAGATTGGACATAAAATAGAAATATAGATAGGAAGAAAAGAAAAAAAAATAGCAAAAATGGATAATGGAGAATAAAAAAGAAAAGAAAAAATATAAATAAATTGAAATTCATACTCACAGTATGTTAATGTCAAGGTTAAAAGCATTTTATGTTGGTGTTAAAGACATTTCAGAGATAAATAAAGGATAATACCAATCAACTTAATTTTTATATTTGTGAGGATAATTTTTTTTTTTTTAATTACCATCCTCGTGGAAACAAAAATTACACCTGGCATCTGACGTCATTCCTATCCTCTAGATTGCTTACAAAACTAAGCAAAATTCTATGATTTAGCGAGATTCGGGAAAAGCCAGGTCATCATCCTCCTCCTCCACCGTTTCCACGCTATTCCTCCATCCCTATATCCTCGCCAACACTCCACTCACTCTGCAATAGAACCCAGAAATTTTCTTAGATTCCAGTGTCAGCAATGGAAGCGCATGGCAAAAGTGCAGAGACCCCTCTGCTTGGATCCTCGCACAGAGGCACAGCTTCCTCCATTCAGACTCTTGGAAACATCCTTGTCTCCATAGTGGGCACTGGCGTGCTGGGCCTGCCTTTCGCTTTCCGTGTGGCGGGCTGGCTTGCGGGGACAGTCGGTGTCATCGTTACTGGACTGTCCACTTGTTACTGCATGCTCATCCTAGTGAGAGATTCATACCCTTTCTGGTTTTGTGTTCTAGCAGCTTACTTTTAAGTCAATCAACAACTGATTGGTCTTTCTATATCGTTATGCCCACAGGTGCAATGCAGAAAACGGTTGGTGTGCGGGGAAGAGAAGACGTATGGGGATTTGGGGTACGAATGTCTGGGAAAACCAGGCCGTTATCTGACGGAGTTCCTGATTTTCATCTCCTATTGTGGTGGTTCGGTGGCGTATCTGAAGTTTATTGGGCAGACACTGGCATCGGTTTTCAGTGGTATGACGTTTACATCCTTTATATTTTGCTTGGTGCCGATTGAAATTATGCTTTCCTGGATCCGAACCCTGTCTGCGCTATCGCCGTTTACTATCTTTGCGGATGTTTGCAACGTTGCGGCCATTGCCATGGTGGTGAAAGAGGATGTGCAAGTGCTGTGGGGAAGTGGGAGTGATATTGGGGAAAGGAGGGCGCTGTCGCCCACCATTGCAGGGCTGCCGTTTGGGGCTGGGGTGGCGGTGTTTTGCTTTGAAGGGTTCGGTATGACACTGGCATTGGAGGGGTCTATGAGGGAGAGGGATGCGTTTACGAGGGTTTTGATTCAGGCGTTCTGTGGGTTAACCACTGTGTATGTGTTGTTTGGGCTGATTGGTTACTTGGCTTATGGTGATCAAACTCTGGATATTGCAACGCTTAATCTTCCACAAGGCTGGTCATCCATGGTGGTGCAGGTAACATTTTCTTGCTAATTTCTCCATTCACTTTCATGTATGCTTAATCTTGCTTTGTAGAGTTGAATTATGAGTGATGTTACTTGTAGCTTTGTTGTTATAGTATAGGTTTAGAATCTTGTTTAGAGTTGAGCCCGGTTTCTAGAACCAATTCTCTGCTTCTGTGCTAGATGTGGCTATGGCTGCCAGTTGATTTACTTCTATCAAGATATAGTACTTGAAATTGAAACAAGAAAACATTTCCCGATTGCCCACTTAAAATACTTGAGGATATGATATATTGTCTGATTCAGAGTTTCCAAATCCTTTACCTAGAAATTTCGGACTAGCTAGAATCTAATTGTTGCAACTCCTCTCTGTCATCATCCATCATCTCTGTATTGTCAGATAGACGATGAGAGCACTTTCCATATGTTATAATGTCTCTTTGGTAAACAAATTAATTGTTTTACATAGCTTGACTATAACTTTCAAGGCAAGGCTTGGGAGATTGTTTCAATCAAGACATGTCTTCCTTGGTTTGCTCACCTTCCCATCTGCTGAGAGAAAGAGCAAAGTTGGAACATCCATTAGACTTTCATGTTGAGTCTCCATGGAGAAAGACATTCTTTACATCAAAATGATGCAGAGGCCAAACCAAGATTGTAGCCAGAGAGAGGAAAACAATGCTTTGATCATCCTTTCCCACTGGAACAAATGCCTCAGGGTGATTATTCCTTTAAGCTTGTCTAAAACCCTTGATCACTAATCTGGCCTTTCTACAGAATCCACTTTGAATCCCTTAATGTAAATTGGGAATTTTAAGAAATATATAGAATACGATTAGAGTATACAAGGGCATGATCAGATATGAGATATAAGAAATAAAACCAGATACCTTTCAAAAAAGAAAAAGGATATAAAATTAGGGATAGATGTTGAGTGAATGATCTAACTGCTTTGCCTAGTGCAATGGGAATATTAGATGGGCCCAGAGGCAATTACCATTTCAGATCACCATTAACTGGTCCCAGGGAGGATTCTTGATGAGGAGCTACAGAAATGGCGTTCATTCCTTGCTCTTCACTTGTATTCTTTTCTTGGAGGAAAGTCTGGGGGATCTGGAAATAAGAGATGATTTAACATTAGATACATGTGTAGCAAAGAAACATTTCTCCTAAGGGAGGTTGATGGCTATGTAGCTCTTCTAAATCTGAGAGTATTCCTGTGATACAATTTACTTCTGGAAGTGGCTTGAAAATGGGCAAAATAGACAGAACGAGGCCAAGGAGGAACTGAGAAGAGACTGAAAGAAGAATTAGGAACATGCGCAGGGAATATCAATGCCATAGCATTTTCTAAGAAGTTTCATTTCTTTCTCTATGTGATGTGAAAGAGGTAAATGAAGGATCCTAGAATATTTAACAGATGATGCTGCTAAGGAAGCAACTACCTTTCTTGGGTGAGCTAAAAAGAGCTTTGTAGTGCTGTGTCTTGAGCTGAGTGATAATCTCAACTGATAGCCTGAACATTGTCTAGAAAAAATCATAACCTCTCTGGCAGATAAGGAACCTGTAGTGGTAGCAGAGGTCACCATAACTGGTGTATGATGTATCTTAAGGTTGTGATGAACCACCTTAACAATCCCTTTGCCTGAATTTGGAGTACTGTACTTTCATTACTCCAAACTGGTCGGCCTTGGTCAGTCGTGCACCTGTGATTCTGACATTGGTCTTCTGCAAAATGCAACTTGAAGTTTCTTTTTTGTACCCCAGAATTCTTCACAAAACACCCATCTCACTTCTTCTCAATCAACAAGGAGCAAAGGTAAAAGTAATGTTCAAATTTTGCAAAATATTCACCTCTCCAACTTTCTATTAAATCATCCTTAATAGGTATAGGTTTGCTGGAATCTGATCTTACTAATTAGTCTCATCAAACTTCTGTTTCAACTTTCAAGTCATGGATTTGAGCCACATTCCAACAGTTAAAAGTTGGTTTGGGAGGTTTCATCACATCATTTTATCAGTTCTTAAGAACAAACTATTAGTTTCAGATTGCATTGAGTGCATATGCTTGGAGAAAATTGTAGAATTTTCCACATCTCACTTCTTAGAAGAGGGATCCTCTGCCGATGGTTCTTTAAGCTTTCCATTCAAGGAGCCCATTTTCCTCTTCCTTTGATGTATAGAATTGCAGACTGAGTTGATGCAAGCAAGGTAAGCATTGCCATTCAATTTTAAAGCGGTCATATGTAGAGTAAGGTTTTTGTTGAGGTTGGTAATTTTACCCAACACAAAGATGTTCTCTGAGATTTGAGACTGACTTCAAATTTTCTGTCGTCAAGCCCTCTCTCCAATACTCCAACCACACCACATAAGGAAAAGACTCTCAATGTTAACTGCAATATAAACAAAATGAGAACCAGCGGTTAAGAGGCCTAAACATACAATACTGTCCCAAAGGAAGGCTTATTAGAACTGTTTGTGCGCAGAACACTGCTGCAGGCTCCATTTTTTTCTTAGAAGATTGAACAATACTTGAATTTTCATCTCCAGAACCACCATGGTCAAGCTCCTCATCAAATCCTGGTCCTATATACACCAATCATGGTGGAAAAAGTTTTCTAGACGGTGGTGATTTCCACTCAAACATATAATATTTTTCTCTAAAGATGATTATTGTTCTTTTAAGCCAGCACCACCAAATAAAATGATTTTATTTCTCCCCTGAAGTGCTTCTAAGAGGTATAACAGAATGATACTTAACTCAGATCATTTTCAATTGTGCAGTCTTTTAACATTATGCACAACCTCAAAGATGCGAAATAATATAACCTTTAGATCCTTTGTTGAGTTTCTGCTTGTTTGAGATTCGAGAATTGGTCAGTCTTAGGCAAAATGCAACTTGAAATTTTCTTTTTTGTACCCCATAATTCTTCACAAAACAATCATCCCACTTCTTCTCAATCTACAAAACCAAAGGTAAAAGAGTAGCGTCCAAATTTTGCCAACCATCCATTAAATCATCCTTAATAGGTATAGTCTTGCACTAATGATACATGTTGCTCACATTGTAGCTATGCTGACATTTTTCTAACTAATGACAGCTTGGGTTGTGCATGGGGCTAGTGTTTACATTACCAATCATGTTGCACCCACTGCATGAGATTATGGAGGTGAAGTTAAAAGAGAGTAGATGGTTTCAGAAGTACTGCTACGATGGTGGTGATTATTTGACAAGAGCAGGAAAGCTTGGAATGTACGTAATGCGTGCAGTTGTGGTGATGGAGTTGGCTCTCGTGGCCTCATATGTGCCAGCATTTGGTGTGTTCACTTCCCTTGTGGGAAGCACTGTATGTGCACTGATTTCCTTCGTTTTGCCCACCATTTTTCACCTAAAAATATCAGGTTCTTCCCTCCCCACCTGGCAGAAGGCATTGGATGTTTGCATTTTGTCTTGTGGATTTCTTTTTGCTTGCTATGGTACTTACAACACCATCTTTGGAGCTCCAAGGGATCTTGGCTACATTCATACTTGATTGCTGCTTGGATCATAGAACAGGTACAAAGAGGAATAATCTAAACAATAATTGAGTGTATTATTCGAGAACATTACGAGTCAAGCATTTTTCTGCTTTTGCTTCCCAGCTCTGTTTTTCTCTCATGCATTCTCCTTCTGATTTCTGCGAAGGGTGTTGATGCCAACAGGTGGAGGGACCAAATCCTTCCATCCCCTGTCCTATAGCGGATTTCTTGAGCTTCTTCTGAGACCTCTTGTTTACTAATTTCTTTCAAGAAGTTTGTTCTTGAACAAACTTCTTTGTATACCTGCGATACCAATTTGAGGATTCAATGCTTCCAGAAAATTTGAATCATTTTCAAATTTCAAATTAAGAAACTTTTAATTGGGGTTTGGAACCCATCTTGAGTTCAACAACCTTGACAGATGAATTGGCATGTAAGCAAAAAATTGGCATGCATGGCAAACTAGGGAAAAAGGGGAAAGGAGGAGGGCAGGTGTAAAAGAAAATTACTGAAAACAGGACTTGTGACACTAGAAAGAACAGCAGCATTAGTAACCTCAAGTAAGGGCCTAAGTGAGCCACTGTTTCTTTTCCTAGTTGACCTAATCTCTAAAGGCTAAGAAGACATGTGTTTCTTCCTCTTTTACCCTTAAGGTTAAGGTCAAATATATTTTCATAAAAGATAACGGTCAACTAACATCCTTTTATTTGCATCTTAATTCCATAATTTTTTACCCTAATTCAACAATCTAGATCTTACCTTACATTTTTAATAATTGAGATTATAAGTTCGATAGGTACTGAAAATTTTTTTAGTGTCTAATCTCAATATAATGGAACTATCTATAAGGTGTAGTGTTTGAATGAATCCTAAATTAATATTTTATTACCTATTTTAAATTTGTCATTTTATATTAATTCTTTAGAGAAAGTAAAAATCTCATATAATTAACTAAATCACCTTAGTACATCCTATGACAACAATTTGTATATCCTTTTCTAGTGATTTGCATATTTGATATAACGAAACTAGAAATTTGATCACGAGGGAACCATTCATAAAAATAGAAACATTAATAAAATTATAAAACTTAATATTAATCCATAATACTTCTATTCCATAATTTATCATTATTATTCACAAAATTTTATATTTAAATACTCTTTTTAGATTTGAGTAACTTATTTACTCAATGTTGATTTACTCATAATACGTTTGATATTGATTTTAGAAAACGTTTTTAGTTTTTATAACGTTATAAAGATTAAAAACGCTTCTTATGGACTACAATCACTACCAAAGAGGGCTCTTAACTTTTACTTTTTAATATAACCAAATTACCTTCTAAGTGACTGATATATAGTCATGTATTATATAAAACTTCATACTTTAAACAAAACTTAAAATTATTGATTTTTCATAAATAAATAATATGTCAAAAAAAAAGATTTACCTAATTAACAATCAAATGGCACTCCCAACATCTGAAGTCTATTAATACTTCAGATACAGTAACACACGGCCATATTCCCAACATACAGTGAAGCTAAGTTTTATACTAATGGGAGATTTCATCCTGATCAATATTTTGATGTTCGATCAACATTTTTAAGTATCTTAAAATGATGAAGTTTCGTGGAAGTGAAAGTAGGATGATAAGGTGTCATGGAATCAATGGAGACTTCTACAAAATTCCCAGGCATCTGTAGTGATCAAAATTCTCCAAAATGTCAACTCATTTTTGCAGAATTCACTAAATGGACGGAAGCAGTACTGCAAACCCATCAGACAGTAATGAGAAAGAGGCTGAGAAGGAATATCTTTTCCATTACTACAGTATGGGTCCAAGCTTTATATATGCAGCCACAGTTCCAGAGAATTCAATCCAATCTGACTTGCGTGCCACCTTAATATACGCTGAGTTCATGTATCCCAAAACAAAGGCATTTCAGCGACATCAGCCATATCTTTTTCTCCAAGACACTATCTCAGAAGTGGAGGGAGCATGGAATCTATATTCGAATCCCATTACACTTGCAAATGTGAAAGGATCATTCATAGGTACAATGGGGGGGCAATGCCATATCAATTTTCAACTAGGACGTGGCACAATTGTAGCAGTATCTAATATAAGGAAGATGTCATCTCATTATACAATGATATTGTTTGTTCCTTTGGCATCTTTTTCTAATAAATTTTGGTTTCGGGAAATTCTTCGAAAGATACCCATAAGAGTAGAGGGAATTTGTGTCCTAGAAGCCTTCCTTTCCAAATATGGAACCTCTCTTGTTGTTTTGTTTTAAATTTGGATTGGTTCAGAGGCAAATTGTTCAATTTGACAACTTCCTCCCCCAGAAAATATACTACAAGCCAATAGTATGCACTTGGTGGAGACCAGAACAACCGACTCTCTTTTTGTCACTCTTGGTATTTTTGATGCATGAGAATAAACGCTTTTTTTTTACGGTTGGAATCCCACATGGGAATTTCAAGCTATTGGTTTCATTACGCCTAAATCAAAGGAATCTTATATTAACCTTTTGAACTGTTGCTTTGGATGGCGAATAACTAATCCCAATAATTAAATGACAGATATTTGAATGACTTGCTACTATTTGGATGGCTGCAAGACTATAAGGATGATCAAATTCCAACTACAATGGAGGAAGAAAAGGGCTGAAAGACAGAATCTGGATTCTTTTTGTTGTGCATGCACACAGGCAAGTCCTCTAGATGATCTGTTCTAATGAAATCCAATGCATCACGAGGTAAATTTAAGGCGGTTTAGTCAAAACCAATATTTTGGGGAATTAGTACTATCTACAACAGAAGATTTCCCATTGATCTGCCGGTCCTGAAAAGTTAACAAATCATGACGTGGTTCGATTCAAATGAATAAGCATCTAATGGGCGAAATGAAAGTAGGAGGATCTGCACCAAATTTTCTTAGGGTGGCCAGAGTATCCGCTTCGTGGAGACTTCACCTCCTTCCAAACACATCTTACAGTCAGATTCCTGAAATTAGCAGCTAGTATTACATTTGCATTTATTCCCACATGCTATAAATCACCCCACCCTTTCATTATTTTAGTAACCCAAACCAAGTATCTTGTGAAACTTGGGTGGCCAGACCCTAGTTCTTTGTGATTCTATCACCCCAAGCTTTGTGGAACTTGACAAAGAGAATGTGGGGCAAGAATTGGAGATCCATTAGAATGCTATCAGCTTGTCTGCCTAGCAAAAACCAGGTAACAAGTGAGAGTGTGCATGGCGCTAATCTAGCAGCAAAATGGATGAGCTGTGATGTCTGCATTGAGGAAAACAAGGTGTGCGGGTGCCAACACAGTAGTACTGAAGGCTTCAAGGGCACAGTTAATGATACTGATGTCGAACGCCATCAAGAGTCCAACAGCTCTTTTGCTCATGCTGTTATTAACATGATTGGGATGCTTATAGGTAAACTTATTCTTCTTCTTCGTATTCTTATTATATCCAAGTTTGATGCTTAGTTTATCAGTTTCCTTTTTACTCTGTTTTACAGGTCTAGGGCAGTTATCAACTCCATATGCCTTAGAAAATGGGGGTTGGGCTTCTGCATTCCTCCTCATTGGACTAGGGATAACATGTGCATACGGTTCCCATCTACTAGGAAAATGTCTTGACAAAAATCCCAAGTCAAGAAACTACACCGACATCGGACAGCAAGCGTTTGGAACAAAAGGAAGAGTTATAGCCGCAATCTTCATCTACATGGAAATTTTTATGGCTCTTGTGTCCTACACAATCTCATTGCACGATAACTTATCGACAGTGTTTTTGGGGATGCACCTTAAGGTGCCAAGCCTCAACCTATCTACATCTCAGCTGCTAACAGTGATGGCTGTTTTAGTGGCACTTCCTAGCCTGTGGCTGAGAGATCTCTCTTCTATATCTTTCCTGTCATCAGGTGGTATTTTCATGTCACTTCTTATTTTTGCGACAGTGGCATGCACAGCCATTTCTGGAGCTGTGAAAGCAAACCAACCAATACCGGTGCTCAAGCTTGATAACATCCCTGCCATATCTGGGCTTTACATCTTTAGTTATGCTGGTCATATTGTTTTCCCTGATCTATACAAAGCCATGAAAGATCCCTCCAAGTTTACCAAGGTTGGTAGCCAGTGCTTTTTTCCCATTTGATTTCTTACAAATATTGCTTCATTCATAAGCATAGTATTATGTCTTGTAATTACCTTCTAGAAAATCAGTACAAGGAAAATACACTAGTAGTTCAGTACAATATGCATAGAAAAATGAGAAAAATTAAGTTTTCTTTTTCCTTGTCTAAAACATTTGTTCTTACTTCCTTCTGCAGGTATCTATTGTGAGCTTCACTCTAGTCACAATGCTTTATACAACTCTAGCATTCATGGGTGCCAAATTGTTCGGCCCTGATGTCAATTCTCAAATCACTCTCAGCATGCCTCGCCATCTGACTGTTACGAAGATTGCGTTATGGGCGACTGTGTTGACACCAATGACCAAATACGCACTTGAATTTGCGCCGTTTGCGATTCAGCTTGAGCACAAGCTCCCACAGTCCATGAGTTCCAGGATGAAGATGATCATAAGGGGAAGTGTGGGCTCAATTCTGCTTCTATGTATACTAGCCCTGGCTCTTTCTGTGCCATATTTCGAATATGTTCTCAGCCTCACAGGCTCACTAGTCAGTGTCAGTATCTGCATAATTCTCCCTTCCACCTTCTACCTCAAGATTTATTGGGCTCAAGTCACTAAGCCTCTCTTGATTCTCAATGTCATCCTCATTGCGTTGGGCGCTCTTCTTGGAGTGTGTGGAACCATTTCATCTTCAAAGTCGCTCTTAAAAAGCATAGGGAGAGCTCACTGAGCTGCATGCCTGATGATCACATGAGAACCAAGTCCTCGATTGAGTCCTAATATATAGGTGAAGTACTTAAACATCTTCCATGGACTGAGGATCAATATATGTATTTAAGGTGATTGATAAATGAAAGAAAAATACAATTGCTTACTTGATGTCTAAATGTAAGAGCCCACATACCATGCACATGAGCCAAATACTATACACAAATGTAAAATATTTATGCATGAATCTTGTTATAAATGATGAAAAATTCCTTCCTAAGTAATATTTCAGTTTAAAATTATTAAAGATGTAGTAATAAATTTCAAATAAATTTAATTTGTTGATAGAATAATAAACTATGGGATGCAATAGTTGTTGGGAAAACAATCCCTGGATTTAGATTAATGGGGTTATGCAATTAAGATCCTAGGTGTAATGGAAGATACCCAATTTTCAAAATATTACTCCAGGGTGGTTTTTCTGAAAACATACCTTTGGATTTAAATGTTTCCAACCCCTTTTTCAAATTTGTGAAACTCTTGAATGTAGACAATGTGCTTGAAGACCTCAGGATCTTTCACCTAATGACTATCTTTTGGATCTTGGAAATGGAGAAGTGTGGGCTTCTCTCTAGAGAGAGTGGTGTCTAAGGTTTTTTTCTAAAACCAAGTTAAAGACAATAGTATGTTTAACCCAAAACACTAAGAGAGTTTATATGGACTCATAATTGGGCTTATGTGACAAGGGCTCATTTCATTAATTTAGATCACTTCCCAATGGGTCCTATTTAATTCATTAGCCCAAGGTGTTTTAGTTAATTAAACAGCCCAATAAGCTTTATTTATTTAATTAGTCTAATTGGCTCTAATGAATTAAATAACAAAAAATAAAAATAAATAAACCATTTAATTATAAGTCATCGTGCAACCTTGTGCTTATGCAAAAGAAGCTTTATGTACACTTATAATTAAACATTGAAAAATCCTCAAACAATTGGCGTCAAGGAGTGTGAGCTCAAGCAAAGACTACTACGACCCATAAGAAATACATCATCTCCCTCAAAATTTAATTCTAAATATAATTTTGAAATTGACACAACAATCAACTAAAAAGAGTTAATTGATGTTTAGTATCCTATGACATTAGATTAAGATAGAAAACATGGGCTCCCCACCAACTATCAATTGCATACAAGTTCCCCATTACCTAATGTTCATAATCTAACAATAGCTAACTTTTAAGGTTACCTGGTCCTTGAGTTTCAAATCCTCTTATATTATGATAAATTGGCATACTCTTGTTCACAAAAGAGATATGTTAAATTCCACTAATTGAATTGCTACAACCTTAAACAACATAATCATGAAATTCTTAGGATTACATAAGGAAACATAATGTCCCAAACCCTTGAGATATCATAATGCCTCTGTTGAGAATATTTGTTACCTCTTGTCTAAACCATTAATAACTCAATTCAAAGGGAATATATGTTGATTTTAGGATCTCACCTATAGGTCAAAGTCACTAATGACCTCAGTACTAGCATAATATTCTGTCAAGATTGAGAATTCATACAACATAGTAGCATAGAGAAGTCATGAAAACCCAATAACTATAAGTCATGACTCTCCAAAAGTCTTATTTAATGTGTAACCATATACACTAATGCAATCACCATAATAAATTCATCCTCATGACCAAGATAAGTTATTCCACCAATTAGGAGGTAGAGTAGTATAACCTCTAATAGATTTCCTAAGCCTATGGATTAATCATGAACTAACTTATCAACTTGTAAGGAATTCATGACTTGAATTTATTAGAATAGAGCCCTTAAAAGAATAACATGATATAATAATAATGGATTTACCATTTATTAATAATATTCCAATTTCCCAATTTTATTTATCCTATTCATGTATTACATTTTCTGAGCATTATAATATGACATCTGTTGCATTGTACGTGACTAGGTGCATTAGGAATTGTATGAAAGATCTAAGTTATGGGTTCTTTGCAAGTAGGTGTTTTCTTCACAATTGATTCATGGACTTAAGGCAATCCATTGAAGTTGTAATGCACTACCTGATCCTAATTAGAGAAATGACTAATCTTGATCATCGAAATAAGATTCCCATAGTGAGTGCATAAAGTGTATGGTGACACATTAGACAAGATTTATGATAAGCCATGACATTGACTGTCAGATAGTCGTGATTTCACTAAGCTGCTATATAGCATGAGCTCTCAATTTTAAAAGAATAATAAGCTTATGTTAAAGTCTTTAATAGCATTGACTTACGGGTAAGACCTTAAGGTGATCATATATTCTCTATGGATTAGGTCACTGTCAATGAAGGTTGGTGACAACAGGTATAATCAAGATAAACACTATGATATCATATGGATTTGAGATAGTGTGTCCAGTGAAGGTTGGTGGCAACAAGTATAATCAAGATAAACACTATGATATCATATGGATTTGAGATAGAATGTCCCCTTGAATGATCCTAAAGACATGTCATTAAGAAATCTATTATCGTAGTAATTCCTTAATTGAAATTTGAAATATGCTCTTTATGTGCAAAATTATTTTAGTTGATCATATAATAAAAAGTTTGAGACTCAAGGATTTTAAAGGTAATATTGATACATAGATAACATTCACCTCGTTAGATTATGAACACTAATTCATGGGAAGCTTGCATATAATGGATGGTAAGTTATGGACTCGAGTTCTTGTATTTTGTTGTAATATCATAGGATGTTGGAATTTGGCTTACTCTCTATAGTGGAACGTTGATCCAATTTCATAATTAGATTATAAGGCAACTAGTATTTTCTTATTGCAAGGAACTCTAGATTACTTTATTCTTAAGTTCTAAATTAATTAGGTGCATGCAAATTTTCTTAGGTTTTTTTTTTACCTTAGCAATAGAAGAGAAAAATAGCATTTAAAACAAAAATTGATCTACATTACGAGTTTGAATAGATAACCAAGATCTAGATGTTCCCAAATTGATTCCTTGCGTTAAGATTGTCATTGAATACCCCAGAAGTTAAAGACGGTCTCACAGACCCCTAATCTTTTGCCCGATGCCTATTCCTTAAAGCTTAGCACTAAGATAGTGGAGATCTCTAAAGATGGAGGTCAAGGCTTTCTCTTTGGAATGTAAGGGAGAATGGTATAAGATTGAAACCCTAACCCTATAAGGGATATTTATAGGGTTCCTATTGGGCTTAAGTGACTTGAGATCAACTTAGGTTTGGGTCACTTAATCTACCAAAAAGAGTCATAATTGATTAACCAACTTAATTGGATTCTGATTAATCAATTAGTCTCGTACAAAAATTTTGTTCACTAATTCCTATATGACCTTATGTAATTACCAAAATTCTCTTATGCACATAAAATTTTATTCCCTTATGTAAGAACCAATTTAACCTACATAAATCATGCCATCAAGGTATGTGAATTCAAATGGGAACCAATAGGTCCTATAGGACAATACTTGCTCTCTTAGAATCTAATTTTGAAGTTGACTTAACATCCCCCTGTAGAAAGTCAACTACACTTCAGTATCTTATGTATATTACAATAAAACACTAAGTGCTTGGGTCCATGACTTGCTATCTATTGTATATAGACTCTTCATGAATTGGTGTCTATAATTTAACAAGATGAAAGTTATTACGCTCTCAAGATTACCTCTACTATTCTTAAGTAATAAATCTTCCTATTATGATCAACTAATATGTTCTATCTCTCAAAAAACTTATGTCAAGGTCAACTTAAAGAACTATTATGTCCATAGATTACCTTAACACATGTCCATAGGATCACCCAATGAGACACACTATCTTAATTCCATGAGATATCATGTACCTCTATTGAGAATACCTATTGCTATTGGTTTCCATCGACAATGACCTAATCCATAGGGAATATTTGATCAATTTAGAATATCACCCATAAGTGAAAGTCACTATTAACTTTGGCACAAACTTAGTATTCTTTAAAAGTTGAGAGAAAATATAGCATAACAACTTGGTGAAGTCATGACTACTTGACAACCTTACATCATGACACACCATAAGTCATATCCAATGTGTAACCATACACATTAGTGCACTCACCATGAGAACCTCATCCTGATGGTCAAGACTAGTCATCCCTCTAATTAAAAGTTAGTGCACTACAATTTCAAATGGATTGCCTAAATTCATGAACCAATTGTGAACAAATAATCTACTTGCAAAAAACCTAAGACGTAGATTTTTTTGTGCAATTTATAATGCACCAAAGTCATGTACAATGCAAGAGATGCATGCTAGAATGCTCATAAAATATCATTCATGGAACAAGGATAAATAAAAGTGCAATTAAAATTTGTTATATCATGTCATACTTTTAAGGGCTCTATTTTAACACTTAAGGGTCCTAGTGGACCTCATTCGAGCCTATGCTCTATGTGACTCAATTGTTTAGGATTAGTTTTGTTCTTTATTCACATATTTGCATAAAAGCATTTTGATAAATATGTAAGATTGCATAAAAGCTTATGAATATCTCTTTAGATTGGGCTAATTGATTAATTGAAACTTAATAAGACTAATTAATCAATTAAGATCTAAGTGGACTGGATTAAGTAACCTAAGCCCAAGATGAGTTTAAGTCACTTAAACCCACTGAAAGCCTATATAAACCCCATTTAAAGGTTAGGGCTTCACTCTTGTCTTCCTATTTACTCCAAAGAGAGGAGAACCTTAGCCGCTACCTCTTTGCAAGATTTCCACCATAAAAAAGACATTGTGATGAAAAATTAATGGGTTTATGAGATCTTTGATGCATACAACACATCTTCACTGTTAGGATTTGATCTAAAAACATTCAAATCTCAAGTAAAGCATATTAAACCCCTTAAATCTAAGTTTTAATACTTATTTGTTTTAGTTAGTTAGATTTAGAAAGCCTTAAGAACAAATTGCATGCATCCTAAGTGATCTAAGATTGAGAATGAAGTAATCTAGGGATTCCTAACAAATCCTTAGTTTAGTTTTTTTATCAAGTTTATCATACTTGGGTTATAGTATTTTGGAATAATAAAGAACTATGGTAAAGAAAGTGGTGCCATCTTTGGGGAGTGGCAGTCGCCAATACTAGGATAGAATGATTCATTTTACTTTAATATTTTTGTTGTTTTACATGTTTTATTTATTTGTTTTTTAATAATGGTAAAACCAAGGGTATATGTTAAATCCCAAAAACCAATCAAATCGATCCCAACCAATCCAAACCGACCTAATTGGTTCGATTTTGAATTTAAAAATGCTTAGTCCAATTTTAAAAGTAATAAAATTGATTAAGTCAACTCGGTGTTCAGTTTAGAAAAAAAATATTATAAATGGACTGAATTGAACTAACATATATATATAGACACACACACACTTGAAGCCCTAGCTAGATTCTACCCTTACAATCTTGTGAAAGTTCTTTTTCAGCAAAACATTTCTTCGATGATTGTTTCTTTAGAACAAATCAATACCGTTGTGTAAGTTTGAATCTACATGTAAAATCATCTATGGTTGTTTTTTTTTTTTTAACATTATGAATTGGTCTTTGACTATTCATTTACTCTCCAATTATGTTATTGTGATTGAGATTGGAAACTGAGGTAGAGAGTAAAATACTTCGGAAATCTGTTGAAGTAGTATCTAAAAACTAAGAGGGTTTTCTTTGATAAGGAAGGTTTTGTTGGCAACTTAGCACATTTGGTGAGAGCATTGGGACTGTGGTTGCTTTTTTCACATGCTAGCCAAATCGAGATATTTGGTTTTCAATTCCTATCACCCTAACCTAAAAAAAATCTTTGACAAAAGAATAGAATCAATAGGCTAGTAACTCCATGTGCTTTTATTTTGTTTAATTAAATAAATATATTGTAAGGACATTAAGGCATTGATTGAGGGATGTTCTCTTATGGGAAAATGTCTCAAAGCCATTTTTTTCCATGGGTAATGCTTCAAAGTCAACACTTGAGTATGTACTTTTTAAGGACTTTTTTTTCTCTAAAAAACAAAGAGTTAAAAAAAAAAAAACAATTAACAAAATAGATTCATCTCAAAGCTAATAAGAACGAAATACACTAATTAATCTCTTCTACTTCTTGGAATGACATGGAATGATAAATTTTATATATACTAATTAATTAATTTCTTCAATGATTCTATGGACAATGCACAACATCAATTTTTTTTTCATTATGGTATAAAATTAAATCTACATACTAAGTTTTGAATACATCATAAAACATTCACCAAATATTACAAATGAAGTAATGAATTCCAAATTATCCATGCATCTTTCAAATTTGCTCATGGTAATTTGGAGTTACAAACATTGCATCAATTAACAAAAAAATTGTAAAGAATGGTAAAAGAAATGTCATCTTTTATTTATATTGTTTTTTAAAATTATATTTTTAGTTTTTTCTATTTGGTACACATTAGCTAATTTAATTGTTATTTTGTTGACTTTTATTTTTTTAATAGAAGTCTAAAACTAAAGAAAACTCATTTGATAGCATGCCTACTCCTATAAGTAGCACACCAATAAATTCTCCATGGTTCCTCATTACCACCAAAGGATACAAGTAAGAGAAAGCCTACTAAGCCACTTTTAGAGGTTTGAGATCACTTTAATAAAGTAAAAAAATGTGATCCTAATTATCTGAGGGTGACATGTAATTATTGTGGTATTGATTATGCATGTCATAATAAAAGAAATGGAACTAACATGAAAACCCATTTAGCTAGTGAATGTAAGAAATACCCATTTATGTGTGAAGATCTAAAACAAAAGATGTCATCATTCCAAATCAAGAATAAGGAAGGAAAGAGAGAAAGGGATAGTAGTTATACATTGTAGGCCAATAGTTTTAATACAGAACATTATATAAAAATGCTTATTAGGATGATGATTGTAGATGAATTGGATTTCAATTTTGTTGAAGGAGAAAGGTTTCATGCATTTTGTAATACGCTTCAACCTAAAATTTTTATCCCATCTCATGTTACAATGACTAAAGATTGTTATCAATTGTATTCAAGTGAAAAAAAAATTGAAAAGTGTTTTAACAAAAGTGTTTCAGAAGGTTTACTTTGACCATCAATACATGGACATAATTGCAAAACCTTAATTGTGTGGTCCTCATTGCACATTTTACTGATAACGAATAGAAATTGTACAAAAAGATTTTGAATTTTTATCAAATACCTAATCATAACTGAGACATAATAGAAAAAACAATTAAGAAATGTTTGCTTGAGTGGAGGACTAAAAAGGTGTTTACTATAACAATTTATAATGCAAATTCTAATAATATTGTTATTTCCTATTTAGTGAAAAAGGTTGGTAATTGGAATGGGTTGGTTTTGAATGGTAAGTGCATGCATGTTTAATGTTGTGCACACATACTTAAACCTTATTGTAACCAATGCTTTGAGAGATCTTCATGACTTTATTATTAAGATTTGTGATGTGAAACGGTATGTAAAGTCTTTTCCTACACAACTCTTAAGGTTTAAAACTTGTGTGGAAGAAGAAAAAATTTCAAGCAAGAGTCTTATATGTTTGGATGTCTTGACTAGATGGAATTCAACCTATTTGATGTTGGAAACAATTGGAAATTTTCAAAAGACGTTTGAACGTTTAGAAGAACAAGATACACAATATGCTTTAGAGTTTGTTGGTGATGATAGAAAAAATATTCCTCTTTGGTTGAAGGTTGGGATAATGCCCGTGTGTTTGTTAAGTCCTTGAAAGTGTTCTTTGATGTTATTAAGCATTTCAAGATCTTTATTTACTACATCAAATGTATATTTTCATGAGTTATGTTTGATTCAAAATTTGATTTAGAAATACTTGAAAAGCAATGATCCGCTAGCATCGAAGTGGCATGACACATAATCTATGGGCTAAGTATGATAAATATTGGGTGAACCTTGAAAGAAGCAATTTGTTGTTATATGTTGTAGTTGTTCTTGACACATGATACAAGTTGAAGTTTGTGCAATTTTGTTTTTGATCAATAATATAATAAAGATGTTGCTAAAGACATGTCAATTAGGATGGTTGATATTTTGAGGAAATTGGATGATGAGCATAGACTTCTTTACTTTGATAATGAAGTGTGATTTGGAATAATGCTCACAACTTAAGGAAAATGAGTTAGGGGAGCAAGATGATCTTAACTTTATCTCCACTTTTATAAGACACTTATACAAGGAAGACAAGGTAGAAAGTAAGACAAAGTTGAATCAGTACTTATCAGAAAGTAATGAGAGAATTAATGATGGTTTTGATATTTTGCATTGGTGGAAGGTCAATTATTTTAAATTTAATATCCTTGCCCAAATTGTTAGGGATGTTTTGGCAATTGACATCTCCGCCATTGCTTTCGAGTCTACATTTAGTATTAGTGGATGAATATTTATCCATTTTGTAGCTCATTGTCTCCAAAAACAGTTATAGATGCTTATTTGTGGACAATTGGCTTGATCTTCACTGATACCCATTAACCTTCGTGAAACAATGGAAGAAATTGAAAATCTTGAGCAATGTATCTAAATTTAAAATCCATATTGTTTTTTGTGAATTTTTTTTTTCAGTTTTTGTATAGTTTATGTGCCTTTATTTATATGTATACTTTTTTCTTACTTAGATTTGTCATCTGCATTGAAGGAGCCTATGGTTATTGATTAAGTGTGATGTAAGTTATTTTTATACACTTGTTCATGATTGTTAACTTTAATTTATTATTATATTAAATTTAATTCATTGTTATTATTTTTATTATATTTGTTTATGGTTGTTACTTTTACTATAGTTTATTGTTATTTTAAATTTAATTCATTGTAATTATTTTTATCACATTTGTTCATGGTTATTAATTTTGCTCTAATTGATTATTAATCTAAATTTAATCCATTGTTATTTGATCTACTTTATAATGATGAAGTATGAACATTTTGAACCTTACTCTTTGAAGTACTTGCTATGGGATGATAATAGATAAGATTTTGCTATGAAGTTTGTATAACATTTGTTGTCATGAGATGGAGATTGGAATATAAGTTTTTCTTTTTTCCTTTTATAATTATGCATGTTCAATAGATCATGGACTATATTCGTTTGTTATTTTTTTTTAATGTTGGCTTATTGTTTGTGTATTATGGATAATGGATTGAGAAAATGAAGTTGAAAACATGAGTTAAAAGTGGACAATCTTTACTGAAACCAAACATATAATCATAGGTTTGATGATTTCATTATTTATTTATTTTATCTTTTATTATTGGGCTTTGAGCTTAAAATAAAAATAGGTTTTGGGTAGCTTACTATAATGAGATATAACATCTCACATGAAAATTTCCTTTAATGTAAAACCAAATTGATAGACATTTGATCTTAAAATGAAATAAATTCACTTTAAAACTCAAATGGGCCTAGGCCCAAAATGATCTTCATTGTTGGGCCAAAATCAATTAAGAAAATTTGAACTAAACTTACTTTAAATGGTTTGGTTTGATTTGATTTTTCAATAAAATGACTTTAAATGATTTACATTTGGTTTTTCATTGTTGGTGACTAAAATGTCTTTAAATGATTTTTTTTTTTTTTATTTAACTCCATGTAAACTGATTTGGTTGATTTTTTGTTTAAAAGCCATCCAAATCGACCTTATTTACACTCCAAATTAAGTAAACATATGTAGGTGCCTTGGCATGCAAGGTATGATGGTCACCATTTTCACATGAGAAGACCACACTTTTCCACTAGACTAATAAAAAATGACCGGAAGGTTTGAAAAATAATTCGGCCAAGGATTGTAAAACTTTATTAAAGATGTGACATGTAAGGACACTAGGTACACACTTGTCCTTTACTACAATATTTTGTTGACTTTTACCAAACTCCTTTACAAGTAAAAAAGATAAAGAGATTGTAGATATGAATTTTATTGATAGAGAGAGTCATTGACATAATTAATCTAGATGATTTCAATTTTCTTTGAAACTTTAATGGTAAAATTAATCAATTAATTGGAATAAAATTGTTTATTCATATTACAAATGGAATACTTGTTTTCTTATGTTATATCGTATTTCCTAATAAATGGTTATGTTTTAATTATTTTATTAGTTTATACGTGACATTAATTGCTTAATAGATTAATCTTAGTATGTTTATCTTATTAATTATACAACATTGGTGATAATTGATGTTATTACCGTGTCAAATATAATAGAAACTTGATTAAAGGCTCTATGAAAGCTCAAATTATGTCACTAGCAGCACTTGATTTTATATGAGTAACATTGTGTATTATGTTAGACCCAGAAGAATTTTGCATTATCAACTTGGTCTCCTAGAGTAAACAATAATATATCAACTTATTACAAAGAGAAATATATAGTTTTTATGTAGTAAGTAATCTATCTACACCCCTCAAAGATATTATGACGTATTGTGCAAATTAGACAATTTTCTTGTTGTTAAAGAGAGGAAAACTGATTTCAAAGAATGGTATGAAAATCCTTGAAAAAAAATGTATATAAGAGAATACAATATTTAATGTCCCTAAAAGATAATTAATTAACACAGATATATACACTTGACACATGATAAAACAATTAAAGCAAAAGATAATGTTTTGGTAAAACAAATAACTATTATAATGACAAATGAATCCAAGCTATGTTTGAAGAATGGTGAACTTATCGATTCAAATGATGTAATTCCTCAAAAAATGAGTACACAAAGAAAAAAAACATAAAAAAATAAAATAGAACTCACAAAGGCATTGTCAACCACATTATTGAAGAAATTCATATATAACATTAGAATGTATTTACTCAAATATCCTCTTCTTAAACTATTCAAGAAAATATAATTATATTGCGAGGCAATAGACAAATAAGAATGTTATTGCAGTGTAATTTTGTTCCTTTACCTGTCTAGGTTTTGTCCCAAATAATTTATTAAGAAGCATTTTTAATAACACAATTATTGTAATCCATAAAAATATTAAAAGAATATTATATTATTTTTCATTTAATAAACTTTTTTCATAAGATTTTTCCTAATAATGTTTTAATAAGCATATTCTAGAATGGTTATCATCCAAGATTAGTTATAAATTTGTATAGAAATCTGTGGATGACAATATAATTATCATGTTCTATTAAGATCATGTTTATGTTACCCTTAAGCCTATAAATAAGAGTTTTGGGGTTAATAAAAGGTGATCAATTAATTAACATTTTTTCTCTTTGTCTTTCCTTTTATTTTATTTTTTTCATCTTAATTCTCTTTTTATCTCTACATCTATTTTACGACAATCTCAATCTAGTAAAAATTTCTCCTTATTACTTCGAATGTTTATAAAAATAATTTTAAAGAAACCTATTTTCTCAAATTAATATATATATATATCAAGATATGAAATATTCTTTCTTGATATCAATAATATTTTAGATATAATTTTAAAATATTAGGTGTAATTTATAAATAAAAAAAAACTTGGAAAATATTGTTTAATCTCGTAATGTCTTCATTTATATACTCACATTATTTATTTATTTATTGATTTATTAATGATAATGCACCGACAAAATGAGATCTGAACTAATTAATTTCTGAATAACTTTCAGATTCCTAATTGAATCAGTCAATCATTCCCATAGTTTTACAGACATAGTGATGAAACCCCCATCAAAACTCATTGGAGGATACCACCCATAGGTTATCACACCATACCTGGCATCATAAAATATAAATAACATCACCCCATGGCCCTGGGTTATCCTAATTTAAACAAGAGACATAATGGGCATTGAATGATTTGGCCCTTTATACCTTTCTTAAGCATCAAGGCAAAACAACTATAAGGTGGAAGCCATTAATAAAAGCTTGAATGCACATCAGTTTCTAGGCTAAACCGATGGATAATCTCAAAAACTAATGTGGTATGACGTGGATCCAGGTAATATAATACCAACATGAAGCATATGATAGTGAGTTGGTTAACAAGTCTAATCTCCAAAAACTTTCAGGTGTGTGAGAACCTGTGGGCACAGGCAGAGATGGGCCACCAACCCTTTCATTATCTTTTGGCTTTCATCAACTCCAGCTACCAATGGAGAAGGAGAATCATCACCTCGCGTGCACTTTGATTTGCTCTCCTCTCTCTCTCTCTCTTTCTCTCTCTCTCTCTCTCTCCCTCCCTATAAATTTAATTGAAAAATCTCTTTCTCTCTCTACCTATAAATTTAATTGGAAGACGAGGTACAATAGTCTTCAAACTCAAACTCTTCAAACCCAAACTTTGTAATACTTTTGAAAATTCACCACCAAATGAACAATTCTATATTAACTTTTTTAACTAAACAATCTGATATTCAATTTGTTTCCCCATATATGTGACAACACTCGTAAATATTTAGATCCTCAAATAGCCTTCAAATATTTGACCAACAATTGAATGGAACCAGGAATGTTTTGTTTTCTCTTTTCTTCTACTTTTCTTCTTTCCATTTTTAACTTCAAAGGAATGGTTAACAGTAGAGTTAAGTAATTGTTATCTTGGAACTTAACAAGATTACTCAACTAAAAAGCCCACTAACCCATCAACTTGTAATTTTTAATATTTAAAAATATCTATTGAAAAGACTATTAGGGTGGGTCCTAAAATAGTTTATTGCATTGATATTAATCAAATCAAATATCAATAAATCATTTTACCCATACCTATTAAAAAAATAAAATCCTTAGACTGTTAGGTCATAGGTGATTGATCAGACAATTAATTCAGTCAAAATTGAATTATAGCCTCAATTTAATATTATAAATAATGACATTAAATAATAGAAGATTTAATTTTTTTACCATGTAAATAAGTGAAATTTTTTTTCTAATATCTCCTTTATCTGGATAGGAGGAGATGGGAGATCTTTTAGAAAGCCAGCACTTTTGCTGAAGGTTAACTTTCTGTACTTTCAAAGTAATTAAACGCCTGGATTGGAAGAATCATCCATGCTGTGTTTGGTAGTAGGCTAATAGCTATGCACTTTGCCCTTTTTGTAATCCACTTCATGATTTATCATATCAAATACTGTTGGGCTGTCACATTGATGGGCTATAATCTAGATTTGCTAGAAACAAATATTTGATTAAACACACATGAAAACAATTTATCAACACAATTCACTTTGAGATGTAGATACATAAATCACCATAGAATTGGAAAATATGAATATAAATATATTGTTTTCTTAAGGTAATATCTATTTACATTCGAGCAATGATTCAAACTTATACCTAACAAAGTTTAGGAAAAAAAAAAAATTATTCTATTTGAGGTATAAATATAAAGATCATTCTAAAAAAATATTTTGATGAAATGGACATAGAATTTTGTGGCACATTACCATCATTTCTTTAGGGTTGGAATAACATTAAACTTTATTAATTTAAAATTAAGATTTCGTTTTATAGTGATTTTAGAAAGTGTTTTTAGGATAAAAATTATTTTTCAAAAAAAAAATTGAATAAATTTTGGAAAAAATTTAAAAAATTACTTATAGTATTGAAAAATTACTTATAACGTTTTAAACAAAAATACTTGATAGATGATTTTTTTTTAAAAAATTATTAAAAATATTTTGAATAAAAACATTATCAAATGTACTTTAAGAGTACGTTTAATAATAATTTAAAAAAATACTTTTAATATTTTTAATTGTTAAAATATACAAAAAAAATTAATATTGAAAATTTTAGAAATACACCATAAAATCACTATCAAACACACTTTAAATCAATAAGAGAATAATCTAAACCTAAAAACAAAATAAACATAAAATCTTTTGTTTGAAAAAGGAAGAAAGAGGGTTACAACATTAAATTAAATAATCATTTTGTTGATTATAGAGGAAGCTTCCTCTGGGTAATGCTGGAATTGTTTTTTTATAATGTTCCTATTATTAGCATATATATAGGTTAGCCAAACCTAACAACAACTACTTCATTGGAAGATGCCCAATAAGTTTTAGCAGTTAGTCTACAAATTCTCAAGTCTAAAGTTCTAAGGTCTTTCTCATGCATTATTAGATGTGTCAAAATATAAGAAAAATCAAAACCAAGGCTCAAAAAATGCAAGTTTTTAGACTTAGCTTAATAAATAAATATTAGCTTTTGGAAATCTAGAATAGTAACTTAACAAAACTATCACTTACACAAATGCTTGATTAATAATATTTTTATTCGAAACATTTTAAATAAAAATGTTTTTTTTAAAGTGTTTTTTGAAAAAAATCACATATCAAATATTTTTTTAGAAAATACTATAAATGATTTTCCAATAATACAAATGATTTTTTAGATTTTTAAAAGTGTTTTTTAAATTTTTGCTAAACACTTAATTTTTTTAAAAATAATTTTTAAATCAAAATTTTTTTTTTAGAATCACTATCAAATGAATTCTAAATCTTTACATATAAATATATACAACTTTTTAAAATCATTAGCAAAGAGATTATAAATCCTTACGTGTGTGTATATATATAATTTGAAAAGTTATAATTTCACGTCTTGTCACTAAATTTCAAAACATTATTAATTTATTTAAATATTTTAATTTGAAAAGCTAATTTTAGGATGCTAAGTATATGTTTAATTTGTATTCAATATAAGATGATTTGATTAAAATTTGGACCATCTATAGTTCTATTTGAATATATTTTCACCTGTTTATTTATTTTTTATTTATAAGAATTGGTGTTATAATTTGATTTGGACTATATAATGATTGCTCATGTATATGTTGATTTGTTTATTTTGTTTTATTTAAATTTACTCACTTGAAAACTTACAAAAGGTTCAAATTGCATGAATAATGATTTGATTTTTAGTCACTCTTAATTTATTTTATTTTATTTTTTGTCTTTATAGAGCCAATTGTAAAAAATTAAACCTCAAATTTACAAATAAATAAATAAATAAAAATTATGATAATGTGGTATAATTTTGATAGATATTTATATTTAGGAAAAATCTTAGTTTATAGCAATTCTAGATCTTCATAAGGTACCTATGGACCCACGTTTTTAACATGCATCCCGAGACTCATTTTTTAGTGATGAAAAATTGATTCTTTTTCCAAAATTTGGGCTCTATAGTATCATACATATAGTTGGTTTCTAAATTATTTTTTTCCTCAGTTTTCTTCTTTCCCTTTCTCTTATATTAAATTATTTTAAATTTTTTTATTTGATATCTAAAAAAATATTGTTTACGATATTTTATTAAATTAAAAATAAATAAATAAAAACTATGAAGAGAAAAGGCATAAATTTTCATTTCATGAAAATAGAAGGAAAATAAATAAATGAAAACTTAAGTATCATTTTTAGATATTTCCTGTTTTATTTTTTTAAAATTATTTATATAATATATAAGAATTCTTAAAAAAATTATATATATTTTTAAAAAAGTAATAATTTTAAAAATATGTGATATCAAAAAAAATATATATTACCTTAAATTTTGAAATTGAAAAAAAAATTCAAGATATAAATCTATATTTTTTAATAAAATGTTCTACTTTTATTCTAATTTTAACTTATTTGGATACACTTCATATTTTATATTTTTATAATAAAAAAATAGTAATGATTTTATACAAAATATTAGAATTCTTAGAACCATACATAAAAAAGTAATAATTTAAAAAATTATTTTAAAAATTAGGGTATCAAAAAAATATTATTATTTTATATAAAAAGTATACAAACCGATACTAATTAAGTATTGGTAGTGGCGTTGCCTGGTGGGGGCTGGAACCACGTGGAATGAAGCTTGTGGGGTGTCTTGGAATCTAGAGAGGAAAAGTATTCCAAGCTTGGCCACATATATTTTGCTTTCAAAAGTCAATTCTACATATTTTAAAACATTTGGGGTGATAAATCATAAATGAGGCGAATAAACTTTTGTAGGACCCTCCAATAATTTGAACAACATGTCTAATAATTTCCCATACACCTCATTTTCCATGGGTTTATTTTCATTCATTTCCATGGAAAAGTCGCAAATTTTAGGTCACCCCACTTCCCCATCTTATCCACCCACGTTCAACCTTATAGTTTGGTCTTTTTCTTCGAAGAAACAAGAAATGGTTAAAACCCACGACCTTCCGTTAAATTAAGCTTTGATATTTGACCAATTTTATCAAAAACTTAAAATCATAAAATTTGAATTTAATATGAATATCATGCTCAAACCCGTGACCATCCCTCAAATTAAACTTTGATATCATATTAAACAACCAATTTTTGTAGTATTTTTTTTAAATAAAATACATATTTTAATAATATATTTGAGGTGGGTTGTAAAGGGTATGGGCCTCTAAAATTCCAATGTTCCCTATGAATGAATTAAAATAACATTTATTGTCTCTCCTCTTTTAAATAATATGACCATTTAATGGGGGAATAAATGAGCAATGTATGGCTCACCTATCAATTGTGATGAATTGTATATTTAGGAGAATCTCAAGGCAAATAGACATGGAAATCTTTTCCTAGATTGCATGAAGAATCCATGGGTGTTGTGCAGATGAAATGTCTAGCAGAATAATTAGGGCTTTGCTTTGGTGATAATAAAGCAAAAGTAAGAGCCCATGTGATTTAATCCTCCCCTTATAACTTCCTCTTTTTCCCCATTGGTTTCCCCTTTGTCCAAGAATTACCCTTGTGGATACTACCCCCCACCCCCAAGCTCTAATCCCATGAACAACCCTAAATAATATTAAATTTGATTTAATTTAATCCTAAATTCACCATTTAGAGAAAAAAGAAATACTAAATCTACATTAATACATAAAAATATAAAAAAAAATAACAGAAAATCTTAATATACTTTATTAAAAAAAAATGAAAGCTATGATAAAAATGAGTTCTGATTTTTGCTCTGATTTTAATGTACGACACGAATATATAACTTTTATTTTTATTTTGAAGTATTTTTTTCTTTATATAATGATAAATCTAACATCCGATATAAAATTTCAAATTTGAATGAAAAAAAAAAATTTCAATTAATTCTCCAAACCCATTTCCCTTTTGCAATTTGTGAGAACACTAGTGATGACTGAATGTGAATGATAATAAGGTGATGAGAGAAGGGCTGAAGAAGTCATTTAGGAGAAGGGGAGGAGATAGGAATGGGAAGAGAGAGAAATAATTAAAGACTAAAATGGAGAGAAAGCATGGTGTGATAAGGAAGTAATGAAGGGGATTAGAAAAGAGAAAAGTGGGAAGGGACAAGTGGGTAACTGGAACCATGTGCCTTCATGTGGTGGTTGCCCCTTTCTGGGTCCACCAACCCACTTCTCCAACCCTATACCCCTTCACAATCAAACTTAAAAGCCACTCACACATTTCTCTCCTCCTCCTAGCGCGTCCTTCCACCTCCCTCTAGGTCGGCAACTATTGCATCAAGGCTTACCCTCATCCTAGTCAATTTCTTTCTTCGTATATGTAGAATAAGTTATATTTAAACATATATAAAATAAAAATAATGACCAACATAGAAAACTTTAATATTATAAAAAAATTTCTTATACTAAAGTTATATCTTATTTGCCAGCATATTTATAAAAAATCTCTATGAAGTAATTTTTACGATTATTAAACAACATAATATACATGTTAAATTTAAATCATTTAAATTTAAACTTTTAAGAAAACTTGTAATTTAATATGTTATTAGAATTTTGTCTAACAAAAGGTTATGGGTTTAAGTCATTTCTCCGCAATTTGCATGTTTATTTCTCTATTTGATGTTTTTTTTTCTTAATTTATAATTCATCACCTTTCAACAATTTGCATATTTATTTCATATATGATATATTTCTCCTCCAATTTACAATTCTTTGGTATTTCTCTCCATCAACTATGTCTTTCAATATGAATCTAAATTCTGTATGTCTCTATATCTATAGATATGAAATCACACGTGAAGGAGGTATCGAACTGCATATTGAGTACTTACATAAAAATCTTTAAATTCAATCGATATTTGATAGGTATTACAATTGTTTAATATTTTTAATAATTTAATATGGAATTTTTTTGATAAAATCATATATGTAGAGCATGAGCCAAGTTAGATAAATCCTTTAAAAAAGAATTTGAATGAAAATTGCATATCAACCAAAATGGAGCAATAAATCTACATAAATTTTTTTCTTTCAAATTTGAAATAGTTTATATTTAAAGCTTTTTAAAAGCAACATTGTTCTCTAATAAGTAAAGACAAATCGTGTGTTCCACGCTCTTGGACGGCAAATGGGAGAGGGACACATCAACACAACCTTTGTGAAAAAGGAAAAATCAAAACCTAAAAGAAATGCATAAAATAAACATCAAATACAAATAAAACCTTGATTCCCACAAGTCTAACTTCTCTGGCCGTCCAATTTCAATCCCTTGAAACCCATCTTCTTTCATATAATATCCTGCCACATTTCCTTTCTCCATGGCCATCATCCTTCGCAGCCCAACAACACAAATGCCTCTCTTCCTTATTACACCTTACTGTTAGAAGCCCTCAAGTTTTTTTTTTTCCTTTTCTTTCTTTTTCCCTTTTTTTTTCCTCTTTTTTTTTTTTTTTTTTTTTGCCTTTTCTCCTGGGAAGCAGGAGGACCCTCTTGGTGTCAGAACCAAATCCCAACCTCCAATCCAATATTTTCATCCCAAAAGGTCAGTCCTGTCAGAGTTTGTTGCATGTAGTACTAGGATCTTCATCAATTTTTCATAATCCTTCACTACAAAACCCTAAAAAATTCTTCTAGCATCTCCACCACCTCCTTTGCACCCACAAAATCTGTATTGTTTCTCACCATGACTTCCAATAGGGTTTTCTTCAATACTAGTTCTAGAAAAGCCAGGTGTGCCCGTAGATTCCTTCAATCCCTTCTGCGAATAAGGCAGCGTAGGCCTGGTTCGTTATCGTCTGAAGAAGTAAGGCAGCGGAGTAGGAGAATCAAGATGGCTGCATACTCATCCATGGCGTGTACAGTCGGGTCTAGGAGGGCGTGGAGCCGGGCGATTATCTTCAGGCTTCAAAGCCGCGCTGGGCGCCATGGTCGCATGAGGAGAAGGTGTTTAGGTGTAAAGAAGAAGCCCTCTAGAGAGATGAGCCAAGCAGACAGGCTTCGGGATCTTGTCCCAGGTGGGGAAGCCCTGGATTTCTGCAACCTGTTGGAGGAAACTGCCCATTATATTAAATGTCTGAGTTCCCAGGTTGAAATCATGAAAAGTATAGCTGATATCTATTGTAGATCTTGAAGGTGGCACACTGTTCTACATACAGAAACATGAAAGAGCAAAAAAAAAAAAAAAGGAAGAAGAAGAAGAAGAAGGAGGAGGTATATGGACACAGAATTGATGGACTGCTGGAGTGGTGGTGGTATGTTTCTAAACTATGGTAAACAACTTATATACAAGTAGTTGTTACATGCACACACATATAGATATAAACACTTTATTATTAGTATCTTTCTTTGAAGAGGATTGTATGTCAGAGCTTTCATGCCTCCAAGACAGATGAATTTCCTTGGTTGTACAGAGATGATATCTGATGAAAAGTTACGATTAAAGCCCTTTATATTATATGCACTGTCTCTTCTTGTGTGAATTCTTGCAAATTTACAACTATGATGGATGGGGTTGACTGTTAAGATTGTTCAATGTTGCAGGTCCTGTGAATATATGAGAGGGGATTTGTCCTATAAACCTAGGCTTAATGGTGTCTGAAGATCAGATAACAAAGCTCATGATAGTTATCAATGGGTAAATCTAAGAATTAGCCTTTGGTAATAATAGTAATTCAAAGGGCAGACCATGGTATGATGATGGCCCCAAACAATTAATTAATCTTTCCTCCTATAGTGGATTTTCTATAGAATTATTAAGTAAAGGGTTTTCCTCCTTAGGGTTAGTATATATGACATATCCATTTTATGCAGGTGATTTCAGTGGTTTTCTATATCTTGACCGGCTTTTTCATGAAAAATATTATGACAATGCAAGGTTGCAGCAGGGCAATCGAGAGTTGTATAAGCAATCATATTGGTTTTATATGATCAGACTATTCTAGGCTGAGACATGGTCTCTTGATCAACAGACTCTCATTCTAGGTGTGTATCTGTCTTGATCTCAAAAAGGAGGGAAACCCATTTGTCAATTGGACAAGGAGGCATTTTCCTTCAACAAAAAAAAAAGGAAAAAAAAAAGGTAAATAAATAAATAAAAATTTCCCAACCGAAGACAATTCTTAAAGAAAAAGAAGAAGAAATGAGGAAGTTATTCCCTATAATTGTCCACTTTGTGAGCATGCAAAGGAATGTTTGCTTTGGACAAGCATAAAAATGGCAACTTGCACATGGTGGGCCTGCCATTTCTCTAATATAGATAAGGAAGTCGGTAACCTTGGTCATTTCCTATGCTTTAATATATATATTAATATTACTAACCTTGGACAAGTAATATTGAATTGATATTAATATTTCAAACAACAGGCAACTGAAATTTGGAACACTCAATTCCAAATTTCAGCCATCATATGTTCTTCTTCTTCTTCTTCTTCTTCTTCTTCTTCTTCTTCTGTAAGCTTCTCATTTACATATCAGTGGCTTTCCTGCTAGATTGTACCCAGATCATATGATAAAATGAGACCAGGTTGATCTGTTACCATTGGTTGAGCTAATGGAAGACTCGTAAAAGTGCTTTAGATTAATGTAAATATTAGAATTAGATGATCAACATGTGTGAAATGGATCTGCAGAAGTTGTGATACATGTTTAAAGGTTTTCTCTGCAGTACTTGAAATGTTGGGGCTTGGGAGTTCTACTTTTGGCTTAGTTAAAATTGATATCTTCGGTTTGTTTGTCCAAATGCCTTGTTTAGTAAGCCATGAAAGAGGACATTGTTGTAAGTTAGAATGAGAGATACACTGTACTTACCAAGAAAAATGTGTTGTGCTTGGGGCTTGACTCAATTATCATAGTTATCTCTTACAGCTAGCCTTTTGTTTTTGGTTGCTTTTCACAGTTAACTGCCAAAGGCACCCTGGGTATATACGAATTTCCATCTTCAGCATAGTCTAAGACTGGGTATTTTATTAGATCAACTAAATCTCACTATCCTAAAGGTTATAATAGTATAGATTTTATTCCCTTTGTTGCCATATTTCTCAATCCATTTGTGTTCTCTGGTGCTTTTATAGCTTAGGAAATTACTCTTATTTGAGAGAGGATGACCATTAATCTCTTCATGGTTTAGGTCTACTTCAACAAATGGCCTCATTCCTATCTTGATATATAAGGGTTTACACATCGTGTTTAGTCGTCAAGGTGATCGTTTCCGTTTATACAAGGATAAAAAGTCTTGAGAAACAAGCAAATTCCTTTCCTTGATCACAAATCCATAGATTTCCATGTGCGACTATTGTGGTTTCTTGTATTGATCAAACATCTAGAAACAAACACAGCGAACATATTCTCAGTCTGCAATCTTTTTCATCAGTGAATTACTCGTTCGTCGTCTCTCCATTTCTACTTTTATTTTGCTTCTCAGTGTGCATGGGACATTCATCCATTGATTCTTGATATTGCATCAATTATTAAGGCTCGTCTTGCTCTGCAATTTCATTTGATTTCATAAATAAAAAAACCTCCATTGAAATAGAGATGATGATGGTTAAAGATGTGCTTAATATTAACATGTTGCAGAGACAAAGATGTGTGAGGGCTCAAATGAGGCGTCAAGTTCTGGCTATAGTTGTCTCGGGCCCCTAAGTGCTAGGCACATTCCAAACTAGTGGGATAATGTTCGTTTGGATTCAGCTCCCCATAGACCCCAAAATAGTTTTGCAGGTAGGCTGTATCCATCATGAGATTGATTGTTGTGGCATTTAGGACAATATGGACACTCACAAAATGTTAAAATTGCTTCTGCGTGGGCTATAAGAGCATGAATACAAAAATTAGCTCTAAATTAGTAAACCCTTCAAATCATAAATTTGCTTTTGCTTTATGGTACTCTTACTCATTATTGAGCATCCGTCCACTAGAAGAAAATTACTTTCTAGGAACAAAATATTTTGTTACTTAAAATAAGTATTTGGTTGCTAATTAATATATTTCTAGATGCAGAAAAATGGCAAGAAGACCATCGATT
The DNA here is from genome assembly GCF_030704535.1 of Vitis vinifera. Classification (NCBI taxonomy): domain Eukaryota; kingdom Viridiplantae; phylum Streptophyta; class Magnoliopsida; order Vitales; family Vitaceae; genus Vitis; species Vitis vinifera. The sequence goes on from NC_081809.1 coordinate 21,568,287, forward strand.
AAATTAGTGTGTGGTAACCATCTTTAATGGTAATAATTTTCTTCGAGGAACAAATATACCATTGGTACAACTTTTTTATGATTGATAATTAGATTACTAAATGTCAAATTTTTTATTGCTAATAAGCAAGCAAGATAAAAAAAAATAGAAATAAAAAAATTGTCATTTGTTTTCGACGAGGATCCATGTTATCACTAAAAGCGTCCTTTTTGGCAAGAAAGAAAAAAAAAAAAGTGAATGAAAATTAATATTTGTTGAAATTTAAGGTATTTAATATTCTCCTTTATGGCTCAATATGAACCATCTCAACCTAATGCTTTACCAATAATCTTTGGCTCTAATATGCTTGTTGGATCAAGTTTTTGCTATTTGGGCCGAAAGTTAATAAAGTAAAATCTTTTATAACATTTGATATCACAAACATCATGAGCTTTATTTCTAAAGTTTGTTGGATGAAGTTTTGATTATTTAATCCCAAAGCCAATTAGTGAAGGAAGTAAAATCTTTTACAACATTTGACTTCACAATCATCTTGGGCTTTATTTCTAGAGTCATCATTGATATAGAGCGATATCTTGTAACCCTTATAAAGTTAAGTTAAAAAATAAAAACAAAAGAGAAAAAACAAAAAAACTTATCCTTATAAATTTAGAAAAAAAAAATTACACAATGTTGAGAAGCCCACAAAAGAATAATTTTGAGATATAACTTTTTGAAACAATAAGTCTATATGATGATCACATATATATTACAATTAAGATTTTGATCTAACATTAGATTGATTATTTATATAAAAAGACACATGATATTTAACAAAATAAAAATATTATAGCACATATAAATATAAGTCATATTACTTAATGCATGATTGAATGGATTGTGATCAATTTATTAATAAGAGTTCACCAAAAGCCTTGTAAAAATTCATTAGAGGGCACTCACCCAAAGGTTGAAGCATATCAATATAATTACTTAAAATAAAAAATTTACTAAAAAAAATTATAAAAATAGTTGCACATTATATATCTTTCCAAGATTGATAAATTTATTTATTTAAATAATAAATTGAAAAATTAATTGAGGTTGATATTTTTTTTAATATTTTTGTTAATATTTTATAATTAATTGAGACAAAATATCCTTAGAGGTTCCTCAACCAATACTCGCTTTCTAGATCAACCCAAATTTAGACCCAAAATTAGGGTCTAGCTCCTTTCCTTTCTCACTACCCTAAAGATAGTTTCTTCCCTAGATAATTCAAACCATTCCTCTTCTAAAACCAAGGAACTTTGTAGAAATCCCATAACTCTAAAGCATTCCTCAAACCTTTAGGACAAAAAAAAAAAAAAAACCACTCCCCTAACAAGAATAAAAGGTGTTTTGCTAGTAAGAACAATGACCAAAGGTTCTCTCTCACATTAGCTCCATAGCATACCTATCTTCCATCAAGTGTCCTTCCCTCCATTTCTTTGTTTTAGGCTACTTTGATCACAAGCAACTTTGCAGGTAAGCTTTTCAAATGGTGCCAAATGTCCTTCAATCCAGAAGCATATATAGATTAAGATTCCTTTAAGTCATTATATATAAGTTGAAGAAGGCCAAACTTTCATATAAATGACTAATCATTTTTGGTAATCACTAGGAGATCACTTCAATCAATTATAAAGATGATTAAGAGCTTGGTAGAAGATGTGATTGTCATTGTGATGCTCTTAGGTTGTTTTCCAACTCAAGGTAGGACAATTACGCATGATGCATGAAAACGCTTGATCATTGCTTACTTTTCCATGGACGTTAAGCTAATATGTAAGACGATTGCGTATAATCATGATCATTTTCTTCTTCTTTTTTTCTTTTTCTTTATCATTTTTTTGATTGTATGAAATGCTCAAGTGTTCTTCCTCATATTGCTTGATCAATTTAGCCTAGACTATAGAAAACTTGAGCGTTAAACTCCATTTTGGCTAATCATTTGCTCTAAAATGCTTAAGTGTCCTTTTATGCTTTAGTCAATCTACATCATCTCCTCATCCTTGGAAAACCCTAGCTTCCTCAACCTTTTGCACACTATTTCATATTCCAAAGGTTGATTTTATATGTGGAATTACCTCTTTTAATGTTTGAAAATACTAGTATATCCTATAATGATATACTATCAACAAAACTCAAAGCATGGGATCAATCTTAAGAACTCAACCTAATTCAAAGAGACTCCTTAAGAAGGTTGTGCTTAAGTTTTTACCACTACTCCTTACACATTTGATGCTAGTCCCTTAGCAATGACAAATAAAATAACATAAGTTAAGGTGAAATTCTAATAATGAAGAAAAGTTAAGTGTTAATTGTATACATCCAGAATGACAACATTAATACTCACAAAATTCAAAGTACAAGGGTGCATATGAGTGAGTATGTGTCTATAAAGAATCCCATTTGGGCTAATTAAGAAATTATTCTAGTGATTGATTCTAAGTACACATATAAGAATACATTATATAGGCAAATTACAAAAGAATAGATAAGGAAAGAATACATAAGGAACTAAACCTATACAAATATTTACGACTAGAAATTATTTCTACAGTTGTACAAATATTTATAGCTAACACCTAGGATAACAACTCTTAAGATCTCTCGAGATTTCCAACACTCCCCCTCAAGCTAACTTGAAAATGTTTTCCATGGCCAGCTTGCTCACTAACTTATCAAATTGCTTTTTTGGTAGTCCCTTAATGAGTATATCAACTACTTGTTAATCAGTAGGAATGTAGGGAATACAAATGAGTCATTCCTTCAATTTCTCCTTAAAATATTTGTCAATCTCAACATGCTTTATCCTATCATGTAGGACAAGATTGTGAGCAATTGCAATTGCTACCTTATTATCGCAAAACACCTTCATAAGAAGACTACTAGTTACCCTGAGTTCTTCAAGTAGTCTTTTGATCTAAAGGATCTCACATACACCGTGAGCAACTACTCTAAACTTCACTTCTACACACTCCTAGCAACTACATTCTGCTTGTTACTCCACCATGTAACTAAGTTTCCTCTCACAAAGGTGCAATACCCAAAAGTAGATCTTCTATCTATTACATTCCCAGCTCAATCGGCATCTATGTAAACTTTTCAACTCTAAAATGACTCTTGTCTTCAAATAAGAGACCCTTTCCTAGAGTTCTTTTTAGGTGTCTAAGGATCCTATATATAAACAACATCGAAGTGTTCCTATCCTAATGAGTGATGAGTTGACTAACCATGCTCACTGCAAATGCTATACTGGATGTGTGTGGGAGAGATAAATTAATATGCCCATAGACATTGAAACCTATCTCTATCAACAACATCCTCGACCTTAACTGGTTGCAATTTTAATAGGAGTCTCGATAGTTTTACAACCCAATAAGCTTGTCTCCTTAAGTAAATTCAATATGTACTTTTTCTAGGAAACAAAATCCCTAGAAAGCAACCCTTTCAATCTCTCAATTTCCAAGCTATCATCACCAATCAATATAATATCGTCCATATAATAATCTTACTTCATAAGAATTTTTTTAAAGAACATATGATCTGCTTAGCTCTAAATATAATCGTGACTTTTTACTGCTTTCCCAAAGCGCTTGAACCAAGCTTTAGGTGTCTGCTTAAGTCCATAAAGGGATTTTTTTCAGCTTACAAACTTTCTATATACTTTTTTTTTCTCTTCAAACTCAAGTGGTTGGTCCATAAAAACCTCTTCTTCTAGATCCCTATTCAAAAATATGTTTTTCACATCTAGTTGATATAAAGGCCAATCTGACTTGACTGCAAGAGAAAGTAGAATTTGAATTGAGTTGATTTTTACCACTAGTATGAAAGTTTCTTGGTAATCTATCCCATACGTCTGAGTAAAGCCCTTTGCTACTAAACATGCCTTGTATTTTTCCTCGCTACCATCAGCTTTGCATTTGATTGTAAACACCCACTTACAACCCACAGTCCTCTTTCCCCTAAGCAATTCTACAATATCCCACATTCCATTTATTTTAAGGGCATTAATTTCTTCTAAAATTGTTGTCATCTAATCTGAATGAATAAGAGCTTCCTAAACATTCCTTAGCACAAACAAATTAGTGATTTTAGAAGTAAAGGCCCTATAGTTTTCAGACAAATATGGTAAGATAAAAATATTAAAAATAAGGTGTTTGGTAAAAGTTCTAATTCATTTCTTAAGAGCAATAAGAACATCGAGATTAGTTAATTGAATAGGATTAGAAAAGGAATCTAATATACTTGGATCTTGAGGAATCAGTGGAGCTGATGATTGGCCTTTCAAGATATTTGGATTATCTTTAGTAGTTTGATGAAATTTTCTTGTATAAACACGTAATTTAGTATGATTATTATTATTTGGAGTGTTTCTCCCCCTACTTGCAACTCATTATCCTTTGACATAGGTAGACTAGGCTCTTTAATTTTTTTTTCTATATTAAACAATTCGATCCCAATTATAAAAAGGGTATCATTAAAGAAAAAATATTTGGTGTTGAAGAAGAAACATATCAAAATTGATCTTCATTTTTTCTCTTCCCCTTAAGAGAAGTTTGGTTAAAAAAAAAGTGTGTATATATATATATATATATATCCTTGGTTTTAGAGGAAAGAATGGGAAATGGTCATAGATCATGTGAGACTTTGAGGCCAAAGACTTGGGCAAATAAGTTTAGTTATGGTTTTTCTGTTCTACTTCTAGTGGTAATGTGTCCTTCTAGCAATGTGCCTCTTCCTTTTCAATTAGTTTTCTATTGAAATAAAAAATTATTAAAATCAATTAGCGATATAAAGCCACTAACAATTGACACATGAATCTACTAATGGAAATTGTATCAATTGATTTAATACAAGACTCCTATACTTTACTCCTACCTTTATCCATTCAAACTAATGACATGTTTTATTCTCTATTAGTTTCCAATGTTGATTGATCATTTTTTTCATGTTATGCCTAATGTCAGTTTTATATTGCCTCAATCTTTTACTTCTTGTACAAAATGCCATCTTGGACATATCCCACTCTAATTGGAATTCTTCTATAAACCAAAGTCTTATTTAAAGTATGCATAAAATTGAATTTTGCATCTTTATATCGAAGTCTACAACTACTTTCAATTTCTTATATATTTACTCTGATAGATGCCTAATAGCTACTACCAAATTTCTCTTATGTCAGTTTGCAAATTGATATTGGACTATGTTGTCAGATTGTTCTAACAAGGCAAACCAAAAGCTAACATCATTGAGTATGCCATCAAAATTTCCAATATTGGTTCCTCTAATATAGGTTCATTTTAACATGTTATCAATGGCAATCATTGTTTTCCATGTTACTTTTAATCGAGAAATTGTTTCAATTCCATGAGAGAAACTTGGCTTTAATACCATAATGTTGTTTCTATGAAAAAGAAAGAAATATGTATTGGATAAACAACTGGTGGAAGAATTTTATTGATTTTTGTTTTTTTTACAGAACACCCTATAATTTGTTAAATAGAGATAATCAAGCAAATGAAATATTCAAAAAATGAAAAAGAAAATAATTTTATCTCAATAGAAACTTATTTTAAAAAATAAATAAATAAATAACAAATAAAGGATAAAGTAAACTCTAATAAATTTGAATTTGAATGGACTTAAAAATCTAGAGATTGAATTACTTATCAAAGCAAAGAAAGACCCCAAGCCATCAAGCAAATGATGAGAAAGACATTAGAATAAATAATACTATGGGTTTGATACCAACTTGGATCTTGAGGACAAATATAACCAAGAGATAGCTCTCATGCGAGGGGGAAAGCAAGGTTATGGTAACATCACAAAAAGGTCAACAAGAGATGTAGCCTTTCAACTTGATCACATTAGGGGGCAACTCACAACTTGGCTACATACAAACCATATTCCCAACATGGCATAAGTAGGGCAACTTGACCCAACTAACCTACCTTAATTAGAGGTTGATAGCAATAATGCTACTAACCCTAATTTTCGTTGCAAGTTTGATTTGATAACATTGGATATTGAGAATCGAAATATTTGGGTTACCAAATAGGCAATAGGATCCCTAAAGCCGTGAGAATCTTACCATTTTTTTTATTAAGTTCTTTTTATGCTTCTATAGCTTCCATATGATAGGAAATCTAGTTAAAAGTTTTTCAAATTGGTAACTTCATATTTTCTTATAGAAAACAAATTTTCATGAGAGGGTTATTTCCAATTATTATTTATTTAGAATTGGATGTTTCTAATTTGGATTCCAATTTCCTTTTCGGAACTTTCCTATTGTTATGGGATAGGTGTTTTTCCAAGCTCTCCCAGCTTGAGAGAAAGAGAACATTACCTATGATGATCCTCTAGGCTCTTAAACCTTGACAGGAAGATAAACCCAAGTCCTTCAAGCTCTCCATTTAGAGAGAAGAAAGACGATGTTTTAGATAAGGAAATTTCAAGGACAAGGAATATGAAAACAATTCTTATGTAGCACAAGTATTCTAATTAAGATTAGAAATAAAGATTTTGGAAAATATCATGATAGATAATTTATTTTAAGAAGGTTACCAAAGTTACATAAAGTCTCTTATATCAAAATATTAAGTGAGAGAAGGTCATAGGCTCATCACTATCCTAAAGATGGGGTGGCCTTAGGAATCAAAGGATGTGGACTATCCTTATGGACAATATTATATATGCTTATAGTGGGAGTGATCAATCCTAAAAATGGAACTATTCACTTAGTAACATTGATGTCAAGGATTTTATTACACACTTAACTCAAATGTATAGTAGTAAATGTTAGTGTAAGTCCCGCAATTAGCCAGTTATGGAAATCTTAGATTTAGGAATCCCTTCACTCAAGGGTCAAACAAAATATGATTGTAGCCGTAAATATTGTATAGACAAAGAACAACTTCCTAAAATAGTTTCTTGTATCTCTATATCTTGTACTATGTTTTTATGGAATTGATTATGAAAAAAAAAAAAAAAAAAAAGTTACCTTTGACATGGTATCAAAGCATGGTCTTGGATTCCTTGTTTTTTTATTAGGCAAGGGTCAAGTTTTTTACTCGGTCTCCATGGCTGACTCCACTGAAACCATCCTTGATAATTTAACATCAAAGATGACGGAGGCCTTGTCAAGGGTCTAGACCTCTTCCACTTCCATCACTGATTCCCCGATGGTTCCACTCAGCATCAAGTTGGATGGTTCCAACTATGGATTATGGTCCCAGGTTGTTGAGATGTACATCTCAGGAAAAGACAAACTGGGATACATTAATGGAGACTACCCCCAACTACCAGAAACTGACCCCTCCTTTCGTAAATGGCGCACTGAGAATTCCATGGTGAAAGGCTGGTTAATCAACTCCATGGACCATTCTTTGGTCGTGAACTTTATTCGCTACCCAACGGCTAAGCAAATATGGGATTCCGCTGCCACAACATACTTTGATGGAATTGACACCTCGCAGGTATACGAGCTCAGATATCGTGTATCTCGAATGAAACAAACAGGTGGATCTATAGAAAAATACTATAACAACCTATAGGGTTTGTGGCGAGAGATCGATTTTCATCGACTGAATCCGATGGCATGTGCAATTGACATATAAAACTACCACTCCCTTTTATAGGAGGAGCAAGTATACACTTTTCTTGATGGACTAGATGATCGATTGGATCATGTTCGGAGCGATGTTATTAGCCTGAAACATTTTCCTTGAATTGAGCAAGCATATGCTCACATTCGAATGGAAGATCTCTGACAATCTATGATGATATCGGGAGCGGAAGCAGTGGCTAGTGGTGCTGTTATGGCCATCAAAGGAGTTAAATCTGGCCAGTCACAAACTTTGCTAAAGTCTGAGTCTTCCTCATGATCCAAATGTCACTCAGATAGGAATAAGTGCACTCATTGTGCGAGTACAAAACATACTCGAGAAACCTGTTTCAAATTGCATGGCTACCCAGACTGGTGGCATGAATTACAAGCTCGAAAGAAATGAGATGCTCCTACAACTGAAAACATCCCGGGTAGAGCAGCGATGGCCACGACTGAATCTCAACTATTCCCGTGGGTGATCCTGTTATCTCAACCCCAGATCAAGGTAATCGTGGTCAAGTTTTTTGCAGTTCTACTACTCGGAATGATGGTGCCTAGATTATCGTTTTCGAAGCGACGGATCATATGACATTTGATCCAAATTACTTCTCCAACACAACTCAGCCAAGGAGGACTTGCATTGCCAATGCCAATGGGGCAATTTACCTAGTCACAAGGGTTAGAACCGTGCCCTTGTCTCTCTCTCTCTCTCTCTCTCTCTCTCTCTCTCTCTTTTTAGCTCACACACTTCTTGTTCCATCTCTCTCCAACAAGTTGATGTATGTGAGTCAAATTACTGAAGAGCTTAATTGTGTTGTATTCATATACTCTACATTTTATCTTCTTTAGGATGTTCTCAGTGAGGAGATTATTGGGCATGGTACTAAGAGGGGAGGACTGTACTACTTGGATGACTTCAGCCCAGGCAAAGCAAATCACACGCACCATCAAACCAGTAGCCACGAACGACAAATTTAACTATGGCATAGGCGCTTGGGGCACCCATCATTTGGCTATCTTCGGCATCTACTCCCATCTTTATTTTCCCGTTGAAGAATATGGACTTTAAATGTGATACATATCTTAAGGCTAAAAACCAACGAGTTTCTTATCCAGTTAGTTTGAATAAAACTAATACTCCATTTGCATTGATACACTCCGATGTGTGAGGACCATCCCCGATAACTACTTCCTCTAGTCACCATTGGTTTGTTATTTTTGTTGATGATTGTACGCAAATGACATGACTCTATCAGCTAAAAACCAAAGTCGAAGTTTTCACCATTTTTCAAGCATTTCATGCCATGGTTCAAACTCAATTCTCTTCGAAGATAAAAATTCTTCATTCCGATAATGGTGGCGAATTCATCAACCAAAGATTCCAATCCTATTTCCAACAACATGGCCTCCTCCATGAGACCTCATTCTCTCAAACACCACAACAAAATGGTGTCGCCGAGAAAAAAAATCGGCATATTCTGGAAACATCTCGTGCCCTACTCCTTGGAGCAATGGTGCTAAGTTGCCATTGGGGGGATGATGTGGCTACTGCCGTGTACTTAATCAACTGTATGCCATCTAAGATTTTACACTTTAAAACCCTCTTACAAATCCTCTCTACTCACATATCCCTCCCTTTAATATTGATGTTTCCTTCTAGAATTTTCGGGTGTGTTGCTTTTGTCCACCTCCACAAGAATCAACGTACCAAACTGGACCCATGTGTCGTTCGGTGCTTATTTTTGGGATATGGTTTACATAAAAAAAGGCTTTCGGTGCTATGACCCCACTACCAACCGAACCTATATTACCATGGATGTTACATTTCTTGAGTTCAAGAATTTTTATCCTTCACCGGTACCCAATTCTTCCCTTTAGGGGGAGACTCAAGTAGAAGAGTTGAATTGGTTGATGGCCCCAGTGGGTGAGCATGGAACTGGAAATAGAGAGGTTGAACCGCATGAAGTACCACTAGAGATTGAACATGTAGAATTGTGAAATGAAGAACCTGGAGATGAAGAAGCCGAGAATGAAGAACCAGAAAATACAGAGTACTCTCAGTCCCCTCACTCCTCAATACCCGAAGACCCTCCTCCTTCTGAGAATGTCCCTAAGGTAAGTACTCCTACTGCACCTTTACATGCTAATATCTTGGATTCTTCTACTCGTTATATGTTGCACTTTAGACACAATCGTGGGAAACCACCGAACAGATACAGCCCAGATGAAGAAGAAAGAAAGTCCAAGTACCCAATTGCAAATTATGTATCTACTCAAGGTCTGTCCAAGCCGCTCAAGACTTTCACTCAAACACTATCCTCCTACCAGATTCCCAGTAGTGTTGAGGAGGCATTATCTGATCCAAAGTGGGTGCAAGTGATGCAAGAAGAACTAAAAGCCTTAAAGAAAAATAATACTTGGAAGTTGGTCCCATTATCGGAAGGAAAAAAATTAGTGGGGTGCAAATGGGTGTTCTCTATAAAATACAAGGCTGATGGATCAATTGACCGATACAAGGCGAGACTTGTAACAAAGGGTTTTACCCAAACACATGGCATAGACTACTCAGAAACCTTCTCACCAGTAGCTAAACTAAATACCGTTAGAGTCTTACTATCTCTTACAGCAAATCTGGACTGGCCACTACATCAACTTGATGTGAAGAATGCTTTCCTTCACGACAACCTTGACGAGGAGGTATACATGGATATTCCGCCAGGATATACAGGATCGGTTGAAACCAAAGTTGTTTGTAAATTGGAGAGGGCATTGTATGGGCTAAAACAGTCACCGCGAGCATGGTTTGGTCGATTTAGTTCAACTATGAAGAAGTATGGTTATCGCCAAAGTAACTCTGACCATACTCTCTTCTTAAAACACCGACAAAGTAAGGTGACAACATTAATAGTCTATGTGGATGATATGATAATTACGAGGGATGACGCCGAGGAGGTCTCGAGGTTACAAGAACAATTGTCTAGTGAATTTGAAATGAAAAACTTGGGAGGGCTTAAGTATTTTCTAGGAATAGAGGTGGCGAGGTAAAAAAAAGGCATATTCTTCTCTCAACGGAAATATGCACTAGACTTATTGACGGAAGTGGGATTACTAGAGTGTAAACCTGTGGATACGCCGATTGTGTAAAACCATAGGCTTGGAGAATATTTAGACCAGGTGCCAGCCGATAAGATGAGGTATCAAAGACTAGTGGGAAAGCTCATTTACTTATCTCACACTCGTCCAAACATTGCTTATGTCGTAAGTGTGGTAAGCCAATTTATGCATAATCCGAGTGAAGACCATATGGGTGTCGTAATTCAAATTCTCCAATATCAAAAGTCATCACCAGGAAAAGGATTAATGTTCTCCAAGAACGCCCATCTGAATATTGAAGGGTACACGAATGCGGACTGGGCTGGGAATATCTTGGATAGAAAGTCTACCTCATGCTACTTTACATTTGTGGGAGGAAACTTGGTTACATGGAGAAGTAAAAAGCAAAAGGTAGTGGCATTATCCAGTGCTAAAGCTGAGTTCCAAGGCATGGCAAAAGGATTGTGTAAGCTTCTTTGGCTTAGAAGTTTGCTAACAGAGGTCGGTTTTCCTCCTAGTTCTGCAATGAATTTATTCTGTGATAACAAAGCTACCATCGACATATCTCACAACCCAATTCAACACGACCGCACCAAGCACATGGAGGTAGACCGACATTTCATCAAACAAAACTTGGAAGAGAATATTATCTAGTTCCCTTTCATTAAATCTGAAGACCAGTTGGCTAACATTCTTACCAAGGCAGTTTCCAGTAGAAACTTCAATGACTTACTTGACAAGTTAAGTGTTAGAGATATCTACACACCAACTTGAGAGGGAATGTTGGTGTGAGTCCCGCAATTAGCCAGTTATGGAAATCTTAGATTTAGGAATCCCTTCACTCAAGGGTCAAACAAAACATGATTATAGTCGTAAATATTGTATAGACAAAGAGCAACTTCCTAAAATAGTTTCTTGTATCTCTATATCTTGTACTATGTTTTTATGGAATTGATTATGAAAAAAAAAAAAGTTATGTTTGACAGTAAAATCACTTAAAGTAGTTCCACTTACATTGTCTAAGGGATAAACATAAAGATATGTTAATCAATGCCTTAGGATAATCTTTCCAGGTTTAAAAAAGGTTGATTGATTAGAAATACCCTAGTAATAAGAATCATGACCTACCTAAAGTAGGTTTTGTTGAGATTAAGCCCTTAAAAGCAAGACATGAAGCAATAAAGTTACACTTCATTGTCCATATACTATGTCTTTTATGCATTGACATTGATTTGAGCATTCAACCCATATCACTTACATTGTACATGACCTAGATACAGTCATGTTACCTTTGTTGAAAATTAATTTTCCTTCTATCTCTCACAATCCCATTCTCTTATGTGTCACTCATTAAGATTTCTCTCATTGGCTAACTTTCTTCGATCAACCCATGCATTCCATTATGCCTTCCGTGTCACACAGGCTACCACCTTCCACACACGATATGGAAAAACTCGAAGTTAGTCCAAATATTATCATATCATTCTTACAACCTAATAGTGTTCTCTATGAAGGTTTGCTAACTGACAACAATTTTCCACTGACATCTTTATTCTTTTCTTATACACCAAGTCAATCAACTATCCCAAACTTAAACACACTACCACTTTCAAACCTCAAGCCACCATTTTTCCTAAACCAAAGCCAATCCATGCCCCAATAGACATAGAATAACCATCCCATGATCACTTGATTCAAAAATAGTATCTACAAACCCAAAACCATACACAACACTACCAAGCATTTGATCTCTAATCCTTATAGAACAAAATTCTATCTTTCGAGCCCCTAAACATCCAAAATGTCAAGCTACAATGTCTAATGATTTTGATGCTTTGATTTGCAATGGTACATGGGAACTTGCCTATCCTACACCAACTCAGAATCTATTTGGTTATAAGTGGGTGTTTCATATCAAGCGTCATCTAGATAGGTGCATTCAGCTCTACAAGGCGGGTCTTGTCACTAAAGGCTTTCATTAACGACTAGGAGTTGATTATCATGACACATTCAATCCCATTATGAAATCTACCACAATCCAAGTGCTCTTATGTATTACTCTTTACATCGTTGGCCTATTCACCAATTGGACATCAACAATGCATTTCTTCATGGTTTTCTTAATGAAGAGGTATTTATGTCTCAACCACCTAGGTTTAGTGATGTTGTTAACCTAACCCATGTTTATAGGTTTTGCAAAGCATTGCATAGACTCAAATAAACCCCTAATGTTTAGTATTAGGGACTCAACAAATTTCTAGTCTCATTTGGGTTTCACAATTCCAAGTTTGATTACTCCATGTTCATCTACTCTAAAAACAATATCACAATTTATTCTTGTTTGTGTTGATGATGTCATCGTTACTAGCAACAACCTAAGATTTATTTCTCATTTCATTAAAAGCCTCTCCCAATAATTCTCAATGAAGGATCTCAGAGATCTATATTACTTTCTTGGTGTTGAGGTTATCTCTACTATAATGGACTATTTCTATTTCAACACAAATAAATTTAGGACCTCTTACAATGCCATCATATGTCAAAAGCTAAAGCAGTGAACACTCCATTATCCATCTCAACATTTTTTGTTCTTCTTGATGGTACTCTTTGTGCCCCAACGTAATATTGACAAGTGGTTAAAGCCTTATAACATTTAGCCACTATCCACCCCTAACATCTCATTTATTGTACACGAGTCATTTTAATTCATATCTCAACCAACTTAGACACATTGAACAGCTATTAAGCGAGTGCTTTGGTATGTCAAAAACACCATATATCATGGGTTTTTTTCTCAAATGTGGTTTTGTGCTTCTTTTGTGTGTCTTCTCTAATCTAGATTGGGTAGGAAATCCAAATGATAGAACCTCAACAAATGTATATGTTCTCTACCTTGGTTGTAACCCAATTTCTTAGAGCTCCACAAAGAATTATTGCTTTTACTATTATAGAGTTAGCATAGGTCTAGTCACTTCTTCTTGAACTTGGTATCTTTCTTGAAAATTCTCCAACTATCTATTGTGATAATATTGACACCACCTACTGTGTGCCAATCCGATTTTTTACTCTCATATAAAGCACATTGTTATTGATTTTCACTTTGTTTATGATAAGGTTTGTGTTCAATTTCATGTCTCTCGTGTTTTGAGTCAAGACCAATTTGTTGATGCTCTCCACTAAATCATTGTCCCATCAACGAGTTCTTAATTTACTTTGATCCAAGATAGATGTTTCTAATGGAACCACAAATTTCAGGGGGCATATTAGAATGAATCAATAACTTCTCCCAACCTGGTCAATGTTAGCTCATGATTCACTCATTCAAGTGAAATCAAATCCCTTAATTCTAGCTACTTTGGATGACTCTTGATTAACCAAGTTGCAATATTCCTACGGTAACATTTTTAGTTTCCTATCCTTTGACTTTTGACTCGTTGTGTACATATTTTATTGTAAAGCATTTAAAAATACACAACAATTTCTTCAATTTATTCCTCTATTAGTAAATTTTCTTGGCTCCTTTATCATATATAATAGCAGGTAAAAGTCAAATTTCTTGTAATGTAATCCAATCCTATAAATCTAAGGAGCATGTTGAATAAGTAATTCAAACTCCAAAATTTTAATGCCATTCAAATTAACTTTAGCAAAGCAAATTTCTACTTTATCCTCTTTTTTTTCTTCAAATAAATTCGATTGAGATAATTTTTTTTTTTTTAAATGTTTTGAATATTTTAGTTGCTTGAATATCTCTATTTAAAGTATTTTTGGGTGTTCTAAAACAAAGTAGAAATCAATAAAAACTCTTCAAGCAATTGTTTATCCTACATATATTTCTTTTTTTCTAATAAATAAATGAAATAAATTTAAAAAAATATATGAAAATGATTTTTTTTTACTTAAAATTTTGTATTATTTTCTTTTATATATATATATTCTTCTACTTTTCCTCTCCAATTTCTTTTCCTTGTATTTTCATTCACATTTTTTGAGAGTGAAACACCCATAACCAGGGGTCTCCAACGGGCAGGCCGGGCCGGGCCGTAAATAGGAGGCCCGCGGCCCAGCTCGGGCCGGGCCGGGCCATGCTAAAATGCTAGGCCCGCAGCTCGGCCTATGAGCCCGTGGGCTAGCGGGCTGGCGGCCGGGCCGGGCTGACGGGCTTTTTGAAATAAGCTAAAATGGCTTTCAAAAAAGTCAAGGGAAGGGAGAGGGGGGGATTCGAACCCCTCCCCTCATGTTTAAACTTCAAGGTTCTAACCAGCTGAACTACATTCTTTTTATGTTTATTAATTGAGTTAGTTATATATATATAAAAATAAAGTATATTATTTTTTAAAAAAAAATTAAAGGCTCCAGCCCATGTGACCGTTGGAGCTAAGCCTCCAACGGTCACATGGCCAATTATTATTATTATTATTTTTTAACCTTCCTATAAATACATTTTCTTCTTTATCATTTTTTCATCAAATTCTCTCTATTTCTCTCTCTATTTCTCTCACATTCTACAATATTTCAAATTCTTTTATTTTTCCCTCAAATTATACAATATTGTTGGTAGTGCAAAACAAGCATTGGTGGCTCCAAGAGTTCAAATTTGCTAGGAATTTCTGCATCGGTTCTCTAATTGAGTAACATACTTTACCCCTACTACTTTATTTTTTTGTTACATTTTTTTTTATATTTATTACTTTATTATTTTTGGCATAATATTTTATCAATAATTATAATATGACAAGTGCTTCTTCATCTAGTCCATGTGATGAAATATTATCAAACAAAAAATTTACTTCAAATATATGGAATTTTTTTTATAGAATAGAAATAATTTTAGAAAATAATAAAAAAGAAATAAAAGCAAAATGTAAAATTTGTAATAAATTTCTTACTGGTGGCTCAAATGCAGGCACAAGTCATTTAAAAAGACATCATGAAAATTGTAAAACTAAAAATAATGTAGATATTAGAAATTATATGCAATTAGGTAAAAATGAAAGTGGAAATTTAAAAACGTTTTCTTATGATGAATCTAACTGTCGTGAAGAAATGATTGATTATATAATAAGAGCAGAACAACCTTTCAACATGATGGAAACTCATGATTTTGCAGGAACAATTCAACGAGGTATTAATCCTCAATTTAAAGGTTGGTCTGGAAATACAGTTAAAAGATATATTATGAAAAAATTTTATACACAAAAAGAAATTTAAAAAAAAAAATTTGCAAATTTTGAAGGAAATATTTGTTTAACATCTGATATTTGGACATTTTTAACTCACACTGGTTTTTTATGTATAACTGCTCACTATATTGATAATGAATGGAAATTAAATAAAAGAATAATTTCATTTAAATTAATAAATGATCCACATAGTGGTAAAAATATAACATCTTTAATAAATGATGAAATTATAGATTTAGGCATTCGTGATAAAATATTGACAATAACATTAGATAATGCTGCTAATAATGATGCAGCAATACATAGACTAAAACGATATTGGCAAGTAAAAGAAGATCATGCTAAAATATTTCATGTGCGTTGTTGTGCACATATTTTAAATTTAATTGTAAAGGATGGATTAAAAAATGTTGATAGTACATTGGAAAAAATTAGAGGCATTGCATATAGTATTAATAGTTCTCAAGCAAAACATGAATTATTTTTTTATTGTTGCAAAATGTTAAATATGAAAAGAAAAAATATAAATTTGGATATGGCCATTAGATGGAATTCCACATATAAACTTTTACAAAATATTACAAAATATAGAAAAGTAGTCGAATTATATGAAATACAATTAATTAACAATGATTGTGAAGCAGATATTTATGCATTAAATGATTATGATTGGCATATTGCGGATCTTTTAAGATCTTTTTGAAATTTTTGATACTTCAACAAACATTTTTTGTGGTGTATATTATCCAACTTCAAATCGAGTTATTATGCAAATAACTAATATTTTTATTGTACTTCAAAAATATTTAAGTTTTGAAATATTTAATGATACAATATTTGCAATGATAGAAAAATTTAGAAAATATTGGGGAGAAATACCTTTATTTTTTTATATTGCTTTCATTGTGGACCCTAGATTGAAATTTGAAGCTTTGGATGAATGGTTAACAATTATTTATTTTAATGACCAAATAAAAATTGAAGAAATTAAAAATGAAATAAATTCATTATTATATAATTTATATAACTATTATAAAGAAAAATATGGTAATGATATTAATACTATTAAATTACCACCTACATCTACAAACTCCTCATCTTTTTATAAAGGAGCTCTAGAAATGTTGAAAAGTCGAAAAAAAATAACAAATAGTTCTCCAAATAATACATCTGATTTAGATAAATATCTTAATACTGATATAATTTCATTTGAAGATCAAGAAGATTTTGATATTTTAATATGGTGGAAATCACATCAACACAAATATCCTATGCTTTCTATAATTGCTCATGATGTACTAACAGTTCCTGTGAGTACAGTTGCATCAGAAGCTGCTTTTAGTGCAGGTGGAAGAGTAGTTAGTAAAAAACGATGCAACTTAGCGCCAGATGTTATTGAAGCAGGGATATGTGTGAAAGATTGGGAAATAGGAGATAAAAGGATGTACGATTCCATTCGAGAAACAGAGATGCTTGCCGATATGGAATCTTTAAAATTATCAAGATTTTCATGGATGCATGATAGTTCGCCATCACCGCCAGAAAATAATGACTAAATGTATATTATATTTTTATTTTTATTTTTTGTGGTTGAAAAATACAGATGATTGACAAATAAATAGGTGTCAACCTAGTTGGGATGTATTTATTTTGTAGTGATGTAAACTTTTCCCACATTTTCAAATGTAATTATACATTCAATGAATAAAATTTTGAAATGAATATTTTTTTTAATACTTTTTATTTTTGTAGTTTTTTTTTAAAGGGGCGGGCCTAAGGGCGGGCTTGGGTTGGGCCGGGCCTAAAGCGGGCCGCGGGCCGTGGGCTTTTTGGAGACCCTTACCCATAACGTCAAACATCATTATTGCTTCCCTCTTAGATTCCATTCAATCCACCTTTAATTTTCTTAAATTGGCATCACATGCGTGTTGATTTATTATGTTCTAAAGTCAACATCCTTCCCTATTTATAACGTTAATTATTTTAACACCTTTCTTCGTATATGTATCCAAATCTAATAACCATGTCATGGATTCAAATAGTATACGATGAACACTCTGAAAATCTACTCAACTTGCCTAAAGTGATTTGATATTATAATACTAGCACCCTTAAGGGTTATCATCCTCCCATTCTCCTCCCTTCTATGAATTTTTTGTTTTTTAATTCATATTTTGAGCAATAAATTGATTCAAAACAACTAAAACCAATTGTATTGGTTTGGTTTCCAATAATCAAAAAGTTTGATTTGGTTTAAGAATTTTGAAAATTGATGTAATCGATTCATTTTTCGATTTTCTTGTCTTATAACTGAATAAAACTGACATTTTAAAATTTATATATTGTTGTAAATGAAAAGTAATGAATGACCACATTGATGGTCATTATGAACTCCATTTACTCATCTTTAAGATGAGTAATGGGAGTTCATATTATGAAGCCTATAAAAGGATTCTTACCCCCCCATGTAAAAACATCCCGAGAAAAGAAAGAAAGTTCTTCCTCTCATTCTCTCTCTCTCTCTCTCTCTCTCTCTCTCTTTCACTTTCTCAATTCTCTTCTTTGATTCCTTCTTCCATATTATATATCAAAGTAAGATATATTTTATCTCTACTACTTTGATTGGCATTATATTTGTCCTTGTTTTACAACACGTTATCAGCACGAATTGCTCTGAAGGTAATTCTCGTATCTTAAACTTGAAGTTATTTATATAGAATAAAATTTTACATATTTACATTATTGTTGATTTGTTTTGTTACATATTGTTAAAAGTTATAAACAAATTATTTGATTTTGTTTATAATCAAAGTTATACCAATGCTATCAAGTTATTATAACTGATTTTAATAATATTGTTTTGTCATATATATGAAGTTATTTAACAATGTCGAATATCACAAAACTCGAATTTGTGGCACTTGACATTTCGGGAAAAAACTATCTATCTTGGATCCTTGATGCTGAATTACATCTTGATGCAATGAACCTTGGAGCTACGATCAAACAAGGAAATCAAGCATCCCTGCAGGATCGCGCAAAAGCATTGATTTTCCTTCGCCATCACCTCCATGAAGGTTTAAAAAATGAGTATCTTACGGTAAATGACCTTTTTACTCTATGGAGTAATTTGAAAGAAAGATATGACCACCAGAAAACTGTGATTCTCCCAAAAGCTCGATATGATTGGATGCACCTAAGGTTGCAAGATTTTAAAACTGTTAGTGAATACAACTTTGCACTTTTCAAAATCAGCTCTCAATTAAAGCTGTGTGGAGAAAAAATCACAGAGGAAGACATGTTAGAGAAAACTTTTACTACGTTTCATGCCTCGAATGTGCTCCTGCAGCAGCAATATCGAGAGCGTAGATTTACAAAATATTCTGAATTAATATCATGTCTTCTTGTTGCTGAACAAAATAATGAGCTTTTGATGAGAAATCACCAATCCCGTCCAACTGGATCTGAACCATTCCCTGAAGTGAATGCAATATCGTCCCAAACTTGTGAACGTGGACGAGGACGAGGACGTGGTCGTGGTAGTGGAAGAAATCCCCGATACCATGGTTCTTATAGTAATAATTCTTAGAAAATGAAAGCCTCATTGCACCACCAGAAGTGGAACAATACTGAGACAATACAAGAAAATGGGAAGCATTTACAAGATAAACCTCCTAAGAACCATGAGAATAATTGTTATAGATGTGGTATGAAAGGGCATTGGTTGCGTACCTGTCATACGCCCAAACATTTGGTCGACCTTTACCAAGCATCAATAAAAGCTAAAGGAAAAGAGATAGAGATGAATTTTACCGATGGTGATGGATTGGACCTAACTTACTATGACATTGATTTCTTTGGAGGTCCTAATGAAAAAACAGACCATTTGATAAATGATGAAAAAATTAACATTGATTGATGTTACTTTATATATAAAATAATATATTATTATGTCTTATATTTACATCTGATTTACTTTGTTATTTACATTATGCTCTGTTTTTTTGTTATATCTGAAATCCATGTGTTATTTGGTCTTAAGATGAATGAGGATGATGTATGTCTCGCAGACTGTGCGACCAGGCACACAATTCTTCGAGATAAAAGATATTTCCTCAAATTGACATTAATAAAAGCTAATGTAAGTACCATATCTGGTACTACAAACTTAGTTGAAGGCTCTGGAAGAGCAAACATAACGTTGTCAAATGGAACTAGATTCCATATAAATGACGCGTTATATTCTAGCAAATCTAAAAGAAATTTGCTCAGTTTTAAAGATATCCACAGAAATGGATATCATATTGAAACTATGAATGAAGATAATGTAGAATGTCTTTACATTACTTCCATTATATCTGGCTAGAAGCTTATAATGGAAAAACTCCCGGCTTTCTCCTCTGGGTTGTATCATACAACTATAAAGCCTATTGAATCATATGTTGTCGTGAACCAGAAGTTCAACGACCCAAAAGTTTTTGTTCTTTGGCATGACAGACTAAGTCACCCAGGGTCTTCAATGATGCGTCGAATAATCGAACACTCACATGGGCATCCACTAAAGAACCAGAAGATTCTTTCACCCAATGAATACTCATGTGCTGCCTGCTCACAAGGTAAATTGATAATCAGACCATCTTTTACTAAAGTCATATCTGAGTCACCAATCTTTTTAGAAAGAATACATGGGGACATATGTGGGCCTATCCATCCACCATGTGGACCATTCCGTTATTTTATGATCTTAATAGATGCTTCTACTAGGTGGTCACATGTTTGTCTCCTTTCTACACATAACGTAGCCTTTGCTAGACTCCTTGTACAAATAATCAGATTACGAGCACAATTTCCAGATTATCCAATTAAGACAATACGTCTTGATAATGCTGGCGAATTTACTTCTCAAACATTCATTGACTATTGCATGTCAGTACGGATAAATATTGAGCATCTTGTTGCTCATACTCATACCCACAATGGTTTAGCAGAATCCTTCATCAAACGTCTCCAATTAATAGCTCGACCATTACTAATGAAAACCAAATTACCTACTTCCGCCTGGGGACATGCTATTATGCATGCTGCAGCTTTAGTCCGTATTCGACCTACAACTTACCATGAATACTCCCCTTCACAACTTGTGCTTGGAAAACAACCAAATATCTCTCACTTACGAATCTTTGGTTGTGCAGTATATGTACCAATTGCACCTACACAACGCACTAAAATGGGTCCCCAACGAAGACTTGGGGTTTATGTAGGTTTTGATTCTCCATCTATCATAAGATATCTTGAACCTTTGACAGGCGATGTTTTTACAGCCCGCTTTGCGGATTGTCATTTTAATGAGAGTGTTTTCCCATCATTAGGAAGAGAAAAGTCGATTCCTGAAAAACGACGAGAAATTAGTTGGAAGGCATCTACTATGACCCATCTTGATCCTCGTACAAATCAATGTGAACTAGAAGTTCAAAGGATCATTCATTTGCAAAATCTTGCAAATCAATTACCAGATGCATTCATTGATACCAAGAAAGTGACAAAGTCACATATCCCGTCTGCAAATACTCCAGCACGGATTGATGTCCCTGTAGGACAGTTAACAAATGAATCTAAGATACGCCTGAAGCGTGGTAGACCTGTCGGCTCAAATGATGTAACTCCCCGGAAGAGGAGAACCCAAGAAAAACTTGGCACTCTAGAAGAGACCATCAAAATGACTGATCAGTTTAAAATTGATAAATCTGTAGTCCTAGAAGAGGCACAAATAATGCAGAAAGCCCCTGAAGAGGCACATATTGAACAAGAAGCCCCTGAAGAGGCACAGGTACCTGAAAATTGTGAGATCTCAGTAAGTTATGTACAAACGGGAGAAAAATGGGATCGAAATAATATTGTTATTAACAATATTTTTGCTTTCCAAGTGGCCTCTGATATCATAAGAAATGATGAAGATCCCGAACCACGAAATGTGGAAGAATGTCGATATAGAAATGATTGGCCAAAATGGAAAAAAGCTATACAGGCAGAATTAAACTCATTAACAAAACGAGAAGTTTTTGGACCTGTAGTCCAAACACCTGAAGATGTAAAGCCTGTTGGGTACAAATGGGTATTTGTGCGAAAACGCAATGAGAATAATGAGATCATAAGATATAAAGCGCGATTAGTAGCACAAGGTTTCTCGCAGAGACCTGGTATTGACTACGAGGAAACATATTCTCCCGTCATGGACGCAATCACATTTCGTTTCTTAATTAGTTTGGCAGTCTCAGAAGGACTGGATATGCGTCTCATGGATGTTATTATAGCATATTTATACGGATCCATGGATAATGATATATACATGAAAATCCCCGAAGGATTTAAATTGCCTGATGCAAATAATACAAAGCCTCGTAGCATGTACTCAATCAAGTTACAACGATCCTTGTATGGATTAAAGCAATCTGGACGCATGTGGTACAATCGCCTTAGCGAATACTTGCTAAAAAAAGGGTATGTGAATAACCCTATATGTCCATGCATCTTCATTAAGAAATCAGAAACTGAATTTGCAATTATTGCAGTGTATGTTGATGACTTAAATCTTGTTGGAACTCCTGAAGAGTTCACAAGAACAACAAATTACTTGAAAAAGGAATTTGAGATGAAAGATCTTGGAAAAACAAAATTTTGTCTCGGCCTGCAGATCGAGCATTTTCCAAATGGAGTTTTAGTACATCAATCAACATACATTAAGAAAGTTTTGAAGCGTTTTTATATGGATAAAGCGCATCCTTTAAGTTCTCCAATGGTTGTCCGATCACTTGATGTGAAAAAAGACTCATTTCGTCCTTGCGAAAAGGATGAAGAGTTACTTGGTCCTGAAGTACCATATCTTAGTGCTATTGGTGCACTTATGTATCTTGCCAATTGTACACGTCCAGATATTGCTTTTTCTGTCAATTTATTAGCAAGATACAGTTCTGCTCCAACTCGAAGACATTGGAATGGTATCAAACATATATTGCGTTATCTTCGCGGAACTACTGATATGGGTTTATTTTACTCAAGGGAATCAAAGCAACAATTGCTTGGATATGCAGATGCAGGATATCTTTCAGATCCACATAAAGGCAGATCACAAACAGGGTATGTGTTTAATTGCAATGGTACTGCTATTTCATGGAGATCTGTCAAACAAACAATGGTAGCCACATCATCAAATCATTCAGAAATACTGGCAATTCATGAAGCAAGTCGTGAATGTATATGGCTAAGATCTATGATCCAGCATATTCGGGAATCATGTGTGATTACTACTCAAAAAGTGCTATTTGATAGCTTATAATTAATCCTTTTAAACACTTTTGAGTAGTAGTTTTGGCCTTTTAACTCAATTGGCATGTTAAGAGCCCTTGAAAGCAATTTTAATCACTTTGTGTAAGTTTTGGTGTTTTTGTTAGTAATTTGATCACCAAAGAAATTCAAGTTTGAGGAGAGTTTTGAGGAATCTTGGGTAAAGCTTTGAAGTCCTTTGCCATAAGCAAATCCGGAATGCAAGGAGAAAAAGTAAAGAGAATCTGCCATGAAGCATATTCTTGATAACAGTCGTAGCAGCCACTTTTGGAGCACTTTCTGAAGTCCAATTGATGCATGCTATATACCATTTCAAAGCTCAGGAAGTCAACAATCCAATGCTTCAAACGGTGTGCAATTCGGAGTTGAAACGAAGAAGTTTTAGCCATTTCAAGCCAATCACTCCGAGCTGAAGAAAGCATTTTCCAAAGTGTTGCGAAATCTCCCTTTTGTTGCGAAGTGATTTCGCAGCCTTTTTGTACAGTAAGGTGTATTTCCTTCTGAAGTTGCCTGATTTATGCCGCAAGCTGGGAGCTAAGAACCTCAAGGTGGAAGCCAACTTCGCAGCCCTACGAAGATAGTATGTTGTTGCGAAATGATTTCGCAGCCTTTCTTGAGTGTTTGCGAAATCTCGCAGACACCATTTTCTCTTGCGAAATGGTTCCTGGAGCATCCCGATATTTGCTACCGACATTTAGAGATATTTTCTATTAGATTTTTGTTGTCTAAATCCCAAAATACTCCTTGTAAGCCACCAATTACAAGATTCCTTAGCTTTTAAGTTAGTAAAAAAGAGTAAATATCTATGTAATAATTAGTTTTATATTATGTTCATATAAATACCTCTCGGGAGCCTATTCTCAGGGAGGAGATCCTTTTGTAAAGTTTTGGGTAAGCAAGTAAAGTTCAGTTCTTTGTATCGCCTTACCTTCTCACTTTGTATTTTCATTTTCTTACTAAGTTATGAACTCTCTGAGGAGTTTTCCCCAGAGAATGAGTAACTAAACCTCTAATTCCTTGGAGCTAAAGTTGCCGGGGAAGGTTCCAAGTGCAAGAATGCAAAGCTTTGTGGTTTTAGCTAGTAATGAAGAGGAAGTGAAATCCTTTAGTGATTTCTATGTTTTTAGTTAACTTAAAACACCTTATAGTCACCTGGGCCAACACTTGGTAAGGCAAGTGATTTCCAACCATGGAAATGCACTAGTTTACCCCTTGCGAGCCTCTGGAAGGTGACTTTAGGGTAGGATTTTCTAGAATTGCCAACACTTGGTAAGCTTTTGGACTCCAAGGAGACATCCATTAGTTATCTCTTGCGAGCTTTTGAAGGGAAGTCCAAGGTTAAAGATCATCTTGAATGGTAAGTGCTCGTGGGAGGCATGAACCATTGCAAGTTGCATCAGTGAGAGAATTAAAGCTGAAATCCAATTAAAGGATGTATCTGTACAACACCAGTTAGAGAATTGACTATATGTTGAATCTCTAATGCGAGGAAAGGAACCATCTGACCGGAGCTATGTCTTTTGCATGAGGAACCACCCCAGTGAACCTAACTCTCCAAGGAATGTTTTTCTTCCTAAGTTATTCCGAGTACTTGTTATGTTAGTTAGTTTAAATCTTTACCAATCAAAGTTTGTGTTTTATTTCTTAAGCTAACCTTGAAATGAAACAAGACCAATTCACTTGGAATTGGTATCATTGATAGCTTGCTAATCCTTCCCAGTGAACGATCCTAGAGCCGCTATACTATAGTAGCTTTTTCTTTGCTACCCTAGTATATGGTGTTATAGGTTATAAATTTTGTTGATTACTCCCTCAATCAAGGAACACCAGCTAGACACGAATCAGCTGAGACACCAATTGGGCACGAATCAATGTGGACTCTCCTCTATTAAAGGTGACCCGACAACATTATTTGAAGATAATGCTGCATGCATTGCACAAATAACAGGGGGTTATATTAAAGGAGATAGAACTAAACACATTTCACCAAAATTCTTTTATACACATGAACTCCAGAATAGTGGTGAAATTGATGTGCAACAAATACGCTCAAGTGATAATCTAGCAGATTTATTCACAAAATCATTGCCAACCTCAACATTCAAGAAGTTAATACACAGGATTGGAATGCATCAACTCAAGGATATCGACATGAGGGGGAGTATGCTTGTAAAAGGGTGTTAGTGTACTGTACTCTTTTTTCCTTCGTCCAGGTTTTGTCCTACTGGGTTTTACTGGCAAGGTTTTTAACGAGGCAGTCCTAATATACCAAGAAAAGAATATTGTACTATTTTTCCTTCGCTAGGTTTTTCCTATAAGGTTTTTTACTAGCAAGGTTTTAATGAGGCATATTCTTTTAATATGGTGGTCATCCAAGGAGGAGTGTTGTAAATGAAAAGTAATGAATGACCACATTGATGGCCATTATGAACTCCATTTACTCATCTTTAAGATGAGTAATGGGAGTTCATATTATGAAGCCTATAAAAGGATTCTTACCCCCCATGTAAAAGCATCCCGAGAAAAAAAAAGAAAGTTCTTCCTCTCATTCTCTCTCTCTCTCTCTCTCTCTCTCTCTCTCTCTCCCTTTCTTTCACTTTCTCAATTCTCTTCTTTGATTCCTTCTTCCATATTATATATCAAAGTAAGATATATTTTATCTCTACTACTTTGATTTGCATTATATTTGTCCTTGTTTTACAACATATATAATATTTTATAGGGAGAATTGTGTTTTGGGCTCAACTGAGCCCAAAAATTAAGATTTGGTCCATATATCTTACATAATTAAGTCCAATACCCAAAGAAAGTCTGAAAATTGAGAAAAATAATATTGTCTTTCGTTAATCCCTAAAATACCCTTAACCCTTACATAGGCACATAGTAAGTGTGAATTTCAATTTTTTGTGTTTTTTTTTTCCCTTTTCTATTCTCTACTAAGTATTACTCATTTCTAACTCTTTTTTTTTTCTTTTTCTTCCAATCTATATTTCTATTTTTTGTCAAATAAAAAGCAATAATGTTTTTCTTTTTCTTTTTTTCATTTTTAAAGATATTGAATCTTTTTACTCTTATTATAAACAAGGATAAAAAATTTGGGATTTTTCATCCAAATATTTTTTATCTTTTTGTATTTATCTTATAGTTTAATTTTCATTTTTTATTTTAAATTTATATTACCCTTTCATTTATACTTTTCTCTTATTTTTAATTATTTTTTATATTTTCTACATTAACCATATTTTAAAAATTGACACTTCACTCTTATTTTATATATATATATATATATATATATATATATATATATATATATCCTTTTAGCTTTTTAATTTTTCATGTTTTTATTTTAATATTTTTTAAAAGATAAATTTATTGAAAAAAATAACTAAGATATGAAGTTCTAATATTATATTAATAATTTTTCTTATCTAGATAGACTAATGCAAAGTATTTTGACTCACAATAAGAAAATTGTCAATACAATTTTTTAGTGAAACTTTAGAAATTAAATTTCAATTAAAATATATTATATAAAATTTTATCTAAAAATTATTGAAAGTGGTATTTAATTTTTTTTTATTGACTTTCAAACTTATCTAATTTTTTACTTGAAAGGTAATAAAACATGTTTACAAAAAAAAAAATTAGTTTTTCATTTTTTAAATAAATGAGTATAAATATGTTAAAAGAATTAAAGATAATTTTAGTGAAAATTTTGATAAATATGATTATAATTTTAAATATAGATTCATTTGGATAAAATTTCACCAAAAAAAAAATAGTGGAAAGAAAGAATATTGCTAAAACTACAAAAACAAAATATGCAATTACAAAATTTTGATGATGAAATTTAAAAATAAAATTCAAAACAATTCTTGAGTGAGAGAATTTGAGTGCAGAAAAATCCTTGAGTGGCAAAAAATGGGAAAGTTTTTCAAAATCACTTGAAATCCTTAACAAAAAATAGTCTTGTACACCCTTTTACAATTAGTAAATTTTTTTTGTACAATTAGTGTAATACCTTTGTACAATAACTCAAATTTCACACATCATCTCATGAATATTTGACAATAAGTCGAGTAACCATGTTTACATTGGTTTTGTTTTAAAAAAGAAGAAAAATTGTTGTATAATTTTGTTTTACAATCATCATAAGTGAAGTACCTATTCAAATGACCATATACAAGTTAGATAAAGTGCATGAGATGAATGTATGCTTAATCAATGTGTGTAAGGAATGTCATCTATCCTCGGTTAGGAGAAACAAATAAACAAGTTTTTCAAAATCACTTAAAATCATTCACAAATAATAGTCTTGTATACCCTTGTACAGTTAGTATATTTATCATGTACACTTAGTGTAAATACCTTGTACAGTAACTCAAATTCCATATACCCTACTCAATGTGTAACCATATGTAGATTAACCATGTTTTCATTAGTTTGGTTCAAAAAATAATGGAAGATGGAAAAACAAAATTTTCTCTCAAACATCATTAGTGGGATAAGTATTCAAATTGTCATATGCGAGTTAAATAAAGTGCATAAGATGAGTGTGTGATATAGGAATGTGTACCTTGAGAGTGTGCAATCTTTAGATGACAAGACACAAAAAAAATTTATCCAAAATTGATTGAAATCTTTCACAAATGATAGCCTTGTATACCCCTTGTATAGTTAGAACATTTGTCTTGTATAGGTAGAATATTTGTCTTATCCAATTAAACATTTACCTTGTACAGTTAGTATAACACCCTTGTACAATGGTGCAAATTTCATCCATATGCATACATTATGTGCCATATATAATGTGTGAACCATGTTTCCAATGGTTTGATTTAAAAAATGATATAAAACATAATAACAAAAGTTTTCCCTAAACATAATTATTAAGGTAAGTATTTGAATTGTTATATGCGAGTTAAATAAAGTACATGAAATAAAAGAATTTGTGATAGAAGAGCGTATAATCCTTAGATGACGAAAAAAAAAAAAAGTTGTTCAAAATGTACAGTCTTGTACACCCCTTGTACAATTAGTGTAATAATCTTGTATAATGGTATAAATCTCATATATATATGCATAAATTATATCCACATGAGTATGTAAACTATGTTCCCAATAGTTTGACATTTAAAATAATTAAAACAAATAAAACATTATTTTATTTTATTTTCAAGGCAAAATGTAATTAAAAATAAGACAAAGAAATTACTTAAATACTATTAGTAAAACCAAGTTTATTTATTTATTTCCTTTTATTTTTGGAAATAAAGAAAAAAGAATAAAAAATTTATTTAACCATAAGAAATATGAATATAAGATCAGTTAGAAAATACCAAATTTATTTATTTATTTTATTTTATTTTTGGAATTAAAGAAAAAAATAAATAAATAATTATTTAATCATAAAAAATATTAATATAAGATATGTTAAAAAATAGAAATAACCTCAAATTTATTTACTTATTTCATTTTATTTATTTAAATTAAAAAGTAATTTATTTTAATAGATCAAAATGTACACAATTAATCTATTACTTTGTTAATTATGGATATATTAAAATTTTCTATTAGACAAAAAATAAATAAAGAAAATAAAATTAAAAAGAGTAATAAATATATATAATTTAGTTATTTAATTATTTTTCATGTAAAAGATAGTCACACAAAAACACATAATTGACCAATTCTTTTGTTTAATTGTAAACATACTATATTTTTTTATTATTATTATTAAAATAACTAATGGAAAAAAAATGAATAATCAATGAATAAAATTTAATTCTTTTTATTATTTCCATATAAAAAATAGTACTAAACAAGGTTTTCAATTTTTATTTTTAAAAATAGTTTTCATTTTTTAATTAAATGTTTTTTCAAAAATAAAATATAAAAAATATAAATCATATTACCATTTTTTTAGAAAGTATTTTTAAAAATAGTTTTTGAACATAATTTTTCTTTATTTATAATTTAAAATAGAAAATAATGCTGATTTTCAATTATTTATAAAAAAAAATTAAAAACAATGAAAAATCCAAATTATTAAAATAGAATTATTATGGTTGCGTGAATAGTAGTCTGAAAATTGTTAAAATCCAAATTTTAAAAAAGCTTATATGAAAGGTCATTGGGTATTTTAGTCCATCACTATTTTATATCCTTAAAAGGTAATATATGGAAATTTGAAGGGTATATTGGTATTTTAATATCTTATATCCTTTCTATTAATTATGTAAGTTATATGAACCAAATATTAATTTTTGGGCCAGTCCAAAACACAATTATCCCTATTTTATATTTGATAATTTTTTTATAATAAATTCTATTTAAGTAATTCATTGTTTTTATATATAATATAATCAAATTAATTTTAAATGCATTCAATTTATTTTTAATAGCATATTCAAGTTGATTTCAATTAATTTTAAAAGCAAATTAAATTTAACACCTGATATAAACTCAAATTAATCTTGGATGATTCAAAATAAACACAAATCTATTATTAGGTTGATGACTGAAAAAGGTCGTTAAGTTGGATCAAAGTTGATCCACAAAAACCAAACCAAAACCAACCTTAAAAGGCTTGATTTGGTTTGATTTTTTCTTCCAAATCTAATTGAATCAATTTTTATCACATGTAAACCAATTATATCACTTCGATTAATTTTTTACTGAAAACAAATCGAATCATCTTATTTACACCCCTAATTTTGAGTACACTTTTTTATTTTTTATTAAATAAACTTTAACATTAATTCATACCAAGAATATGTTGTTGTAGACTTGTAGTTGAAGCATTAGGTGTCGCACTCAACAGACACCCCTGATGTAAACAATCCCCCCTTTCTACAAGTTGCGAAAGGCCCAGGCTGCTATACATTAATTGCCATATAATAGGTCGATGTAATATCTTTTTCGCACTTGTCGTCTACGTCAACAGTAATTCGAACCCTTTTTTAACACATCATTCTTCATGCACTAATTTTGTTCTTTAAAAACTATATCATATCACATGGAATAATTTTTCAAAGAAATTATATATATACATATACATGTACACTGATGTGGTATTGATAGTAACATGTCCAGTGTGTTTAATCCTACCAAGAATCTTTAATTGAAGAGAGATGAGAATCTTAGTTGTGGGGAGAGAGAGAGAGAGAGATTCAAGAACATCCAATATTGAAAACACCCAATATTGCATTATCGCTGGAAAGTAATTCTATCCCACACACAGACAAATTGGATATGAAGGCAGAGATGTGGATAATACCATGCATGTACTGGATAATACCACCTAATATCTACACCCAGAGTAGCAGAAAAGTCAGAAGAAACTTAAGGCTAATACAACAGGACAATGGCCTTTCGACCTATACATATATATATATACACATTGCGATATTGTAGGACCACCATGTCCTCTTTGGACTAGTATGCGCCCTATACTTCACGGTCTACCCTAATTAATCAGCCCTGAATCGAAAGATACCCCAGTCGAGGGCAGCCAGGCGTTCCCAGATATGAATTCCCCAACAGTGAACTCTTGAGCGACACTGGCCGTGAGTTCACCCTGGTACCCACCCCACTTGACCCGCC
This sequence comes from Vitis vinifera, assembly GCF_030704535.1. Classification (NCBI taxonomy): domain Eukaryota; kingdom Viridiplantae; phylum Streptophyta; class Magnoliopsida; order Vitales; family Vitaceae; genus Vitis; species Vitis vinifera. Next base: position 21,599,142 of record NC_081809.1, read on the forward strand.
CGGACGTTGACGCCCCAGGCCCTGCATTCATGTACTCGCCGTAAAACAATGTGCTCAGGGCAAAGCTTCCAGACCAGGGATACCACCCGGAAGGGGGAATTGAGCCATCCAAGTATGACTGCATGATCACAGTTCTGGAATACTTCTTCCAGGGTCGGCCAAGATACGTGGTGGACCCCTCTGTCGTGATCTTGCAGTTATGTATCGAGATTCCGGTGTTCTGATTGGGATCCTCCCGGCCCTGGGCCGTCACGAAGTTGTTATTGCTGGATTTTCTGGCGTTAAGGTTGCAGCTCTGGAAGACAACCGCGGAGTTTCCGAAAATGAAGTCTACGGTCCCATATATATCAGTCTCTCTGTAGAATTGACGCTTGGAGAGAGTGTAGAGGGTGTCCTGGTAACCGATAATGGAGCATCGGAAGACCACAGATCGATCCGATCCGACTCGAAGGGCAACAGCCTGCCCCTTGCCCGGACCCGCATCGTTCTCAATGGTTATGTCCCGAGCAATGAATCCATCGCCCATCACACCTGAAGGACCCAAAGTTAGCAAGGTGGCATCATTTTCAGCAAAAATTTGCATACTTCCAACAAAGAAAAACAAATATCATCTAAGAAATCCAACCTTCTTTTTCTTTTTTGGTAATTTGGATGTCGATAAAATAATTGAAAAAAATAATTAAATTATTTAAAAAAATAATTCTAATTTTTCCCTACTTTATTTAAAAAATACATCAAAAAATTAATAATAAAGGTTGACTATTTTTAAAGCTTATATTTGTTAATTAATATTTTTAAATAAAGGTGGACTACATCTTTTATATTATTACTTAATATTAATAATAAGTTTATTTTAGTTATATTAGTTAATATCAATAAATTACTTTTTAATTGAATAAAAAAATATATATTTTGACTTTTTCTATTCAACCAAAAGACAAACAACATCTTATACCAAAAGGATAATAAAATAACTTACTATATATATGAACAAAAATAAAGTTAAAAAAGAAAATCTATGATACTTATTAATATCTAATTGAACTTTTAATATATCCACGTAAAATTAGTATCGATTATTTAAGCAAATAATTAAATAGAATTATTAAAGAAAGCAAAGAAGTTTAAGTATGACCTAATTAGATCATGGATGAGATATAAAATAATAAAACTTCATGTACAAAGTAATAAAATTAAGGTAGGATTAAGTTATGCATATAGTAGTCCCTGAGTTACAATAATTTCTCCATATGGTACGGAAGAGGTACCATTAAGTATCATAATCGAATGTTCAGACCAATATAATGATATCATAATTGAATGGATCGTATGTGTTCATATTTCCACTTTTTAAAATTAATCGATGTCCTCTATATGTTAATATATTTGTTTTTATGAGTTTCATCATATTTGTCAATATGTTTGTTTCGATGGATCTCATCATATTTGTTAATATGTTTGTTTCTATGGGTCTCATCATTTTCACATTGTTTTTAGTACATGTCAATTTATGTTTATAACATTGTAATAGAAAATCATTTTCATGTGACAATATAAATTGTTTTATTATCTCACTATATTTTCAATTATCTAGATTTAAATTATTTCTATTAAATAATGAATTTTTTATGGTTCTTAAACCTTGACTTAAAGTGATTAAGACACTCCTTGGATTATTTAAAAATATCTTTACGATAATTTTAAAAATTCAATTTTAATTTAAATTTTAAAATTATTGCTTTGGACTGTTACATCAAAATAATAGAAGGTTGCAATTTCATATATTTGATTTTCTAAAATAATGGCCATTTTAAAAATAATTTCGAAAAAAATAATTAATTAATTTCTTAAAAAATATATGTTTAAGGATGAAAAGATCTTACCGACGGTGGCGGAATCGTAGGTTGAGGAGCCGCCAGCGTAACTTTTGTGACCCACAATGACGGTTTTGCCCTTCCCGTCACCTACTAACATAACGTTTTTTTGGCTGGAAGGGATCTTAAGACCCTCGTCATAAGTCCCAGCTTTCACGTGAATTACGGTTCTACCCTCGCCCTCCAATGTGACCACCATCGCTAAAGCCTCACCAATTGTCTTGTGTGTCCCACTGCCATCCTTGGCCACCACTGCAGTGGCCCCAATCTCCTCTACAGAAGCTTCCAGAAGCTTCCTTTCCGCCGCCGTCACCCACCCCGGAAACCTATCCGACAGCAGCCTCCGGTGGTGGCCGGCGGTGTTGGTTCTTTGTGCCTCCTTTGATGGCCTTGTGGACATATGGAGTGCTAGAGAATTGCTGATGGAGTAGGTCAAATTTTGTGCCATGGGCCGCATTAGACCATTTTGGCCTCCAGTCTGGTAAGTCTGGATGCTCTCCAGGCATGTAGCTTGGTTGGTCAGCGCAGCGCTGAGCCAAGTTTGGACGTCGTCGGGATCTTCGATTAGGGTTTTGCGGCGGTTCGCGACGTTGGTGAGTTGGTCTAGAGTGTCATCAAGTAGCTCCATACAGTCATCGGTGCCGCGAACGATCTGAGTCTTGTGATCAAGCAGCCTGAGATCATGAACATGGGCACGGGCTGATCGCGCTTGGTTGAGGCTGAACTGCACTGAAAGATCGAAGAGGTCGGCCTGGGTTTGAGGGACAGCGCCATTGGTGGATGAGAGGAGAGCTGACTGGCATGCTGTTTGGTAGAAGGTGGCTTTGCAAGCTGCAGAGACAATGGCTTCCATAGAGGCTTTAGGGACTGTGGAGGTGTGGGAGGATGAGGCTAAGCCTGAAACTGCAGTGGTTAAGGCCAACACTAGAAAGATTGTGCACCCCCATGAAAGGTGTTTGCTTGGTGTGCCACCATGGGAGGAGCTTGGTCTTTGATGAAACATGCTTATTGAGATTAAGCGAATAAGAGAGAAAGAGAGTAGGCGAGAGTTGAGGATGGATCAAACACAAGCCTCAAACCCCTATTTATAACAATTTTTGTTGCATCATCCCTCGCATTGCCAGTAAATCACTGTCTAACATCTTTTAAGGTTTAAGGTTTAGGGTTTAAGGTTTAAACTTTAATGTTCGACTATGCATGTTCGACTGTGCATGCACAATTGAGTTTTATGTGTGATATAAATAAAAAAGAAACACGTCATCATTCGAAAAGAAAAACACTATAAGCACTTTTATAAAACAAAATTTATAATCATCCATTATTATCCGAAAGCAAATGCATGGTAATACTTGAACTTGATAAAGGAGAACGAAAAGTTGTCAAAAGAGTGATAATTGTCACATTGATGTATTAAGTTGGGTGGATCCCGCAACAAGAAAATATAAGAATAGTCACATAGAAGACTAGCTAGCTAGCTAGCTTAAACTTGGTGGTTCAAAGTAAGCACCAATTAGATGAATTTAATTTTCAAAGTCTTTGTCGCCAAAAATGAAAAGAAAAAGAAAAATATGACCACATAATATTAAAGTATCTTTAAACAAGAGGCATCAAATCGTGAAATTAATTAATAAAAAGTTCTATGGCTTTCCAACCACACCATTTCCTTCTTCTTCTTTTTTAACCTCTTTCATTTTATTGGCTCCATTTTCTTCCAAGATGTGATAAGTTGAATGATGGGCATATTGAGTTATTTTATCCATATGACTAAGAGAATTATAAACGTGTATCATGATAATGAAAACAAATGTTTTTAAATAATTGGTGCTTTTAAAAAAAAAAGGAAAAATAATAGTATTCCATGATTTAAAAAATGACTTATGCCTGATTTGGTAACTGTTTTTAAAATGGTATTAAAAATTAGTTTTTGAGAACTATTTCTTGATGTTTTATAAAATAAAAATCTGTTTGAATTTTTGAAATATTTTTAACATATTTTTAATTTTTTTAAATATATTTTTTTAAAAAAATTATATCTAATGATTTATTTTTAATTATTTTATATGTTTGTATAATTATTTTTTAAAACAATCCTCAAAAACAAATGAAAGCAACTACATGTATTTTTTAAAAATATCTTATTTTCTAATTATCAAATGTGTTTTCCTTTTTAAAGGACTAGAAAATTGTTCTTAGAAATAATTTTCAAACAAATCCTTAACTTTTTTCTTTTAAAAATAAATAATTCCTAAAAACATGTTATTTTGCTACCAAGAAGACCCTTTCAAAGTTTGTTCTTTTCTCTATATATAAGTTTTTTTTTTTTTGTTTTTTTTGGTGTTTCTTTCCTTTGATGTATCCCTAAGGCTTGGAACTGTCAAAAGAAAAATAACATGATGACAAGAGCAAATTGGAAACGTATAAAATGAGTGCTGAAATTCAAAATTGGCGTCCAGATTATTCTAACCCAAGAAAGGAGTTAATCATAAATCAAGTCTGGTCCACAATCCCAATGGAACCCACCATGCAGTTAGTGACCTGCCCCTATAATAGTCAACAAAGTTCACCTTACTCACCTTGGGCAATTAGCAATTTTGATTCTTTCCATAGTCTTTACCGTCTACTAGGCAGTTATTAAAAAAATTTACTTTCAAACTTTAAATTTTTTTTTTTTCTATAACTTATTATAAATTTTGTAGAATAGAAAAAATCAAAATATTTTTTTAAATAAAAAAAATAATATATTTATTTTTATTTACTTTTTAATACTTAATAAAAATAAAATATTATAAAAACAAACTTAATATTTAAAAGCATTAATTACTATTTAGTAAGAGAAACAAACACCACCACCACCTAAGGCTCCGATATTTCAATTTCTAAAAACGGCCAAAAATAATTTCCAAAAAATCTTAATTCTCATGTTGCCTTTATATTGAAAAAAGATAAATTAAATGTAATACATTTTGAATTTCCATTTTGTATTTAAATTGCATGTGAAGTTAATGAACTTAAGAATGGAAAAAAAAAATTCTAAGTTTAAGAAAAACCAAAGAGTGAGATTTTTAGCCTCTAAAATCTCATTTAAGGTTAATTCATTGACCTCTTTATGGTTTTAGTTAAATACACCTGACCTTCATAGGTTTGAAATTTCATCATACACCTCCTTTATTTTTATCGGAAGTTAAACAAAAACAAAAAATGAAAAGGACAATGAAAATATGTGATAAAATTTCAAACTTATAAAAATTAAATATATTTAGTTAAAAACTTAAGGAAGATGAATGAAATTAACCCAATGAAGATTTTTCGCGATTGATATTTTTCCTACGAGCACTCTACCATCCATCATATAAATAAACTAATTAATCTGATATACAATGATGACAGCTCAAAAGGGAAAAATAAATGCCACCATTTTTGGTTGTCCTTGTCTAAGTGAAAGATGGACAATTTCCGTACATGAAAAGCAAATCAGGAAAATGAGAATTATTTGCCTGATTATGGTGAACCTGTAATGAAAAAAAAATCTAAAAATGTAGAAGGATCTGTGATTACTGAAATATAACCAACAGATTAAGATAGATTTTGATTTAAAATAAATGAAAGCATTGTATCAAATCGATCGAAGGGATAATACCAACAGAAAAATGAGTGGCATTGTGTGGCTTTGCTTGTTGCTCCTCTCCATTCACAGACAAAAACTAGTGCTGTATATAGTAGAAGGCCCACTGCTGAAAGAGATGTGCTGGATGTCCACAAGTCCAAGCATGGAAGGCAATATGATGGTTTCATACCCACGGAATGCTAAAAAGCTAGTTTCTTTACAGAACTTTTCATTGAAGTTTCAATACTGAATTATACCCCTCTAATCAAACAGTCCCTTCAACCTGATCCAGTTCTCTTATCTACAGTGAGACTATTAATTAGCATAGTGCATTCTTATTCACTACTTGTAGCTTTTCTCAATAATACTTGATTAGAAAGCTTACCAAAATATGCATAATTGATTAGATCGAATAGCTGGCTAATTTCACCTACAAATGCAAATATAAAGTGGCTGATATAAGTGGAATGGGGTCTACTACTATGGGACCTTTTGGAGTTTGCAGGCATAATAGTCCTTAACCATCAATTCATGAATGGGTTTTGTTAACAACCGATGAATTATCATTTGCTAGTCTTCTCATTATCGCATAATTAATAGTGGTGGGCCGAAAAGCCAAGGAGAATTGGTCAATGAAAAACAAGATGGGGGCCTCAGCTTGTGGTTGTTGGTGAGCTTTTGAGATGGATTCTTCACCAGCCTAGATTTATATATATATAGTTTGCTAGAAATGAAATTATTGCAGTCTTTCACTCTTAAAAGAAGCTTTAAAACCATGGGTGATGGAGTAAATATGGCCAAGATGCATATGTATGGTTAGGAATATTCCACTCATCAAAGATATTTTCCAATTTAGATATATGAGAAGTATGCCAAATATATATACTGATATTGTAATTTAAGTCAGATGTGCAAAGAAATTAGCAAACCCCGCCTTAGGCATTTGAAAGTTCCTTCTTTCAGAGCAAAGTAAAATCACTCGACTTCATGGTTTGACCAGAAAGAAACACAAAATCTAGTTGCCAAGAAAAAACTATTGCAAGCATAAGAACATAAGACATATCAATGGCCACGTACCTTGCTCTAACACCTAAAAAAAAGAAAAATCTAGTCAAGGGAACTTCCGAAAAGAAGCTTAAAATTCAAATAAAAGTATTGTTTGAAAGAAGGAACAAGGGATATTGATGAAAAGATCTCTCTCTTTACGGTATAAACAAAGGTAATCTAGCCTCCTTAGTAAGATTAAAGAGAGGAACAAGTCGTCCCTAGTTCCCTTGTGCTGACAAAATCTAAACCCTCTCTTCTATTTTTCACTGCACATTTTTTAATAAAGAGGTATGTTCAGAAAATGATCTTTTTTGCATCCAACTTGCCAAATTATTTGAAGAAAATTTTAGCATTTCTTTTTCATTTTTAATTTTTTTTTTTTTTCTTTTGAATATGTTACCATCAAAAGTTAAAAAATGATGAACAATCCTCATCCTGTTCAGCCAAATTGACATCAACTAACAAGCTTGGACTGACAAGTGTCCTTGTGTTAATAATTATAAGCTCTCAATGGTTTGAGTTTCCACCAATCATAAGAAATTTTTTGACAGACTGATAATCAGCTTATCTTGGCTCATTTGCACCTTGAGACAGGTGAAAGAATAAACTAGAAATTCAGTCCTTTCTCCTAGGAAAATCGAAACAATGGGCTGAAAAGCTCAAGGGGACATTAACTTTATTAATCACATTATCAATTCATCATTTGGGGAGTGTCATAATCCAATTTTTGGGTGGAAGGTTTATCCATAGGAAGCAATAGCCATCAGTTCTGAATTAGATGTTGGAAAAGGTACTAATGGCCAACGCCAAGTCGCCAACCACTACTTATCTTTCTAATTATCGTTAACTGATCGGCAAGTGCTTGATTCTTGTTAGTTTGCTTGTCCAATTGCTCTTGGACCCCCCTGATTACAACGCCATGCACTATTCCATTTAGAATATTTACGTCATTTTCATGCAGGCAACTTGTAGGGAAAAATGCTTTATGTGTCAAATCCACTTAGCCTGCAATTATGTTCTAAGAGATAGAAAGAGTATCTTGAAAAGTAAGGAAAAAGACACGAAAACGAAAAAGTGTCTGGAAATTAATTGGTCATTTTTTTCCAAAATTTCATGGCTGTGTGGTTGCTCCCAATAAGAAAGGGCACCTGACTACGACAAAATAAGAGTAACTTCCGCTTGAAAATTAATCTCAGGAAAAGATATATGTATGTTATACGTAGCTTGAAGCCCACGAAGTCTACTGCAAAAACTTGGAAATTCTATGCAAGTGATGCTGTTCAGACTCGTCGACAAAACAGTAGAAGCTAAAGACTCTTGACTGCGACTATTCAACATAAAATGTGATTGAGAAGGATACACACTGGTATAAGACTTGGTCAGTCTTGTATTTAATTTTATTAGAATTCATGGAAAATAAGTCTTTTCATGATTAATAGACCAGAGAGCAAGTGTCCTTTTCAGGAATAAAGCCCTTCACACTTGGGTCATAATTTGCTTGGAGAACTTGGAAGTCTTGGCAAATAATTACGCTTAAAAGCTTGACAACTTTACAAGAAAGACTTATCAGGATATCATTTTTCCTCTAAATTTTTAGGGTACAAAAAGGGATAAAAAGTTGGCTAACTCATGCCAAGGAAATTTGGAGTTTATGTTGGATGGTAGTTGACTCAAGGAAACTTATGGGATTGAAGCAAACATAATACAATTCTCGTACAATTCTCGTACCCACACGGCAACCTATTTGGGTATCTTGGGGTTTTAGAAGTACAATTCTCGTACTTGGTTTAGTTGAGTGTAGATAGAGCACTACCACCTAAGGGGCTTTGGTGGAAAAGTCCCACCTTTCCAAAAAGGCATATTAAGTCACCCCTTTTTCCTTTTAGCTTGTGATTCTGTTTACCCTTGTACTTCCCTCCTCTCCCCTCTTCTTCCCATTTTTTTATCTTTATTTTTTCCAAATCTGCCTAACTCCAACCTACCAACTTCAAATCTCTCCTTTTTCGAATTAAGGGTAGTCACCAGAACATTCAATCATTTATTTCTCCAAGTTTTAGGTTTGGTTCAACCCCTGAATGAAGGTATTGCTTCAATCTCTACTCCCAAATCAATCCACTTCTAGGCCAGCTAGCTAGATACCATTATTTGGATGCTGAGAAGAAATAACAAGAAAATGAAAGAATTTTGGCTTACTTGATCTTATTTTTCTTTTCTTTTTAATTTTCTGTTGTGATGTTTTTGTTTGTAATCATGTGCCTAGATTTTTTTAGGTCAAGAAAGTGAGAAAAAGAATATGGAAATGAAAATATAATTCCTTTTGTTTTTCTTGAAACAAAAGAGGGATTTGGATTTTAGTAAGTACTTTATAACTTGGGTTTTGGAATTCTGCTTTTATTCTTTGATCATTCTGGACATGTAAGTCTAATCTGATAATTTTATTTATCACTTTTTATAATCTTATTATAATTTAATATCAAGTCGTCAAATTATGAAGTTTTGAGTAGTCTGTCTTACATGATGTTAAGAGCATTGTGTGATTGCATTTTTTTTTCCTATAGTAAAGTTCAATTTTTGTAATCATTGAATTTGTGAGAGTTTGGTTTAGAAGTTGATAGTGCTTGTCGGTCCAATGAGGGTAGGCAATTAACTTAGAAATTCCGAATTTTTCATTCACTTTTATTAATGATTTGATCTCATTCACCTTGCATAATGATGTATTATACAAGTAAAATATCTTCTAAAACTATTGTTATGCATGCTTTAATTAAAGATAAATGTCATTAGTATTATTTTCCATTGTCCAATTTTGTGGTTAAAAATGAGATTGATTTTATTTTTTTATTTTTTCTAAGTAAATCATATCTAATTCTATAGGTCCAGTAATTTGTTTTTGTAATTGAAAAATGCTAAGAACACAAATAGATGTTGAATATATCAGGGATGGAGTCTTGGTTGAACCTATTGATGTGTTTCTTAGGATAATATTTGAACAATTATAGAAATGATATACGTGTCAATAGAAAACATTTTCAATTAATCCTAAATTATAGATATCTAATGTGAAGGAGAAGTAACTACGTTCCAACTTAGTCCAATTATGAATGATAATGGTATAACTTAGATGTTAGAATACCAAAGAAATTTGGAATGGATAAAGTTGAATTATTTGTTAGATAAAGGTTTAGAATTTAGGATAAGATATTCAAAAATTTTGGTTTCTTCTTTGACTAAAACATAGGTTTATAGATGACTCAGTCATATTTAATTAATGCATTTATTTATGTTAGTGGCCTTGGTTGTTGATATATTGATACTACAAATTCATAACTTGATTAATCAAGTTTCTTGTATTTAGGAGAATATTCATGTTTTAGTGGAGACATATAAAATTTTCTAATTTCTATTGTTAAATTTAGTTGTTTAATTCACTAATTTTTTTGTTGATAATTGGACTATGACATTACAATTTTCCTTTCCCCAACCATACCATTTTCCTTTCCCTTGCTTGAGTTATCTACATCATTATACATACCTTTACTTGAGGTATCCATACTAGCCTCTTCCATCCCCCTCCTACCACTATTTGAGACTTTCCACACCATTTACCCTTCCCCCCATTTAAGCCATTTGTATCATTAAACCCACCCCCAACTAAGTCATTCATACCAATCCTTTCCTCTTCCCCTTCCCCCTCCCCAAGACTTCCACACTATTTACCTTCCCCTACTTGAGCCATATTCTTCATTGAACCCATCTCCACCTAAGTGTCACGGACTTGGTATTTTCCTAAGCTCATGCAGCACTTAGATAAGTCAAAACCCTTAATCTTGCTAAGTTAGCCTTACTCCCGATGCTTGGCTTGCTAGGCTAAAACGCACACAACTTGGAAGCTAGTAGGCAATAGGAAGCTTTATTACTCTCAAATGATGCTTTACAAATGTTTTGGAACTCACTTGCTTGGTTAGGAAGTGATTTTAGGTGGTTTTGGGCGGTGTCTTAGCCAAATGAGGCCCTCACCTATTTATAGGCATCAATGAAATTCTCTGGAACCCACAAAGGCTCCCTACTATCCTAGAATTATCTAGAAGACTTTATGCAAAAACTATGTACAAGTATTCTTTGAAAGTTTCTAGAACATCTCATAGGTTTCCCTTGTTTTCCACCCTTGATGTAGAGAAGTGTTGGGTTTCCTTGTATGTGAGGGAGTGGCCCCATATGCTTGGGGCCCAAGTCAGTTACATTTAAAAAAAAAAAGTAAATCGGGAAAAGAAAAACAGAGAGAAGAGAAGAGAGAGAGAGAAAAAAAAAACATATTTGCCCATATTTCATCAACAAGTTGATCTCGTTTCATCTGTGGTCCGATCGAGTTGAAATTTGGATGAGAGGTTTGAAACTCAATTAACTACAATCTGAACGGTGGAAATTAGATTTTGATCTTGGGAACTGGTGTTACTGCCCATGAACAATAACGGCGTTTTTTAGGGTATACTTTCTCCAATTTTTCTTTATTTCTTTTGCCAAAAGAAATTGTATAATCCAAGGCTATATGTGCTCTTGATGTATTTGGCAGCATCAAATTATTCTAGAGAAGACAGGTGTAACCCATTATTATTGATAGTGGAAGTTTGAACTGGACTAGGTCTCATGGTTTTTCCCTTTGTATTGGGGGGTTTTCCACGTAAAAATTTTAGTGTCTGATTTATTTTTCTATTGCATGAGTTTATTTATTTATTGTTGCTAGTTGCTATTACCTATTTAATTTTGCACAAAGAAATGGTAGAAAAATTCTAGGGTTTGTTGGAATATTGTGAATTCACCCTAACAAGTGGTATCAGAACCAAGTTGATTAGCAGTGGGATCTCTTGTGTGAATTAAATGGAGAAGACTGACAATGGAATGATTAAACTCGCAGCTTTCAATTATTCAATTTGGAATGCTAGGATGGAGGATATTCTATATTACAAAGAATTATTTGAGCCCATTGAATGCAAGGGTTATAAGTCAATTACTACAACTGAGGATGAGTGGAAGAAATTAAATAAGAAAACCATTGGACAGATTAGGTAGTGGGTTGATCAGAGTGTCTTCCATCATGTAGCCAAGAAAGTTGGTGCATATAGCCTTTGGTAGAAATTAGAGAGTCTTTATGAGAGAAATGCTGCACAGAACAAAGCCTTTATGATAAGAAGACTTGTGAATTTAAAGTACAAATATGGTAATAGTGTTGCAGAGCATCTCAATAATTTTCCGGGACTGTTAAATGAGTTGTCTACCATGAAGCTTGAGCTAGATGATGAGGTACAAACTTTACTTTTATTGAGTTCTTTACCAGACAGTTGGGAAACTTTGGTGGTATCCTTGAGTAATTCAGCCCCAAATGGTGTGATAATTGTCAACATGGTAAAAGACAACATGTTTAATGAAGATTCTAGAAGAAAAGGGTTAGGTATTTCCTCTAATACAGAAGCACTTGTTACAAAGAGGCGGAGGAGAAGTAAAAGCATAAAACCTTCCAATGATTATAACCATGACAAGTCAAAAGGAAAGTTAAAGTCCAGAAAAGAGATAAAGTGTTTTTATTGTGGCAAGTCAGGGCACATTAAGAGAGAATGCAAAAAATTTAGAAGAGAACAATTTAAAGGAAAATGTGAAGAACAGAAAGATGACAAAGACATTGCAACAGTTGCATTTGATGGTGATACGATCATTGTTTGTGATGATTTGTGTGTAAACCTGGCATGCCAGGATTCCACTTGGGTGGTTGATACAACAACGTTGTTTCATATCACTACACGTAGAGATTTCTTCTCTTCCTACACCAATGGCAGTTTTGGTTGGGTTATGATGGAAAATGAAGCAAAATGTGAAATTGTTGGCATGAGAGATGTAGAGCTAGAAACTAGCATTAGGTGTAAATTGGTTCTGAAAGATGTTAGACATGTTCCTGAAATGCGCTTTAGTTTGATCTCTGTTGGGAAGCTTGATGATGAGGGCTACCATAGTCACCTTGGAGATGGTAAATGGAAGCTTACTAAGGGTTCTCTTGTTTTAGCTAGGGAGAAGAAAAACAATACTCTCTACAAGACAGAAACGAGACTAGTCAAGGGAGAGGGGAACATTATTGAGAATGAAGCATCTACTGAGTTATGGCATAAGCGGCTTGGTCACATAAGTGAAAAGGGACTTCAGGTTCTTTTCAGAAAGAAGTTTCTACTAGTTAAAGGTACGTCACTATTACCTTGTACACATTGTCTGTTTGGAAAGCAAAATAGAGTTGCATTTTGTAGATTTCCTTCACATAGAAAACCAGATATTCTTGATTTAGTTCACACTGATGTATGTTGTATGCAAAGTAATACTCTTGGTGGCACACTATATTATGTGACTTTTATTGATGATCATTCAAGAAAGGCGTGGGCATATGCTTTGAAATCCAAAGACCAGGTACTTGATGTATTCAAAGATTTTCATGTGAAGGTTAAGAGACAAACTGGAAAGCAGTTAAAATCTGTCAGAGCAAACAATGGTGGTGAATATAGGGGGCCATTTGAGCAATACTGTAGAAGTCATGGCATCAGGCTTAAGAAGATGGTTCCTAAGACCCCACAGCAAAATGGTGTAGCTGAGAGAATGAATAGAATCATCTATGACAGAACAAGGTGTATGCTCTCTCATGAAAAATTGCCTAAGTCTTTTTGGGGTGAGTTCATGAGGACATTCGTTGATTTGATTAATCTATCTCCATCATATCCTTTAGAGAGTGATATTCCAGAGAGGGTTTGGACAGGAAAATTTATTTCCTTTGAGCACTAAAGAGTGTTTGGCTGCAGGGCATTTGTTCATGTTCCTAAAGACGAGCTGTCCAAGCTTGACAGCAAGACTAAACAATTTATCTTCTTGGGTTATTCAAATGAAGAGTTTGGGTACAGGTTATGGGATTCAGCTACCAAAAAGATTATAAGAAGCGGAGATGTTGTCTTCTTCGAAGATCAAACCATTGAAGACTTGGATCAAGTTAAGAAGCCAAAGCCTTTTAGTAAAGAACATATTGATTTGGGTCTAGTCTCTCCTAACTCTATGGGACATAATGAACACATGGAAGTTGTGCAAAAAGAACAAGTTGATACAGTTGACAGAAATGATGAGTCGGCAGTTGACGATGTAGAAGAAAATCCTACAGTTGAGAATGATGGCTTAGAACAACAACAAGAACAAGCTATTTCAAAGTTGCCTACTAAAACACAGTTAAGAAGATCTACTAGAGAGCGTCAACCTTCCAAAAGGTATACTAGTGATGAGTAATTGTTGCTTTCTGATGGGGAGGAGTCAAAAAATTATCAAGAGGTTTTGCTGCATGATGAGAAAAAAAAGTGGTTGAGAGTTATGCATGAAGAGATGAAATCCTTGTATAAGAACAACACTTACGAATTGATGGAGTTGCCTAAGGGTAAGAGAGCATTGAAGAATAAATGGGTACTGAAAAGGGAGCCTGAACCAAACAGATCATAACCAAGGTACAGGGCAAGATTGGTTGTGAAGGGTTTTAGTCAGAAGAAAGGCATTGAATTTGAAGATATTTTCTCGCCTATGGTTAAGATGTCTTCGATCCGAGTTGTGTTAGGTTTGGCTACCAGTATGAATCTAGAGATTAAACAGCTTAATGTGAAGACTGTTTTCCTCCATGGTGACTTAGATGAGGAAATATATATGGAGTAACCAAAAGGGTTTACAATCAAAGGCAAGGAACACTTAGTGTGTCAACTAAAGAAAAACTTGTATGGTCTCAAGCAGGCACCAAGACAATGGTACAAGAAGTTTGATTCCTTCATGGTTGAGCATGGGTATGATAAAACTGCTTCTAATCATTGTATGTTATTCTCTGATGGAGAATTTATTATTCTCTTACTATATGTGGATGACATGTTGATTGTTGGTCATGATACTGGTAAAATTGATAAACTGAAAATTGAGATGAGCAAGTCATTTGAAATGAAGAACTTGGGGTCTGCAAGTCATATTCTTGGTATAAAGATTTCTTGAGATAGGACAATTGGAAAATTGTGGCTATCTCAAGAAAACTATATTGAGAAGGTTTTAGACAAGTTCAACATGGGTAAAGCAAAACCAGTGAATTCTCCACTTGGAAGTCATCTAAAATTAAGTTCCAAACAAAGTCCTTCAAGTGAGAAAGAAAAAGAAGAAATGCGAAAGGTGCCCTATGCATCAGCCGTGGGTAGCTTAATGTATGCCATGGTGTGCATGAGGCTTGATATTGCTCATGTTGTTGGAGTTGTTAGCAGGTTCCTTTCTAATCCTGGCAAAAAACATTGGGCTGCAATGAAATGGATTCTCAGGTATCTAAGGAGTACTTATAAGACATGTTTATGTTTTGGGACTGAAAATTTTGTGCTTGTAGATGCACAGATGCAGATATGGTAGGGGATGATGATTCTAGAAAGTCGACTTCTGGTTATTTGATCACTTTTTTAGGGAGAGCAGTGTCATGGCAATCAAGGTTGCAAAAATGTGTTGTTTTATCGACCATAGAGGTTGAGTATATTGTTATCATTGAAGCTAGCAAGGAGTTACTATAGATGAAGAAGTTCTTACAAGAATTGTGTTTATAGCAAGAAAGGTATCTACTCTACTGTGATAGTTAGAGTGCTATTCATCTCAATAAAAATCCAACTTTTCACTCTAGATCCAAGCATATTGATGTGAGATATCATTGGATTCGTGATGCACTAGAGATGAAATTGTTTTGCCTTGAGAAAATCTGTATTGATGAGAATGGATCAAATATGATGACAAAACCAATACCTATAGAGAAGCTACAATTCTGTAGAAAGCAAGCGGGCTTGGTAGAGCTCCTCACATAGTTGGGAGGGGGAGATTTGTTGGGCTCCCTCGTATGTGAGGGTGTGGGCCCCATATGCTTGGGGCCCAAGTCAGTTACATTTATAAAAAAAAAAGTAATTCGGGAAAAGAAAAACAAAGAGAAGAGAAGAGAGGAAAAAAAAAAACGTCTGCCCAAATTTCATCAACAAGCCAATCCCACTTCATCTGTGATCCGATCGAGTTGAAATTTGGAGAAAATGTTCAAAACTCGAGTAGCTACAATTTGAACGGTGGAGATCAAATTTTGAGCTCGGGAACTGGTGTTACTGCCCATTAACAGTAACGACATTTTTTGGGGTATACTTTCTCCAATTTTTCTTTGTTTCTTTTGCCAAGGGAAATTGTATAATCCAAGGCTATATGTGCTCTTGATGTATTTGGCAGCCTCTAGAGATTATTCTAGAGAAGACATGTCACGCCCCAAGACCCACACCAAGGGTGTGACGATCATTTCACACCTCAAACCCGAAGGCTTAAATTGTAACCTGACCCAAACATTTATCTTGTAACTAGAAGTTACCCATTATCAAATACCTGTTCAGAGTAGCGGAACAAAATTTTAAAATCTTCAAAACTTAACTTTAAAACTAAGCATCCATCAACCAAAATCCATTATCCAAATAGATTTCAAATTCAAACAATTCAAGTGCTAACAAAAATTTTCATAATCTCCAAATCTCAATTTCAAACTATCTTTAAAAAAATTTTAAAGTTCAATATCTAAATAGCTTCCAAAATCCAAATAATCCAAATGAACATAAACTTATAAGCTAACAATGTCTAAAATAACATCATAAGCAAAATCCTAATGATGACCATTCCTCGACCTAGCCATCACTCATCGCCCAAACTAAGGGTACCTGAAAAGTAATAGACAAATAGGAATGAGCTCAAAGCCCAATAAGGAACATTAATGCAGTCCATGGATCAAATATTTCAAGTTCACTTACAAAATAGGATATATTATAACTAATTATTTTCATAATCCTTTGAGTTAGTTTTGCCAATACATTCAAAACTTGTAATTGTATACTTTCATTTCTTATTCAAACATTTTCATATCAAATTCAGTCAAAACATTCAAATCATTTATTTACTCTAATCATCAAACATTAAATGGTGCCCAATTAGGTAGAACTTTTCAAATAGGTGGCTAGCCTCAAATTGTTCCTTTAAGGTGGACGAAACCAAACACTACTAGTACTAGTAACCTCTAACCAAACCCCTAGAGGCTGAAGTCCAAATCAATTACATTCCCCACCAAGAAATGTAAAGGTCAACTATAATATCTCGTTGACAAGGGTCAAAAAGTCATAAGTCAACTATTATATCTCGTTGACAAAAGTCAAACACTTATTTCAATTATTCAAATTTGCAAAACATAATATCTCTAAATTTCTCTGTTGTAAACAAAATATAAGATTCAAACATACTTTTCATGCAAAACATATTTGATCCATGTATAAAAAGAATAATAACTCAAAACGTTTCCAAATGATGTATATAAAAATTTGTTTCTAAAAAAAAATAACTGCATTAATTTCTCTTACCTCAAAAGAAGTCCTCAAAAACTTGGGAGAAAAATAATTCTGGAAAACCAACTTTTCACCTAACAAAGTATAAGAAAAATAACCATTACTATTTATCTAAAATTATAGGTTTGACAATCCTAAAATTTTAGATATTCAAAATAATGTTTTTAATTATGAAAGATAATTTAATATATTCCTATTTTAGAATATTAATAAATTTCTAATTCATATAAAACTTAAATTTTATTTTCAATTTATTTCTTAGGACACAACATAATTTAATTAAACTACAATTTATTCTATTAATTAAATTTTACGCTACTTATTAACTTACACTCATCATTAGTATAATAATATTGATAACTTCTATTCTCTCACTTTCAATTTTTTTTTTTTTCCACTAAACATAAATTGTATCCCAATAATTCTCCATATTTTCTAACATAATAATACATGTATAAATTAACTACCAACACACTCCCCTACACATCTCCCTTCTTATTAATAATAATAATATTATTTTTTTCACCACTCTTCATTTTCCACAAGCACGCATTCTTCTCCTTTTTTTTTTTATTCGTTTGTTTTTTTTTTTTTAATCTATAGGAGTTATGCACACATAGAGATCACACCCTTTTTTTTTATAATAATTTCCAATCCCTTAACCCACATATAAAAAAATATAATTATTTACTCATTTAATTTTTTTTTTCATTGATTAGATCTAATCATCTAAGAAAATTTTGAATTTCCCCATTATCACCAATGGAACAACCTATATTCATAATTTCAATATTTTGACCTAAAAAATTTAAATGGATTAACCCTAGCCTATGTTGAAATCTTCCAGAGAATCATTTTTTTTTTCAAAAACTTAAGATTTCTCAATTTCTAACAACAAAACCACCAATAATCCTAAATTTCCAATATTTTGATATTAAAACGAATTAAAAAAATAAACTAACCCTAATCTAAATTATTATTTTTTTCAAAGAATAACTAGCGTGTTCAGAACTAACTAACGAATATAATATATTAATTTAGGGTTAGAATCTTACTTGGAAAGACCTGAACTTTAACTCTGAACCTCTAACCTTTGAGCCCTATGATCTCCAATTCCCTAATTCTGGTTGATAGGGTTTTCTGAATGAAGAAGACAAAAGGAAAAAAATTCAATTTACCTAGAATTTTTTTTTTAATTATGAAAGGACTTTTTCACCCTTAATGAATTTAATGAATTACTTAATTACTTTATAAATTACTATTTTACCTCTAGATTAAATTTTGGGGTGTTACAAGACAGGTGTAACCTAATATTGTTGATAGTGGAATTTTGAACTGGACTAGGTCCCATGGTTTTTCCCTTCGCATTGGGGGGGTTTTTTACGTAAAAATTCTGGTGTCTAATTTATTTTTCTATTGCATGAGTTTATTTATTTATTACTGCTAGTTGCTATTACCTATTTAATTTTACACAAAGAAATGGTAGAAAAATTCTGAGGTTTGTTGGAATATTGTGAATTCCCCCTAACAAGAAGTGTGAGTGTCTCTAGCCATTTTTAAAACCTTCCACACTCTTCCTACCAATGGCTAAGTGTAGGTGGTTTTAGGAGTCTTCAAAAGCTTCCTACCCTCTATATAAGCCCATGAGAAGGCTCATTTGAATAGGTCGTGACATAAGGCATACATACTAGCCCTCCCACTTGACACTTCCATACCATCTATCATCATCCCACTTGAGCCATCTATATCATTTAATGCACCCCTACATGAGGCTTCTATGCTAGGTCATTACTTCCACCTAAGACCTCCACACGATATGTCATCTCCAACTTAAGCCATAATATACATCATTAGATCCACCCTTACTTGAGACTTTCGTACCATCCCTTTTACTTGTACTTGAGACCACTATATGACTTACCATCTCAACATCCACTATACCTATTAAGATAGATATCACTGTCCCAAATACCATGGTAGCAAAGGTCATAACACCTTTACCTTTACTTGATGGGAAATCTCATGCTACACAACTTGATGTACACATACCTAGGAGACATTGCGCACCACGTATATGTCAAGTTCTATCTTTGCTAATTCTATCTTTGTCGAACAACATAGGTAAATCCTATATCATAATATACATAGTTAGAGACCTTTCAAATTGATAGATGGATCCAACATATAGAATCATGTACTATAAATATTCCGAGAGAAAGAGAAAAATTCTATCATAAGGCACACATCAAGGATTTCTGCATTTTTTTTTTATCTTACTACACAATATTCATCTATTTTTAGAAAAAACTATTACATATTTAAATGAAAATATAGAAATTTTAAACTTACATACCATGGATATCATATGCAATGAATGATTAAAAAAAAACCTAGTTTAACTACATAATACAACATAGCTAATTCACACATTCATTAAATATTAAATAATCAAAGTGGTAATAAGAAGTATACAAATTGTTAATCTCAATGTCCTCTATATTTTCTTTGGAAATACAACTGTAACGACCCGCTTCCAACCATGTATATATTGTCCGCTTTCGCTTTGAGCCCAAGAAGGCCCTCACGGCTTTAAAACACATCTACTTTGTTAAGAGAAACATTTACATATATAACGTCAGGAACATTCTCCCCTATCCGATGTGGGACATTCTCCCCTATCCGATGTGGGACATTCTCCCCTATCCGATGTGGGACATCACAAACACCCCCCCCATGCAGACACAACGTCCTCGTTGTGTCCCATGGGATTGCGGGTCAAACAGACAAACACCAGGCCAAACAAACCCCCACATCGGGGTTGGGGATCGGCTCTAATACCATTCTGTCATGACCCACTTCTAACTATGTAGATATTGTCCGCTTTGGGCCCAAAAAGGCCCTCACAGCTTTAAAACGCATCTATTTGGTTAAGAGGAGCCTCTACATATATAGCACTAGGAACATTCTCTCCTATCCGATGTGGAACATCACAACAACTCATAAGGTAGTGACCTTTTTGAATAAGCATTCAATTTTCATCTTTTCATATTTGCAAAATTGTTGTTATCCATTTTTGAAGGTTTTGTTTGATTTGATTTTAATATGATTTAAAATGTGTTTAACAGTAATTTTTCGAAGTGTTTTCAATATTTCTAATACTTGAAAGACAAAAATTTTCAAATATTAGAAATATTTCTTAGAATTACTTGTCAATTTAGAATTCTAATTTTACTATATTAAATAAATAAAATAAAATATTTTATTTAAAAAAATTAATTTTAAAATAAATCAATTAAAAATAAATTTTGATTTAATATAATTCCTAGATATCAACTAAAATAGGATTTTTTTTTTTTAGAATTTTAATCAAATAACTAAAAATTTTAAAAATTTTGATTTAATAGAAAACATATTTTAGTATAAAATTATTTAATAGTAAATCTTTATTTTGTAAAAGGATAAATAATAGAGCTTCTAGCTATGAGAATTTATTTATTTTTTAAAATTATCTTTGACTATAAGAAATTACAATTCAAATATAATTTGTACCATAATAAAAATAATAGCAAATTATTAAAATATTGTAATAAGACCATATATATATAGAAATTTTATGTTATATCAAAACTTTTTTTTTTAAAACTAAATTGTATTTATAATATTCCAAGGGTATTATAGCCTAGTAAATTGTACAATTAATTCCATCATCAATAAATTAAAACGTGACATGGGTAATTGTGATGATCCTAATTTTATATCAAAAACTAAAAGTGCACTTGATAGTGATTTTAGAAAGTATTTATAAAGTTTTTAATATTTAAAATTTTTTAAGTTTATTTGGTAATTGATTTCAATAATAGTTTTCTGTTATTCAGAAAAATATATTTGTCAACCAAAAATTGTTCTTGATAATAGAAAATAGGGAGAATTACCCAAAATGGTGGGTTGGGCAAAACAATTACTAGAAAAGGTGTATCTTTTAATAATTCTTGGGGAGGACTTTAATAGGCTTAATATACCAAAACTGCCCTTTAACTAAAACTTTTAAAATTTAAAGCATTTAAAGCACTTCACTTGATTTGTCAATACATTTATGGTACACGGGTCCCACATTTATTGTAATTATTGATATTTAAATTTTAAATCAAAATTTTGGGTTTAACCTTTACAATTATATATAATTTGTTATTTAAATTTACTATTTAAAACAAAAATACTTTTAAAAAATATTTTCAAAATATCATTTATTGTTTTTTTACCTTTTTTATTTTTATTCTAATTTTTAATTTTATGAAGAAAAAAATAAGTTTTATAATTATATAATAAAAATGATGATTTTTTCATATATATATATATATATATATATATTATAATTTTAAATTGATAAATTATGCTTTTGTATTAAATTTAAGGAAGATAAAATGTTTAATTTTTCATTCAGATTCTCTAAAAAGAATAAGAAAATGATAGAGAATGTTTAATTATTTTTTATTTTTATAATAAAATAATTAAAAAAAATTTATATGATTTTTTTTTCCTTTGCATAGTGTTTTTTTTTTTTCATATAAATTTTTTTTTTCAATGCATTGAATGGATGATGTTAATATATTTGATATGCTGAATATTAATAAGGTATAAAAGGTGATTCTCAAGATTATTACTTTTATTATAAAATACAGGCACAACAAAAATATGTTATAATTACAATATAAATACACTTACATTACAATACATTACAATAAAACCTAATTAAGAAATTTATGAAATTTTTTATAAAAATGGTAATTTTGTATAATCATACTATATTTCACAACATACTTATATCATAAATAATTTTGAAATAAAATGAAATACAAATTTGAATTCACGTAGTTTATATATATATATATATATATATATATATATATATATATATATATATATATATATACAAAAATTATTAAATAATTTTAAAACACTAAATAAATATTGTTAATATATTAATACGATGTGTTAATACCAATAGGGTATGAATAAACATTTTTAGAATTATTACTTTTATAATGAAATATAGGTACGATATAAATGCATTATACTTACAATATAAATACACTATTATTATAATATATTACAACATAATTTAATTTATTTTTATTTAATTTTTTCACATGCTATATTATCCAATGAATAATTGGGAGTTATTCCATTTAATAGGTGTGTGTTAGTCAATTGGATATTTATATATTATTCAATTGATGAGTGGTCGTAAAAAATAATTATTCATTATATTATGATAACAAAGTTTTTAATTGTATGTTTTATATATAAAACGATATAATAACTTTAGGATATAGTTTTTATTTATGAGATATTAAAAATTATTTTTTTTTACAAGGTTCTTTAAGAAATCTCAATTTTTTTGAAAAAAAAATAGCAAATTTTTAAATAGACAATTGTTCAAAAGTGACAACAATTTTTTCAAGTTCAGAAATGTACCGTTGATGGCCTATCAACTTGTACTTATCATCATATATGGGCCCCACGTCATTTATTAACTTGTACTTATCATGAGCCCCACATCATTGACAATCTCAATTTATTTATAAATAATATAGAAAACATATTCAAAAGTAAAATTGTCTTCTAAAAGAGTGAACCTTCATAGTCATTATTTTTTCCGGCCCACCCTTTTGGGTAATTCTCCCTAGAAAATATAGTATTTTCATATAACAGTTTTAGTTTTTTTATTTATTAGTTTCACTTGTTTTCTAATAATTATTTTAAAAAGCGATTATAGAAACATGTAAAATGATTTAAAATAAGATAATAAATATAAAAATTATTTTTAAAACATATTTAAAAATATTAAAAATGAGTAAAAAATATATAGGTTTTCAAACATATTTTTGTTTTATAAAATATTAAAAAATATTTTTTAAAAAGGTTGTTAAAAACAATTTTTTATAATTGTTTTCCAAAATAATTACTACACTCAAACTTTATTTTTCAAGTACGAGATAAATTAAAAATATTTCCTAAAATTAACCTCGCGTAAATGCCAATAAATTTCTTTCAAATTTAATTTTGACATTTTCCAAAATTAATTTCGAATGAGCTTGTTGAAGAAGCAACTTCCACTAGGGGGCATTTTGGTGTGGACCAGTCAGACAAATCCTATTTGGAATTCTTCTTAGAGAAGCCAAAAAGTGAATAGTCGCGGGAAAGCTCTTCTTCTCTCTCTAATTCGAAAGCAACAAGTATCTGAAGATGGATTTGGACCCAGATGATATTTTCAAGGACGACGAAGACGACCCAGATAATGACCTGGTTGGTTTTTTTGTTCATCTGTCCCCAACAAGCTTTTTAACCTTACAACTTCCAGATGCATTTCAATTTTTTGTATGGGACTTTGGGTGAGTGTCTGAATCTTGAATTCTTGTTTAGGAAAAAGCATCGACCAAAGAGTTTGTGGTTTATCTTGTGGATGCTTCGCCCAAAATGTTCAGCACCACTTTTCAAGGGGTAAGTTTCTTTTAGCTGCATTCATTTGGATTTTGCAGTGTACTTTGTTTGTTTACCTGGAAAATGTTTCAAGGCAGTGTTTTAGATCAGAGTTTGGGACTGGTCAGATTTATTGATAAATGAAAGGAAAAAAAAAAAGAAAGAAGAGTGAGAGAAGGTGTGGGAGGGAAAATGCTTGAAGGGTTTATAAGCGAACCAAAAATATGTATCGAACTAACATGCATTACATAATCATGAAACATCTTAATGTTGCAGGGGTTCTATTTGAGGATTGTGAGGTGTTTACTGTTAGCTTGTGCATGTTATGTAGTTGGTGAAGTGTCACTTAGTCACTTCTAGGAGAAATGGATTGTGCATGTTACATATTTGATGCAATGCCTCTTAGTCCTTTCTAGGAAAGCCTATTATTTGTTGCAAAATGATACTTGTTTAATTTTCTTTCTTCTCTATCAAACAACTTTCTACCCCATGCAAAATAGTTCAAGCAAGCTCCTAGGTCAATGCATGCAAATAGCATATGAAATCTGAGGATGATTGAATCTGTTTGATCTATCTATTTGATATAATGTTATTCAGTCTAATTTGTCATCTGGTTGTTGCACTGGAGCTTCTGTACTAATGGAAGACATGCTACATCACTGTGCATAAAAAGGTTGACTGTTAGTTGCTTTGATTTGCTTGCCATTTGATTAATTGGTCAAAATGCTTTGGCTTAATAAGAAAAACAGAAGAAGATACTCTCCTGGTTGGCTTTTTAGTTGAATAAATCCATATCAATGTGCTCCTTTAGGGAGAAGTATTCAGATGTTTTATAACTTCATGGACGAAATGTGAATGACGCATCTTTATTTTTCAATATTTTCAGGAAGATCAAAAGGATGAAACTCCTTTTCATGCTGCCGTTAGCTGTATTTCCCAGTCACTGAAGACTCAAATCATCAATAACTCTAATGATGAAGTAGCAATATGCTTCTTCAACACTGTAAGCTGGTGACCTTGTGATGAATTGAAATGTTTATTTGCCTGGATTCATTCAACAAGATGCTTTACTGATGTCTTTTCAAAATATGGTTATCTAGCTTTTCCTTTTCTTCCTTTTGGTTTTTGTTTAAATGACTTGTGCTTCCTTTCTTGAATCCTACAATGTTGTGTTAAGTGATAATTTATGTGAAGTCTCTAAATTTGCAATTTCAATGGCTGAAGCACAAGCTATACCTTGCTTGCTTTTTCCATTTCATTCTTCACTTACTTGAAAGCATTCAGGGATCTCAATCCATGAATTATGTTCACTTAGATATGTCTCTTCTAGTTTGATAGTCCATTCATCATCTAATTCCATATGCAAGAGCTAAAATGAATTCTAACTCTCCCTCTTTATTTGCATTGGCTGAAAGTTGATATTACGCTTCACAAAGACTAACAGCTTTACTATTGTTGCTCTAAGAGGTTTCTTTTTCTGGAATGCAAATGATCTAAAGTAATCTGATTTCATCACATCTCATGGTGCTACAGAAAAGACAGAGTGCCAGTATAGTTAGCCTTGGAAACCCCATTCATAAACTACCATAATTTTCTGTCCACAATGCTAAAGAACACATTGATAGTTAAGTCCAAAGCATGTAATAAGATTAAAGTTATAGTACACAATTCATGAATTGACAGTTTGTGAGATATACTGGGTTTCTTCTTACTTGTTGTGACAGTAATCATATTAATACCAAGCATGCCTTTGGCTGTATGAAACCTGTCTGCTTAGGCATTTGTCTTAAGCCTCTTTCAATAGATGGTCAAATCCTTATAATAGCCTTGTACAATCCTAATTCAATTTCAGTATCTGGGTTGGTGTTGGGATCATAGTAAAAACAAAGAGGAAAAAAGCAAACTAAATCAATTTTGAGCTTCAAAACTCAAATTGGTATAAAATTAAAGTTATGAGAAGGAATAAACTTCAGTATGTTATGTGCCGGAGGCCAGGCAGTTTAGTGATCATCCCATGAAGATGCTAGTCATGGGCAAGATTCTATAGATGAGGAAGGGGACTTGCAAGTTGTTTTATGTTCCATTAATATGTAGCTAGATGTTGTGTAAATCCGGCTGGGATGATGATGAAGCTGTGAAGTGGGAGGTTTAGAACAGGAGGATGTAATGGATTGATCCTTAGTAAGATTTTGAGATTTGGTAATTCTTGGGTTTCTCTTCTAAGCAGGAGATGAAGTTATGAGAGCTTCTAAGGCCATTGGAAAAAAAGAGTCACAAAGAGGGAATTTTGCAAAAGGGATGAGGTTTAGCTCTAAGAAAGGAAGGCAATTGAGAAAGTTATGTCATTGTTTAACTATGAGGGAAGGTAAACTAGGAGTAGTAGGGGTAGAGAGAGAATTTTAAGGGGGAGGGGGCATATGGTCTTATGGAGCTATATGTCACAAGATGCTTCAAATGACCCACCCCATGGGCTTATATAGGAGGTGGGAGGCTTCTAGAGACCCTTGGAGGCATCTACACTTAGCTACAAATTGGAAGAGTATGGAAGCTTCTAGAGAGGGCTAGAGATGTCCACACATCTCTACACTTGGCTAGGAGAGCATTGGAATAGTGTGGGGTGGTTCTAGAATCTTCCAAAGTCATCTTGTAGATACCCTTGTACATAGACTAGTGTAGGGGCTTCTAGATTATTCTTGAGTTGTAAGGAACCCTCCAAGGTTCCAGAGAATTCCATTGGTGCCTATAAATAGGTGAGACCCTCATTTGGCCAAGACACCACCCAAATCACTTCCTAACCAAGCAAGTGAGTTCCCAAAAGCGCTTGTAAAGCTTCCTTTGAGCAATAAAAGTTTCCATTTTTCAAGAGTTGCCTACTACGTCTTCTAAAGCTTCCGAGTTGTGAGCATCTTAGCCTAATAAGTTAAGCATTGGGAGTAAGGCCGACTTAGCAAGATCAAGTGTCTTGACTTGTCTAAGTGTCGCACGAGCTTAGGAAAAGACTAAGTCCGTGACATATATGTCTTATCTTGGAATGTTGAAGAGCGAACCAATGCTTCAGGGATGGACAGGTCAAGGTGGTTTGCTTTCAGGAGAATAAAATGTAAGTACGTGTTTATAGAGGGTGTGAATTTGGGAATCTACCTATTTTTTTTTTATTGGGAATTATTAGGAACTTGTGTGTCTGTGGATGGTGTCATTTTGGCATGGGAAAAGGGTGATGGTTGGGTTGGGGAATAAAGGTGGCTGCCTACTAAGTATAATGCAAATTCAGAGTAGTAGATGATGGTTTTGGAGCTGTGTTTATAAAGGTCAATTGGTTAGTGGATGGGAGGGGAAAAGGAGATTTTTGGGAGGAACCTTGGTGGTTAGTCTATGATTCAATTTCTTTCGTTCTTTCTTTCTATCTTTTTTTTTTTTTTTTTTTAAATATACATAGTTTGATTTTGTGGGTGGGGGTTGAGGGAAGGGTAGGAGGAGATCATTGAGTATTGGGAGGGTTAATATGGTTCAGTTCCTCTTTGCAAGTCTAAGTTGCAATAGAATCTCAGCCAAGATGGGAAGGATTTCTTTGGTTTTTCTTAGCAGTATTTCTTATGGAATGAGGAGCACATAGGTCAACAACCAGGAAAGCTAGTATGTCTTCTTGGGTGTGCTTCATTTTTATTCTTTTCTCTCTACTTAGGTCTTCCTTTTAGGACCCCCTAAAGCTCTATAGTGTGGGATTTTTTGTTGGAGAGGAGAAGAGGCTGGCTATGTGTTAAAGGCAGGATCTCTTGAAGAGGGAACTTACTTTGATTGAAAAGTATGTTTCATGTCTCTTCTAGGCTTTCAGGACCATTAATTTAGAATAATTCAAGGAGGCTTTTCTTCTTCTTCTTGGTGGGGTAGGCTGGGAGATGAAAAGAAGATGCACCTAATTTATTGGAAGATGACTTGTGAGCCTATAGAAAAAGGTGTGTTGGGTTGCCAAAGGATGAAGAAAGTGAATAGGGTCTTACTATGCATATGGTTGAAGAGATTTGCTATGGAAAAGGATAGTTAAAGGAGATGGCATTGAGGAACTATAGAACGAGTGTGGTGGATTGTGGTTCAGAATAGTTATGGAATCTTCTGCTGTGGGGATGTGGAAGGGGACAAGTAAAGGTTGGGTGGAGTTGTTCACACACCAAAAAGTGCAGAATGGATGGCAAGTTCATTTCTGGGATAATGATTGGTGCAAAGAGGAAACCTTGAGAGTGAGGGTGGCAGATTACTAGGCATGGGGGGTAAGGTATGGCCAGTGAAATTTGACCTTTGTCTCTATGTTCAAGATTGAGAAATAGAGGAAGTGCTCTCTTTTATGAAATTTCTGCTAAATAGCCTGTGCAGCTTTTGTTCAGTTTGCTTGTGAGACAAGGATTATGGTTACTTTTGAAGTTCTTGAATATGGATTTGAGTGATCAAGCTTTAAAACTATATTCTATTTGTTATTTGGTTCAATCCCAAATAGAACCAATCCTTACTCTCTGTTTTGTTTGCAGAGGGAAAAGAAGAATTTGCAGGACTTGAATGGAGTTTTTGTATTTAATGTTGCTGAAAGGGAGTACTTGGACAGGCCTACTGCTAGGCTAATAAAAGAATTTGATCGTATAGAAGGTAAGCTTGGGTGCTTGGGGTTGTTTTTTTTCTTTTTTTCTTTTTTAGCAATTTCTGTTTTATGGTGATATTTGCTGAATCTTTAATCACAGTAAGCATTTTTTGTTTATGCAGGACTCTCCTACTTTTTAAAATTATACTATTTGGTGAATTTTACATGCTCATGTTTTTAAACTCACATAAAGCTTAATGTATTTTTTCCACTCCTGGGGATATTAAGTTCCATTCAAGATTAACATTGACCATTTTACTACTACTCAGTGCTTTGAAATCATAAGACAACTTCTATCTATTTCTTTATCAGATAAGAAAATATCTTGAACGAGTTTGTCGACATTTGTTTGTTTTGTTTCTGTCAAATCTTCCTTTTAAGAAGAATTGCTTTATGGCATAGTGGTTTCAAATTTACAAATGATAATGTCATTCTGACTTCATAGTTCATCCTTCTACAGCAGTCATAGATAGGGTAATTGTTGTAACAGTTATATCCTAGTGTTATCTCCATGAGGGAGTTTATTTATGGGATCAGGCATGCATGAATCTATGAACTTTAAGCTGGGTTGTAATTGTTTTTGGATCATAGATGACATTTAGAGGATGCAAATCGAAGTTGCTAACATTCTGACAAAGCCAATCAAAGATTGGTTGTTCAATAATGTGTCTGATCCAATTCATTCACAATATGCAAACCCTATTTCTCCCTTTTCAATATTCATCATTCGACCAACAATGAAAATTCAATCACTTGAGTTTCCAGGTTCAAGTCTCAATGGGGACAAAAATTGACCTATTGGGGAAAAAAATTCAATCACCTAATTTACATAGGTTAATACATATGCATGTGTAATCTTAGCTAAAAATTGCCTCAAAATTGAGCCAGAAGAATAAACTGGATAGACACACAAAAAAAAAAATGAAAGAACATTTTTAAGTATACAAGTCACTGAAAAATCAGGACAGAAAAAGTTAGCAAGCGCACAAATAGCACATCCAGAAGTGGAGAATTAATGAAAATGGCACCCAAAAAAAAAAAAATCATTGTTTTGACAACGAAAGGAAGAACTCCTGTCAATGAAGGTCATAAAAAACCTAAGTACAAAGAGAGAACAGCAGTAAGTGGTGGAACTGCCTCCACTGGTGAATATAAGATACACATGATTGATATCCTAATGATACACAAGAGGAAAAAATCACTACTCTACTGTGCAAACCCTTGGGATTGGTAAAATGATACAAACTCTCTCTGGTATAGAATTGCTAGTTGTTCAAAATATTATTTTGGTAAACAGGTTGACATAGGCATGAAATCTTTGGAAAACCAAGTAAACTGTAATTTGAGCAAGGTGGGACTTACAGGGGCAATTATGGTCTTAGGAATCTATGAATTAGTATTATCAAAGAGTGAAGGAGAAAAATTATTGTTTATTAATGCCTTATTTGT
This sequence comes from Vitis vinifera, assembly GCF_030704535.1. Lineage (NCBI taxonomy): Eukaryota > Viridiplantae > Streptophyta > Magnoliopsida > Vitales > Vitaceae > Vitis > Vitis vinifera. The sequence continues at coordinate 21,628,656 of NC_081809.1, forward strand.
GAAGGATACTTATTGAATGAAATTGTTGCCTCATAAGTAAACTGTTGCCATGCAGAATTGTTCATGAAAGAAATTGGGAGTCAGTATGGTATCATGTCTGGATCTCGCGAAAATTCTCTTTACAATGCTCTCTGGGCGGCACAAGCGTTGCTGCGTAAAGGGTGATGCTACATTTATTTTTCTTTCATTCCCTGCTTGGTTCTTTCTCTTTTCCATTTTTTCCTTTCTTACTTTAAAAAAATGACTTCCTCTTGTATCCTAAGACACATATATATGGCCTTTTGCATAAATTGGCAATGAAATATTTCAGGTCTGCAAAGACAGCTGATAAGCGAATACTCTTGTTTACGAATGAAGACGACCCTTTTGGGAGTATCACAGGGGCAACAAAAATGGATATGACAAGAACCACGTTGCAACGGGCTAAAGTACTGATTAATTTATGCATTAGTTGCACATACTTAATAATTCCATGCCTTCTTGTATAAGGAAATTTCATTTTTTAGATGGAGCCACTTGTTCAATTTTTCAGGATACACAAGATCTTGGCATCTCAATTGAACTCCTCCCCTTGAGTTGCCCTGACGAGGAATTTAATGTTTCTGCTTTTTATGCTGTACGTCCATCATGTCTGAAAACCTTTTATTATTGATTAGATTAATTTGCACCAGTAAACCACTTTCACATGTCTGTCTTTTAGGATTTAATAGGATTGGAAGGTGATGACCTTGCTCTATTTATGCCCTCAGTAGGGGACAAGTAAGTGTTTCTTTCTAAATTTTCTCTTAAGATATTTCACTTTGCGACTAAAAGGACCATTGTTTGCGTTTTATGTTTTTTTTTAACAGGCAAATCAGAGTTTATATGCATTGCAAACATTTGTTCCTTTTGACAAATTTTTCATTTTTATATCAATGAAGTAACTTGATGTGAAAAACCACCTTATCAGATTCAGTATGCTTTGATGGTTATGGTTAAGTATCTTCCAGGCATGGACCAATATTCCCGATCATTTTCAGGTTGAAATTTCATGTTCAATGCTAAATGGGTGTTTGAATGCTATATGTAACAGCCTGAATTTGGGAATGCTGTCTTGCCTGCTGGCATGCAAGAAAAGCTAACATATCACTAGGGTATAGAAGTTCAACCAAGATGTAAATATCTGGCTTTTTACATGAACTGTAACCTTGAGTTCATGAGTTAATGACAACATCAGCACAGATAGAAAATGAAATTCTTGTCTATCCTCTACTTGACCTGAAGTTTCCCTAGCATGCAACTTGGATTATGACCTCTGAGTCTTTGACCAGATTCTAAACTCAAGTGACAGTAGTTTCTGAAATTATAAGTTTTCCAATTTCAGATTGACAGACATGAAAAATCAGCTGAGAAAGCGTATGTTTAAGAAGCGTGTGGTTAGAAGAATCACATTTTCAATTGTCAAAGGCCTATCTATTGAACTGAATACATATGCTTTGATCCGTCCGACTGTTCCTGGTATATCTCACCATTTGCCAAGTTTCAGTTATTCACTACAAGCCATCTTCTTGCATCTTTTGTATGTTGTTAAATATTTGTTTCCATGATTTCTTTTCATAGGGACAATTACCTGGCTTGACTCTATCACCAACCTTCCTTTAAAGGTACCACTGCTTTGTGACATTATATGTCTTCTATCCTGTGTATACATGCATATGGTTAAAACTTTTTATATGGTATTAGTACTCAATAGGGTGTTTGGTTTGCTAATATCTAAGCTTGGGAATGGGAATGCTATGGATGTAGATCTTCCAGTTCCCTCATTTGACTATTATCAGAATTTTGAGACCCCCTGCCCAAAGTTCATGTGCATTTTAACGTTTGATTACCCTCTAAAAGTTAGATTATTATAAATGAGGGTATTTGAAATGGACACACTTGCCCTCTTTCTTTTCTTTTTTTATTTTCCTAAGAATGAGAATAAAAATACCAAAGCAGCTATAGGTAAGAGATGTCACACCCAATCTGGGAGGATATGGTATTCCAGGAAATTAAAGTTGTCAAGGTTACGTGTTTCCCAGACTGGATCACTTTATATCTAAGAATGAGATACTCATTACCTAGTCAAAATACACATCAAACAAACACAGCCTCAGGGTATTGCAGACTAATGATGGCAATTTATAAGTTTATGTAGGTTTGGCAGTGATATTCAGTATTTCGCTTTTAAAGGCCCATATTATCCATCAGTTTGATGCTTCTGTAGTTTTGGAAAAAGTGGTTCACGTAGGAATTATTTTTTGTTATAGAATCACAGTATACCTTTCCAGCCAAATGATTCTCAAAGTGGCTGGCAAATCATAGCACCAGATCAATTGTCTCTAAGTTTACCCTGGAAAGAAAAAAGTGGCGTTGGAATATATTTTGGAGCTATCTCAAAAAGGCTAAACTAGAGAGAATAGCTTTTGACAAAGCTCAGATGGTTATTTTTTTCCCATTTCTAATATTTTTTTAAGACCTTGGCATTGCATTGCAATATTAATGTATTATTTATAGATGAAGTTAATGATACATATTTGCTCTGGTTGATTCCTACTTATCAAACTAATTCTGAATTGGTGCTTCATTCATTGTTCCAGAAAAATTATTGTTTTAGATAGGGTTCGCATGCTGCAAGAACTAGTTGTAACTTAAACTTCTGCAATATTCACTTGATGCAGACAGAGAGATCTTTCATCTGTGCAGATACTGGGGCTTTGGTTCAACCAACTAAACGTTTTCATCCTTATAAAAAGTAAATTTATTTTCTTTATAATGCTCCTTTTTAGTTCTCTTAATTGATTTAAAATATTCCCTTTTTTTAAGAAATCCTTCACCAGTTTGACTTTGCAATATTCCCTTTTTAGTTCTTATATGTATATAGAAATCTTCAGTATTTATAAATTTAACTATTGACATTGTATTGTTTTTTTTTTTTTTTTTTAAATTGAGCTTACTCTTTTTCATTTGCTTTTCAGTAAAAATGTTAAGTTTACAACAGAAGAGCTATCAGAAGTGAAAAGAATTTCAACTGGACATCTTCGCCTTCTAGGATTCAAACCTTTGAGTTGCTTAAAAGATTACCACAACTTGAGGCCATCAACATTCGTTTTTCCTACTGACAAGGTTACTCTGACTTGCTTTTGTTTTGCTTCTTGTTTTCATTCTACTTTTTTTCCCCCTTTCAAGGATCTATCACAATATTGAGTTGCTAAGGTATTTGCTGATGGCTTGATGTGATCATTTAATTTAGTGACTAAGTGATAACACTTCTTATATTTGTTTTCTCACAAGTTGATGTGATACATATTAATCTCTGTCTCTGTCTGTCTGTTTGTCTGTCTATTTATGTGTTTATGTAATCAAGATAACAAAAAGGCATATGGATCCCCACCTTTAAACATGAAATTCAGCTGCAGTTGCTTAAATTCATATCCTTTGTCAGGCAAGCATTTGTACAGGTGACTTATTTTAAGCCTGATGCTTCATTGGGAACAGTTCTCGAGTGAATAAAATATTTTGACTTCTGTGATGCTTCTATTACTCCAGTGGATGCAAGTTTGTAACTTTTGTTTCTTTTCAAGAACATCTCTCTCCAACAACACATGAATAATTTCTCCTTTCACAATATTTAACAAGAGAGCAGATGAGGATCCAATTTGCCCCCTGGACATGAAAATCAGCATCCAAGATCCATTGATGACACTGGAAAGTGTCAAGGTAAATGCTCAGTGTATTCTAAAGAAGCTAAAGGACTCTGCAGAAAAAGAGCCCATAGATTTGAAGTGGATAAAAAATAAGATCTCCCTCTAACATAAACTAATCTGGTGTAATCTTGTCAACCTCACTGATATTTTGGGATGTGCCATGCTTCTCATTATCCAAGATATCAAGTTAGTTTTGGCATGAAGGCTGTCCCCTCCAAATTATATTTACCATTTTAGTTTTTATCAAAAGAAATAAGTGGTTATGGATCAGATGGCTCCATACAGTCATAATCCACATAACATCTATAGAAGAGTGGGGGAAGGTTGAAAATGGACTGGTGTAAAGTTCTGAGTGGTTACAAGGTAGCAGTGTTTACGCAACATCTTTTCTTGTTACATAAAAAATTTCCCAGGTTGTTTAATGTTGATTATATGTAGCACTTCTTTGTGTTCCACCACTTGATGGTGAAAAATAATTATATCTACCTTTTCCAAATTTTTCATACATTGGCAGCTCAGTAAGTATTATTGTACTTAGGACAACACCTTGGCAACCAACAACAGCAACCTCACTGAGATAGTTTGTCTTACTATTTTTACATATATTTTAATATTTTCCAGAGCTAACTCTTCTTTTGTTTGTTATTCAATGCAGGAAGTGGTTGGTAGTACTTGCATTTTTATTGCCCTCCATAGATCCATGTTAAGGCTTAAACGGTTGGTAGTCTACATGTGTATTCTCATGTGCTAGTATATTACTCAGGCTTATCCACTGCATTAACATTTGTCATGTTTATTCCCACGCCTTATACTTCAGTTGTGGAACAGTTTCATCATCATGATAACCATGTGTTGTTCGTTTCAATTTTCAGGTGTTCTTTGTACAGAGAATAGTTGTTTTGCACTATAACTTTTCTACTTAGTTGATGCCTGGTTAAAATTCTAAAACACAGTGCCTTTAATTTTCTTTTTTTTTTCTTTCCATCAATTGACCAGAGGGATGAAACTGAAGATTAAAAGTGATAAAATCCATGTTTCTGATCAAAAAAGAAAAAAAGTGATAAAATCAAGAGGTGATGTACTCCATCCCTCATGCTTTTCAATTATGTTTTTTTTTTTTTTTTCCAAAAACAACTCCTTGCAGATTTTCTTTCGTCTTTCTGTTTATTTTTATTTTTCTGTCTCTTTTCTACAACATATTTTTAGCCATCATGTTCACTTACACCAGCATAAGTGCTAGAGCTCATGCTTATTTTTCTTTTTTGCCTGGCCTACTGTTTGACTACACGTATTATTACAATTATTTTTTATTCTTAACTTCTCAAACATGTTTCATGCTGGATGGCATTTGAAGCTAGTATCCATGACAATTCTGAAAGATTGTCTGGACGCACTATAATTAGCAATTAGCCTGTTGCTTGTGCATCCTGTTCTTTCTTGGAGGTACATTACATACTGCTGCTTACTTTGAAATAGTATATCATAGTTATAATTTTGAGATTTCCATGTTTCTTCAGTTTTGCAGTTGCATTTTATGGCGGTTCAGCTCATCCTCAATTGGTTGCCCTTGTTGCACAAGTAAGATGCCAACTTTAGTCAGAACTGGTGAAAAAAGTGGTGATATGCTAAAAATTCTAGAATTCATCAGTGTATTGAAATTATATAAAATCTTCTATCCACTCATTTATCTGAAATCAGCATCAACCAATAATGATGGGGTACAAAGGATGAAATGATGTGGTTTAGTCAATCTGAAAGTCCGAGTAAAATTGTAATTGTTATTTTCATGTTTCTAAGTTATTCTTTACATTTTGCACTTATGATAAAACTCTAATTTTGATGAAACTGCAGGATGAGATCATTGCTGGTGGTGTTCAGGTTGAGCCACCAGGCATGCATATGATATATCTTCCATATTCTGATGATATCAGACACATCGAAGAGGCAAGAGAGAACTTTGAGTTGGTTAAAGATGCTCTTCAGTAAGACTGACTTTATAACTAAGGAATTCAATTACATTTTGCAGCTTCATTCGGATATAACTGTCCCAACACCTCGAGCAACTGATGATCAAATAAAAAAGGCCACTGCTTTAATGAGGCGCATAGACTTGAAGGATTTTTCAGTATGCCAATTTGCCAATCCGGGTAAAATCATCATATTCTGCATTGCTAATTGTAGCTTAAAAATAAGATGGTTTCTTTGCATATGGTGTGCGATTCTCTTGTGATGGCTGTTTACTGTGTATCTAACTTATCTGCCTACTTCTGAAGTTCCCTAGAAACAAAAATTGTACCAAAAAAATAAAAAAAACAAACAAAAAAAAAGGTGGCTTTTTTTGGTCTGTAAATTTTTTTTATCCCTAGGGAAGATCTCTGCAATGGTAAATTATATGACTTTTGAGAGTGTCTATTTTGCAGTTAGAAGTCTCACTTCTTGCAAAACTACCATTGAAACTCACCTGTAGACCCCATTTTCTGGAAAACAAAAAAAATAGGTTTGTAATTTTGAATTTGCCTATTGACATAAACCTTATGGAAATCTCAGTGTGGATAAGTTATTATACTTTACAACATTTTTATTAATTTTTGAATGATGAAACATGATAATTTATCCACTTGCAGATATATTATGCTACCTTCATCTTGGTCAATTCTGAAACTACATCATTCTCTTCAACTCTGGACCACAAAGAACAATTGATTGATCTGAGAAACTCAAGGGTTGATTCTGTCATACTGTCAACATCCCTGGATATATTGATCTTCACAATACTCTAGGATTTGTTAATACACTCACTTGTACTCAAGCTTCAGTCTTTGGAATTGATGTCCTTGTGGATTTAATGAATATAATGATTTTTGTTTAAATGAAATGGGAAATGGAATGCCGGGTTGATTTCTATCTGAATTTTCACTTTTGATTCTCAGTATGTAACAGAGTAACTTCCTGCAGCCTTGCAGAGACATTATGCAGTGCTACAGGCTCTAGCCCTGGAAGAAGATGAGATGCCTGAAATCAAAGACGAAACTCTTCCAGATGAGGAAGGGATGGCTAGGTAAATGGAAGCATCTCTACTTGCCACATCTTTTCTATCCACCACTCTTTTTGCTTTTGTCCACTGCCCTTGATTTTTGAAGAAATTTTGTTTTTATGGATTTCCAAGTTGAAGCAATGTCCATTATGTGTGTGGCCTACAGACCAGGAGTTGTCAATGCATTGGAAGAATTCAAGAAGTCTGTCTATGGGGAAAACTACAATGAAGAAGATGAAGGTCATGGAAAAGCAAGTGATGCCTCCAAAAAACGAAAAGCTGTTGCTGAAAATGCTGTTAAGGAATCAGCAAAATATGACTGGGCTGACCTTGCAGACAATGGAAGGGTAAAATGCAATGTGCTTGTTTTTTGTGTTGCAATTTGGTATTGAATTTTGTCGCTTGAGTGAAGTGAAATAAATTGAACCAAAATGAGATTTAGTGGTACAGCCACACTGAATTGGGATTAAAATAAAATCCAAAAATCAGCTTAAGTTTGATGCTATCTGGATGGTGTATAATTCATGCATGTTTTGCAGTTGAAAGATTTGACGACAGTGGAGTTGAAGTACTACCTGACGGCGCATAACCTTGCAGTTGGTGGAAAGAAGGAAGTTTTGATCAGCAGGATCTTAACTCACATGGGAAAATGAGGTGCTGCTTTCAGGCTGATCAATTTTGCCCCCAGCAGAGTAAGCTTTTGGTGAACAAGGGGAGAAAACAAAACCCACTAGTTTTGCTTGTAACTTTAGCTCAACCTTTGCACTTTGGGTTTTGGAATCATGTTTCTGAGAACTCACAGGGTTCTTCCTGGTGATGATAGCAAAATTAGCAATTGATTTGGAATTATGTTGTATGGAATTCCAAATCACAAAACTGTTCATCAAATTCAGTTCCTAAAAGGGGTGGAAGACCTAATTTTATGGTTCAAAAATTTGCCCTTTTCCGCAAATGAATCAAAGTAAATCTTGAGAACCAAATCATGGAGTCTCAAGCAAAATGGCCTGTGTTTGGACTTTTGCTTCCAAATTGGGCCAAGATCCTAGTGTCCTGAACCAAGGATAGTGGTCATTACATGGCCAAGACTTGGGCTAGTATCGGAGGAGTGCGCCAGGCCCAAGCAGTAGTGCAACGCTAGGGCGACGCTCGAGGATCCCAATAGCAAGCTATTGTGGTGGACCCTCCCCCTTAAAAAATTAATTTAATATCATGTGGGACGATGTCCCACGTATCAGATATTAAACTGATAAGAACAGATACTACACTTGATCTTAGCCAAAAGGCCGAGAAAGGTATGCTTCTCTCTGTCTCTTCCTCTTCTTTTTATATCCCTTAGTGTTGATGCTCCTTTCATTCATGGCCGATGTGGGACTCCCATTCCTCTACAAGTATTTAATAATATAATATAATGAGGTGGGGTTGATTTGAGATATTTGGTTAAAAAGTACTAAAATCAAATTTTATAATCAATGAATTACTTATTTTAGGGATTTTTCGATGGGATTAGAGTTAATTAGATATGTTTTGAAAAGTGACTTAATAACTTAATTTAAGTTTTTAAATAAATTAAGTATATTGGTATAATAATTTAATGATACAATTTTAAAGTCAAAAATAATTTTAAATAATAAATAAAAATAATTAATTTATTTTTAAATTCACATCTTCATTTTACTTATTCATCTTCATTAATTTTAATTACCTTCATAATCCCCTTTTTTATTCCTTAACATCCTTTACCCTAATTATAATTTATAAAAATAAATATATCAATTTATGATTTAAAATAAATTTTAAATTAATTTTATCAAATAACCTTAATGATAAAATTAAATAATAAATTTTAAATTTATAATTTAATATAAAATCAATTTTTAACACATTCTAAATGTCACCATTATTATAGTGACGCAGGAGAATCAATTATTTACAAGTCTTGAGATGAAGATGAAGTTATAATGATGAGAAAAAAAGATCAAATTTTCTCGAATTTTCAGAAGAAAAAAAACAGCCTTAACTTCTATCCACCATTTTTATTGGATTATTAAATATTATCCCATTTATTATTTAAATGAGAATTTCAACAAAGAAAAATGGAGAGAATTATGAAGCTGAGTGGAAATTGAGATTGAACACTCCGATTTGCTGCCGTAAAGGGCTAAGAGAAATCATGATGTACCTACAAGAACCCAAAATATTTTTACAATGTGATTATGAGGGAGCCTGAGACGATACGCCAACTAGTAGGCACTATCAGACACTAATAAGCGTTTGTGTAGCCAGGCGTATTAAGCTTAAGAGTACAAATCGAACCAGCTTAGAATTGGGCTTAGACTTGGGACTACATCCAGCAGAACATATATTAGGTCACCTGGTCACCAGAAAATAAAAGGCAAAAAGGAAAACCAATAATTCCCATAAATTGTCCACATGATTTAAAGAATAGACTGTTTTACATCCAGCAGGGAGCTACCCCTTAGAAGCTCCTCGCACTGTGCTCAAAACTCCCAACCCCGAGTTGGCCCAATAATTCAGAAACTACCCCATAAATATCGACTATACTCCGGCCCAAAAAGAAAAAGAAAAAAAAAATGATAAAAATTGGAGACCACTCTTCACCAAAAATTATCATTACAGCCATCAAACACTGCACACCATGCCCTCTATCCAGAGAAAAAAAGAGTGATTACAAAAGACATCTTATAAGCCCTGTATGCATGAAACCCTCACTGCTCTCACCCTCGTAGACAGCCTCAAGGGTTTATGAATGAATAGATACCCCTGGGAAAGGGATAATTCAGCCCAAAGAAATGGAGACTAACCTACAGGAGACTCAAAAAAGGAAAAAGGGGCAAAAAAAGGGGGGAAAATGACAACACAAACGGGTGCAGAAAGGCGAATAGCCAGACTCACTCGGACATGACTTTGCTTGAATCCTCAATTGGAGAATTTCGGGAGCTCCATTGTTCCCTAATCCATTTTTACTCCACAACAAACTTCGAACCTGGAGAACCTTCGTGACTCGTTGACCTCCATGACCATTGGACCAACCAAGAGCTCCAACAGAACTTGCAACTACTTCTTGGTATCCTGAAACCATTACTAGATGAATGGAATAAACAAACAACAGGGACAGCAAAGCTAATGTCAAGCCACCACACTGTCCTGAAAATTGGATCATAAGGCACCCCCAGCTGATGCCTTCTCCATTTTTTCCTTTTCAATCTCTACCCGCCTCTGTTCAGCATGCTGGGCAACACCATTAGCAAGTGCTTGATAATGGAAGTCAAGCGTCTGTGTAAGGTTCTGGAGCCTCAATGGATCTGATGCTTGCATGGCTAGATTCAGAAAATAGGGAAAAATTAAATTTCCATGTCCGAAAGAAAAAAAAAAAGGCCCTGTGTTTCACACAGATTGAAAAATGAATTTCTATTTACCTTTGACAGTATCCACGAAGAAAATGAAAGGGTCCACCTCATCAATAGGTGATTGCAACTCTTCATCATCACTGTAATCATTATCCGAGTCATCATCGTCCTCATCATTTGGGCGAAGGTCCTTTGCCTGTGCATCCAAATAATGTGTATGATCAGGAAGCAAAGAACACAATGTTGTGATTTTTTTTTTTTTTTTTTCTGGAAGGTAAAATTTGTTGATACTACACAATGTTGTGATATACAAACAAAGAAAATGATAAATATTACACTTTCTGTGCATATAAGAAATAAATCTATGAACAAAAACAAAATCATGATACCATTTGGCTGTTAAATTTTGGCATATAAAATATTGATTAATTGAGGGAGCACTATAGTCCTATGCATAAATTAAATAAAAAAATCGACTCATAATAAAATTTTCCTCTTTTTTTCTCTCTTATACCTAATCATGTGACATGGATTCCTAGGAGATGTTGAACTGTTCAGGAATCAAAGAGCAGTAAAATAGTTAACTTAAGCTCCAAAAAAAAGATAATCATAGCAGTCAAGGCAACCAATAAAACTAAGTGTCAGCCTATAGCTGCTATAAAGAACACCTCAACCCAGAGGACACTTAACTAGTGCCACCTTTTTGCTAGGGACTGCTGTTTTGTCCATCAAAACAAACAAACAAACAAATCATATCTTGAATCTCCTCAAAAGCATATCCCTCAAAAATAATCTCATGCCTCATAAATCCAATAAACAAAAAACATGGTAAACATGGCACAAGAACACAAACACTTTTGCACCATCAGATTTCATTTTTACCAATTCTTTTATGGACGGAGCTTCTCTTTCATCAATCTCAAGAGTCAATTGGATGGTGAACTGATCAAAGAAAGCTTCTGAGCATGTAGGAGAAGAAGATAATTGGGTTTGATGGATCAAGCAAGGCAGTAGTCCCTATAATCAAATCTGTCTTTCACCCATTTCATTTTATCAACATGCATTTTAATTGTCTGCAACTTTTTTGTAATAAGCTTTTTGCACTTCCATAGGTTTCTGTTTCTCTGAGTGTATCGACTATACTAAGGGATGACACCAATACTGAGTCATCTCAAGATCACACCACTAAATGCCTTATTGGCATACCATGATTGATGCCAATAGTTAAAACCATTGTTTGAACTGAAAACAAAATGAAATCCATTTTAATGAGAATACCCAATAATAGATCTGAAATGGTTGTAAAAACAGACCTGTGCTGCTAACTTCTGAAGTCTAATACTGTCAGCTTCATCCCCATCCTCCGCATCAAATCCCATTTCTTTGTCAGAACCATCACCATCTTCATCTTCATCATCTGTTTGGAAACCATCCATATCATCATCATCGTCTTCGGCCTCTTCCTCCTTTGCAGCTTCTGTAAATATAAGAATTTAAGAAAAGTGCACCAAAATAGGACTAAGACTGTTGGAGCTTGCACTCATTTTATCATTTGAAGGAAGCAGAAACAAAGTCCAAAATTCAGCAGAAAGAGAGAGAGAGAGAGAGAAGACCTGCCACTTGATCCTTGTATGCAACTAGTAGATCAAGAGTGGCCCTGAAAATACGTCCCAAGGCCTCCCCTGGCAGCTGATCAGCTGGAAGTGCGAGCAGTGATGTTAACCCCAGGCAGCAAACTTTTTTATCATGTTCCCTGCAGCAAGAAATTACATTATACTTCATCAATATATTTTTTGTTTTTGATCAGGCAAAAAAAGAAATTGCATGATACTCAAGCTCTTCTCTGGCTAAAGAGTCGAATAATAAAAAGTTTGGAGGATGAGAGGATTAATAACCTCTTGAAATTTGCCCGAACACCGCTCTTTTTAACTTGCTGCAACATCTGGAACCAAAGGCCAAAAATTTCTGTGGCAACACCTAACTTGTGCAATATGCTGAGAGTCAAGGCTGCATTGTAGTAGAGAGCATCTGCAATCTGCAAAAGAATGCAAATAGCCTTTTTAAAAGAACATTTTACCTCAAGAAGCTCCAGTGTATCATAAGAATGTTAAAAGCACATGCATTGTACACTTGTATATATGCCTACTATAATTCACTCAATAATTAGGAATTATTAACTTAAACATTCAGACACATGGATCTGCACTTTATTGATAACAAAATGGATTACTAGTAATCCTTGATTACGGACATATCAAATTGATAATCAATCTTCCATTAGAAGACTTTTTTATACTCAATCTTCCAGTAGAAGACAGCCTTTTTTATTTCTTTTCCTTCCCTAGACTTCATACTTACAGATCCAACATGAACTAGATGATGACCAAGATCAGAATTTGTAGGATGAAATAAGTAAAAGAAAATTATATGGAGGCAGTGAAATATCAGAAAATTTGACTTTCATTATTGTTCTGTATCCAAATTTAGGTATTGTCCCCTCTTCCCAGAACTAGTTTTTTTGCTGTACAAACATAGGAGAAAACATTAGGATGTTGCTAACCCAATCATTTCTCAGATGATAAAATATATTCTTGAAAAAACAAATAATATCCATCAATATAGAATCAACATGTTAGAGCTAGCAATGTATCAGCGATAAAGATGAGTCTCCCATCATCGCACCTAGAACCAAAAAAAAAGTGAAACTTTTAATTCAAAATCTGCCACAAGAAAAATGAATTTTTTTAATAATGTGATTCCACACAAAACAACATTTGAATAAGTCCTCTTAAGAATCAAGAAACAGAGAAAACAATGGAGAAATAAAGGATTTCATAAAGAACATGTAAAACATATGAAATACCGTAACTGAGCATGCAAATATTGGCCTGAATTTTAAAAATATAAAACCTACGAAGCTAGATGCTTATGAGACATCAGCATTCAAAGGATCATGTGAACATTTTCCCAATAAAGATGTTGACTCCCAGCTCCTTACCACTTGAATGAGTAGACATTTCAAGTATGGCTTCTCTGCTCGACGCAACCGCTCAACTGTGATTCTGAGATATGGCTCAACCCATTGATCTACCTGACCTCTGCAATTCTGAAACACTACTTCAATGAGCTTAGGAGCGGGTTCAATATCACTATCCTCCATATTTCTATCTGGCATGATCTGCATATGGGAAGCCAGAGCAAGTCAATCTCACCAACCCAAGAAAGGAAGGGAAAATGAGCCAAAAAAATTCACAAAAACATGAAACAAGTCTTCAGCAGATCACAGATCAACATTTTCCTCATGTTTTAAACCAAAAGCTTATAGTCAGACCTAATGAGGTAAAATTAAAACTCACTGTTGAAATCATATCCCAAAGGCTTTGCTGATAGTTTGGATCCTTGCATGTGAGAAAATGAGCAGTACTTCGGGATATATAGTTGTCCAATGGAACCAGAATATCTACACGGAAAAAAGAGCTTCATTAGAACCACAAACATATAAGAAACGATACCAAAGCTGCTTTACAACTAACATATTGTCTAGACAAGAAAAATGTGTTATTGGTCCAATATGCTATTTGTAAGGCATTAGGGAATGTGATAGAACAGTATTCTAAGCCAATTACAAAACTAGCCAAAGGTAACAAGCTAAATAATGAATAAACTTGAATATAAGCAATGGACAATATTCAACATTTTCTCAATTAAGGTTGTTGTTTGAGCTGGGAAACACATCATGGATCACCAACATGAAGAATACTTCCAACAGAAGTTTAAAATGTGAATTGACATGTGCATAAAGGTTCAGTTTTGATTCAAGCACTTCTGCAAGTATCCTGGAAGCAAGTTAAGCAAAACAATCATTTCTCATCCCTCTTTCTAATAAAATTTTGGGATACCCAGAGTATGATCTCCCAAAACCACTATTATTATTGTATTTCTTTCTATCGCATCCTTCAGTTTGGAATTATCTTTTTGTGTATCTCATGTATGTCTCCAACTAAAGGGAGTGTAAACTCAAGGTTTTATTGCAGCATAGCTACCATCAGACACCTATCAATATCACAGATAAAACACTCTTTCAGGAACATTAATTAGTAATACTAATCAAATGTTTTCTCTTGGTAATACATTCGTCACTTTTTCAAAGACCGGACTTTTCCCATATCAACTTTGTGTAATTTGATTAATGAGATGTTCACATATACCACATGAGCATAACTGACAAGGCTCTTGAAGATTACAGATAATAATGATAAGAAAGGATTTATTTGCATGCTCTTATGTACTTAGCACGTTACTTTATTACACCCCATGATTAGTTAAACGATGTCATATATTTCCAAAGAGAGAAAACATACGGAAGGTCAGAACAATATTATATAGGCAATAAATTTTCATCATGCAAAAAGAGTAGGAAACTTCAGCTGTTGTTTTTTATAGGCAATGATGTAATTTTATAAACAATACAGAGGATGCATGCAACGAGCGCCAAAGAAACAACAAAAAATGGCGCCAAGGAACAATCAAAAAGAGAAAAAAACAAAAAAAACTCCCTCCTTTAACAAGACCCCAGCCAATCAACTAAATCAATTAAAGGCATTATGCCTCCACAACTAGACTGTTAACCAAAAAGTCAATAGCAATATATCAATTTCCCTGCATCACTCTACAGCTTCCATCATACTAATCCAATTATAATGAGGCACACAAAGTTTATCAAAGAAGCCAGCTTTTTCTTTCCTTTTTCTTCTCTTTTCTTTGTGTGCGTGTGTGTGTGTGTGAGCACAAGCACACGCAACAGGTTTGATGACATCACACCCTCAGGGAAGTTCTATGGCATTTCAGCAATAACATAAGGTGTGATCCTTATAAATTGACAAAAAAAGTCTCACATTTCTTAGAAAATCAGAAAGAGAGTTCACCATGAAAGTCCTAATCAAACCCAGCATTTGGAAGAAGCAAATAAAAAACCATCAACAAAAAGGTCTCAAGATTCTACAAGACATTGAATGTTATGTTTAATAATTTAATGAAAACGTACTGGGAAAAAAATCGATTGCCCAATCTGCCAGTGCTTCCATCATCAAAGGCCAAAGGCTCCACATTTCCAAGGAGATTGTCGGGGAAAAAAATGTCATATATGATACAATTTCCAAAACCTCTTCAAAAACCTCTGCAAAAATGATAAATGAGTGTTAAAAGAGTCATTGTACAAACAAGTGATGCATTCAACACATAAGAAAGCAATTCAAAAAACAAGGCATCAAGGAACCACAAACATTTTATCCAAGAAAGAATTCGAGCACAGCAACAAATGATTTAACTAAAATTTATATTAGAAACTCACAGACGATGACATAAAAATTTAAAAAATCATATAAGATTCATTGCCAGAAGGATTATAATGGGGAGACCAAATTTTTAAAGTTCCTTTTCTGTATTCCTTTTAGATAATTCAAAGACTACATTTAACTTATATATATAATCTGATAGTTGGCATCTCAGTTTGTTCAAATCTTAATGATTATGAAAATTGATGACTTGGCTTCTCTTCCCGTCCTGAGAGTCTACCTCTCTATGCTTCCAGATGAAATACGCTGAACTCTAGCAAATGCTAGAAACTAGATTCAACAAGGCCTCTCTCCTACCAAATTCATTTGGAAGGGCAAAGCAAAATGCAAACTTAAAGCCTTGGCTCGGTCAGTGACCCATTAGGAGGCCATTCAAAATTCTTAACTTTCCAATACGTGTTTTATGTTTGGATGACAGGGAGATGATTGATTACCATTATCAGATTGCCCCTCAGATTAAGAGGGTTTTCATTTCATGTTATTCATTGGTTAGGTCTCAAGAGAGATTTTTTTTTTTTTTTTTTTTTTGATGGGCAAGGTCTCAGAGGGATTACAAAGAAAACGAAGTGATGATGGATACATACTTCGCAGGATTTGGTAGAAAGGCACAGACAGAACTCCATGGTATTAGTCCTTGCTATTACAAGGATTTTGGCTTGGAAAATTGCAAGGATATTCAATAATAAGCATGTGACTTTAGAAGAGATTTGAAATAGCATATTCTTCCATATGTATCTGAGAAGATAAATGTCTCATGATATATCTCTGAGTTTCAATATATCTCTGAGTCAGGCTTGTGGGAGACAAGTTCCTTTCTGGGCTCAGGACAACTACACAAAGAGTGTGTGGTTTCATTGTGAAGGTGAATCCTATATGATCACGACCCTAGGAATATACTAAAACAATCAGGGAGGTTATACATCACTCAGTTAGGCTAGGGGCAGAAGCAATATGAGAGTACAGATTGGTGAAGTTGAAGCAAAACATTTGGCAGAAGAGAGTCTCAATAAAATTCATTTATTTTTTTTTTTTTATCAATAAGCAAAAGAATTGTATTGCAAAGGGGCGCTAAAATAGCGACCCACAGAATTACAGTATAAATACTCACCCCCTTACAAAAGGACCCAAA
Source organism: Vitis vinifera (assembly GCF_030704535.1). NCBI lineage: Eukaryota > Viridiplantae > Streptophyta > Magnoliopsida > Vitales > Vitaceae > Vitis > Vitis vinifera. Next base: position 21,645,266 of record NC_081809.1, read on the forward strand.
ACAACAAGGAAAAAACAAAAAACCTTCTCCCTCATCGCGTACCCACCCAATCTACAAGATCTATTAAGGTCGAAGGACCACCTTTTATCCACAATTTGGTTTCCGACCAAAGTAAATACACAAAAGAAGCTTTCAACCTTTGGATGGACAACACGCTATCTTCTAAAGCAATTCTATTCCTTGCCTTCCAAACGACCCAAAACAAGCATAACAGTCCCACTTGCCACACCTCCTTCCTCTTCTTACCCACAAAAGGGCCCCTCCACCCTAAAAGGGTTTCCTTTACCGAAGAAGGAAACACCCAAGAAACTCCAAATAAAGAAAGGAGCAACATCCACACTTCCCTTGTTTTTTCACAATGAAGGAGGTGATCAATCGACTCCTCAAAAGTTTGGCACAAAAAGCATCTATTATCCAAAGCCCAACCCCTCTTTTGCAAACGGTCCAAGGTTAGAACTCTTCCCCACGAAGCCTCCTATGCAAAGAAACTTAATTTGGGCTGCACACAAGATTTCCAAATAATCTTCGAAGGAAAAGAAGCAAGAGAAACCGGTTGCAAAGCCCTATATAAAGACTTAACTGAAAAAAACCCCATCCTTTGAATCGATCCACCTCACCCTATCCTCCTCATCCACACTAACCTTCTTCCAATCCAAGCAACAAACAACCTTTCCACATCTTCCAACTCCTAATCATTGAAAGGTCTATTGAAACAAGGATTCCAACTTCCCCCCCTTTCCCCCACGGCTGTCCAAACTTCATTTACCCAAGCCTCTTTGGAACTTGCTAGAGCAAATAAGGAAGGGAACACCTCGCACAAAGGAGTGGTTCAACACCACTTGTCTTTCCAGAACCTCACCTTCTTTCCATCACCCACCACAAAGTCAAAATAAGGGGTTACTAGATGTCCCAACTTACTTATTGCTTTCCACAACCCGACTCCATAGGCCTCCCTAGCCTCACAAGAGCTCCACCCTCCTCTTTCCTCTCCGTATTTCCTTCTAATCACTTGGTTCCAAAGGGTCTTTCTTTCAAAAGCAAAGCGTCAAACCCACTTGCCAGGGAAAGCCTTATTGAAAGTCCCAAGACTCTTAACCTCCAACCCTCCTTTACTTTTTTTCAACACAAACAATCAACCACCTTACTAAGTGCGGTTTTTGCTCAAGAGCCCCACCACCTCACAAAAAATCCCTTTGAATCTTCTCCAATCTCTTTCTAACTACCCTAGGCAGCTGGAAAATAGACATGAAATAATTCGTCAAATTGGACAAAGTACTTCGCAATAAGGTAATCCTCTCCCCTTTTGAAATGTATTGACGTTTCCATATAGCCAATCTCTTTCGGAATCTTTCTTCTATTCCATTCCAAGCGGCGGCAGATTTAAAAGGAGCACCCAACGGCATTCCTACGTAGGTGGAGGGCAATCTTTCCACCTTATAACCAAACTCATCAGCTAGATCTTCCACATTCTCAACTCTACCAACCGGAATCAACTCATTTTTTTCCAGATTCACTCTTAACCCTGAAATTGCCTCAAACCACATTAACAGCCAGCACAAATACGTCAACTGCTTCTCCTTTGCCTCACAAAAAATCAACGTATCATCAGCAAACAAACAAGTGAAAGACCTGGACCCCTTCTTCCCCGAACCGAGCAAGGAGATAAAAAACCTCCAACAACTACTCTCTTCAGCAAACAGTTGAAGGCCTCCATCACAATTACGAATATGTAAGGCGAAAGGGGATCTCCTCGCCTTAAACCCCTTGAGCTCTAAAAATATTCAGTCGGGCTTCCATTCACCATAACTAAGAATCTAGCAATGGATAAACACCACTTTATCCATCTACACCACCTTTCCCCAAACCCCATCTTTTCCATTACCGCTAAAAGAAAAGACCAGTCCACATGATCATAAGTTTTCTCAATAAAATTCATTTATAGGGAGTCTCAATAAAGCAAGGTTGAGGTTAGGTTTTGTTCGTTGGGTTTTGAGTCACTTTTGTATTGCTCCTTTATGATATCAAGAATTGTCCACCGTTGATCATGTCATTCTCTGTTTCTTGAATAATATTAAAGACTATTTCTGAATTGCAGCTCAACTTTAACTGAAGTTTAGAAATACAATAATCCATGGAAGTCTCAAATCAATAACCTCAGAAGTATATAGAGAAACAGAAGTTCGAGAAGAGGAGCATAGATTAAGGGCATTCATATAAGTCTTATGGGATCTCATTCATTTCTATTCCTCCTTTTGGAGGCCTCATGCACCACAAAATTTATGGGCACTCCTTTCGAAGTGGTTTAGATCAATTAGTGTTTGGTGTGTAGATCGAAAGGTTGCGTTAGCAAGGAGAGGATCATAGATTAGGTCTCTTTTGGAAGGAGAAGTTTATCTAATATTGGAGCAATGAGTTGTTCTTTTTGTATATTCCCTTGTGGTACTATACTGATGTATAGGTCTACTTAGCATGTTGGAGGTTTCATTCACACTTTTTTTATCAGTTCATTAAAGCAGTATGATTCATACCTTGGCCATCAGTTGTCAACATCCGACGCATTATAGGAAGCAGTGTTGGCTCGATCTGCACAAAAAGGTGAGGAAGCCTGCTCACTGATTCAAGAATTGTGCTTATAGCACGCAAACAACCAACTGCAGCCAAAGCACCAGGATCATCAGCTTCATCGTCAGCTTCAGCAGTGTTCATACACCTCCAAAATGCAGCAGCCTGGAGAAAGAAAAATAAGATCCAAGTACACATGATAGAAAACTGCAGCATACATATTCCCAGAAAAGGAAGGAAAAGATCATACCAAATTCTGGCATAATCCAAGAGCATAAGGTGCCATCTCCTCCCCAAACTTGTCGACAATTGTCTCAAGTGTAAACACGAGATCCTCATTCTCAACCTCATTCATAAGTTTGAAAAACTCTGAAGAAAGTGAAAACAAGATGAACATCCTCGAAAAGTCGCACATGAAAGACTGTTACTAGTATATTATATATATGAAAAAAAGGTTGTTACCAATAATTTATCAAAACCACATACCATCAAGAAGTTGAGGAAGAATTGGACGGATCTCATTCAAATCTGCACATGGACAGAATCCACTTTCCATCAAGCACCAAATCTCCGTAAATAATAAAAATTAACATTAAAAGAGGAGAAGTACCTTTGCATGCTTCAACAAAAGAACGCAATGCAAACACTGAATCAACACGAACTGGAAGCTCAGGATCGCGCAACCCAGAAACAACACTATGCAGCGCTTTCCGGAAATTATTCTGATCTGAGAAATTAATGTGGGCATATTGTCCCGCAACCCATGCAGCCTAATATTCCTCACCATAAATAAGTAAAATCTCACAGAAAGGATAGCAGACAGAATGAACTTTGAAGATAAGGCAAGTAATTGGGGAAAAAGCTAAATGATCAAAACAACAAAATGCTAATTAAACAGAATAGTATGGTAAGAAGAAGGGGAAATAGAAAAGATAGAACCAAGAAAAGGTATAGCTATCATCCTCCATTTCACAACATTCAAAGTGATATACCAATAATGATGCATCACTAACTAAACATAAGGAAAAGCAAACAAGAAAAGTAGAAAGTCATAAAATTAACCACAAAACTAACACCTCATTATTGAATCCCTGTGAGCATTGTGGCTTTATTGTTACTACTTGCATTGACAAGAGAATTTAAATTTTGAAAGGCATATAGAAGAATAATTTCCATCCATATGGTAGTCCAATCCCTAAGCTATTTAGGGCACTTAGTATTGTTTAATGCTAAAAAACATTCCATATGTACCAAAACTTTGACATAACATTGGAGAATTCCAACAGCAAATCCTTCTACATGTTATCATCATGACTTGGACCAGGTGGAGATATCATAAACATATTTTTTTTATCAATAAGTATAATATGTATAGCAAAGAGGTGCTAAAGAAGCGACTCAAAGAGTTACAGTATAGATCAACTAACCCCCTTACAAAAGGACCCAAGACCCTAGGAAAGCACCAAAAACCCTCTCCCTTAACGCATACACTCATTCTATAAAATCTATTAAGGTCGAAGGACCATCTTTTATCCACAATTTGGTTTCCGACCAAAGTAAATACACAAAAAAAAATTTCAGCTTTTGGATGGACAGCACACCGTCCTCAAAAGCAATAGAATTCCTAGCCTTCCAAATAACCCAAAACAAACATAACGGTCCCATTAGCCATGCCACCTTCCTCTTCTTGCCCACAAAAGAGCCTCTCCAACCTATGACAGTTTCCTTAACCGAAAGCAGAAAAAACCCAAGAAACTCCAAAAAAAGATAGGAGCAACGTCCACACCTCCCTCGTTCATAAACATATATATATATATATATATATATATAACAGAAATACAGGCCACAACTAAACAAAGACAATACAAGTTTTAGACTAGGCTATGTATGAAACCAAAAAAGCATACCAGGTTATTTATACTTCAATAACAATATTATCACATTACTATGCCATGAAAAAGTACCTTGTTTTGAGTTCTTTATACATTATAAACACCAGAATGAAAGGAACCATTTAGTACAATACCAGCAACCTTAAAAAGAGCATCAATCAAAATCATAAAAACTTCAAATTTTAGTTACATATAGTGCAATAAATGCATAATTCAGCTCAAAATGCCATTTCCAAAGAAGTGAACCAATAACAAATTATGCTTTATTATTCCTTGCAAATTGAGAGAATATTTAAATTCAACATTACTGGTTCAAAAAAATATAATGTTTCGAATGCAATATTTGCTTTCAGCAGGAATTAATCCATAGATAGGAAAAGACAACACTAAACCAATTCAGGTGCATAATAAATTTAAGCAAATACAACCACAAACCTTGGCTCTAAGATGGCCAACAGGACTGCTGAACTCAGGGAAAACATGTTGCACCAACATATGCTCAAGCTCAGACTTGTAGGGTTCTGTCTGTTTCAGCTTATCACAAAGGGCTCCAATAGCAAGAAGTGCACCATCTTTCTGCCGATAGGCTTTATATTCCAGTGAGGCCTCATCATACCTGGATAAAACAAGAACGCAATAAGACAAGCACCATTAGAGTTACTTATGATTTATTAGCAAACAACCACAATTTCTCTATGTTGACAGAAACATTGAGAACATACCTTTTAAAGATTTCTACGATAAATTGAATAAACTTATGAAGGTTCTCTTTTGCGCGTTTTCTAACCAACTCACTCACAAAATCCATGGCAGCAGTCCTAGGACTATACAAATCTTCAATGATATCTGCAGCAAAGTAAAAGAAGGGTAAACCACTTCTTCTATCCAGACTCCAACAATGATATAACTAGCCTAGGCATTTAGGCTACAAAACAAGTATTATAAAGACTTACCATAACCCTTCCTTACATACTCATGTGGATCTTCATCCCAAAGCTTTTGATCATTGTCATTAAAGCACATAAGGGGAAAAACTATCTCAAAGAGAAGAACATCGAGCCGTGGTTGCAGCAACTGATACATACTCATCTTTGAGATACTACATACAAATAAAAGTAGGAGGTGAAATACAGAAGTTAGTCTTTCGAATGAGATTATAACATAGCTGACTCATTTCACATCCTATCATAAGCAGCATACAAGGCATTCAATGATCTAAAAATGAATGTGTTAAAGAGCTCAGACAAACCATAGATGACAACTGAATTAAATATCACATTATAAGTTACAAAAGGTACATGACAATCAAAGCTCTAGACATAAGAAGATTAAGCTACTCTGCTGAGGATAAAAGAAAATAAAAAATAAAAAGGATAGGTTTTGGTCATTTACTGCATGATCTAGCTCTCTATAAGTATCATTTTTACATGAAAGAATAAAAGAATGAAAACTGAACATATGCAGCATCATCATAGAAAGTGCCGTGTAAACATTATTTGATGCCCAAAGTCAACTTTAACCTGCTTTGCTGTAGAAAGAATTCTCTGCTTAAGTCATAGCCATTCTCTTATTCAATGCTCAAGTTTTTTCATTAATGCCAGTGTGATGACAAAAAGCAAGAGCAATGTTTCCTCTTGCATTGTATAAAAGCTTATATTGCTCCTTCCAGAGGGAAATTTAGAAATCTAAGCTCATGATTTAGTGTTTGCATTAAGCCGTACTTCCCATATTGCCACAAAAAAAAAGCTCTTTTTCTCTACTACGCTGACTACAATTGCCTTTTTGGTAAAGGCTAGTACAATTGAACAAGCAACAGAGTTTGAAATGCACTGAAGAATAATGCTCATTTATCCTCTGCTTCAGAGTATATAGCCCTCCCAATCCATTTGTGCTGAAGCCAAACAGAATGCTAAGGATTTGCTTCATCGCAAATCCCCCACAGAGACAGCAAGAAAGTGGACTGTCCAACATATTAACAAACATTCCATGTTTATTTTCCAAAAGTCAAGCATTCTTTTCCAACTAAATAATAGATAACAAGAGACAGTTGAGGAGCTACTTTTCAACCCATTACAATATCAATTCAAGTAAATAACCATATCACATAAGAAACCTTGAAACTGTTCCAGCAAGTTTGAATAGTTTTTTTGCAATGAATAGCACGACATGGGGTAACAAAGAAATAAATGTTCTGCTTTTTTTTGCCTTTTTATGGGCAAGCAAGAAATAAATGTTCTACTATCTGACCGTTAACATACTAATTTTTAATGATAGACAAACTGAGGATATATTAAGCGGTAGCTAACAAAAAAGATGAAACCATATCTACACGGGGGGTTTACAAGAGGCACCAAATTAAGAAGGAAAAAATAAGTCCTACACAAAAGAATCAAAAGTAATAGACAAAATACCCACAGTTTTGACTGTCTAAAAAATCCAACAATATACAATTAGCCACTCCCAACATGATCTAGACCAGGTATTTAATGAGGTTCTCCTCCAACTATTTAATAGCTATTAACTTAATTGAAGACCCAGCTATTAAGGCTCTCTCCACATACACCAAAACAAGCAAAGGAGAGCCATGCACCATACCTTCCTCCACCTCTTATCCAAGCCTCAATCCTTCCAGCCCAACAGGAGATCTTCCACTGAATATTGCTGGTAGCATATTGCACAACTTTCTAGTTTCATCACAATCAATAAAGATGTGGTTTGCTTATTTTCACTCACTTTATAAAGATTGAATTTGTTTATATATACACACACACATATATATATATATAAAGTCCTCAATGGGTCTCAGTACTCCAGATTCCTTCTTTTTTTTTTTGGATCAGAAACAAACAAATGTGTTAATGGATAATAAAAACATAAAAAGGATGAGAGGTCCTCCTCATGAAGTACAAATTTGATCAAAAGTAACTAAGTAAACCTCCACAAAACAAAGCAAGGACAAAAGGCCTATACAAGTATAACAACACCAGCCCCTATAACCCACCCCTAATGTGAACAAATCGAGAGCCAACTAAGGTGAATAACACTCAAAGGGTAGGGTTTAAAAATGTCAATACAATAAGCCCAAAAAGAAACAAAAAAATGAAGCAAATCCCACAATGAATCCAGCGTCCTCCACATGTTCTCGAAAATCTGAGCGTTCCTCTCTCTCCACACAATCCACAACAAAGAGAGACATGTTATCCTCCAAAGAGTTCTACCTCTAATTGAAGTCCCAAAACACCTTAAGGAGATCACCATCATATCACAAACACTGCCTAGCGGAACCCACTCCATCTTAGCCTATGAAAAAATCCTATGCCACAATCCCAAAGTAATCAAATAATGCAAGAAAAGATGTTCAATCGTCTCACCACTCCTATATAGGATGCACCAATCAGGACCAAGGACTTTGAAAGGTCTTCTCAACTGTAGCATGTCATTGGTATTTACCTTTTTAAGTGTCACTAACCACACAAAGGCTTTGACCTTAGATGTTGCTCTTGATTTCCACAAAAAATTAGTTGGTAGAAGGGGACTGAATTTGGAGAAAAGGATAAGGCTGAAAAAAAAACAATTTTACTGAGAAAACTCCTGAAGAGGACGGTACCCAAGATCTCGAATCTAGAATAGGAGACAAATGGAAATTGGACAGTGATGACATTAATCTTTCATGATCCTCAATCTCCATATCTATTAAATTGTGACGAAAAGTGAGATCCCAAACAATGAAGTTTTATTACCAAGGATAGCAGAGATAGGACAATTTTTAGTAGTGGTGACTTTGAAAAAACTTGGAAATTGTAAACACAAAGGTTGATCCCCCCGTCACAAATCTTTCCAAAAACGAATTTTGGACCTATCACCCGCTACAAAACGAGTATGTAGAAGAAACTTGGAGCGAATATGCAATGGTCTTCCAAAGGCAACGATGTGACCATCTGACTTTATTGTTGGTGTCCCATCCATTAGGATATGTCCCATAGATACTCAAGATGACCTTATGTCAAAGGGTAGTACTTTCCTTAGGGTACCTCCAAAGCCACTTCCCTAATAAAGCTTGATTCCTCAGGGAAATTTTCCCTGACCCTACTCCACCAACTTCCTTTGGCCTACAAACTAAGTCCCAACTGACCAGAAAATCTTTTTTACCTTCCTCGTAACCTAACCAAAGAAAATCTCTTTGTAATTTCTCAATTCTCAAAGCTATTGAACCGGGATCTTGAAAAGAGAAAGAAAGTAACTTGGAATATGCGACAAAGAAGACTGAATTAAGGTGATTCTACTACCAAAGGATAAGAAGGTTTTTTTCCAACCATCCAACCTCCTAGAAACTCTATCTAGCACGGGGTCCTAAAAGAAAATCGATGTTGGGTTCCCCCCTAATGGGTAATGGGGGGCCCCAATACAATAAAGGTCAATCAAAAACTACACAATCAAGCAAAGAAGCCAACCTAGCTATTTGATCTTGGGTAATGTTGATTCCAAAAAGAGTGCTCTTATTTAGGTTAATCCTTAACCCTGACAAATGCCTAAAAACCAACAAAATTAGCTTCAGTGAAAGCAACTCTTCTAAGGATGCTCTAAAAAAGAAGATGGTGTCGTCCACGAATTGTAAATGAGATACCCTGATCCTATTTCTACCCACTCTAAATCCCTCGAATAAACCTCTCTCTTCCGCTCTCACAACCAATCTACTTAAAACGTTAACCACGATAGTGAAGAGGAAAAGGGAAAGCGGATCTCCTAGTCTTAGACCTCTGAAAGCCTTAACCCACCCCTTAGCATTTCCATTCACTAAGATTGTGAAACTCACCGGAGATAAACATTCCCTAATCCAAGACTTCCATCTTAAACTAAACCCTTTTCTTTCAAGTACATGGTCCAAAAAATCCCAATCATCATGATCTCCTCTCTAGATCATGATGATTGGGATTTTTTGAAATCAATTTTGAAAACTACCCCTTCCTCTCTAGATCTCCTCTTCTCATCCACCACCTCATTAACAATCAAGACAACATCCGAAATCTATCTCCCCTTAACAAAAGCACCTTGAGTCAAATAGATGGTGTCTTGGAGGACTTTACACAAATGCCTTGAAAGAACCTTAGCTATGATTTTGTACAAATTGGTAACCAAATTGATGGGTCTATAATCTGAGATCCTACTTGTTTGACTCTTTTTTTGCACTCAAGCGATGAAGGTAGCATTCGTGCTTTGATTAATTATTCCGTTATTGTGAAACTCTAAGAACACTCTTAATAAGTCATCCTTAATCGTCTCCCAACACTCCTGATAAAAACCAATTGTGAAACCATCTGGACCAAGGGCTTTTTCCTTATTTAAAAACATCACAACATTAAGAATCTCTTCCTTTAAAAAAGGTCGATCCAACCACTCGGCAATCTCAACATAAATAGGAGAACAATCCAAACCTTCTAACCTCCAAGACCCACTTGAAGGTTTGGAAAATAACTTCCCAAAATGGCACTTAATCTTCTTTGAAATGCTTTCAATGTAATCTAAGGTTACCCCATCTTATGACACCAAAGATTTAAAGAAACTCCTATTCCTCCTACCATTAGCCACCCTATGAAAAAATTTAGAATTACAATCCCCTTCTTTTATCCATTTGACTCGTCTTTTGCCTCTAGAACACCTCTTCCTTTAACAGCACCACTTCCAAATCCCCTTTTCTTAAAGACCTCCTTGCTGCCAATTCAGGAGAAAAAATCCCTTCTTATTGGGAATTTCTTGTTGGTGATCCAGATTATTCCTTTGGCGGTGAACACTTTGAAGAACTCTTAGAATAACTATTACTTTGATGCTTCTTTTTTTTTAATAGGTAATTTTTTTCCCGGTTAGGATTTCAACCTAGATCATCCCACAAACCCTCCCAACCCTTTACAACATGAGTCAAGCCCCAAGGGCTTTAATGCTTCTTATAGCAAGGGAGCCCCAAAACCTTCAACTGCAATTTAAAAATAAATAAATAAATAAAAATTAAAAATTAAGTGCCAAGAAAAAAGGAACATGTGGAGAAATGGATTCAAATACTTCCCTCCAAGATTTTTTCCATCACAGTTCCTACAGACAATGCAAATTGTTTTTATACTTGTGGCTTTCAAGTTAAAAATATGGGACCAGTATTCTTCAGTAACCCTACAAAATATATGCTTTTAACTACTAGGGGAAAACATTATGCAAAAAAAATGACACTGCTATAAGAATGAGAGCAACCATAGATTATATGAAATGAGAAGATGATACTAAGGTACATACTATGAACCATGTTGCACAAACCTGTTGCTTAGGTATTGCAGAATAAGGTTAATAACTCTGTCAGGTAAATAACCACCCATACGGATCACATTCAACAAATTTAAGTGGCACTCCAAAATCTTCCCTGCAAAATTCTTCTGAAACATTTGGGCAAAAGCTCTGTTTTCAGGGTTTTGAAGTTTCAAGTCTCCAAACCTGTAACGAGGGTTTAAATGGCCCAGATAAATCAGAAATATTTGCAGAACTGCATAATACTTTCAAAATTATTTCAAAACTAAGAGCTCACCGGGTGTACAGCCTATTTAAAATATGAACTGTCCATTTCTTCACCTTCCACCATCCCCAGGATTTCCTAAGCTCTGGATCTGCGGGCTGGCCTTCTAAAGGAACAGGCCTCTCCAGAACATTCAAGAAAAGAATCATCCAAGAGTTGAATACATTGGGATCGAACAGCTGCTTTGGAATCTCCAACTGAAACCAGAAAACAATAAGACAGCAATGAAACCCAAATGAAGCAAGTTTTTGTTTTTTTTTTTTTTTTTTGTTTTTTTTTAAATAATTGCAAATGCAGAAAATGAAAAGTTCTCCCAATGCCAGTGATTCTCTCACTTATGCAGGGAAACAGCACTTTCTGATGTAAGGACAAACACCCCTTCTCTAAATAACTAACTGCTCCTGCACTGTTGTTCATGCAGGCAGCAGAGTTTGTTTATATCAGTACAACTACAACCAGCTAGCCTCCTCTTTAAAACTTTGTTGCTGGAAACAAAGAATACAAGGGAGGGCCCTTTTTGGATGCATATCTGTTTCTCATGCAAGACTCTAGAATGGCATTGTTGAACACCAATGCCAAGACAAACAAAAAGAATTAGCTTGAAGACAAGCTACTTCACAGTTGGTAAGCATGGAATTGCACTGGAAAAGAAACACATCAATAGGCTTCTCCAAAACAGTCAAAACATGTGTTTTCATTCCAATATGACCTACAAAAAGCATTTCTAAACAGCACTCCATTTGTGTTTCTGATAAAAAAAAGGCTCTTCAACACCACCCAACTTAGAAACCATCAAGGAAAAACTTCAGTGTAAAACAGCATTCCAAACAGAAGGCATGCTATGGAACTTTCAATGTAAAACGTACATAAATGGATGACCAGAAAATTTTACAGATAAGCTTGATCAACTCTGCTACTTCCAGTGGAGGGTTGACAATCTGGACAAGCCTGTTAAAGATACCGAGCAGATGAGGAAATGTCTCCTCAACAATGCGATGAACTGGTGTCCTTTCTTCATCTGACTTAAACCTACAAAAAAAATAAAAAATAATAATAATAAGAGAGAAATGCAATTAAAAAAAAAGTTCATAAATGAAGTAGTATTTCAAGAAGATAAAGGAGTAGACAATGGTACAAGAACTTTTAATCTAATTCCACATAGCAACACATATAAAAGGAGTGACTATTTGCATTTGTTTGCATATTCTTCTTTGACTATGGAGACGCATGCACACAAATGCACACACACACTTCATGTGCTGAACAAAATCTCTTCTTTTTTTTTTTTTTTTGCTTTTTTTTTATTAGAAACAAAAGATATATTGATAATGAAAAAGTACAAGAGAACAATGAGGGGTTCTCCCCACAAAAAACAAAAAACTAATCAAAGTAAACTTAAACACCTCCACTCTACAACGAGACTTGTACACAAACGTTTAGGTTTAGGTCACTTAAGGATAAACAAAGGTAACATCTCTCAAAACCAAACTCAACTCCTCTCATTGTTAACCACCCCATTTGATTTATAACCAAAAGCCAATTAAGTTGAATAACATTGAGAGTAACACCTATAAAGGTGATAGTACAAGAGGCCCACAAGAAGGAATTTAAGTGAAGTAGATTCCACAACATCTCTACCATTCTTCACTTTTTTTCAAAGATCCTAGCATTTCTCTCTTGCCACAAAATTCAACATCCTATGAGGCAAGCAATGTGCCAAAGAGTCTTGCCTCTAATGGCACTCCCCAACATCTAAATGAGATGGTCATCATGTCTCATATACTCCTAAGCAGAACTCAATCCATCTTGGCTAGACTAAATAGCTTATACCAAAGACCAAATATGAACGGGCAATGTCAAAAGAGATGGTTGATCTATTCTCCAATTCTCATGCATAAGATGAACCAATGAGGACCAAGAAATTTGTAAGATCTTTTCAATGGTAGTATGTCATTGGTGCTTACCTTTTTTTGTGACACTAACCAAGCAAAGACCTTGACCTTAGATTGGGCTTTTGACTTCCATTATAGATTGAGCAAATCTCGCATCTTGAAGTACTGGCTTATTTGAAGCCTAAAATCTCTTTTTTCAACTTATTAATCAAGAAATTTCAAGATCTTGTATCTCAAAATTTTCTTTTCTTGTGAAAGATGAATATAAAATAGAGGATATATTTTGTGGGAGCTTGTGTTTACTTTGTTTGGTGTTAATTGGGTTCTTCCGCTTTCAGCTAGAGACACTCTTTTAGGGTTGGCATGATTCCTTTGTGGGCAAGAAGCGTAGAAAGGCTTGGTTGGCAGCTCCTCTTTGTTTATTTTGGACGATTTGGAAGGAAAGAAATAGGATAGCTTTTGTTAATGAGGATTTTTCGATTCAAATGATGAAAAATTCGTTTGTTTGTGATCTTTGGTCTTGGTCTAAGTCTTGTTTAGATGTAGGACTTTTACCTTTAATCAACTTTTTTGATTGGTTGGGTTCTAGTTGAGGGCTGGTGAGTGTTTGCTTCTTTTTGTTCTTGCCTTTTCGCATCTTTTATATACTCTCTGTATGCTTTGGGTTGCCTCTTAAGCACCTTCTTTCTTAATATATTTTGTGTGTTTATCTATCAAAAAAAAAAATTCAAGGATACTCTAAAAAATAAAGTTAGTTTACAACTTCCCATAAGGGCTCTACGTCCTTCAATTGTGTTAAAAAATCCTAGCGTTCCTCTCCAACCAACTAATGCCACATAATGGCAACCATAATCCCTACTGAATCACTCTACCCCTTAGACTACTCTTGAGACCTTAGTAGAAAATGAGCATCAAACTATAACACCCTTCCAAAGGCTCACAATAAACCCACTACTTGTCACCTAAAAAGTCTTTTGAAAAACCCCAAAGAAAAAGGACGGGAAGGAGAAGATGAGCTACCAGATCACAAGAAACAAAGTAAAAAATATAAACCCAAAACCAAGAGCTAGAAAAAGCCTTCTAATCTGAAACAAACCATTAGTATTAACCATAATACAAGTCATTCACAAAGCAAGGGCTTTTGACTTTAGGAGGAGATACAGCTTCTAGATATAATTTCCTTGGGGAGAACCAACACAAATATCTCTTAGAAAGGGGGCTGAAAAGGACCTAGAGCAGAGAAGGCCAAAAGAAACAAAGTCCAAAACCCTCCATCCCAGAAAGTGGTACGAGAAGGTAAAGGCAGGGGAGATTATCAATTTCTAAATTTCAGAAATTACATTGAAAGTTGAACTTCTATGCAAGGGATGATAGAGATTGTTCAAGGATCAAAGAACTCATTGCACTCCTAACACTCAATATGCAAAAGAGATTAGCATATAAAATGTTGAGAAGTTGATTCTACCACTTAAGGTCATTCCAAAGATCAATTTAAGAGCCATCACCCTCAATGAAGCAAATAAACTGTGAGATATCTGAGAAATCCTGGTAAATGGCTCTTTAAGGGTGCTAATGTGACAACCTATCGACCATGTTAGCTTCTCATCTCTTTGAAAAGATACTTCTAATAAAACTATGCTACAGTTCCAAGGAAATTTCCAAAAATCCTTACCTACTAGGTCGATTTGGGAATAAAGCGAGAATAATGACAATAGTTTTTAAGTAATTATATTTGTTCACTAACCAATCCCTCACATATCTTAAAGATTCATAAAAAAGGATTTAAAGAACAAACAGTTTGTTTTTATAGGCAAACTGTTATTGCAATGAGCACAACAATGGCTCCTGCTTAGTCAATTTATTATGAATTTATGGACACAAACACATGTCCACATATGTAAACACACACAATTGAAACCACAAACCACTAGGCTCATGCATAAGCAACGCAACTAAATTTTGGTAGGACCATAGGGAAATGTTGCACAAATGGTCACTGCAACCTGCTACACCCATATTGCTGCCACTATCATCATCATCAACTTGTGAGGTGTGAAAATACATTCATTCTCATTCAATTCATGCAATGGAATAGGCTCACTCACCCAAAGCTTCAAAAAGTTATTCAGATTTGGAGCAATGACGATTATAAGACTCGGTAAAATTGAAGGTCTTTTGTATCTTGTACCTTAGGTTAACAAAGTATCATATTCCATGAAGTATACAATAAACAAGAGAAGCTTATAAAAGAGACTTATATGCATCTATCTACAAAAGGAATCTCTGGTGACATGTATTTCTCTTGATATCAAACCCAAAAAAAAAAACCTAATTATCTAATTACTAGGAGTAAGAGATTGGAGTGAAGATACTAGGAGAGAGAGAAAGAGAGAGAGATAACATTTTGGCCAAACATGCTTTAATAATAATAATAATAATATGCATGGGTAACTAAGGTGGGGGTGGGGTAGCACAGACAATTAGTATCCCTATCATTCAAGGTACATTTAGGGTCTACCACTTTGTCTTTATCTGATTTCATTGATTGGCTAAGTTGTAAGTGAGGCGAGGAAGTTGTTTTTTGTGTATCCCTCCTTTTTTTGGCCTTGTATACAATGTGTATACTTTTGGGTGCTTTTTAGGCGCTTTTAATTCAAATGCTTTTACCTATCAAAAAAAAAAGTAGAGACGATTAGTACGAATATAAAGGATAATATGGTTTGGTTGAACACGATGAGCAGCATTTTCTTAATTAAGTCTCTATACTCCTCTTTATCATGCAAAAGAATGGATGCATTCCCCTATAGTACTGTTTTAAGATCTTGGGTACCATCAAGAATCAGCTTTTTCACATAGGAAGCTACATGGGCAGGATACTAATTTTTATTTTTATTTTTAAATAAGAGAGTGTATTAAAAGTGCGAAAAACACACGAGTACACTGGGTAGGATCAACTCAAAAGGAGGAGATGGAGGATATCAAAAATATGTTGTCTATGCAAAAGAGAAGAAGAAACAATTGATCACATCCTCATTCACTACTCGAAAGCAATCATCTTGTGGCAGCTAATTTATGCTCTTTTTGGAATAAAGTGGTTGATGCACTCGTCAATGAGAGATGCTTTTTTGAGTTGGCAAGGATTTTTCATCCAAAAGAAGAGGAAAAATGCTTGAAGTGTTACTCCTTTGTGCTTATTCTAGACCATTTGGAGGGGGAGAAATAGGAGAGTGATTTATAACATAGAACAAGTATACCAAGCAATTAGACAACCCTTTATGTATAATCTTTTAGAGTTGATCAAAGTGTATATAGGAGATTGCTTTTTACTGTCAAGATAAAAAATGCATCTAATAGTTTTTTAACTGTCAAGATAAATAATGAACTCCTATTATATTTACTTTTCACCAATCAAAAAAAGATGAATAATGAACTCCATGCTCTAGTTTTCAAATAAAATAAAACCATAATATCACATTAAGCAGACATGAGAGAATTCATAGTATTATGTGCATGCACATGTTACAAAAAACCCTGTGCAACAACTAAGATTTATTTTTTTCAAATTAAAAGGAATGGTAACTGAGTAGATAAAAAAATAAATGCACAAGCAAATAAATTAATTTACCAAGAAAAGGGGAATGGAATCTATAATACTTACTCATATTTTCTAGAAAGAATCCGCAATACAAACAAAGCTCCATATACTTGCTGATCTTGCAAGTTATGCTTTACCCAGTCCAAAAGCCTGGGCCACTGCTCAGGGTAATCAGCATGGACAATTGTCTTGAGACACTCACCTAGTTGTGCCCTAATGACATAAAGCAATATGCAATGTAGTGAGGAAAGAAAATAAAAGAAAAGGTAAGCATTCCCACACAACAGTGGATATTGTAGAATCCAAATAACTGTTTTAACAATCAAAAGAACACAATAAAATACAAGAAAAAAAAAAAAACCAAATTTTGTTCTAGCAAGCATCCAACAGGCTGCATTCCAAGATTTACTTTTGTAAAATACAGTACAAGATATAAGACTGAAAATGAACATATTCACTATTCAATATAACAACATTTTCATAAACTAATTTTTCATCCATTCGCTATTCACTATGCCTGAACAAACAGACCATATAAAGCATATATCAAAGAGTTTGAATTGAGTTTGATGCATTTATTCACTGTTATTCTAGATAAACCCAGGTCAAGATAAAGTTTGTAAAGAGGAAAAAGCCAGAGATTAAACGATTATACCTCAACAAGGGGGGCACCTGGGCAACATACACAAGAATGTTATCCCTCACCATTTCTTTATCACTCTGTGATATCTTCTGTTGCTCGTCTGCATTGATGACAAAGCATAAGGATTGAATCCCAAAAATTGGTTGAAAGCACTAAATCTCACTCAACCGGCATACCAGGCTCATGAGGTGACCAGTTCTTTGCAATAAAGTTCTTGAAATGAATACTAGCAACCTGTCTTACAGCCATATCACAATTCCCATCCACAATGATTTGCAATAACCTCACCAGATGCTGTGGAGTATACTGGAACTGCAAAACAACACAAGAAAACAAAAGACACAATAAGGCAAGCACATTCTATAAGCGCAAAACACTCTACAAAGCTTTGGTTTACAACTTTGGCTCCCGTTCCACATGATTCGCACTAAAACTTCCATCAGATTGTTTCCTTAGCCCTGGTTTGGATCTCAGAGGGCAGAGAAAGGGAAGCAAAAAGGCTAAAGAAAAAACACTAGAATCAAGTTCGACCCCAATAACATTTTTTTTCAATTGTCCAGCTATTTTATCCCCTTTTTAAATAGGAAATGAATAATCTGGAAATGTATAAGTTTACATATGAATTTCATTATATTTAATTTTTCTTTGGTATTTATTTATCGTCATAAACCAAAGAATAACATCTGAGATTCCTTCTTTTCTTTTTTGCTTTCCGTAATGGTTTCCAACATTCAATTGGAAGCACCCCTTGATAATAGAAAAATGTTGGAAAACAAGAGAAAGTTATAATTTTTAAAACCAGATTTCTCTTCTTTTGAGAAAATGGAAGAAAAACAAAAAAACCACTCAACCGAGCTTTCTAACAATCGTTTAGCAGCCCCAAAAAAGATAAAATCCAATTCAGTTTCCTCGGCTTTAAAAAAATATATATTTCCCCGAAATCCCAATTCTGTCTCCAGCATTCACTAATCGAATTCTGAAGCTGCAGCTCATCCTCAGCAACAAATGAAATCCAAATCATCTTATCAAAACCAGCTTCCACAACCAAAGAAACAATCAAAAACAGCACAAAGACGAAGAAGAATCGGATTACAATTCCGATCAAGCCCAAGGAACAACCAACCATGGAATCTCAGAAAGAAAAAAAAAAAAAAAAAACCCAAATCAGATTAAAAAAAGCTTATACCTGATTGAGAGACTCTTCGGCGGCCTTTAACTGATCGGGATTGGGACTGAGAGCGGCTTGGAGAATGACAGCGAGGCTGGGGAGATCCATGAGAGAAAATAGAAATCGAAAACAACGTCACTTGAAGATGGAGAATCGAGAGATGGAGATTGATCGGGAGTGCCTAAACCCTAGCAAGCTCAATTGAAGTGAGATGATTTTCTAGGGTTTAGAAATAGAGGGAGAGACACTGAAGGGTTGCGGAGAGAGACAGCGCCGGAGTAGGGTATTTAAATTATTAGGGTTTACAGGTTTTTTAACCTTATAACTGGTTGACTCGGACTCAACCAGGTGAGACGCGCTGTTCCTAAAACCTCGCAAGCAAAAAACGACGCCGTTTAGAATGTTCTTCCCATTCCCTACTTAAAAAGTAGTAGTAGATGCACACACCAATTTTTTACCAACATAAATAATTTTTTTAACCAAAAATTATTAATTTGGCTAATTTTATTTTTTAAATAAAATTATAAATTAATAAATCAAAATTAAAATTTATTTTGTGACCGTTATATTGTCTGTTACCACCGTTAAATAAACATTAGATTAGTTATAAACCGTTTTTATCGTTAAACAAATATTTGATTATTTTAACAAATAGTCTAAATTATAATTTAAAAAAAAAGATAAAATTTTATTTTTAAAATAAAACAAGAATAAATCCCAATTATAATTATTTTTTTCTTAATATTGCAAAATGTGTAACGGTTGATGAGGTTACTCCCGAATAAAAGGAGCAAAACGGCGCCGTTGTAAGGTATTTAGATCACGTGAAGCAATAATTGAGACGGAAAGAAAGAAAAAGAAAAAAAAAAAAAAAAAAACGGCGCCGTTTTGGCGAGGAGGCAGTAAAGTAAAAATAGGCCGACTTTGGTTTTGGGTTGCGTGACGTCATCAATCCAGAGGAGGTGGAACTGGGAGCACGTGTATGCACCAGCATTTACGATTTTTAACAGACGAGGGGGGAGATGCCACGTGGGCGCGCTTTATTGGGCCTTTCTTTGGGCGAGGCCCACTTGGGTTTGCAGTGGGCTGGATTTGGACATACTTTTTACCCATCAAATTGGCCGGGCATGTTGAGCAATGATAATGAGAGAGATTTTTGAACCTTTTTAATTGTAATGATAATTTAATATTTAAAAAATAATTAAACTATATTAAAAATATGTTAAAATAGATATGGTTAGTAATTTAATTATCAAACTTTATTTATTTATTGTCTTAACATCCCATAAAAAACTAAATATAATAAAAATAAATAAAACATAAATAAATTAACAATTAAAAATATCACAACATTATAAAGATAAAATCATATGAAAATAACTCCAATTAAAAATTTATTTTACAATAAAGAACTTTAATAAAATATTTCTATAAATGAAATTTAATATAATATTTCTATAAATGGAGTAAAAAAGCACTCATTTACAATAATTAAAAAAAAAGATAATAAATAATATTAAATAGAATAAAAAATCTATTTATAATAATTAAAACAAAATAATAATAATAAATAATAAATAAATAGACTAAAAGCAGTCATGGCAACAAGGCACGTTTTGAACAAGTCACCCCGCCTTTCCCACCCTATTTATCTATATTTATTCTCACTCTAGCAAATAAATAAATAAATAAATAAAATAAGATGGGGTAAAATAGGTTAAAGATGGATATGAGAAATTTTCGTACCCACCTTCATCGGTCCTATTTAAATTTTTCTAATTTTTTTCAAAATATTTAATTTTGTTATAAATAAGTAAAAACTTTAAATAATAAATACTTATCCTCACTCCAGCCAACAAAAAAAATAGCAAATATAAGTTCCACACAAAAAAAAATGATTTTTTAATTATTAAAAGTACATAATAATACAAAAAATTGTTACAAAGAATACATCCTAATACGAAAATAACTTTGATATATTAATTGAGGGAATTTTATATTTATTATATTGATTGAGGAAAGAAAAAGATGGATAAATGATTTAAAATTATTTATAAATAATAATAATAATAATAATAATGCATTAAAGAAATGTGGAAAGAGAAGATTGCCAAAAATATGAAAATAGAATAATTAGATTTTGAAGTAACAAATAATATATTAAAGAAATACATAATGTGTGGGAATGGTTGAAAAAAAGTGTTTTGATGACAATGGAAGTTATCTAACATAAGTAACTTGTCTTTCCACCTTGGCAAAGTAGACTAAGTCAATATGCTGTTGCTCCTAAAAATGAGGTCATTCTCCATTGTTGTAATGACAACCACATGGAGAAAATGAAGAAAGAAATAAATTGTGATTACCCTTGGCCATTCTATAAAAAGGAAAAGCTATTAGGGAAAAGACCACAAGAAATTGAGTAAAAAAAAAAGCAATTATTATCTTAACATATTTCATTACCTTTTGGCTCTTTCATTTTGTCATTGTCCATGGAAGGAAATATGGCTGAGTTAATATCATCTACAAAAGATACCGATGAAAGAGGAGATAGTGAGCACGAGGGTTCCCTATAGCGTATTAGAGTGGCAAATGGAATCCTAACCATAAATTTCAATAACCATGATTGATTTTAAAATATCGTAGTGTTCAAATAGATAGAAATCGAATACCCTCACTTTATCATATAACAATCCATCAAAAATACTTTCAAGAAACCAGAATGCGACTCTCTAAGCAAACTCATTTGAAAAGTGTAATTTCACTCTCATCAACCAACATAAGTGGCAGGCTTCTTATGAGACTACATTAGAACAATGATATGAATGAGTCCATCTATAATTGTTTTTCACATTTTGTTAAATTATCGTTTATTCTCTATTCTCTAACATATAAATGAATTCATATCAATAAAAAGAAATTGTGTGAGAGGGATCAAAGTTAGAAGACCAAAAATATAGCAATCTTTCACATAAAATTGTTGTAACAGAAATCCCTTATCATTTATTGATGAATTTAACAGAGAAAAATTAGGTAAATGCATTATCAAGAACTCCACTCATACCTTTGATGGAGAAGATGATGAAGAATTTTTCTATGGTGTACCTAGTTTATTTTTACCTCTACAAGAAGCTTAAAAGATGATAAAAAAAATAAAAATTTTTAACCTCTTATCCTTTTCATCTGTATTTGGATAGCTTGTTTATCAATATTTTTTCTTTATTCTATTGCAACTTAAATATTTTGAGTCTATTATGAATGAGTGATGTTGAAACAACGAAGAGAATATAGAGGAGTCAACATAAATTACAAAAAAACAATGAGGAAGGAGAAAGTCATGAGCATGATGATTCCCTACAACATCTTTTCTAACAATTAAAATGGCAGTAGGAAAAGTTTGATCAAAGATCACACAATGAGTTAACAAAATGAGACTTCGGCAAGGCATAACTAGGAATTGAGGTATTATTTACAAAACCATAGGTCTATCTTACCAAAACCCCTATTTGCACCTCCACTGATAAAAAAAGTCTTTGCAAGAAAGCTCACCTTTAATGGCTAAAAAGGATGAATCTTTCATAAATATGATTATTTGCTCTTATCATGACAAACCCATATTAGATGAACAAATAGATGAATTAAGGGCTCTAGTTGATTCTATGAGAAGGAAAATAATGTCTCACTTTGTCAACTAGATCGTGCAAGGCATGGTAAGCATCCCTTTTACTAATGACATTTTGGAAGTTTGCATGGCTTCCTAACTTCATCTTCCCAAAATTCCAAATATATGACAAAATGAGAGGCCATATTGGCAAGTTGATGTATTACTGTCAAATCATGATCCTTATGTAAGGAAATATTGGCACAAGTAATGGTCGGTTAGTGATGATTTACTAGGACATTGTCCTCATGGGAACAAAACTGAAGGGACAAGAGTTGTCATGATCCCTCTATAAGTAATAAGAAATATTGCAAGCCTCATTAACTTAACTTTATGATGCCCTTGAGTATGTGTTGCCAAGGGAAAACTAGCTTGGAGGCATAGAGTTGCAAAGACAAACCTAACTCCACCAATTAATATTGCATGTTTTTATGTGCTAACCATGCAACTAGTGATATTTATTCTAAAAGGAGCATAAGATGGGTTAGATACCAACTCTTGAAGAAGGTTAAGGGTTAAGACCTTAGGAATTCAAATAAATAGAGAGTTATGTGTTACAAGATGATTAACAAGAACTAATTGTAGCCAATTGACATCCATATCTAGTAGTGAGGAACTAAAAGTTGGCATACTCAACCTTGAAATAATATTGCCTCACTTGGAAACTAGCATGCTCAAGCTCTATAGAGTTGTTTTGACCTCTAATCCAATATGTTTGATCTTTATAACTTTGTGTTCAACCTTTACACTAGTTCAATCAACCACAATTAATTGAAACCAAAATATGTGCTCTAATGACACATATATCATATGATTTATACAACATAAAGTCTCAAATTACTCAACTCAACATGGATTGGTGTTAAAACCAGAGCTATAGTTGTACCATCTATTTCAAGCTTAATTTTAGAGCAAAAAGATGAAAAAGAATGGAAAGAAAACATCCATTCATAATCAAGCTAGAAAAAAGGGGTTAAACATTAAAAAAATAAGATTTGGGATTTGTGAAGGAAGATGAAAGGCCATCAAATTTAAATAAATTTTCAAATATTGCCATCAAATTTTCAAGAAAATTTCTATATTTGAATGAACTAACCAATGTCACCTCAAGTTTGTAGATGGTTATAGGGGTGAGACCCTCGAAGATAGTTAGCAAAGACCATAAATGGAGCTCATTGGTGCTACTTAATGGATGATAGCTAGTGACAAATGGGTTTGGGCTTTTTGGTCTCTAGTACTAATATTTGTTGGGGTAGTGGTAGCTAATAGGGATTGACAATGCAGCTCATTATTGGTCGATGGTGCTTTTAGGTGGTCGACAATAGTCAATGTTGCTCATTGGTGCTTAGTACAAGGGATAGGTTAGAAATTGGTGCTTTGAAGTTCATATCCATGGTGGTAGCTAGCAACAATAGACCATATTATTATTCAAATGTCAACCATGGCTACCAATAATAAGGGTGTCGTTGGTGATTGATGCTACTCAGCAATAGTTAGTATGAGGAATGGTTTAGTGATTGGTGCTTTGAAGTTCAAATTTGTGGTGTTAGCCGGTAGCAATACACCATAGGGCTCTCTAAAGGTTGGCAATGGTTGTCAAGAGTGATGGTGCTTATCGTCGCCAGCATGGTCCTAACAGAGAATGGTTTTAGGGCTCATTTGAAGTAAAAGTTGGTTTAAGTGGGTAAAGGAATGTGAGATAAGAAAAAAAAATCCATAACATTTTTAATAAGCTTTGAAAAACAAAAAGTCATTGTAGGCTTCAAGAAAGTATCAACATTAACAGAAATGTATATAAGAAGTGTCAGTTTTAGATAATTTCTCATAATATCCTAAATATTAACACATTTTTAGAAGGATCAAGAATAATTTTAGTTTTTGTAGTAGTGTAAACAATATATTTGAATTGATAAAATTTCAATATATACTATTCTCAAAGAGTTCTAATTTCTACAATTTAAATCATAATAATTCTCAACAATTTCACATGATATAAATTCACATACTCATATATCAACTTTGATTTTCAATGAATTTCAGTTTTTGTAAATAACTAACATAGTAATATTATATAACTAATCAATCAATAGTCAATATTCCCAAAGAGTTAAATCATGCATCATTTTACAATTTCTCATTCATTTCTTATTCTATTTTTTCCTTAGCAATAAACTCTTAAGTCAACATAGTTCAACAATAACAACAATATCCCAAATAACATGACTGCTAGAACTACAATTATGAACTAGCAAATTATCATTAATCAATAAACTCACAACATAGAACATCAAATATGAGATTTATTAACAATATTTTTGTTTACAACTAAAATTTCATCACTAATTATGAATCTTATACTATGAAATTGAGATTTTGTCATAAAATAATTTATCATTAAGTTTCTTTTACAAAACTACTTTTTATCACTAAAATTTGTCACTAGGTATTAGAGCTAAAAATTGTTACTCCCGTCACATGATAGGAAATGTTTTGATGATGGAATATATATATATATATAGATTTAATTATTGGTAACTAATATTTAATTTTCGATGATAAATATTTTTCTCACCAATAACGAAATACACATATTTGTGACAAAATTATTTATCCCTAATTTTCAATTTTCAATGGTGAATAATTTTGATCACCAAATCCTTAACTTGTTTTTTCAAATATATTTACTACTTATAATTATTATTTTGTGATAATATAGTTGCATCATGAAAAAAATAAAATTATAAATTATAAAAGCATTTATTTTTTGTCATGATAATACTTAGTCACAAAAAATAGTAATTTCTTTTACATTTTTGTTGATATGCTTTAAAACAAATGTAATTATTTGCGTGTGTGTATATATAAATAAAATGATTTATTATTAAATATTCTATATATATAATTGGTATTAAAGATTTATATGTATATTTCATGATGACTAAATATCAACATAATAACATTTGTTTCTTTGACCTCATAAAAGATAAAACTAAGAAAAAAATTAAAAATTGATTTTCATTTTTGACATAAACAATTTTATTTTTAAATTTAAAATTTTATTTTTTTAGTATTTTTTTAAAGACAATAATGTTTGTATGCAAATAAGAATTCATAATTTTATAAAATTTAATTTGAAATATTTAATATTCCTTTCAATATTTTACTATTTCATTGATATGACTATGAAAAATAATCATAGTTGGAAATAAGTGTAAAAATAGTTATGATGTTGAATTCAATTAAAAGCATAATATTCCTTTTTTGACATCAATTGATATGTAGTTGAGACGACAAAAGGAAATAGTAATAAAGTGAAGTCAAGAGTTTGAACAATGACAATTACAAGAATGCACTAAAATTATTAAATTAGATGAGATGACAAAAGGAAATAGTAATAAAGTGAGAGGTCAAGAGTTTGAACAATGACAATTACAAGTTTGTACTAAAATTATTAAATGGCTAAAATGTTTTTCTCATAAACTTGGGATGAGTGTGTCGGTGGCACCATGATGAAAACTTTTGTCATAAAAAATATTTATTGGATAATAAAATTGTATTATTTTTTATCACAAAATATATGTTTTTAGTGATGAAATGGTAGAATTTAGTTATAAAACTCTGTTATTTTTTGCAGTATAAAATGTTATTATCTAGTGACAATTCCTATTTTGTCACTAATGCTTAATTTTTGTGATAAAATAGAAGATTTGTATATAATGACTATTAGCGACAAGCTTTTTTCTACAAAACTCATGATGAAAAATTTTCGCCATAAGACACTAACATTAATGAAATATTATTTATTTATGATGAACACTTTTGTGATAAAAAAAAAAACTAGTACTTTGTAGTGATTCCAATACATATAGCCCAAAAATATTAATTAATAATAAATCTTTTGACTAACAAATCTGTAATCACACAAATAAATACTATATGCATTATACAAATAAAAAGGGTAGCTTGTAAGAGAATAAAAAAAAAGTAGATTTAGGGAACAAGCCACCCTATATCATTTGACAAACTTGTTAGTTGGATTCAAAATCAAAATTCAGAAAAGTAGTTACTTCAAGTTTTGTAGCAAACCACATAGGTTTAGGCCTTGCTTGGTAACTATTTTAAAAAAATAGTTTTTCAAAATAATTTTTTAAAATAATTTTTGAGAAATGTTTTATGATGTTTTATAGAATAGAAGTTTATTTGAGACTTTAAAATGTTTTTAACTTGTTTTTTTTTTAAATAGTTTTTATATATAATGCTTTATTTTTAATCATTCTACATATTTGTATAATTATTTTTTAAAATAATCATAAAAAAAACAAGTGAAAACACCTTAAAATATCTAAAAAATGTTCTCAGAAAATACCTTATTTTTTATTTTTAATAATAGAAAATACTTCTTTGGTTGTCAAACATGTTTTCCTATTTTTTAATTCTAAAAACCAGAAAATCGTTTTTAAAAACAATTGTCATACAAGGCCTTAAACTTTTACCAATATTAGCTTTTCTTTCATGACATTTTAGTTTCTTTCCTAAATTGTAAGTGAAAAGTGTTTTTTTTTTGCTTTCAAAATCCTCATAAATGTGTATACACACGCGTGTGTGTCCATACTAATTACTATTGCTCTTCCTTTCAATATTTCATATTTAATGTTAAAAACCAAACAAACAACTAACTCTATCTATTCTAGCCAACTTCAACTACATGTCAAGCCCCAACACTTGTTGAGATGTTTTTGTAAGAAAACATTAATTTGCATGCCTATTAGGAACCTTTGACAACATTATAGTGCCAATGAAGTGGTACAAATCATTGATAGCATACCAAATGGACTTGTGGCAATATGAGTTGTGAGAAAGCTTGAATGGTCACATCTAATGTTTATGAAAAATATATAGGCAATAATAAAATATTTACAAAAGGTGGAATGACTAATTACAATTTGGCTAGAATAGTAAGATCAAAATCAACATTATCTACACTATCACAAATAGTAGGTTATTGATGATTTACCATGATAGTGTCTTTATGGAAACTGACTTAAAGGACAAGAAATAGAGTAGTCCCTTAACAAGTAATAAGAAATATTGTAAGAGTTATTAAATAGAATCATACATTGAATCAATAAAAGGAAGAGACAGATTGTTGAGATGGCAAATTAAAAGGATACAAGAATGAGAAGGATAAAATGGAATAAAATAAAATAAAAATGTGTCAAGATAAGGAGAAAGACAAATTAATCATGGACAACATACATAAAAAAAACCATAAGATGAAAAAAACAAAAACATCTACTTAGCCAAAAGTCATGGCAAAATATATATCTTATATTGTATTTATACAATAGAGATACAAGGCAAGATGACAAAAGGCGTCGAGGACCGGGGATAAGGTCGCTCGAATGAAAGTTAATAAACTAAAAGGATAAGCAAAAGAAAAATGAGGGACAAATTGTCAACGACAAAGTCAAATGACAAGAAATGGAAAAGGAATTACAAGAGATATTATTTTACCAAAAATATAGAAGAAGATATGTCTTGATATTCACCTATAGATACAAGTTTTGTGATTTGGCACCAATCCACCTTTACCAAACCCACTTTTACCCTTTTCAATTCATGTTATCATTTATTATTTGAAATTATCCTAATGGCCCAACCTCTAAACAATAATTTTTCTAAATAAAAGTTTATGAATATTTTCTCATTAGAAAAAAAAGATAATATAGATAGCATGGGTATCCTAAATAAATAGTTTCATATTTAATTCTATTAGCATAGCTAAGAGTAAGCTTAATTTCCTTACCAATATAATAGTAAAAATGACACAATCTGAATGATAAATCCAACTAGGAAGGTCTCTATTTGAAGCTCATTTTCTAATATTTGTTGCAAATAAAGGGTTATGTAGTTGATTTTGTTAGCAAATTCAACAAAGTTTGAATTAAGGTTAATTTAAATAAAAACAAAAAATGAAAGAAGATAATAGAATCAAAGTTAAAAAATAAAAATAAAGCTTCCTAGTGCCCCAACAGTTGTGTTTACATATAGGGAGAAGACTTAGAGCACCCTTGGGAGTGTTGTTATAGAAAAAATTACAATTGCGAAGGAACATAATGGGAAGGAACATGAAATCGAGATGGTCATTTTGAGAGTGATGGGATTGCACGAGAGAAACTAAATTTGCAAATAATGAGAGAGATCAGAAAGAAAAAAAAAAAGGGAGTAAAGGAAACCATTTTTTCCCTCAACCATCTCTTTTTAGAGTTTAAGGATAGAAATTTGAATCTCCAATTTCAATGGCTCTCCATAAATGTTTGATACAATACCAATATAGTACCATAGAATTCAACTTAACTTTATAAGGGGAAATAAAACTAGATCTATGATCCTTAATTCAATAAGGTATCATTAGGTCATGTAAACATTAACAATATTAATATAACCCGCCTTTTAAAATTGATTTAAAAAATATTACATTAATATCACCATTAAGAATGATTTTAAAGAAAAGTGATGTATTTGTTGACTTACTCTTAGGCCATTCAAAATCCCATTTAGGAGAAGCCTTATGTACTTTGGCCTCTACTATCTCTCCATATGCCGATAGGGCATATGCCATATATGTCATGTAAAGCTGTTATTCATTCCCAATATGAGTAATCTCCAACATGTTGCAATAGACACTTCATCTTTTAATTTTAATTTTTAAGCCCTATTTGGATCAACTTATAAAAAGGCATAAACTTTTTTTTTTTTTTTTTGTAAAACTTAATAAGAATTTTTACATTCATTTGACTAATTTTCTTCAAAGAATTCATAACTTTAAAATGAATTTAATATGAAAACCAATAAAATATTGGTTCTTATAGAAGCTCTACTTTGGTTTATGCAATAAGTTCTTTTATGCTTAGCAAACCATTTTTTTTTCAAGTTCAATAGAAGAAATTCAATTTCCAAGCCCAATGACTCTCTATAAATGTTCAATACAATATCAATCTAATACTATGAGATTCTCTTAACTTTATAAGAGGAAATAAAACTAAATTTACGATCCCTAATCCAATAGGGTATTTGGTCTTGTAAACATTAACAATATCAATATAACCCACATTCTAAAGTTGGGTTAAAGAATATTACATTAATATCATCATTAAGAATTATTTTAAAGATAATTGATTTATGTGGTGCCCTACTCTTGTGATTGAAAAAAGAGTTTAATATGAAAGTTAAAAAAATATTGCTTCTTGTAGAAGCTTTACTTTAACTTATGTAACAAGTTCTTTCATAGTCTTAGTTTTAGCTTCCGATCAAACCCAACAATAGAAAATTACCTCAAATGAGACCTTATAGTTTAACGATAAAAATTATTTCTTCAAGAAGAAAACCATTTTCCATTTGAACTCAAATGGAGAAAGGTACTTGAGATTGAAGACCTTCAAATTGGCACTCAATGGTGAAGTGAGAAATGGAGGAAAATCATGGTTTGGGTCCACAATTGGACTTAAAATGAAGAAAATTTGGGGGTAAAGCCATTGGAAAAGTGTCTAAATCAAGCTGGTTGGAGACTAGTTGGCAAATATTTGGCCACAAGGCAAAATCATATGTCAGGAACCGGATTTTCCGCAAAAAGGATCTCAAAGAAATGATAATTATTACATCCAAAATGTTGTTGAAACTTGTGGCTTCATTGTCCAAACGTCTCATACAAAACATACGAGGTCGAGAAAAAGAATTTTTTTTTTCCACATGATTTTCAGCATTTTTTGACTTTGTTTTGATTCCATTATCAATATGGTAAGGACAGAAAATAAGAACTAATATAATTGGTTTCATGCTTTTGGTTGTGGTTTCCATGATTTATGAACTATTATTGCTAGTTAATATTGTTATTGGCCTATCATCATGGACCACAAATTCATGGAACCAAATTTCTAGATGGATGAATGAATGATTTAGGGGATTCTATCATATAAAATATATTTGAGCTCATGACTTATTTCAAAAGGTGTTTATTATTATGGTAGAAGATAATCCTCAAAATCATATCATATGATAAAAAAATATATTTGAAAAAATAATTACATAATATTTGAAATTCCAATAATTAAAGTTACGATATTTAGAATGTTAGAATTCAGATCAATTTCTTTTTCATTTGTTATTATATTTGGATTATTCATTAGAAACATAAAGAAAAACAAGAGTTCATTTTCAAGATTCTCCAATAATGGATTGAGATTTAGGTGGGAAAGCATGATGCTTGGTGCAACTACTTTATGATGAATAAGTCCATCACATCTGTAAACGACATTCCTTTGAAAATCTCTCAAATAAAGGATAGACACCTCTCTGATTCTCCCTTTCTGTCTTGACCATAAAATCGTATACTGGAATGAATGTAACTAGTTCAATTCATATTAGGGTGACTCTTTTTTAAAACATCAAATTGATATTTATTGATAAATGGTTGATATTGTATGGATAAAGGTATAAGAAAAACAAATAGGACTTGAATGAAAAACAATAAGAATGACCTTCAATGTTACGCTAGCATTATAAAAAAGACTTGATTCTCGGGGTAAATTAAAAGACGATGGGAAAAAATCAAAGTTAAGGAAGAGAATCAATTGATGTGACCACGTGAAAATTCCTATCAGAATAGAAGATCCTCACTCATAACCAAATCAAAATATGGCTACAATAATCAAACCCCTTGCTCTGCTTCTATTAAGTGCTTGTAGCAATTAAATTGTAGGTGGAGTGTCACCAAGCCCTGTAGATATGATTGTGAACCCAACCCACATCACAAACCCCTAGTCCCACCACCACCACCATTTCCACCTCCAACCACCAAGTTATCATGCACAAACATCTCCCAAAATCATCAACATTTGGACAAAACAAACAAATAATCATATTCTATTTCATCTACTAAATAAATATTACCCAAAGGAAGCTAACCCATGATACAATTTTGAGGCCTTTATGGAGTTTTTCCTCCCATGAATAGGAAAAAAAATTAACTCCTAGTTGCTCTGTACGGATAATAGAAGACGATACAATATTGACATAAATATAGAGAGAGAAAGAGAGGGAGAGAGAGAGAGAGAGGGAGAGGGAGAGAGCTAGTGCCCCTTATTTCTCTTCGCAACATGCTGAGGCTTTCAAGAAATGAGCCTTTGCCCACTTACTGGGATCTCCAGTACTTGGCCATCTCAAATCCATTCTTGCTATAGTGATAGTCCTCAATAGTTTGTTCAATTTCTTTCTGTGTGTTCATGACAAAAGGGCCATACTGGACAACAGGTTCGTTCAGAGGCTGGCCTCCAATGAGCACAAATCTCAGCGGTTTGGATGACTTGTTCCACGCGCTCAGGCCGTCACCAGGGCCTAAAACCAAGACATGGTGAGCGGTCACTGGAGATGAGTTCACTACCCCGAATACTCCTTCCCCTTCAACTATGTACACAAAGGAGTTCCATGATTCTGGAATGCTTTGATGCATTTGGGCCCTTGGTTTTAGAGTAAAATCAAGATACATTGTTGGAGTTCTGGTGTAAACTGGGGACCGGACTCCCATTGATTCTCCTGCTATGACCCGGACTTCAACGCCATCTTTCTCTGCTCTTTTGATGTCCTCACTCGGCAATTCTTGGTAATTTGGTTCAATCCTGAATTGAGGAAATGTGAATTCTTCACAAAGTGGCATAACATAAAGGTATGCACCAAAATTATTTTGAAGAAAACTGTAGATTTCATCATAATTGTGATTGGAATTTGTGTTGAGAGATCCTTACATTTTGTCTTTGGATGCTAGATTGATCCAAAGCTGCAAGCCCTTTTGGGTTCCTTCATCTGCAGGCATTTCAGAGTGGATTATGCCTCTGCCTGCAGTCATCCACTGCACAGAATCAACATGTTAGAGAAAGGATTTACACATCAAAATGATCAAATCTTGGTTCCACTGATCCAATTCTTTACCTGCACATCCCCTGTTCGGATTGTGCCCTTATGGCCTGCAAAATCTTGATGAGTGAAAGCTCCCTGAAATTCAAAAAACCCTAAGATCAGTTGCATTCAATTCAACCATCTCAACCATCTCACAATCATGTTCTCAAACAGGTATTGAGCCCAGCAAAAAAAAAAAAAGGTGGGGGTGGAAATTAAGGGTACCTGCAGCATGTATGTAACAGTCTCAAAGCCTGAAAAACATATAGTTGACATGAGAACCAAAGAAAATGAAGATTGATGAAAGATTTCAATCCACCATGATAATTAAATTCAAGGAACAAAATTGAAATTGATGGGAAAGGTTCAAGAACCTCTGTGTGGATGATCCGGAAAACCAGCAGGCGGTGCAACTGAAACATCAAACAGCAAAGAAATTTTTAATTACAAATCAATAAAATCCTCTGTTTGGTTAATGAGAAAATCTTTTATAAAACAAATCAAATTTTCATTTTTCTTTTCTTCTCCACAGCCACCAAATGGAAGGTAACGGTAATCCACAAATAAATCAATGCCAAAGTGGGTGTAAATTTTC
Source organism: Vitis vinifera (assembly GCF_030704535.1). Lineage (NCBI taxonomy): Eukaryota > Viridiplantae > Streptophyta > Magnoliopsida > Vitales > Vitaceae > Vitis > Vitis vinifera. The sequence continues at coordinate 21,677,775 of NC_081809.1, forward strand.
AATAGAGCATACCTGCGAACTCATCCAACATGAGAAAAGGATCCAGGTTTTTCAATTCACTCCTGAAAGTCAACAAACCCAGCAATCAAAATCCACAAACAATTCAACACCCAGATGGAAAAAATCTCAAGAAAACAAAGACCCATGAATCAAAATTGCCAAAAAAAACAAACACATACTAATAAAAAAAAATATTAAGAACAAACCTTCCAATGCTCCTCCTAACAACAGCACCCTCACCCTCACGTTGAGGCTTGGCCAAGACCTTCTTGACCACCAACCTTGGCTGATCAAAACCAGAGGAATGATCTGATCCAGACATGATTTTCCTCACGAAACAAGAAACTCTGCTTGGTTGGTATTGATTCAATAGCAGTAACCCGTAGTTTACAGCTCTCATACAAGTGTATTCCTTGTGTTTCTTTTGTTGTAGATGGCTATGTTTCCAACTGCGTATGCCTATATATATATATAGAAGACAAGTTGGAAAATGGAGAAAGACAGAGAGGCAGAGAGAGAGAGAGCGAGGAATATGAATAGAGGTGAGGGGGGTTGGTTGGGGCCTGACACAAGGGACTTGGGAGTTGGAGGCGTGGGGATGAATGGAGCCCACATTGGTTCTATCTGGACCAATGATGATGCTGATGTCAAGCTCATGTCACCATGATGGTGGCTTTGCCCTTCTGTTAAAAAATCTCCCTACAAAGTCAAGATCTGCATCTTGGGCAGTCATCGATTGCCCGCCTTTCATACCCGAATTGGTTCTGGATTTGGTTAATTTCAAGGAAAAATTAGTTCAAAAGGAAAGTGAAGGAAAATCCTAGGCTAGGTTAGGGTTTGGTTGTTACTTGTTTAAACCCTAATTTGGAATCAAATCTTCTTAAACAAATTCAATTTTTGAGTGTAATATTTGTGAGATCATCTTCTATTTATGATAGAAAATGTTTCTATTTTAATGAAAAAAAAATTAAGTTGTAATTTTTAAAAAATATATATATTTTTTAATTTTATATTTTTCAAAACTCCATCAAAACATAAATTAAGTATATTTTATAGAATAACATGGAAATTTAAATATTAGCAGAAAAAACTTATACATAACAAGATATAATTGTCAAAAAAGGTATTTGTATGGGAATTAAAAGGAAAATATAATATTTATGGGTTTTATTTATAATATTAATTGCAATAATAATAATAATCTTGAAATAAAGGAAAGTAATTAAAAAACAACAACAAAAATTATATGACTACGTGGTGGTGATGACCTTAACTACGTGGTGGTGATGACATTGAGGTCGACTAGCTCACAAATTTTGAAAATTTCAAAAAATAAATAAAAATACATATTTTTATTTTGTCAATGAATATAAAAGTAACCAAATGAGATATTATGGTAATCGTTTTAACAATTTAGACTAAAAGTTCATAGTAATTTTAAGAAATATTTCTAATATTTTTAATATTAAAAATGTTAAAAAAAGTTAAATGTATTTGATAGTGATTGTAAGAAGTATTTTTAATTTTCATAACACTTAGAAATTTTTCATCATTCAAATATTAAAAATACTAAAAACACTTTTTAAAATCATTACTAAATGAACTTTAAGTTTGACTGTAATTATGATGTTTCTAATATTTCTTCAAATGCTAAAAAGAACATAAATATTTACTATAATTACTATCAAACGCATTATGAGAGAATACGAAAATAATTTTATTTTTCTAAAAATATTCTTGTATAAAACCATTTATTAAAGTAAAATTACACAAAATATGGCTAATTTTTTTTTAATGATTTTATCTTTTTTTTTCTTATCTCGTATTGCCTTCCCATTATGGATTTTGACCATTTAAAAATTATGTATCATTTGGAGAAGGAAATTAAATTTTTATAATTTTAATTTTGAAAAGTAAAATTAGTAATTTATTGATTTAGGAAGCAAACGTAAGGCTTAGGTATGATTGATGTCATAACGACTAGGTAAATCCTATTGGAAAATTGGCAGCCAGCCCATAAGAAACCAAAAGAGACTGCAGAAAAATATTCAAATCAATTATTAAAAAAAACCTAAAAAAACAAAAACCATCAAATTCTTTAGGCATCACACATGCATCATAAATGATGAACGATCCATCCGACGCTGACCCTTCAACACCTTCCTCTTTTTTCTTTTTTTTTTGTAATAATTAAATAAGCTCCAATTTATTTATTATTACTTTTTTTTTTTGGAAAGTTAAGTTGTCTTTTAGCAAAAGGCTTAGTGTGAAAGCATGGGATTGAACCATTCAAATGAATTAATGGGGTGGACTAAATTGGCTGCATGGGAAAATGTGAAAAAGGAATTAATCAAAAGAGATCGGTGCTTTTGCATATGGAAAACGTGTTGGATAAGAAAGATGTTTGATGATATTTTAATATTTTTATTTTATTTCTCTATTATGAATAAAAAAAAAGATGGAATTTTTTTTTTTTTAATTCATGTATTTAAGGGGCAATTTTTTTAATAGATTTTTGCATGGGTTTAGAGGGCATGTTGATAATTATATACATAATAAGAAGTTGAGATTTTTAGATTATTATATTTTATATACCACTTCAAATTCATTTAACTTATTTTTTCTTTTTCATGTAAAGATTAAATAATTTAAAAATGTATAAATTTTTATCTAATTTTAATTATATTTGATAGAAAATAATTTTTCTTAACATTTTTTTTTCTTAATGCTTTTTGGAAACCAAACATAATGTAAATGTAGTATCTTTGACTAAAAAATATATGAAATACTAATTATTTTTAGATAACTACTTAAAATTTATATTTTATAAACTTGGTTCCTATTTTGTGGTTTCCTTCGTATGAATGTATGAAAACATATTTTTCACATGATTTGTTTATACGAGACCAAAATATTATTGATTTAATAAAGATGAATAAATAGAGGGTAAGTGATATAGTATGTGTTAATTTTCCATTTTAATGTTTATTTAAAAATTTTAAAAATCAAAAGATTTTTTTTTTGTTTGTTATATTTTTAGTTTTTTTTTTGTTAAATTTTAAAAACAAAATTTAAAGAAAAAAAAGTGGAAAAATATTATTAATCAAACATGATTATCAAAATTATTTCAAATTTTTTAATTCTAAATATAAGAATTAATTTTTTTATAAGTGAAAAAAAATTAGTTTGCTATCATAAATAGAATATGGTCAATTTTTGATGTAACATAACAATTTTGAATTGCGAAATTTTGATTGCAAACAAATTTAATACAAAAGCATCACATTCCTCAAAATCATCTTAATGAATTTTTGTATAGAAAAACTTTGTTTGTTGCTAAGTCAGAGTTATATGGTGTTTGTTTCTTTACTTATAATAAACTTAATTTTAAATAAAATTTAATTGTATTAAGTATTAGGTTATTTGTTTTTTATTTTTAATTTTTTTCTGTTAAATATTAAGAGGATGAGTGTTAGCCCAAGGGTTCTCCTAATAAGGTTTTGATGATAACAAATCATGGTTAAGTAACTAATTAGTTTGAATGGTAAAGAATCTCATGTATAAATTCGGAAATTCATCAAATGACCAAATAGATACAAAATCGAGACTTTTGGAAGACTTTTGATCATAGGAAACGAATGTAAGATGAATGCATGGGTGCACTTAGGTTTTTCATACTTTTTTATGCATCTTTGAAAACTCAGTTTATTCTTTAAAATTTCGATTTCATTAAAACCCAAGTTTTATCAAATGTACCTTAGGCAAAACATTTAAAATTTGGCATATTAATTTACTTAAAAACCTTGCCTAAGTGTTAAAAAAGAAAGGAATTGAAAAATATAGGTTTTCGGGGCCAAAAGGTTGAACCGGTCGAAGCTTTGGCCAACCGGCTCAATCGGTTGGGAAACCGGTCGACCTGTTGCCCTTGTCCGGTCGAGGAGTACCAAAAACATTCTCTCATCCAGTAGCTTCCTTTTCTCGATTGAGGTTTCCTTCTTCCTAGTCGACCTCCGGTAGAGGCAACGGTAACCTACCAAAGCATTAAATACTCCAACGGCTAGTAAACCGATCAATCCCCAACTTGATCGGTCGAGACTGCCTTTTGCTTTTCTTGGCTCCCGAGCTTGGAAACCTATAAATTGAGAGCTCCACTTCATTTATGACATAGAGAACACTTGCAATCAATTATCTATCTACATGTTCTTGACTTAAAAACTCTAATTTCTTTCTTAGTACATTAAATCATCACTTGTATATCTTTTAGTGCACCCTTGTGAGTCATCCTAACTTTGTTTTGTATTTGAGCTATCTTTGAGCTAGGTTAAGGGATTCTTTCTTATAAAACTTGAGTGTTAAAGTCTTCAAGAGGTTTGAATCTTGAAGAGATTGTGTAAGAGATCATTGGAGCCGGAATCCAAGTGTAAAGGATTGGAAGCTTGGTTGAAACTTCAAGCTAATGGAACCCTCACTCGGTTATGAGATTGAGGAGAGTGGACGTAGGCAAGGAAGTGCCGAACACTATAAAATCCAAGTTTGAATTTTCTAACTCTATTTCTTTATTTTTTTATTATATTGTGCTTGAATTTGTTGTGTTGAAAAAGTTTTTGAAAAACTCAATTCACCCTCCTCTTGGATGTTTTTCTCATTTAAGCATAGCTTTTATTTTCTTAGTGAGGATTATGTTAACATTGTGTTTGGTTGTTTCAAAAAATTATTTTTAATCTTGAAAAAAATCAAATATTTTATCCTTTTTTATTGAGTCAATTTTTTTTTTTTAAAATAAGTAATAAGTGAAAAAAAAAATCCTTTAAAACAAATTACATTCAATATTAAGTTAGAAAAATAAACACAACCTGAAGATTGTCATTAATCAATTTTTGTCTTAATTTAAATTTAAAATATTTTTAAGCAACAATTATGCCTCAATATCAAATAATCTCTTTTATAAGAATTTTTAATAAAAAGGAAAAAAGAGCATATAAAGAATTTTTGTTATATTTATTTATTTTGACTTCTTGTTGATGGTATTAGAAAAATTATATTTATGATGGTATTAGAAAAATTAAAAGGAAATTTCTACATTTTAAAACTCTTTCTTTTATAGTTTAAAAAAAATGGAAAAGAATTTTCCATAAAATTTATCAAAATTTTAATTTATATTTTTGGTTGAATGTAATCATTTGAGAGTAGAATTAAATATTTAAGATAAAAGGGGAACTTTGCAGTACTCCACTTAAAAGGATATTAAAAATAAAAAAGAAGACTACTGATATTGAAAATGTGGAGGATTCTAAAAATTCATCACTCATATTTTGTAATTTAGAGTAGACCATGTTCTCTTAAACTTATTTTAAGAAATAGTTTTTAAGTTAAATAACAAAAAATAGTTTTTAAGAAGAAGTTTAAAAAAGTATGACTAAGTGAGTCTATGTTTTTTTAAAATTGATGAAAACAGTTCTTACTTATTCTTTAAAAATTATAAAAAATTGTTTTTAAATCACATGATCAAACAAACTTTTAACTTTTGATCTATAATTATTATTAACTTTTATTCTCTTCCTATATTTTGTGTATTTTTATTTATTTTTTAATATGTAAGACGATCTATATATAGAATATTGTATTTCTTTTATATGAAGTAAGACATTATTCTAGAAATTGTTATGATATTATAGTCATATTATTTGATGTACAACAAATAAGTGCAACCCCAAGAATAAGGTTGGCTTCTTTGATGGATTTATTCCCAAACCTTCATGCTTTTCTTTATTCTTGGAGATTTTGTGGACACCACATAAGAACTTGTAATAGAACTTTATGAAATGAGTTGAATTTTCACATTCTAATTTCCCTTTGTTATGGTGGATGTACGAAAATTTTGAAGTCATATAGAGATAGAGATTAGAATTAATTTCGATATTAATGTCCTCAAAGATAAACACTAACAAATCTTTACCCAATATCTTCTTTTATCTCCTTAATGAAACTTTAAAACAAGATGGTGTTAGATTTTTTTTTTTTTTTTTTGACCTTTGACTTTTGGCTTTTAACTTTTGACCTTTCCTTGGTTTGCTCCACTTGTGATCTTTCTACATTAAATAATTTGTTATTTTGCCATAGCATATTTCATAGTCCACTATTATTAGTTTGGTGAAGGACTTCATTAATAAACAATACACTTGCATTGCACTCATAGTTTGGTCAATGCCTCTTATACCATCACTAAACATGTCTTCAATCATTAGTTTATGAGATACTCTTTTGAAATCTCCCCCATATAGATCACTCATATAAGTTGTTTTCACCACTATGGACCATAATGGACCTACTTTTTGGGGTCCTTTTGCCTTTTACATGAACTCATTGGATGGCCATACCCACAAGGCTCATCCCCAAAACTGCAAAAAGGGGCACCACCAATTCAAATTAATGCCCTCCCACCCTCTCTCCCATATGTAGAGGGTCCAATATTTATATTAAATACAAAGTGAGTTCAGAGAAGATAAGGCATGTATATATGGAGAGAGAAGTCAGCTCATGATCATTGTTTGAATAAAAAATTTGGGTCCTAAAAGTGAAGTGATCTTGTGAACCAAGCCCTTGAACATAGTCAACTTCTAGAAGCTTTTTGGGTGGTGAATCCACCATTGTATGATAGTGGGTAAGAAGGTAGAGGACTCGAAGTTGACTTTTTTTGTTCAGAATTTTGAGCACCAAAATCGTACACAATGTCAAAACACAACTGGAGGGTTGTGATGGATCATGTTTTCTAAAACTAGGGGAAAAGGCTTACAATTTAAATTGGTTAAAATTTTCTTATTCTTGAGTCTTAACCACCTTTTGCAATGGTTGAATGCAATTTACTCCACCTATCTTTAGAGTATTTTTCACTCTCTCTATTACTCAAAATCCAATAATTTAATCCCAAAATTATTAAATATTGTTACTTCAACTTTTTATTTTTATTTTCTCTTAGAGTGGAGTATGTTGATTTTTCTATTAATAAAATTAGTATTTATATTTGAAATGAGACTATTTAATAATTCTTATAAGTCAAACCTTAGAATTTAAATGTAAAAGGACATTTGAAAAGCCCTTAAGCTACCTTTAGTTCTTTGAAATTTTGAGGAAAAATGTAGAGAAAAGAAAATATAGAGAAAAAGTGATCAAAAATAAAAAATACATTTAAAGTTTTAAAATTATTTTTATTTATTACTTCAAATTCAATTAACCTATTTTAACCCATTGATATAAAAATTAAATAATTTAAAATACATAAGTTTTCAACTAATTTTAATTATATTTAATTTTTTTTTTTGTATTTTTCATAGGACGATCAAATAAGAGAAAGTCCTTTTTCTTAGTATTTTTTTTCTTACGGGAACCAAACATAACCTAAAAGTTGAAGAGACATGAGATAGTCGACTAATTTTATCATAAGGATTATATCATATATTTGACGTGGAAGTCACCTAACATTTTGAACAAAAAATAGTGGGTTTTTAAGTAATTATTAGTGGAGTCAATTTCTTATACAACTTGAAAATTCCTAATTAGAAATTAATGATTAAAGTTAAAGAAGTCTCAATGGAATTGTTTAAGCTAAAAATCTCCTAATTGCAAAAAAATTCTCTTAATTTAGCCAAATTATCAACGCTAAAAAATAAAAAAAGTCATCCTCTTACGCTTGTTTCATAGCTCCAATTCATCATCTTCTCCCATTTTTTTCTCTTTTTAACCGGTTGGTTTATTGTTTCAATGATGGGGGTTTCAACAGCAAATTGGTGGGGTGGTATTTGGCCAACATGTCTCGTCTGATTGAATCATTCTATCATAAGTCTTCACATACTTGTCCTTATGAAAATAAGGATGACGATGGTCTTCTAGAGTTCCTCTTTGGCTCAAAATGCATGGTGGTTGGGAACTCTTGAAATTTGTCAAACCTTACACCCACACTCTCACCCTTCAAATTTGACAAAATCTCTACCACATGGCTCTTCACTCACTTCATATTTATAATCCCTTGCAGACACAACACTGTAATTCTTATTATCAAGCCTTTATTTGTTGATCAATCTTTTCACATTTGCTGTCACAATTGTCTCTCATAAAGATGCATCTAGAATCTCTTCAAAGCTTGGCTCATAATTTTGTTTATAATGGAATTAATTTTGTGGATAATGAGCTTGCCTCTAAGCTTACCAAGTCAAATTTTAAAAGACTTGATTAGATTATTTGTAATGCAATCATTCTTTGCTCTTTGCTCTCTTTTTTAACAATGTAAGAGGGAATAAATTATTATTATTTAGGAAAAAATTCCCAAATAATAATAATGGAAAACATTTACATGGAGGAGTTCAGTTGTCATTGATATTGATGATATGACAAGTAAAATGGACATTTTAGGGAATAATTGGATGACTCATTAAAAAGTGCATGTATTTCAATTTATTTTTAAATAGATGAAGATAATATTGATTTAAAAAATTTTGGATTTCTTTTTCTATATATTTACATATTAGTGAATCAAAACTTACATTTCCACATATAAAAAGATGCATTTTAACTAAATTATACAACTCACATCAATTTGGAACCCACTTTCACGATAAATCAAGGTTCACGATGTGTAATTAGAATGCGCCAATGTAAATTCTATTAGTTATACATTAAAACCATGGTGTCAATTTAAAACCAAGTTTTGGAAAAAAAAAGAAGTAAACATCCCAAATCCATACTTCATTATCAAAATATACCAAAAAGAATTCTTTTTTTATTAAAGGTGAATATGAAATTATATCAAAAAGTGCATAGAGGGGATGCTATTATTGATTTCATTTTATTTGATTTGAGTCACCAAAAAGCTCACCACTTGATCTTAATATGATTCCTACTTGTTGATGTATCCCAATATTTGGAACTCAAGCATGGATATTCTTTACATTGTTAATCAAGTGGTCAATAAGCTAAATATTTTGATTGTCCTAATCCATTATTACAAATTGAACTCATATTTATTTTATTTTATTTTATTTATTTATTTATTTATTTATTTTATATGGAGAAAAAAGTGTTTAGAAGCTTGAATACAAATAGAGCCTCAACAATAAGATGTTGGTGGAGAGCTAGAGGGACCACTTCCAATGTCATAGAGAGGAGAAGGCTTTAGCAAAAAAATTTCACTAATCTAATAAGCAAGACCAAAATAAAAGCTTTCATACAATCCCTCCATGGCACAAGTCCAAACAATAGGGAAAAAAATAATGTCTTTAGTGTCACATCTTACCCCTGCCCCACCCATTTTCATCCATCCTATATCACAAAATAATACACCATATTTGTTTTTTTTTTTCCCTTTCTTTTTCTCATTTGTTTTCTTTTTACATACTTAAAAATTCAATAGCTTGATTGTGCAAATATCCAAACAAATTGAAGATTCTTTAACACTTCTAGTCTTGGGAGCCATACTTTGCAATGAACTATTCCAATTCAATTTAGATTCTCTAAATAAATTCCCAGCCTCCAAACCATTTGGAGCCTGAAGACAAGAAGGCATCCAAGCAAAATTGGAAAAAGTAATAAATAAAAAACAAAAACCCTAACCCCAATCTACATTATTCAAATTGTTATCACTTGTTTCATATTCAATAAGAAAAAAATTGACGATTCTAAGGATAAAATATTTCTCTAGTGGAAATGAAAATGGGATTGGCTATTTGAACCCTATGAAAAGAAATAAAAAAAATAAGGGAAAAATAGAAATAGAGTAGTGCCTAAACCTTAAATTGTGATAGAAAAATAGAAACATGTAATTATCCTATTTATTTTAATCCACCATGGTCACAATTAGGAATCATTGGAGTTGGTGGTCTCCTTATATTGAAATGGGAATATTGAAATAGATGAAACTACATAAATAAGAATCGATGCTTATATAAGGACCCTATTTTTATAGCTTAGCCCATTGTGGTCATATTAAGCTCATTTCCAAGGTGCAAAAGATGCCTTGTACAAAACCATTCTATGGTTGTGGGCGTGACACCACCTCGCCCATAAGCCAATACCTAGTTTGGCACCTTGAGGTATGGTCATGACTTAGTAGAGGCAAACATCCTCGTAAGCAACTATACACACCCTTTAGTTATAATTTTTTTTGGCCCTTATTAAAGCCTTATGACTATCTCATTTTTTTTCTTATAGTAGATGCATAGGGAAATGAAGATGTGGATATTTAGGTGAAATAAGACAAAGGGTTGACAACATACACATAGGTGTGGGTGCTTTGTTCGCATCTATATTGGTGATCGACTCGGTTGTTCAACTAGTCATCTATCCACAAATCTTCTTTCTATAAATATAGCTACTTCTCGGTGTGTTATCTTTTTTGATAGTTCTCATCTTGTCCTTGAGTCTAGTTGTGAATCCCTAGCTTGTTCAGTATTGATTTCATTAAATATCAAGATTTGAATGAAAGTATAGTGTTAAGTGTTCAGCCAAGGTAGACTAAACCTAATTTTAGGAAAAAGAATACAAACGAGTACAATAAATTCAATAGGATATATATATATATATATATATATATATATATATATATATATATATATATATATATATATATATATATATATATATATATATATATATGCAAATTATAAAATTTTATAAATAAGTGTTAAAAAAAAATCACTCTAAAATTCCCAAGATGTGTACAACTAACATCAAAAGGCACATTAAAAAAAAATAACGCAAAAAATTACTCTTCTCCTATAACACAAGCCTAACCAACACAAAATCAATTGAAGACATAGTACCTACATTTGTGAACAACTTCACCCACAAAATAAAAATAAATAAATAAAAAGTTACTAAGAAAAAACTTTTTAAAGCATGATCCGATTGCTCCTCATCTTTAAATTTCTTTTCTTTCCATAGTGTAAGAAAATGCACTAGAGAGATGTCCTCCATTAATCCTTTTCACTTCTTTTGTCCATAAAAGATCCATGCCACTCTAAAAAATGTCTCATTGACTAATGATGATTGCACCCAAAAAAACACCAAACAGAATGAAAAACAACTATAGACCCATTTTTTTTAGACCATTGGACTTTGCATTGTTTTATTACATTTTAATGTTTGTTTTTTTATTTTAGTATTTCCCGCCACCTTTGAGGGGCACCTAAGGAGGAATTGGATGACACTTCATTTTTGGAGGAGTGGGGGACGACTTCTAGAAAATGAGCTGCATGGGACGTGTGGCAAGGGATGTGACCATGGCCATGGTGGTGGTTAAGGATGACATCTTCCCTGAACAAGGAGCAGTGAAGCCGGTAGGGATGGACATAGAAGAAAGGTTTTCTTTGGAGATAGCTGGAAGAGAAGAGGGAGGGAGAGGGAAAAAAAAAAGTTCACGTAGAGAGGCTTGAGGAGAAGTTTTTGTTTGAGAGAAGAACTTCCAAGGTGTGAACACTTCTATTTCTTGATTTTCTTCCTCATTATTTTTGTCCTTCCCGTGTATTTCTTGCTGTTTCTGGCTCCCCTTCACTGCTTAGACATGGATATTACTGGTTATGTGTTCATTGCTTTTGCTTCTCTAGATTTCTATGACTGTGCTTAGGTTATTTAGGTCGCTCTTTCTGTGGTTTTGGTCTCCACCTATTCATAAGCTCATTGATTTCATCATGAGATAGGTCTTGGTTTATGTTATTCATTGTGTTATGCTCTATTTCTAGGGACTTTTCTTTATTATTGTTTTCCTCTGTTTCTGTTTCTTATTTGGACACATGACTACTTTTGGGTGCGCCATTTTCATACCCACTACACTTGGGCATCCATGGGGTTATCTCATTCACGCGCCGCAGCTCTACCACCTCCGATTGACGCCCACTATACTTACACCACCGCCACCTACACCATCACCAAACCATCTACCATACCCACCACCGGCAGTTGATTCCATCACCCACTCTCCCATAAACCTCTTCCTATTCATCCCCATCATGCATGAACCTATGTACATGGCCACCACTTATATTCCCACCCTTCATACCCACCATGCCCACCACCATTCATATTTTCACCTTCCATATCCACCAAACTTGTCACCACATTCCCACCTTCAACTCCATTCACATCGACCTAACTTGTTGCTCGCTACTCATGTGCACGGGAATGCATTTGTCCTCCATATTTCCGTTGAAGAAGGTGGAAATCGCCTCTTGCCGTGGAGCAGCTCCAGTTCAAGCTCCGATATTTCCATGCATGGTTGCACTGGCTATGGGACTCTTAATGGTTATGGTGGTGGTGGTGTTGAAGAGGATGAAAAGGTGAAATCTGCGTTATAATTTTGAAAAATGGGCTTGTGGTGTGGGTATGGCAGACACATGCATAAAAAAAAAAGGGTTTGTAGTGTGAATATGAGAGATATGTGCATTGGAAAATGGGATAGTGGTATGGGTATGACATTATTGCAATATAAAAATGGGTTTGTAGTGCTATTGTGGTGCCTGTACACGTTATGATGCTAAGACCATTTCTTTTGGTTTTATTATTTTCTTAGTTTTCTTCAACTTTTGATGCCGAAAATTTCATTTTCAAAATTTTAATCTTAAGATAATTTTCCAAAACTCCAGTTTAATTTAATTTTTCAAAGCCCCAATTTTAATTTAATTTTTCAAAACTCCCATTTTTTTTTTTTTATAAAAAAAATAATTTTCAAAACCTTGACTTCCCATACTCTAATTATTTTCAAATTTAATTATTTTCAAATTTTAAATAACTCTTCAAATTTCCGATTTCCAATTTTCAAAATTTCAATTTTCACATTTATTTATTTAATCATTTTTATTTTCGTTATTACTATTCTATTCATTCATGTATTTAATTTTTAAAATTCCATCTTTAAATAATTCCTCAAAAATTCCGATTTCCGAATTTAATTCCCAATTTCCAAAATTTCATTCTTCACACTTATTTATTTAATCATTATTATTTTCGTTATTTATTTATTTTTAAAATTTCCATCTTTAAATAACTCTTCAAAATTCCGATTTTCAAATTTAATTCCCAATTTCCAAAATTAGAATTTTCACATTTATTTATTTAATCATTTTTATTTTATTTTTATTTTTATTCCATTTATTTATTTATTTGTTTATTTAAAAAAAATTCATCTTTAAATAACTTTTCAAAATTCCGATTTCCAAATTTAATTCCCAATTTTCAAATTTCCAATTTTCACATTTATTTATTTAATCATTTTTATTTTCCTTATTACTATTCTATTTATTCATGTATTAATTTTTTAAAATTCCATCTTTAAATAATTCCTCAAAAATTCTGATTTCCGAATTTAATTCCCAATTTCCAAAATTCCATTCTTCACACTTATTTATTTAATCATTATTATTTTCATTATTATTATTTTGTTTATTTATTTATTTTTAAAATTTCCATATTTAAATAACTCTTCAAAATTCCGATTTTCAAATTTAATTCCCAATTTCCAAAATTCCAATTTTCACATTTATTTATTTAATCATTTTTATTTTCATTATTTTTATTATTCCATTTATTTATTTGTTTGTTTATTTTAAAAAAAAAATTCATCTTTAAATAACTCTTCAAAATTCTGATTTTCGAATTTAATTCTCAATTTTCAAAATTCCAATTTCACATTTATTCATTTAATCATTATTACTTTCGTTATTATTATTCTATTTTATTTATTTATTTATTTTTAAAAATCCCATTTTTAAATAATTCTTCAAAATTCTGATTTCCAAATTCAATTTTCAATTTCCAAAATTTCATTCTTCACACTTATTTATTTAATCATTATTATTATTTTGTTTATTTATTTATTTTTTAAAATTTCATCTTTAAATAATTCTTCAAAATTCTGATTTCCAAATTTAATTTCCAATTTCCAAAATTCTAAATTTCAAAACTTCCATTTTTAAACAATTTTCAAGTTTCCAATTTTCATAATTTAATTTTTGGAACTCCAATTCTCAAATAATTTTTCAAAATTCCAATTCTTAAATTTAATTTCTGAAATTCCAATTCTTAAATTTAATTTTCAAAACTCAAATTTTCAAATTCTAGTTTTTCGAATAATTTTAATTTCACTCCAATTTTCAAATATTTTTTAATTCTATCACTTTTCATCTTTCATTGGGGTTTTAAGTTACTAAAAATCCTAATTTAAATAAACTTGCTACATTTCCCTTCAAATAAATATTTTCACAATTTTTTTTATTTTCAAATAATCTTTTGTTTCTCTTGAGTTTACATAAGCAAGAATGATTTTTTTTTTTTTTCATAATTCTAAAACAATGGAACTTGTGAGACCAATTCATGAAAGATAAATTGGGCTTTGGTGGGGGCCCAACATCAAAGAAGTATTACTTAAAATAAAAATGAACTTGAATAAAATGTCATGCGTGTCATAAGTGATTTCATATTCTGTTTGGTAATGCATGTGATATATTTTACGTTCATTCTTGTACACTAACCCCATTTCATGATAGCGCATTATTCGCTTGCTGCCAAAGTACGCACCCGTTCTCACTCTGACCATTCTCTACGCTTTGTTTTGGCTCCCAGTGTATGATCATCTTTTGGTATCCACGTTTAATCAATCAATTGTCATATGTGCTTCATTTTATTAGTAGAGACCCATTTTTTAGGGACTTAAAGAGGTGTTACAATCTTTACCGTACCTCCCCAATAAGAAATCTGACCCCCGAGCCCCGATTTGGTTTTTCATAAATCACCTTTTCCGAATAAGGAGTCACACTTAGGGCTTTCTTATTTATTTTGTTTACCATTTTTAAAAAAACAATAAAATAAAAATAAGTGACGATTCCAAATCATTTTCTAAACAACAAATCAATTTTTCATAAATAAATAAAAAAAGAGTTCCATCATCAAGTGGGAACGCATCAAGCAAAATGCGGGGTCCACAACAACTCTTACATGACCTTTGTCTAAGTGCAATGAAAGATGATATGATCAATGAATTGTTTTTCAACTGTACAAAGATAATATCTATTAACTAATAACCACCATTTCTTTAAAGCTTGTTTAAGATCAACACCTTTCTCCAACTGGTTTCCACATGAAAAAAACTGGCTTTAAAATGTACCATGGATTCCAAATTACACTCATTCAAAAAGCTATTGAAACTATTGTCCCAAGGCAGATTTAACAAAAAAACTTAAGCCCTATTTGGTCACTATTTTTAAAATAGTTTTATGTTGCCCAGGATTAAAAAAAAAAAAAAAACCCGTTTGACAATAGAAAAATAAAAAATAGTATTATGTTCTTAAAAATATAAAATATGATATTTTCATAAAACATATTTTAGTTATTTTCACTTATTTTTTGAGTCATGTTTAAAAAAATAATTATACAAATATGAAAAATAATTAAAAATAATTAAAAATAAAGCATTACAAATAAAAATTAACATATTTTTGACAAAAACTGTCTCATATTTAATGTTTTATTTTTAATCATTCTCCATGTTTGTTTATTTATTTATTTTAAAAAACATTACTAAAAAAAGTCAAAACAATTGAAAAGAACTAAAAAAATGTTATATATATAAAAAAAAAATCACATTTTCTATTTTTAAGAGATGGCAAAATTATTTTTTGTTTTCTATTGTTAAATATGTTTTATTTTATTTTTTATGGATAACATAATTTTTTTAAAAAAAACAAATAGTTATCAAATAAGGTCTTATCCATCCTTGAATCCATTCATACTACATTGTCCTCCGCCTTACTGAATTGTGTTAATTGTTATAATATTTTTAATTGAGTACTAAAGTCGTATTTAATTTTTATTGTTTAAGCAATTTCTCATAAGGGTTATTTGATTAAAATAGATAAAAGATATTCAAAAGAATAACCTCTTTATTTTTTGAATAAACTTACCTTTTATCAAATTTTTAATGACTATCTTAGGTTCAAGCTCTTTTGAAACTAAAAAGGTAATAATGTGATGGAGAGTATATTTATAATTTTTAATAAATGTGGATTAATTTCTAAGACTATGTTAGGTTTCAGAAAATTTAAATGAAAGAAAATAGAAAAGAAAATTATAATGAAAGAAAAAGTGAAGAAAAATAAAAAATAGATTTAAAATCAATAAATTATTTTTAAATATTATTTTAAACTTATTTCACTTATTTTAATTATTTAGTATAAATATTAAATAATTTAAAAATATATAAAATTTTAGTTAATCTTAATTATATTTAATTTCTTTAATATTTCTCATAATTTTCCTTAATTTATTTTTATTATTATTATTATTATTATTATTTTTGTATTTTTTTTTGGAGCCAAACATAACCTAAACGGGTGGATTAAGTAATCCTTTCGCCACAAATATTTCTTAGAAAGGATGCTCCTCCCTCCAGGCTCAGGTACCGTGGGTATAGGCCACGGTGTTGGACCGGCGGTCCGAACCGTGAAAATCATGAACCGGGTTATAAGGTCGAAGGCTCGAAACCTAGAAACAAGTTTTGAGTTGGGAGTTAGGAGGGGAGCAGAAAAACAGCAGGAGAATGGGGAGCGGGAAAGTGGGGGAGCCCTTAAACCCTAAGGAGATGATGAAGATGAAGAAGCCCTCACGACTGGGCCCTAAGGCACCTAATCCAAAATCTAAATTCAACAACAACAAGAAGAAGCTTAATAACATTGACAAGAAGAAGAACAAAAACGACAGCAGCGACAAGGTGGGAGCCAAGAAACCCAAGCCTCAAGCAGAGCCCATTTCACCCTCACAGCAGCTGAATTTCTTTCTGGACCAATTTCAATCCGCCAATAATCTTCAGCTTTCTTCCCTCGAATCCGACTCTCTCACTGGTTCTTTCCTCCTCTCCTTTCTCTTTAGTATTCTTTTTGCACTTTTTTTTCATATTTAATTTTCGTTTCAGTTTAAATGCACGACAATGAAGATAAACGCATTTGCATATTCTTTTGAGCTTCCGTTTGGATGTTGGAGAGTATGAGAGATTGAAAAGAGATGAACTAGGAAGAAATTTCAAATTTTCTTATTTGGATTGTTGTGGCAATTAGAAAGAAAACTGAAATATGATGATAATTAACATATCAAAGTTCTTAAGTCAAATTGGATTCGGGTGGAGAAATTTTGTGTTGAGCTCAATGGAGATATTCTAAGTAGGTTTATGCAAAGGAGAGGATTTTTTTTTCTAATGTATAACATAATTTTAAAATTTAAAACATCTTTTTGGAAACCCGTTTGTAAAATCATCCCTCCCAGCTTTACTGAAAAGAGATTCTAAGCATTCACAAAAATCTCATGCAATGTGCTTATGCTTATATGGAGAAAAATTTGGCTAATGTTATGTGCTTGGCTAATAGAGATATTGCTAGCCATCTTTTTTTAAAACGGGTTAATGTCATTCACCTCCCCTGATTTGAATTCACTTAGTCCTTATTGGTTTGAAAATTCATCAAATATCTCTCTTATTTTGAGTCAGAGGGTTTGAAAATTTGTCAAATACCTCCTTTATTTTGAGTTAAAGGGGAGGTGAATGAAAATAACAAATGAGAGGTAAGTGAGGTGTTTGATGAAATTTCAAGCTAATGGGAGCTAGGTTTATTTAGCCAAAACCCTTTTTTAAAACTGTTCACTAGCTTCAGACCTCTGGCATGAACTATTCAGACCTGTTAAAATTGAGTGCCCTCCCCACATAAAGTGCGATAGAGATAGTTATATCCTTTAGAATTTTTAGGGGTCTTTTTAGAGGTTGGGTTCTATGGTATATGACTAGTCTCAATGTAATTTAGATTGTGGTTAGAGAGGAATGCTAAAATTTCCTAGGACGGAGATCTATAGAAGCTCTTTAGGGCTTGGTTTATCTCTATACTTCTTTGTGGCCCTTGTCACAAATGCATTTTGTTGTACCCATTTGAGCTTTTAATGCTAAATTGAATTCGCATATGTAGATCCAAGAAGTTAAATGGAGATTCAACCAACATGGTTTCCACCTTCAATGGGTTCTATAAAGTTTGTTTTTGATGATTGTCCCTTGGAAAAACAAAGGGTAACTTTGGATTGAAGGAGCATTTACATTTTCCAAAGCGGAGGGAGAGGGTATACCTATTGCGATAGAGATTCAGTCTATTTTAGAGGGTTTGTCATATCCTAAAGTTCTGAGATTTTAGCATTATGTGTTGAGGGTGATTCCGCTATTCTCTTTTGTTGGATATATAAGAGGGAAAGAGGTCCATGGAAGTATTGGATCCATCAAATTATTGATGTTGCAAATGATTTAAGATGTTCTTTTTCTCAAGCTCCAAGTGTGTTGCTAACCAAGAAACAAAGCATTTAGCCAAGTGAGGGATAAACACTTGATATCCTTTATTAGAGACTTTTTACTTCTTTGAGATGTATAGTGCAATCTTGGGTCATAGTGTGTTTTTCTTACATTTGGAGGTACATTATATACTTTTCCTTTTCGATAAGTGTTTTATAAATCTTGGAAGAAATTATCTTCCTTCACTGCACCTCCAAGTTCAATGCAACGAATTATGTTGTTTCTGACAGAGAAAATGTTATATGGACACTTCAAAGCCTGAGAATTACCCATTTTGGAAACACCAAGACATGGATTTGGGTATAGAATGTGTCTGACATTGCCTATTGATAAGGTGCATCCAGCAGTGTGTCTAACGAAGAAGAATTACAAATTTTTATTTTGATATATCACTAATTTTAGACTGATGTTGGACATTGTATCTTATATGATTAATTTGTCTGCAGAGATTGAACCAAAGAAAAGTGAAATTAGATTATTTGGCTCTATTTTGCGTCTTAAAATCTGGGTATTGAATGAATCTAACACTGACTCATACCAGCCTTGGACTGATGTAATTTACTCCATGTAACATAGGAGAAAGGCCAAAAAGGATGAGGTTAGAGGCACTAAGAAACAACATGATCTGTAAGGATCTAATAAAGGATTTCAGCTTCTAAAAAGGATTTATAAAACGGATTTCAAGTGGTTGGAACTAAGACTGTGTTGACTGAATCTAAAGGTCATAATTCTATTCTTTGGAAGATGAAATAAAATTGTGTATCATTTTTAGGCCCCATCATTGGGTTATAAATCTAGCTTCTCCATTCTGTGATAATAAAGAGACTGAATATTTTCTAGCTCTTAGATAAATGCAAATTTAAAGAGTAGTATAACAGATGTCTTAGTGCTAATCCATTCAACGCTAAAAAAGAATATTCTATACATCATCTAATCGAACTATCAAAGAGAGGTGTGTAGGTTATTACTTGATTTCTGGGGATCACATGGAAATTCATTTCATCAGATTTTCTTGTTCATTTTAGTTGCCATATTGCTTAACATTGCTGTTAGTCTCATTGCTAACTGCATAGCTGACAAAACCCTTTTCTGTTAGTTGAATTGTGATTAGTGATGCATATGCATTGGGTTCATGAAAACTTGTTGATGTAAAGATTTTACATTTTTGTTTCTCTCTAGAAAGGATGTATAAGCTTACATGTGTCTCTGTATGGCTGTTTTTTTTCTTCCCTCGAAATATGCAGAAGCATGCGTTTTGGATCTATCTCAAGGCCTTGACCAAGAGGTTAGCACCTTAGGGAAACAAGTGAAGGCTGCTTTCGGGCCTTCATGGAAAGAAGTGCTTTGTGAGGGTCAGCTCATGGAAGGAAAAATTGATCCTGGCAATCCAGCAGTTCTTATCATAAGCGCATCTGCTCTACGATCATTGGAGTTTCTTAGGTAGCAGTCTATTCATTCATATTTATTCAATGGATATGGTATGATGTAATGTTGCTAAACACCAAGCAACATTGTGAATAATGGAAGTGTAAAAATAATAAAGAACCCATTGTTCTGCCCTTTTTTTTTTCTCCTTTTCTTTTCCTTTTCTATTTTCTTTAACTTTCTCGAGTACCTTATCACTTAAAAATACTTTGTGCTCTCTGCAGGGGCTTACGGCCATTGACTAGAGAATGCCCTGCTGCCAAGCTGTTCTCAAAGCATATGAAGGTTGATGATCAGGTAGTCACTCCAACATCTAGATTCTCTGTTCTCCATGCAACTTCATTGGTACATTAAATATTAAAATGGGAGGAATGAATTGGAGAGGTGTTTGTGGAATGTGGGATTACTTATTGACCATGCATACCTTGACTGAAGGAGAGGTTTTTCAACGGGACATTAAATTGATAAATCCTGTATGATAGAAATGTTTGGTAGTTAGAGAAAAGTTATAGCTCGGTATGGGCACAAAAGACTACAACCGCACCTGTAAGGAGTGGCATTGTTGAAATTGTAGTTGAAGGTGCTATCAGCATAAGGTTGAGGCTCAATAAGATGTTGACTGGGTCAACGATGAAGGGCTTGATTTACAAATGGTTATGTGCTGTTCAGGCTATAAAGTTCCCAATAAAATCATAGAAAGGAGTCAAGGACTTGATGTGGTTTACAGTGAAGATGTGCAGGAGGTGTCTTGGCATGATGGTTGGTCTGTGGGTGGATCTCTTAAGATGTGGTTCCCGAATTAGTTTATAATTCCAGTGAATGAGGAGGCATGTGTGGTCCATTTGGTGCTGGAGGAGGATGAGGAGATTCAGAATACTAATTTTATAATAGACTTCCATGATTGGGAAGGAATTAAAAAAGCATCATCTCTGATGGATTATGTTCCAACAGAAAAGGTGTTTGGGCAGCCAGGATGCCCCACAATGGTTGCTGACTGTGAACAATAAATTTCAATCAAATTGTTTTACAAGGAGACAATAAGTGGAATGGATGATTTTCGAACCCAAAGAGATAGGGTCCCAACTTTTCTATATAGGTTGCATTTTTTCTCCCAGTTGTAGGTTATTTGTTGCATCATTATTGCACATTTGCTTAAGCTTGTGGGATACTTTTTTGCCTTGGATCTCATAGTCTCCTGAAATAATACTGCTGTCCTGCAAATCATTCAATCTGGAACAGAATTGATTTATGATACTCATTTCACATTTTTCTATTCTTTGAAATATGAAACCTCTCTACATTTTCCCAATCAGAACAAGTGGCTACATCATATGTTCCAAAGTTTTGAGCTTCAGGTTAGAGTTGTTGCTATAATTAAGGAAAGAAACTGATCTGCTCTGCCCCAACAAGCTTCCTTTTTTTTGATCTTTTGATATCTAACAAGAATAGTATTTTGTATGTACAAAAGATAAAATGATAAACCTCCTGCTTTCTCAATCACATTTAAGGCATTGCTATCATGCCTTTGGTGGTTTGATTGGGAAAGTTCACTGTTTACGATTTCCTACGACAGTTTTCAGTCTTGGGTCTATATATTGGTATTATTTCAAGTAAATGTTTTCTTTACCATAAATATTTAAGTTTTTTTTTTTTTTGTGCAGTTAGAATTCCAAGAACTTTCTACTGTTTATATATTTGTAATTGATTTTTCCCTGGAACTCTATTAAGGAGAATCTTATTCCACATTGATTGAATACTGAAGTTCAATTTTATTCCTAGTACCCAAACATGGTCTTAGGGTTTTTAAGTTATACACACTTGGCATTGTTTGCCTTAGGTCTTTAGTTGGGTGTTAGGATTTTGTTTTGCTATAGACAAGAGTACAGATTTTGAGTTGCCCAAATGACAAAGAATCAAATGAAAATATTTTGGCTTTCATCTTCTTACTGTGCCATCAATTATCATATGAGTAAAAATTGAAGGTTTGACAATGTTGTCCAAGTGGGGTCTTGAATATCATGTCATCAAAAGTAGGTAGGGAGCAAAGACCAGAGGCTCCACTTTCATAAAACAATTTGGTGGCAACATAGACCTAAGTGGTCATGTGAGAGATTTTTCAGACCAAAAATAGCACTTTAATGCATAGATCATAAGTCCCTTCTCCTAACTAGTTGCGCAATTAAGTCCCTTCCAATATGAGTGTCAAACTTGCCTCCCTCTTGGAGCCCCTTCATACTAGCATCAGCCTTATGATCTATGAGCAATTTCCTGTGCTAAACCCAAAAAAGAAAAGAAAAAAAAAGAAGCTGCTAAGCTTTCCCAATATTCTCTGTTTTTTTCCCTTTTCACTTCCCCCATTTATATCTTTCCTACTTATTAATTTGTGTGCCTTGGGCATAAAATCTATTTTCTTTTATTTTTTTTCCTTAATTTAAAGATTGTTTTTAAGTTGCATACTAGCTTGTAAAATAGTAAGAGATATCATGATTTTCTCTGGTGGATTCATTAAACCCTTTGATCATTTTAATTGTTGTGTTCATTTGCTAGGTCATGACATGATCAACAATGATAATGGCAAAGCCTTGATAAACAATGGCATTGAGTACAAAATTTAAATTTCTTCTATAAAAATGATTGTGTTAGATGCATGGTTATGATCAATTGCTTATGCCTTAAGAAAATATTGTGATATTGTTTTGTCACTAGATGGAGGCTAAGAAGTATTGAAATCATCTTCTGATGAAGGTTATGGCAAATATTTGAGAGTTCTTGAGTTTCCATCTTCTTTTATCTTGTTCTCTTATCTGTGTATTCTTTTGAATGTACAAAGCATGGAAGTTTTTTTTTTGAGGAGGTTCCATAGATTGTGGACTATTATGCTTATCATGATAATTGTGTTTGGATGTTTCTGCTGTAGACTATAAACATTCTTGTGAAATTAGAATTGAATGCTTATTTCAATGGTGTTCTTGACGATGAATGTTCTTTTCCTGGCTGTGAGGAAGAAATACTTCATTTTCCTTTTTTAAGAGACTTGATTACAGACTTTGCCCCAGTTTGCCATAGCATAGACTTCAGAATGAACTTATATTATTTAAATTCCATTTAGTTGTGTTACTTTATTCTAACCGGATCATTTCTCACTAATTCTCTAAATATGTACTATAATGTTCGCCTTTTGGTTCATGCAGGTATCCATTTTAAAGAACCGTGTTAATATTGCCAGCGGTACACCTAGCAGGTTAGTGACCCACATTTGTTCTTGGTTTTCATTAGTTTTGAAGGAAATAGGCATATTTGGCTGTGAATTTAGGTATTTTCAAATTAAGGGTAATTAAGATTCCAGGTTTTGGGCTGAGTGGAGTAGCTTGTGAGGATATAGTAATCTTGGGCTTTCTGCCAATATAATGAGAAATTGTCTGAATTGAAGAAAATAAGAAGAGTAAATGCTTGTTGGAAATTTTTTTTTTCTCCTTAAGACTATATGTCTTGCCAATGTTTTGACTTTTTCAGTGGGGTGATTAAGACTCCAATTGTTGGCTTTCATCATTTTTCCATTTTAACTGCTATCTTCATTTTTGAATATCTAAAAGCAACAGCAAGTTTCTGTTCCCAAAAGAAATATGTTTTCATTTTGTACTTTCAAAATCTAGGGGAGCTAAGCAACAGATTCCCTACTTTTTGGTTGATTTCCATTTTTTCACTATTTGCTTTTGAAGAGTAGGTTGTCTTCTTATTCCTTACATTATTATGCTTTACAACTTCTTTCATTTCTGCTTCAACTTCATTTTTATTTCAACCGAATAATATGCTTGTTTGGTTCCAGGATCAAGAAGTTAATTGACGTGGAAGCATTAGGGCTTTCAAGATTATCGATAATTGTGCTTGACATGCACACAGACGTCAAGGGATATTCCTTGTTTACGCTTCCACAAGTCAGGTAAGATCATTGGTTTACTTGTCTCCATCATTTGAACCACTTCCCTCTTACCTGACAGGAAAAGAAAACCCCTATTTAAGCTTATGGTCATATGGATAAATCTCTTATCTAAAATGTTTTCCCTTGCTTACAATGCATGTCAATGGGCAGGGAAGAGTTCTGGGACTTGTACAAGAACTACTTTCACCAACGACTTCTTCAAGGTGATACACAGATCTGTCTCTTTGGTAGAATACCAATTGGGACTGACGGTAAGAAAAAACAGAACAAACAAGTTAGTGAACAATAAATAGCAGCTTGTTCAGGTACAAATTTTGAGCTGTATGTTGTGCTTGTACCCTTTCAATTTTCCGGTGTATTGCAGGTTTCCTTCTGGAAGGAAAGTCATACATTTTTGTAGCTTAAATGATCAAAATTTTGTGTGCTTTTGGATGGTTCTACATCTACATTGATTAGTTCAAAGATCATTTATTTATGATTGATTCCTTTTATTCTTTTTGTAAAGTTAAAAAGGAACGAGGAAAGAATCTGATTACTTTACCTTTCTGGATGTTTGATTACTGCAATTAGTAAAAAATTTGATTGATATCCACAATCAAGTAGCAGAAAGTGAAAGCTTTAATATTATTACTGAGTAAGTGAGACTTTTTCTATGCTGCCAGGTGTTTTCACTTTGAAGGGAGTTTTTGGAAATGGTCCCCAATTTCACTGTGAAGAAAAAATTTTGTCATTTCAGGCCCCCAATTTCAATTCCAGGCAAGCTATTTTTATGTGAAGAAAAGCTAAAAGAAATGGTCTCTTTTTGTCATTAGGATAAGCTTCTGACTCTTTGTTCAAGAAACAATTAACAATTAACCTCATTTACAATAAGGTTCACTAATTGCCCAACTGCATTTGAGGTCACAAAGCTAATGTAGTAAATATCACCAGGAGAAACAAGTTTATTTTTTACCCATCCACTCTTGCTTTTATTTTCCTCTAACAGTTCTAATAATGTTGTTAAGCAATTTCCATTGCCAAGACGACCACCTTCTCTGAAAGAGCTTTTCAAAACAAGATCCTCTTTAAGAAAGTAAGAAATCAGATCTTGAGGAACCAAATCAGAATCCCCAACTACCCCAAGGTGATGCTCAATGGCAACATAAATTCCACCATGATAGGGATGGCATATGACTTTAGAATCTGCTCCATCCATGAGGACAATGGCACCAATTGAGGTGGACTTCACTACTTTTCTGTGAGCCCCATGTCTTTCGAGCATCTCTGGCACCACCACCCTAGAGAGGCTTTCTTCGCTTTACCATGGCAGAAAATGTTCCATGCACCACCACCTTACTGCCCCCTGAGAGTTGGTTCATGCTTCTGGATGATTTGCTGTAGTCCACTGCCATATCATTACACCGTAGCATTAATGGTAATGGTAAGCAATCATTCAAATCTAAGCACATAAAAACAATTGAATTCTCATATGTCAGGAGGCAACTAAACTTCACCTTAGCCCTCAAATATTTTATTTTACGTAGGACACCACAGAATTGCTGAGCAATAATTTCTATATTTCCTTTAAAAAGGTTCCCCAAGTGTTGTACCTAAAGATCGGATGGGCAATGCTCCTTCATTGTGGATGAACAACAGAGAAAAATGAAAATCCCTAGATGCTATGCTCAGTTAAATAAATTTCTTCACATGGTCTTTCTCTTGTTTCCAAGAGCTGGAGATTTGGATTATGGCAACATCATTATGCCTTTTTTTTTCCTTAACAGATTAAACACATTTCAAAGAGATAAAATGAGGCATGATCTTGGAATCTTGTCCATCTTGTTTATAAAAGAAGAGTTTGCCTTTTTGAAGAGAGCATGTATGGCTCCAACTTCATCTATTTGTCCATAATTTGAGGCAACTAGCTGTGTGATTCTGTAATGCTCATCCTACAATTGGTTAGTAGTTTTTCAAAACTTAGCCAAAGGCATTGATGATGATAATATAACCTTTACAAATGTAATATGCAGACTTTAATTATTGAAAAGAACAGAGGAATGTGCCAAACTCCCAAATGCCTCCTTGGCTGCATGGGGGAGGCAATTCTTGGAAACAATTTTCTATTTCCCATATCATGTTTCCCAAACATCCAATTTTGAGTTCACTTAAAAAAAGAAGCGTCTTGAAGTCCAACAATACCACACCTCTCCTCTCAGCAACATCATACAAATTATCTATAATGATTTGATGATTTTACCAAATGACATCCTCATCAAATGATATTGTTGGAAGTTTTGTAAATGGTTCACTTAGGATTTTGGCATCATTGAGGATTCCTACAAATGACCTACTGGTTATATGTTTCGGTGATATAAATGTTTTAAGGTGAACGTGAATTTTGCAAAATTAACATATTTCTGGTTGGAGGATATTAAAGACTAGGACAAGTAAAATGGGCATTCTTAGAGCACCAAGGTTAAAAAATAAGTTTCGAATACCATCACCTGATGTTAGAAAGTAAGCAATCCACACCAGCCCTGCCCTTTCTTGATCCCTTGATGCTTCAATTCTGTGGAATGGATTAAAGGACTTCATCTTTGAACTCCAGAGGAACTCCTTTCTTCGTACTGAAAGCTGTATATACAAGGCATCCATCAGAGACTCGTCTCCATGCCTTAGGAATTTATGATGATTTTCCAATCATGAATATCTTACAAGAAGAAAACAACATCAAGGTCTTGCCATTCTAGAGCTGACTTTTGGACCAGTTCTATCTGATTGCCACTGTTTTGGGACTTCTGGCATCTTCTTAGAAACAAACTTGGCTTCATTCAACCTTCCCTCAGCCTCCAAGGAAATTCTCAAATCTTCTTGGCAGGTTAAGCGATGTTGCATTCCTTTCTCCACCAATTCATAGTATAAAGCAAATGCTTCTGAAACCTTATGGGCCTTACAAAGGCCACTTATAACTGTGCTGCACATATCAATATCGACACTCTGTCGCTTCTCCAAACTAAATAGCAACATTTTCTGTGCCTCTAGTAGCTTTCTACTCTGGCAAAGAAAGGAAACCAATTCTTCCATCTTAACCAAATATCCATTCTCATAAAGCAACCCAATGGTCATGAATGCTTTATCCTGTAGGCCACTCTTGTAGAGTAACCTTACAGTATGTGTTGAGAGATCAATATTTTGTCTAATCCTTCTCTCTAACATCAGTTTTACAAGGCTAGCAGATTCATGAGCACAACCTTTTTCCACAAGTGCGGCAAGTATGGAATGGAATATAGCCGTAGTAGGAAGATGAGAGCTCTTTAACATCTTCTCTAGACTTTTATGGGCAAGAACAGGATCACCCTTCTTCAAAAGGCCATCAATCATCAACCCATAAGTCTCAGCATCAGGCACAAAATCTCTTCTTAACATCAGGACCAAGAGATCAAACCCAGCTTCTGGTGTACCTTCCCTACAGTGCCCCAGGATCAAAGTCTTGTAAGATGGAGGATCTTGTGTCCCTCTTTTCATTAGCTGCCTAAAGACTCTCTCAGCCTTCTTTGTTTTCCCATTACTACAAAGATACTCAAACATGGGATTATACGCTGCAACAAGAGGCTTACATCCTACATCATGAAGCAAGATCTCCTTCTCTGCTAACTCATCAAAGAACTCCTCTGCTCTCCTGAAATCCCCTCTCTGGCACAAACTCCTAACCAGCACACTGTATGTAGCTGAATCAGGCTGGACCCGTAATTCCGACATTTTCTCAAATACGCTGAATGCTTCCTCCAACTTTCCCATAGTGCAGTGGGCTTTGATCAATGTATTGAGGGTACATGTATCAGGTATGAATCCTCCGTCCCCTACCATTCCCTCCAAAATCTCCTTTATCTTATCAAGCTTCTGAGCCTCACAAAGCCCTTGAATAAGCGTATTATAAGTAATCTTATTTGGTTTCAGTCCTCGGCTAACCATCTCTGCTAACAAACTCAAAGCCTCCGCCATATCCTGCTTCATACAATACCCTCTAATCAAAGTTGTATAAGTAACAACATTGGGACTCAAATTTGGACTTTTCTTGACCATACCCTTCACAACATTATGCGCAATTTTCACCTTCCCTGCCCTACAAAGGCCATCAACAAGAGTATTATATGTAACAACATCTGGGTCACACTTAAAACGCGACATTTCTTTGAAAAACCAAAACCCTTCATCCACCATTGAGTTCATACAAAACCCTCTTATCAAAATGTTAAAAGTGTACGTATCAGGCGTAACCCCATACGTATCAAGCATTTCATCAAACAGCTGCTTTGCCATACTGGTTCGACCCCGCTTAAGCA
This sequence comes from Vitis vinifera, assembly GCF_030704535.1. NCBI lineage: Eukaryota > Viridiplantae > Streptophyta > Magnoliopsida > Vitales > Vitaceae > Vitis > Vitis vinifera. Next base: position 21,705,817 of record NC_081809.1, read on the forward strand.
CAATCGATAAAAGACTGTTAAATGTAACCACAGAAGGCGACACCCCAATCTCCTTCATCGTCTTAAAAACCTTAATCGACTCCTGAAACAACCCTGCCCATCCGTAGCTCCTAATCAAGCTATTAAAGAATCTATCCCCAAGCTTAACCGCCCCACCCGACTTCTTCTCGATGGAGAAGACAAAATTCCGAGCCGCATTGAGGTTTCGGCTTCGACCCAGAATTTCAATCATCAAGAAATATGATTGCTCATTGTGGGTGAAGCCTTTGGCCTCCACCCATCTGAAAAAATGCAACGCTTTTGCAGGGGTTCTGATGAGTTGGAGGGTTTGGAGGACAGTGGTCTTGGAGAGGGAGGGGGCGAGTTCGGCCAGAGACGACTGGAGTTCGTGCGACCATGGTTCAGTGTTGATGAGACGAGCCATGGCTTGGGATCTTTTGGTTTTGGTAGCCGCTTTGAGTCCTTCATTGGGAGTGATTTTGATGGGTTGTTGAGAGGAAATTGACGAAATGAACTGAGTGTGAATTAATAGAGAGTTGAGAGGAGGAGTAGAGCTCAGATTTGAAGAGAGGTGGGAGGAGCATCGCTTCAGAGAGGATGCAAGTGGTGAATGGCCTACGGAGGCCATGGGAGAATTGTAGGAGTAGAAGTGAACGCCACCTATAAAAACTAAGAATTAATTAAAATAATTCTAATTAATTAAAAATAAATAAAATAGATTTTTGTTTTAAGGCTATATTTAGCAGTATGAGCGACTATTTAATATTTTTATCAAAGAAAACGACTGAATAAAATCTTATGAACTCGTGTGATAAGAAGCCTTTTATTTAAATTTCTATTTCATGAAAAAAAACATCAAATATAATTAAAAATTATATATTTTCAAATTATTTAATTTTGATATAAAGGATTTAAAAAATAATTAAGATCGAATTATAATATGAAAATAATTTATTAATATTAAATTTAGTTTTTTTTAATATTTCCTCCTTATCTTTTTTTTTTCTTTTCTTATACTTTCTCTTAAATTTTCTACAAATCAATGTAAAAAATTTAGGGTTTTTCAAAAGTTGTTTTCAAAAATATTTTTCTTCTATTTTTTAAAATAGAAAAACATGTTTAATAATAAAAAAATATATTTTAGAACATATTTTAGTAGTTTGTTATTATTTTCACGCGTATTTTCATCCAAAAAAACCGGTAGATGTTTTTTGTTTTCTAAGTTTTAAAGAAGTATGAAGAATTATTGAAAATAAAATATTACAAAAATGGTGATTTTTTAAAAAGAAAATTAAAACATGGGAAATAGTCTTCAAGTAAATTAGAGAATAACCTTAAAAAACTATATAACTCAATTTGATATAATTATTTTTGAAAATAATTATATAAATATGGAGAGTGATTAAATACAAAATATTTCATGTAAAAGTTATTTTTAAAATATTTTTAAAAATATAAAAAATAAATTAAAAATATTTCAAGTTTTCAAATAGATTTTTGTTCAATAAAACATTAGTTTTTAAAATGTGTTTTTCAAAAAATAATTATTGAATAGAATATTGTAGACCCCTTTTAAAAAACAGGGGGGAACACCCGGGAGAGTGGGTTTCTTCCTTCATTTTTTTGAAGTAGGGGGGACTTCTTTCTGGAGACACAAGCAGCATGGGACGCGTGGTGATCCATCAGCTGCCCGCCCATGCTGGTGGTTGAAGGCGCCATGCTTGCTGAGGGATGAATAGGGGAGCTGGTAATGGTTTGAGGGGGAAGATAGAAATAGGGGCGGAGAGTGCCTTGAGAGGGAAGAGGGGGAAAACAGTAGAGGAGACCATTAGGAGCCATTTTTGGGGTGGACAGCAAACCGCGCATTGCTCGTTCGTGGCATAGGTACGCATCCACTCCCATTTTGTGCACGGTCGATTTGAGTATCCGTTGATTTTCTTATTGATCGTCACGTCGGCTTCATTTTATTAGTAGAGACTCGACTTTAGGGACTTAGAGGGGTGCTACGGTCTTTACCGTACCTTCCCGATAAGTAACCTGACCCCCGAACCCGATCCGATTTTTCACAGACCACCTTTTCCAAAATAAGGAGTTACACTTAGGGTTTTTCTTTCTTATTTTGTTTTCCCTTTAAAAAAATAAAACAAAAATAAGTGGCGACTTCAAATATTTTCAAAACATCAAATTTTCACAAAATGAACAAAAAGCGAGTTTCGCCATCGAGTGGAAACGCATCGAACGGAAATGCGGGGTCCACAAATATAATTCTCAAAAATTATTTCTCATAACTAATTAAAAAAAAATCCTAAAAAACCTTATCTTCGAATCTACACCACAGTTATATACTATCCTTTATTGTTGTTTTCTCATAATTATTTTAAAAAATGATTTCCTAAAAAACCTTATCTTCGATCTATACCATGGATATACACAATCCTTTACCATTATTTTTCTGTATTCCAAAACTTTATGGGCATGTTTGGTACACGCAAATGAGGAATGAAAATGATTTTTTTTTTTTTTTCCTATTCCCGTTTCCTTTTTAAGAGGAATGAATTTGATAATTTCAATTCTTGTATTTGGATGTATATATGAATGTAAGATTGGAATGACAATTTTATTTTGTTTCAAAGTTGAGTAAAAATATGAATGAAAATGAAAAAAAAAATGCCAATAATATCCGCACATATGTTTTAAAATAAAATTTTATTTTTATTTAAAAAAAATCTCATGTTGTACTTGGTTTGAAATATTTTTTATTTTTATTTAAAAAATCCCTTAAGAGTTTTTTTTTTTTAACTAAATAATAAAAACCTATTTAGGTGTGTGATTTAAAAACAAAATTGTTCTTAAAAATTTATATCACCATTGGTTATTGTTTTTTACAAACAATTTTTTTTAAAAATAAAATAGAGAACTGTCCTTCCACTTTTTTTACTAGAAAAAATAAATTTTAAATCAAGTGAGACTTTGTATTAAATTTATTAATAAGTTTAATAATTTTCATAAATAATTTAAAACTAAAAAAGAAAATATACATAATGACTATAAAAAATAATAGACATAATTAAGACTTTAAATTCTTTACTAAATTTGTAATTTTTAAGAATAATTTGAAATTAAAAAAATTGAATAATTAATTATAGATTAAATAAAATAATTTAAAATATCATTTTCATAATCAAGTAATAAATGAATGCATGTAATAAAAAATTCAGCACATTTATACCTTAAAAAAATAAATTTTATTTGTTTTTATATTCATTTAAAATAAAATAGTATTATCAATTATTAATTTTGAAAAATTATTCTTTATTTTTAACAAAATAAATTAATAAAACCAACTCGCAACACCAATAGAAACAATGTTAAAGGAAATACAACTTACATTAGATAAACTTAATATTAATGGTATTACTCAAAATAAGAATCAAATTCAAACTATAATAAATAAAAAAAATCAAAAGTTAATAAAATAGAAGAACAATTCAAAATGTCCTCAAATTCAATAGTCAACCCCCCTCCCCCCCTTCAACAATTAATGCAATTTCTAATAATTTTGTAAGTAGAAAAAATTATTATTCAAAACCTTCTTTTTCGGAAAATTATCAATTAGCTGCTAGTTATAATGGTAGTAGTTTTTATGAATGGAATATAAATAGAATGAGTGAATATCAAATAATTAATTTACTTCATGAAATGATGATGACTACTAATGCCTATAGAATCAAGACTAGTAATTATGAATTTCATTATGCTAATGTCTTAGTCTTAGGATTCACTGGTTTGCTTAAAGGTTGGTGGGATCATTAGTTGAGTCAAAATGATAGAAAATACATATTAAATGCAAAAAAGACAAAATCAAAGAAGAAGGAATATCAGTCCAAACTTATGAAAAAGACGTTGTCAATTCTTTAATATTTGTAATAACAAAACATTTTATAGAAGATCCAATCTATTTTCAAGAAAGAACTTCTGAAATCCTCAATAATTTTAGATGTCTAAAACTTCAAGATTTTAAGTGGTATAGAGATATGTTTTTAGTTAAAGTTATATCAAAACCTAATTGTGGAAGTCATTATTGGAAAGAAAAATTTATATCTGGTTCACCAACTTTATTTGTTGAAAATGTTAGACAAAGAATAAAAAATATCCACAATGAAAGAATTCTTTATAAGTCATTAACACATGGAGAACTAATTACTTTTATTAATAATGAAGGTTTAGCTTTTTGCACAGACCTAAAATTAAAGAGTCAAATGAAAAAAGAAAAACAAGATAGAAAGAAATAATTAGGAAAATTTTGTTCATATTATGGGTATGATACAATAATAGCCTCTTAAAAAATAAAAAATAAACAAAATAATACAGAAGGTAAAAAACCATTAATTGAGTCAAAATTTCAAAAAAAAAATTGTAAAAATTATTTCTAATAAATCAAAACCTTTTAACAAAACAACTCTAAAAAAGAAAACTCCAATAACTCCAACTTGTTGTAAATGTGGCAAAGTAGGTCATTATTTAAAAGACCGTAAACTGGAAAGCAAAATCAATTCTCTAGAAACCAGTGATAAACTTAAATATTTACTGATAGAATTAATGATTAATAAATAAAATGAAGATTCATATGAAGACCACGAATCAGAAGAAAATAATCAAATATTAGTAACTCAAGAAATATCAAGTGAATAGTAAAGTCAGGATGAATCAAATGATCAAAAAGATTGTGATGGTATTTGTGCATATTCTTATAAATCGACAAATTTGATTTCAAAATATTCAAAACCCCCTTTAAATATTTTTATTCATAATTATTTGCCCCTAATAAATTCAATATATTTTCAATTTTGGTATATTAAAGATAAACTAATTAGATATCTTATTCATGCTTCAAAAAGTGTACTAATTTTTTAATTTTCTTTACAGATAGGGAAAAAACATATTAAGTTTGGGAAATTCACTCTTCTAGTGTTTTTAAAAGTAATCTATCATTTTGGATTCATAAAGAAATAGAAAGTTGAGATAGATCACAAAAATGCATTTTAGACAACCTGTAAAACACAAAAAGTGATAGCCAAAAGTTAAAAGCTTTAAATGCTTTGTCTTTTCATTTTAAATAATTAAATGATAACTTAGACAGTTTTTCTAACCCTTCAAGTTATGATATGCATTGCCTCTCGATAGATACAAACCTTGAAGGTTTCAATTACAAGAAAATTCCTAAAGAGTCAAAAGCGACATTTTCAAAATCTTTTCAAAATGAATCTCCAAAACTTTTCGATGAAAGCCTAGGATTTCAAAAATAAAAAATTTCATTTTTCAAACAAAAGAATTTAAATCTCCCCCGAGACCTTAGACAAATAATAAGTCAAAAGGCTTAATTTATAAAAAAATCTAAGCAATAACATATAATGCAATTTCTTGCTGACTGTAACACTTTTGGAGTTACTATTTTAGGGATGAGTTTCATTTGACATATTCATTATGACAATACCAATATTGAATGTCCGAAGCTTGATCCCATGTGTATGGAAATTCTATTAAAAATATATGATTATAAATGTGCTATTACTTATAGTATTTGCAAAGTCAATATTGACTTAAACAAATATAGGCTTATAGTCATCAAATTCAATAATGAGTCAATAGAACTAACCCCTGCTCTCCCCATAGATTATGAGTTACTTTATCAAAGCAAACTGGTGGATTTGGAATGAAATTAGCAATTTGTATATTAAATGCCTTCATCCGATAATTCAAATTAGTCGAACTCATCATTGAAAGTAAGTCTCTTGAATGGTCAAATGATAAAGGAGTCTATCCATCCCAACACCTAATCCTTCTCAAATCCAATCACAAAAAAAATCAATTGTTTGGTACAAAGGACCCTTGGCCCTGTACTAAAGTCAGCCTAAAAAAACAAATACAACATTGAAGGTTAAGAATGATTGCAAGAGACCTTGATTTTGAGATTTATAGTTCTTCTAACTATAATCTTATCACCGAGGACAATATTCAAAAAATCATATTTGTAAATGTCTTTCCAAAAGTCCCTCTTTTATTCCAAACTCAATTTTCCTATCTTGTTGATAAATATACAAAGGATTACGTCATTGAAAAAAAAGCTCAAAAGGTGTTTGAAAAACATCTGTTGGAAATGCTTAGTCGAAAAGATATCAAGAATATTTTGTACATCTATATTTTTATATATTTGTCTCCTCATATTTATCTAGTAAATAAAAAAAAACTTCAGTACATAAAATATATATATACTATTCAAATGGTGGTAAATAGTATTGAATAGTATTCAAATAGTAAAAGTTGTCTTTTGAATCGGCAATTTTGATTTCAAAAGGAAAATGTGTGGATACGTGGCCTTCTTACTTGCAACATCCCTACAAAGATTTAATGCTTTCACCTGAAGATGGGAAGAAATAGGCTAGCTATCTTCTACAATTATTTTTAGATTCAATCTCACTTCACATTCATGGATTTCAAACAAATTCAAGTCCATCAATTTCTCTTATAAATAGAGACTTCAAGATCAATATAAGGCAAAGACACAAAGACAAGTGACCAAGAGTTAGAAAGTGTTCTCCAAAATTCTCTTCTTAGTTTTTGTATTCTCTTCTTTAAAAAATCTCTTCATTTGTATTCATCTGTTGTTAATAAGCCAGTTTGTAATAAAAAAACTCTCTTGTAATCAAGTTATAATTTTCAATACAAAAGTTTTATTTTGAGATCAATTTCTTTGTTCTTATGTTCAATTTTTTGTTATAAATTAAACAGAATTAGATATTAAATATTTCTATTTTCCTGTTTAAGTTCATAGACAAAATTAATCTTTTGTGTGCTATGAACTCAAACAAAAAACATAAATATTTAATGTTTAATTCTATTTAATTTACAACAAAAAATTGAACATAAGAACAAAGAAATTGATCTCAAAATAAAACTTTTGTATTAAAAATTATACATTGATTACAAGAGAGTTTTGATTGCAGATTGACTAGTTGACAATAGATGAATACAAAGAGAGAGATTTTTGAAAGAAGATAATACAAAAGCTAAGAAGATAATTTTGAAGAACACTTTCTAACTTTTGATCATTCGCTCTTATGCCTCTGCCTTGTGATGAACTTTGAACCCATATTTATAGGAAAAAAATGTCAGCCTTGAAATTGGTTGAAATCCATGTGCTTGAAAATTTTGAAATCCATCATAAAGTGTTGGGATAGTTGGAACTCCAATTGAACCAATTTCTCTTTATGTGTATGAAGTCTTTTGACACGAGAAGACATCTTTAGGTAGGAAATGAAAATTTCTTTTCCCATGTTGATTTTTCTTATTAGTCACTATTTGAATAGTACTTAATATGATGATTTTTTTTTTCTTGCTTCTTTTTTATGGAGTTTTATTTTATTTATTTATTTATTTTACAAAATAAATATAAGGAGACAAATATACAAATATATAGTTATACAAAAGATTTCAAGAATCTTTTATCCAGATTGACCCATATGTCCACTATGCAAGGAAGAACAACCAAATTTTTAATATCAACCTTAAGTAATCTATAACTTTGCATGAATGTCTAAAAAAAAAGAACAAAAATAAATTATTGTTAAAATATCATTATCTTAGAAATTCATGTATGAAATTATAATAAAATATAATACTATAAATAAAATTAAAATAAATTACTATATTGAATCATCACCGTCATCATCATCATCATCATTTTTTCATTTGAAGAAGACTAATCATCATTATCATCATCATTTTTTCATTTGAAAAAGACTAATAATGTTATGGTTCTCACATAATAAACCTATTTTTATATTTGTATAATTAATATAATCCAAATTAGACTTTTTTTTTTAATTATTTTTTTATTTTTTTATGTAGATAGAATAAAAGTTATATACAAAATAAATGATTTTAATGTAATATCTCTATATATAAAAGTTGTCGTTTAAACTGGCAACTTTGATTTCAAAACGAAAACGTGCTAATATCTGGCCTTCTTACTTGCAACATCCCTCTAAAGATTTAAAGTTTTCACTAGAAAGAAAGAAGCCAGTTGTCTTCTGCAATTATTTTTGGATTCAATCTCACTTTACATCTGTGGATTTTAACCAAATTTAAGCTCGTCAATTTCTTCTATAAATAGAGACTTTAAGATTAATGTAAGGTAGAGACACAGGAGCGAGTGACCAAGGGTTAGAAAATGTTCTCCAAAATTTACGGATATCCTAAGAATCAATAAATCTTGTAATCAAGGTATGATTTTATTATATTATTAATATTCATATTTTATTAAAAATAATTTATTTTTAAAAAGATCATTTTCATAATCGAGTAATAAATGAATGCATGTAAAAAATTCAGCACATTTATACCTTAACAAAATAAATTTTATTTGTTATTATATTCATTTAAAATAAAATAGTATTATCAATTATTAATTTTGAATAATTATTCTTTATTTTTAACAAAACAAATTAATTCTACTTTTATAAGATGTTAATATTTATATTTTATAATATTTATAAAATCTTATAAAAATTATTAGAAATTATTAAGTTTGAATTATTATTTATTTTTAACAAAATAAATAATTTAATGTTAATATATATATTTTAATAATATTTAGAAATAATATAATTTATGATTTTATTATATTATTAATATTTATATTTTATTAAAAATGATTTATTTTTAATTTATTTATAATTAAAAAATTATTTTTATTTTTAATAATATGTGTATTAAATTTAGTTTATATTATATAAATTGAATTTATAATTTATGTTTTTTATAAAATTAAAATAAAAAATTATTTTTAAAAACAACTTATCTAAAAATGTCTTAAATGTTTTAATTTTTAAAAAGTGTTTTTAAAAATAACTGACGAATCAAAATACCTCTTTAATTTTTTTTTATTTAAAAAAGGTATTTTAAAAAAAATTTGTATTAAGGAATCAAAATAGAAATGTAATAAGTGAAATTTCATTTTGGTTGGAATTATTTTTCATTCGATTTCCATCGATTTAAGTTATCCAGTGTAAAATGAAAGCAGGAAAGGAATAGGATTCCGACTACTCGTTCACGTACCAAACACGCGCTGTGCTAAATATAATTAATTAGTAATTAACGACGACGGTTTTGGAAGAAAAAACTTGGAAGCGGTGTCACGTGATAGCTGGAGAAACGGCATCTGACAAGACCCGAGTGCGAAGACAGCGAGCGCAACACTCGGCTCTCTTTCATAAATCCCACGCACTCGGTCTCTGATTCTGTCAGTCTCTTCGTTTTCTCCATGGCGGCTCCAATGAAATTCGTAATTGGTCTCCTTGCTTTAGTCTCTTTCGGAATGATCTTCGGTAATCTCTGTCTTCCCCCTTTTCATTCTTCTCTTATTACCATCCGATCCCCTAAGTTTCCTTCCAATATTTTGCGATTCCTCTGCTCAGATCACTTTCTGTTGTGAGGGGGGGAGATGAATTTCAGGTGTGGAGCGATATGTTTTTTGTGTTTGTTTTCAAAGCTTCGAGAATTGAGTCTGTAAATGGAAATGATTTTATTTTCTTCTTTTTTCTTTTTCTTTTTTTTTTTAAATCTTGGATTGTAAGTTTAGTCCCTAAATAGTTCCCTTTTTTATGGTGATATGTTAGGGTTCTGTTTGGGAAAGGGTGAGGGAAGGGGAAAGAGAATTAAAGTACTGAAGTGTGCTGTATTTTTGTGAAGATTTTTTTTTTCTTTTACGGATTTCCCTGCGTCATAGATGGAATAACGAAAAAGCAGTATATGGTTCACTTCAAGTTGTCTTTTCTTTTGAAACATGAATATGATGATAAAGTAACATTGTGATTGAACGTGATCTGAGTTGTTAACAGACCATCATCATCAAAGTCATGCTAAAGAGTATTAGTATTGAGGTTTTTATGTTTGGGCTCTGCAGGTGCTTTGTTGCAACTAGAATTCATCGGAGGATTAGAAGAAGTAGATGGTATAGTAGCTGTTCATTTTTAATTGAATCTCCATATTTGATTTTTGATAGTCTCTCTTCTAATTTTTTGTTAGGCTAGTTCAACCTATGCTTCTTCGTGAATTCAAACTTCCTGTTGTTATATTCATTAGCCTGTTTTTCTCTAAAGATATACTGGCTTATTTTCCTTCCTTTCATGCTTTGACTTATTGGCTTGAGTTTAAAATTTGCGCTAAATAATTGGAAGAGTGAAAACTAAAAAGCAGAGCAGCTCAAAATGCAAGCATGATCTAATAAATTTTGATGATTAACTTATTATTTTCATTTTCATTTTCATTTTTTTACTTGAAGGAAGTGAACAACCATCCTGCTTAGGTTTGACAATTGAAATTTTAAACTTTTTTTTTAATTAAATTTAAAAGAATTTGCTGAAATATTGTTGAAAGGGAATTGGTAAATACATCCACCTGATTTCTCCTCACATCCACCTTTTTTTCTTTTTTTCATTTTTGATTTTAAATAAATTATAAATTTAAAATGACAAAACTACCCTCCTCAACCCTAACCCCAACCCTCTTCTTCGTCCTCTTCCCACATAGCCCTAACCCTTGTTCCCATTCTTCTTCTTCCCTTTCCATTTTTCTTTCTTCTTTTTCCCTTCTTTTCTTCTTCCTCCTCATGCTATTTGTTTTTAATTTTTAATTTTTTATAATTTGATTTAACTAATAAAAGGCGGCTGTGGCTTCCATCTTCTTTTTGCTGATGATACAATCATCTTTTGTGAAGCTAGGAAAGAGCAACTATCCGCTTTAAGCTGGATTCTAGTTTGGTTTGAGGCGTCTTCCGGTCTCAGAATTAATCTAGATAAGAGCGTCTTAATTCCGGTTGGTGAGGTGGAAGAGATTGAGGAAATGGCAGTGGAGCTTGGGTGCAAAGTGGGGTTTCTGCCCACTGTTTACTTGGGGCTGCCCCTTGGAGCCCATCACAAAGCTATTTCTATACGGGATGGGGTGGAAGAGAGAATGAGGAGAAGATTGGCCCTGGAAAAGACAATATATATCTAAGGGTGGGCGTATCACCCTAATTAAGAGCACACTGGCCAACTTGCCTATTTACAATCTGTCCCTCTTTCGAATGCCTAAGATTGTTGCAAAAAGGCTTGAAAAATTATAAAGAGACTTTCTTTGGGGAGGGGGAAGCTTGGAGAGGAAAGTTCACTTAATTAATTGGGAGGTGGTGTGCACCCAAAAGGAGAAGGGCGGCCTAGGCATTCGGAAGATTGATCCTTTAAACAAAGCATTGCTGGGTAAATGGATATGAAGATTTGCCTTTGAAAAGGACAATCTTTGGAAGATGGTGATTGGGGTGAAATATGGTCAGGAAGAATTTGGGTGAAGGACTAAAGAAGCCCGCGGGACTTATGGAGTGGGGGTTTGGAAGGAGATTATGAAGGAGGCAAAGTGGTGTTGGGATAACATAAAGTTTAAGGTGGGGAAGGGGACTAGAGTTAAATTCTGGACTGATCAGTGGTGTGGCAACGCGGCGCTGTCCCAAACTTTCCCCCAGCTTTTTGCCTTGGCAGTCCATAGGAATGCAACGGTCAATGAGATGTGGGACTCAAGCCTTGGTCAAGGAGGTTGGAATCTTAGATTTTATAGAGATTTTAATGATTGGGAGTTAGACTTGATAAGAGGATTGCTTAATATGCTCAGGGACTTTAGGATATCTTCAGAGGAGGACTCAGTGCTATGGAAAGGTGGGGGTCATGGCATATTTGGGGTTAAGGATGCTTATAATGTGCTGGTTATTCCCAATGCATGCGCCTTCCCGATTAAATGCATTTGGGTGGATAAGGTCCCAACCAAAGTTGCCTTTTTTGCTTGGGAAGCCATGTGGGGGAAGATTCTCACTTTGGATAGGCTTAAAAAACGGGGATGACAGCTCCCTAACCGTTGTTTTTTGTGTGGTTGTGAAGAGGAAAATGTAAATCACATTCTTTTACATTGTATAGTGGTAAGGGCCCTCTAGGAGATCGTCCTTGCCCTTGTTGGGGTTCAGTGGGTGTTCCCAAAGTCAGATAAAGAGGCATTACTCAGTTGGAGGGGCTCTTTTTTGGGGAAAAAAAGGAAAAAGATTTGGAATTCCATCATGTTGTGTATTTTTTGGACGGTATGGAAGGAAAAGAATAGATTAGCTTTTAGGGGAGGATCTTTAGCTATACAGAAACTAAAAAATTCTTTTGTATGTAATTTGTGGAGTTGGGCTATATTAGAGAGGAGTCCTCTTCGCTCTTAGGCTTTTTGGAGTGGCTAGCAGCCGCTTAAGGGTGGGTGAGGTTGCTTGTTTTTGCGTTCTTGTTTTGAGCTCATATGTATACTCCCTGTATGCTTTGTGGCCTTTTTGCCCTTTAATATATTTGTGTTTATTTATAAAAAAAAATAAAAGGCGGCTGTGGCATGCCACTGTTAGATAGTGTACAGTTATTTAGGTTATTTATTTTTCCTTTTCCTTTTCTTTCCTTATTGTATTGTGGGTCCCACTAACATGTATATATATACCCAAGTCCAATGTGTATTCTTTATAGCTTTTCAATAACAATAATTAGGGATTCTCCCTTTTTTTCTCTCTTTTCACATGGTATCAGAGCCAAGGGAGAAAAAAACCCTAATTATTTCTGGTTTATCCGTGAATCCATTCTGGGAAATCTTTCAGTGACCGTGTTTCATTTCGGTCACCCTTCCCATCTCCTAAAGCTTTCCGATCAATCGTATCATCGTCAGAAAACCCTCACCGCCGGCGACTTTTCCGGCGAAGTCCTTTTCCGACACCGACCATACCATCAGGTGCGCAAGGAGATCTTCAAGTTTTCTCAAAGCACTGGAGGGAAAATCTCAGCCACGCGCCAGCCATGCGTGTTTCTTCTTCGGCGGCCTGAATCTCACGCGCCGGCGCGTGAGGGTGCGTGGAGCACTTTCCGCCCACGCGCTTCCACCTCCAGCCTCGCCTGACGCTGTCTAGCCACCCTCCATCTGTGCTTGTGTCATCCGAGCCCTGAAAGTGCATTTTTTTGGGTTTTTTGTCTCCGCCGGCCCTCTAAACAGCCTTTCCGGCGACCTCTGGTGACTTCCTCTCCACCCCGAGCCCTGCACGTGTCTTAGGAAGTGTTCTTCTACCCTTCCAGTAGTGCCACATTTGTTTTTCTTTACTATTTGGTCTCTCACAGCTGTGGATCCTCGGTTTTTCTTCTTTCAGCCGCGATCTGAAGCCGTATTAGGGCTCTCTTCGATCCAAACATATTTCGTTCTCCAGATAAGTAGATATGACTACTAAAAGTTCCACTTTTTCTTCTGTCATATCTGGATCTTCTATGATTACTTCGAAGAAATTGGTTGGTAGTGAAAATTATTTGTCCTGGTCTGCCTCTGCCTCTGTGGAGCTTTGGTTTATGGGTCAAGGTTATGAGGATCACCTTGTTACGCAGGAGGTGGATATCCCTGAGGTTGACAGAGTACAATGGAGGAAGATAGATGCACAGTTATGTAGTGTGTTATGGCAATCAGTTGATCCTAAGATTTTGCTTCATCTTCGGGCCTACAAAATATGGTTTAAATTTTGGAATCAGGCGAAAGGGCTATACATGAATGATATCCAACGTCTTTATAAGGTGACTTCTTCTATTGTCAATGTCAGACAACAAGACATGGATTTATCTACTTATATTGGCCATATTGCCTCTCTTAAGGAGGAATTCTTGACCGTGATGCCTCTTACTATTGATGTTGGGGATCAACGAACACAGATTGACAAGTTCTTCATGGTTCTTACGCTTATTGGCCACCGTCCAAATCTCGAGACCGTCCGCGATCAGATTCTTGGCAATTCCTCTGTTCCATCCTTGGATGATGTGTTTGCTCGCCTCCTCCGTATCTCCTCCACTCAGACTTTGCCATCTGATAATACTTCAGATTCTTCTGTGTTAGTTTCTCAAACTAACTCTCGAGGAGGACGCAGTCGTAACCGAGGTAGAGGCCAACGTCCTCATTGCACCTATTGCAATAAGCTTGGTCACACTCGTGATCGGTGTTATCAGTTACATGGGCGGCCTCCCCGCACTGCCCACGTGGCCTAGTCATCTGATCCTCAGTCGCCTCAGCCTCCCAGTTCCTCCACATCTCAGGGTATTTCCCTCACTGACAGTGAGTATGATGACTATCTCCGCTATTAGGCCACCAAGTCAGCTTCTGTTGCTTTTGTTGCTTCTGTTGCCCAGACTGGTAATGCTTCTGCTTGTCTTACCCACATATCTTCTCTTGGACCTTGGATTCTAGATTATGGCGCTTCTGATCACATATCTGGTAATAAGGATCTTTTCTCTTCTATTACTACTACCTCTGCCTTACCTACTGTTACTTTAGCTAATGGTTCCCAAACTATGGCTAATTGGTTTCGCTCATCCTCTCCCTTCCCTACCTCTCCATTCTGTCCTTTATGCCCCTGAGTGTCCTTTTAATCTTATTTCCATCAGCAAAATAACTCGCACTCTTAACTGTTCTATCACTTTCTCTGATAAATTTGTGACCTTGCAGGACCAGAGTACGGGGAAGACGATTGGCATAGGACGTGAGTCTCAAGGCCTCTATCACCTCACCTCACCTTCAACTCCTGCAGTTTGCATTTCCATTGATGCTCCCCTCCTCATCCACAGTTGCCTGGGCCACCCTAGTCTATCCAAGTTCCAGAAAATGGTCCCTAGTTTTTCATCTTTGTCGTCGCTTGCGTGTGAGTCCTGTCAGCTTGGGAAACATACTCGTCTCTCGTTCCCAAATTGTTTGAATAATCAGGCAAAGTCTCCTTTTGAACTTGTCCACACTGATGTTTGGGGTCCTTGTCGGACCGCGTCTAATTTAGGATTTCAGTATTTTGTTACTTTCATTGATGACTATTCTCGATGTACTTGGTTATTTTTAATGAAAAATCGAGCTGAGTTATTCTCTATTTTCCAGAAATTTTATGCTGAAATCCAAACCCAGTTCAATATTTCTATTCGTGTGTTCCGCAGTGACAATGCTAGGGAATATTTTTCTGCACCATTTACTTCATTTATGTCCCAACATGGGATCATTCATCAGTCATCTTGTGCTCATACTCCTCAACAAAATGGGGTAGTTGAACGTAAGAATCGACATCTTGTTGAAACAACTCGTACTCTCTTTCTCCATAGTCATATCCCTTTTCGTTTTTGGGGGGACGTTGTTCTTACAGCATGTTATTTGATTAATCGTATGCCCTCATCTGTATTACACGATTAGGTTCCTCATTCCCTTCTTTTCCCTGACCAACCACTTTATTTCCTTCCTCCTCGTGTTTTTTGTTGTACTTGCTTTGTTCATATTCTCACTCCTAGACAGGACAAACTTTCTACCAGAGCCACAAAATGCATCTTCTTAGGATATTCCAGACTTCAAAAGGGTTATCGTTGTTATTCCTCTGAGACTCATCGCTACTTTCTCTCCGTTGATGTCACTTTCTTTGAGGACTCACCGTTCTTCTCCACCTCTAAGTCTCTTCCTGTTTCTGAAGTCTTACCCCTTCCCATTATCTCCCCACTTGATGCAGTGCCTTATTGCCCACTTTAGGTTTATTATCGCCGTCATCGTGTCGCTGTTCCTCTTTCTTTGGCCGAGGTACCTACTGACTCACTTCCTATCCCTTCAGCTTCTCTTGCCCCGGCTTTGCCTCCTTCTGCTGACTTACCCATTGCTCTTCGGAAAGGTAATCGATCTACTCGTAATTCTCATCCCATTTACAATTTTTTGAGTTACCATCGATTATCTTCACCCTATTCTGCATTTGTTTCTGCTATATCTTCTGTTTCTCTTCCCAAGAGCAACCCTGAGGCTCTTTCCCATCCAGACTGACGACAGGCAATATTAGATGAAATGGCTGCTTTACACTCCAATGACACTTGGGATCTTGTTGTTTTACCCTCAGGTAAATCTACAGTTGGTTGTCGTTGGGTCTACACAGTTAAGGTTGGCCCTGATGGTAAGGTTGATCGCCTTAAGGCCCGCTTAGTTGCTAAAGGCTATACTCAGGTTTATGGTTTTGATTATGGTGACACTTTCTCTCCTATTGCCAAGATAGCTTCTGTTTGTCTATTGCTCTCCATGGCTGCTATGTGTTCTTGACCTCTTTATCAGTTAGATATTAAAAATGTTTTCCTTCATGGGGATCTTGTTGAGAAAGTTTATATGGAGCAACCACCTGGTTTTGTTGCTCAGGGGGAGTCTGGTTTAGTGTACAGGTTACGCCGTTCTCTATATGGCTTGAAACAATCTCCTCGAGCATGGTTTAGCCGTTTTAGTTCTATTGTTCAGGAGTTTGGCATGTTCCGCAGTACAGGAGACCATTCCGTTTTTTATCATCATAACTCTTCGGGGCAGTGTATTTATCTGGTAGTTTATGTAGACGACATCGTCATTACAAGCAGTGATCAGAATGATATTCAGAAACTAAAGTAACACCTTTTCACCCACTTTCAGACTAAAGACTTGGGGAAACTCAAGTATTTCTTAGGGATTGAGATAGCTCAATCCAATTCCGGTGTGATTCTTTCCCAAAGGAAGTATGCTTTAGACATCTTGGAAGAAACCGGTATGTTAGGTTGTAAACCGGTAGACACTCCTATGGATCCAAATGTCAAACTTATACCAGGACAGGGGGAGCCTTTAGGAGATCCTGGGAGATATCGGCGACTTGTAGGTAAACTGAACTACCTCACCATTACTCGTCCAGACATTTCTTTTCCTGTAAGTGTTGTTAGTCAATTCCTACAATCACCATGTGATAGCCATTGGGATGCTGTAATCCGCATTCTTCGATATATCAAAAGCACACCAGGCCAAGGTGTGTTGTACGAGAATAGAGGTCATGCCCAGGTTGTTGGCTACACAAATGCAGATTGAGCTGGCTCACCCACAGATAGACGTTCCACTTCCGGGTATTGTGTTTTTATTGGAGGTAACCTAATATCCTGGAAGAGTAAGAAACAAGATGTAGTGGCCAGATCTAGTGCTGAAGCCGAGTATCGAGCTATGGTTCTGGCAACATGTGAATTCATATGGTTGAAACATCTTCTTCGGGAGTTGAGATTTGGAAAGGATGAACAGATGAAGCTCATCTGTGACAACCAAGCCGCTTTGCATATTGCATCAAATCCAGTCTTCCATAAAAGGATCAAACACATTAAAGTTGACTGTCACTTCATTAGAGAGAAGATCGCATCAGGATGTGTGGCAACTAGTTTTGTCAATTCAAATGATCAACTAGCAGATATTTTTACTAAATCTCTCAGAGGTCCTAGAATTAAATACATTTGTAACAAGCTTGGTGCATATAACATATATGCTCCAGCTTGAGGGGGAGTGTTAGATTGTGTACAGTTATTTAGGTTATTTACTTTTCCTTTTCCTTTTCCTTTTCTTTCCTTATTGTATTGTGGGTCCCACTAACATGTATATATATACCCAAGTCCAATGTGTATTCTTTATGGCTTTTCAATAACAATAATTAGGGATTCTCCCTTTTTTTCTCTCTTTTCACAGCCACCATTCTCAACAGCGACCGGTGGTCACACCATGACCACCCCCTTCTCTACCTCCTATTATTTATTTATTTTTTATTTTAAAATTTTTCTCAATAAAAAACCAAATAAGAAAGGCGGAAGGGGGGGGGGGGGGGGGGTGGCCATGGCATTCCGGTGGTCACAGTGGCCACTTGTGCCACGCCATAGCTACCTCTCTCTCCAATTTATCTTGCTCTTAAAAAAACCAGAAAAAATAAAAATAAAAATGAAGAGGAAGTCAAGATGAAGAACGGATGGAGGAAGAAGAAAGAAGAAAGAAAGGGGAAAAAGAAGGAAAGGAAGAAGAAGAAGAAGAAGAAGAAGAAGAAGGCAATATTGCCTTTTCATATTTATTTTTAAAAAGAGGTGGATGTGAAGAGAGAAAAGGTGGATGTGCTTAAATTTCCCTTGTTGAAATTGTTCATTCACATTTTCCAAATTTGATCAATGTGAATATAAAGAAAAGAATCTAGTTCAAGTATAGAAATTCTTATATCCTGTCTAAATATTTTGTCCAAATTGAATTTCATATTCTATATAGCAATCTTATATAATTATATACTTTTGGCACAATATGGTACCTTGAGATAGCCAAGGGAATTTCATTTTTACCTTCCTATGCTTTTAAAGTCATATCATTATTTGTTATAATTTTTTTTTTTTTTTTTATGTTCGATAATTTTTTACAAACCATATCCTTTGCAGGTAAGGCATTTCCATCATTTAGAAAAGTGCATAAGAGACAGAATGATGGCTCTCTTCAGCTACATGGAGGTTGGTATGGTTACTATTAATGTCTGTTTGTAATAAATAAAAGCTACAATATTAGTTTCTATAGTTGAGCTATTCTATAAAGAATATTCATTGTTTGATAACTTCTATCAATTGTTTTTTTTATTTTATGTTTTTGTGTTTTAATTAGGCTACACTGAGGAGAGAGTTGAAGTTCTTTTTGGTGAAATTCCTATTATACTTTTTCATATGAAACTAGCAAATATTAGTAAAAATGGAAGCCTAAATATATAATTGGAAGAAATATTCTTAACAAAGCCGCAGCTAAACCCCAACCTTGAATGCATGACATTTAGAAGCAAAAAGGTAAAAAGACCTAGAAAAAGTACTCCTTTAAAAGGAAGATCAAATAACCCCCCAATTTAGCAAGATCATACTATAAGGGGTGTCTAGAAATCCCTTGACCATGATGTCCAAATAGATGTCAAAAAAGTAAATTAAATGCCTTAACTGTTCGATAGATTTCTGTCTATCCTTGAAAATCTTACCATTTGTCTCATTTAAAATCACCCATAAAATAGCAAGTAGCACACAAAACCAAAAGATTTTACCCATAGCATCCCTTCAAAATCCTTAAAAAGCAATAGCTAGCATATCTTAAATTATTTTCAGGATCATCCTTTGTTCACTTGCCAAAGAGAAAAGTAACACAACAACTCATTAGCAAGAGGGCCTTTATTGCTTAATTGGAACCTTTTGTACAAATCCAAGAGGATGTTTGTAGAAATTCTTCATTTTTGATATCGCATCACAAGGGTTGAGTTAAGTTCAATTTTGTAGGCTCCTTTTTCGCAACTAGGGATTCATGGATTATTAAGGGATACATTGTGTACATTTTGATATGCCCTTTTTGAGGCATTGTTAATATATTTTATTTTATTGCCCATGCCATAAAAAAAAAAAGAAAAAAAAAGAAAAAAAAAAAAGAAAAGAAAGAAAAAAAAAAAGGGGATCATGGGGAATAGGTGCATCAATACTCCCTAAGATTTTAATCAATTGTCAAAAATTGAACTAACACAAGGAACGAAGCTTGAAACTTGAAACCATTGAGAAATAGCTCCTAGTTTACCTTTTAGGAGAAAGTCTAAATAACTAGTGGGCCATTTACCTAGTTTCATAACCTAAAGAGGAGGCTAGATGTCTTAGACATGTTTGATTGGCATTTAATCCAAAAAAAAAGAGCTCTTCTTGTGATTGATCTTGGGACTTCACAATATGTCAAAGACTCTTAGAAGGATTGTAAGATTAAAGAGTTCTGATGTAGAAGTAGATGTAAAGATGGTTGTAACATATATGAACAAGAGATGAGAGATCATGGCCTACTTTCTTTCAACACGAAAGCCTTTCATAAGGCTAAAGTCTTCAACCTTAAGAATCAATCTACTAAAATTTTATGGAAAAAAGGAATCAATCTAGCAAGAACATCAACTACAAGGGTGAAAAGAAAAGGAGATGGTGGATCTCCTTGTTGTAGACTCTAGAAACCTCAAAATCTATCCTTAGCCCTTCCATTAATTGGAATCACAAAGCTAGCAATTGATAGTCATTCCCTTATCCATCTATATCATCTATAGCCAAAGCCTTTATGCAAAAAGGGATGGTCAAGGATATCACAACATTTTCTAATGTTTCCTTAAAGTCTACTTTGAGGATCAATCCTTCCTTTTTAATCAATTTTTATGGGAGGCAGATAGATTCTTGATGCAACTTTGATTGCAAATGAGGCAGTTGATTCGAGGAAGCGAAGTTCCAATGTGGGTTTATTTTGCAAATTAGAAATAGAAAAAGCTTATGATCATGTAAGCTGGAAATTCCTTCTCTCGATCTTAGAAAATATGGGATTTGGTCCTAAATGGAGATGGTGGATCCACTTTTGTGTATCTTTTGTGAGATTGGCAGTACTTGTCAATGGCATCCCCACAAACTTCTTCCTAACCTCTAGAGGTTTGATGCAACGAACCCTCTTTCACCCCATCCTTTTGTTTTGGTCATAAATGCCCTTAGTAACTTAATTGCAAAGGCCAAGTAGGGAGGTTCCATTAGGGGCTTTAAGATTGAGGATAGAGGGAAGAAGAGATTTAAGTCTCACACGTCTTATATGTAAATGATACTTCTCTTTTGTGAGAAGAATGTGCATTGATTGAAATATTGGAAGTGGATAGTCACTTACTTTGAAATGGTGTCGAGTTTGAAAGTAAATTTTCAAAAAAAGTGAAATTATTCTTGGAGGAGAAGTGGAGGATGTGGATAGAGCGATTTCTCTTTTTGGGTGTAAAGGAAGGGGAATTCCTACTTCTTATCTTGGTTTACCCCTTAAGGCCCCTCATAAGTTTTGGGGTTTGTGGGATTCAATCGAGGAGAGGTTTGAAAGGAAATTGGTTGCTTGGAAAGAATAGTACCTGTACAAAGGAGGAAGACTTATCCTTATTAAGAGCACTCTATCAAACCTCCCTATCTATTTTATGTCTCTTATCAATTCCCATAAAAGTAAGGATTAGATTAAAGAGAATTCAAAGACACTTTTTATGGGTAGATATAGGAGAAAGAAGAAAGATCCACTTGGTGAATTGGTTAAATGTTTATAAGCTAAGAAGTATGAAGGGCTAGGGCCAAGAAGTTTGGAGGGTCTTACTTAAGCCTTACTAGGGAAATGGTTATGGAGATTTTCTTTTGAGTGGGAGGCTTCTGGAGGAATATTATTCATGGAAAATTTAGGGAGATGTAGATATTATTCACAGTTTAAAACACATTTATATGGTTAAAAGGAACTCATACATATATAATATTAGAAACTTTTTCCCCTATCTGATGTAGGATATCACAATTATCCTTGTAATGAAAATATAATGTTCTCGTTGTGTTCCATGGGATTGCGGGGCCAAATAGACACTTCCAAGATTGGGAGATAAAGGAGGTGATCCATTTTTTGGAGCTTATTTACCCGTTAAAAGTGCAAGAAGGAAAGGACGCTTTACTTTGAAAACATGGTAGGAGAAGAAACTTCAATATCAAGTCATATTAGTAATCCCTAAGTGTTGAGAATAATTTAGTACTCTAGCTAAAGATTTGAGAATCCCATGCTCCACTTAGAATGTGTTTTTTTGCTTGGGAAGCAGTTTGGGGGAAGATACGTTAAAGAAGAGGGGATGCCCCATGGTCAATAGATATAGCCTTTGAAAAGATAGTGAAGAATTAGTTTATCACATCTTGATGCATTGTGATAAGACAAGAGTGTTATGGATTTTTTTGTTAGTGGTCTTTAGCTTGATTTGGGTGTTTTTGGCCTTAGTGAGAAATATGCTCCTTGAATGGAAAGAGAATGATAGTTTGATGTTTGACTCCAATTTGCTTATTTTGGTGTATTTGGAAAGAGCACAACTATAGGACTTTCAAAGATGAAGAACTCTCAGATCAAAGATTGAAGGAGTTCTCCATTAAATCACTTTTAAAGTGGTCCCATGATTAATTGGAAATGGAGAACCCCTCTATCTTGAATTTCTTAGATGCTCTTTCTTGTGGTTAGCTTTGTCCTATTTTTGTGGGCTAACCTTGTATTTATTTGTTGCTTGCTTTAGGTTGTTTTGTTCATACTGCCTATATACGTAGGGTGGGCTCCTTTTTTGGTGTTTTCTAATACACGTTTTTGTTGTCTATCAAAAAAATAAAAAAATAAAAAAATAATGCCTGTCAAAAACCAGCAATGTAAAAGTAGGTATAGTGTTGTGATCAATCGGTCCCCAAGAATGGAACTCAAAAGCTTTCACAAGGACCTCGTGATGGGGATGAGTATCCTACACCCTTTTGAGAAAAGGAAGGAAGAAAAGGAAAATGTTATAGTTTTTTGGTTTTTTCTTGGTTCATAATTTGTAAGTAATTATTTAATTGAATCTTATTTACAATTTGGAAAAAAATTGGTTGGAAATTTCTTCTCAAAAGAAGCTTCTATATTTCCAAAATTTTTATTGTCTAACAAGTCTTCTTTAATAAGAAGAGCTCTACTTTTACAAATATGCAAGAAATTTCCTTTGGAAATTTCTTCTCAAGCGAGAAGTTTCCATACTCAAAATTCCTATTTTCTAAATTCTACTTTTGTTAGAAATTTCTTCTTAGAAAGAGACTTTTTTTCTTTTCTTTTTGAAGTTTTTATTTGAGTCGGTTTTATAATCTAGAAAATTTCCTTTAGTAGAAACTTCTATCACAGGAAGTTTCTATAAAGCTTTGGTAACTGTTTTTTTAAAATGGTTTTTTATTCTTGAAAATAGAAAACAGTTTTCTAACTTAGAAAACACATTTGATAGAAAATAGTTTTTTTAGAATTTGTTTTGAAAATAGGTGGTTCTTTAGAATAAATTTAAGGTGTTTTTAGGTTTATTTTTTATTTTTTATTTTTGTTATTTTTTTAGTGTTTTGAGCAATAATTAAAAAGATGAATAATACTTTGAAAACTTTTGCATTACTTATAAATGCACATCAACTTCATGAGAGAATAACTGTTTTTCATGTTTGACTTCCTAAACAAAATTTTGTTCTTGAAAACAATTGAAAAATATTTAAGAATTGTTTTCAACAATTGGCTTTTGAGAACTTTTTATATAAACATTGCCAAATGGGCCATAAGTTTCTAGTTTTGAGAAAGTTTTTATTTTTCTTATAATTCCATTTATTTAGAAGATTTTAGAGTTTAAGGAAAGAAAAAAGAGTCTTCATATGCTAATATATGGATTGGGTTTCCTCCTTTTTTTTTTTTTACTTTTCTTTTCTCTTTTTTTTTTTTTTTTTTTTTTTTTTTTTTTTTTTTTTTTGTAGTTTGTTAAAGTCTATTTGATGCAACTTAGTGATTTATGGATGTGAGTAGTATCAATACTTCTTCTTGAAACTTGTAACCTCCAAAGATGAGACTATTGTTTTTCTTCTAGGTGAGATTTCTAGAAAACCTTAGTGAGATTCTAAGGCTTTATCTTATTCCTTCATCATCATCTCTCTCTCTTTTCTCTTTTAAAATTTTACTTTTTCGAGCGACCATAACTTTTAATCATATTTCTATTGCTTAAAACCTAAAATATAGTGAAGGTCTAGCCCACATATTTGATTGTAAACATCCAACCTAGGGTTGTCTTACCTCACCTCTTATTAATCTTCTGGCCATCTTGGTAAAAGGCCATAGCAAATACATATTGACTGAGTGATTTATTTGGATCCAATTAAAAGATTGCATCTCTAATCTCATTCTCCTAGAAAGGTCTCTCTAGCCAAACCATCTTCCCCAAAAAAATATGGGACCAACCAAGGTTCTCTAACCATAATCTTTGAGTGGTAGAAGAATCTTAACAACTCTTTTTATAGAGTTTTTATCCTTTGAGTCACATTCATCAATAACATGGATGGATTTGACTTCTCCTTTCTTTTTCCAGTTGTTGTTGGCTAAAAGAGTTCAGAATTCTACAACTCAATTGGATTGAGGTTTACGTTTCAAAAGTTTGAAGATTGAGAGGGTTTTTCTATGTTTTTAGAGTTCTATTGTTGGGAGTTTTCTCCTTTGTTCAATTTGTGTAGGAAGGACCTCTCATCCTTCCCTTGGTTTTTTTCTCTCTTTTTTTTTTTTGATAAGTAAAGGAAATTCATTCAAAAGGCAAGACGCCATAAAGTATACAGGGGGGTATACAAGGCAACTAAGCCTCAAAAACAACAAAACAAAAACAACTCCCATTAAGTGGAAGCCATCCACTCAAGAAACCCTATAAGGGAGAACGCCTCCTCACCTACATACAGTTTGGCCCAACTCCACAAGTTACAAACAAAAATATTCTTTAACTTCTGAACGTTCAACACCCCCTCCCTAAAAGCTATCCTATTCCTTTCCTTCCACACCGTCCAAAAAATACACAACGGAGTGGCTTCCCAAATCTTTTTCCTTTTCTTTCCCACAAATGAACCCCTCCAACTAACTAAAACATCCTTTACAGTTTTTGGGAAAACCCATTTCACATCTACTAAACCAAACACTATATCCCATAAAACTCTAACCACTGTACAGTGTATGAGTATATGATTTACACTTTCTTCCTCACAACCACATAGAAAGCAGCGATTTGGAAGTTGTAACCCTCTTCTTTGAAGTCTATCCAAAGTCAGCACCCTCCCCCACGTCGCCTCCCATGCAAAAAAACAAACTTTAGTTGGCACCCTTGTCACCCAAATGCTTCTAGAAGGAAAACCTGTATCCTCAGATCTCACCAGCAAATTATACGCTTCCTTTACCCTGAAATGCGCCCTTCCTCCTTTACTCCACAGGACTGAGTCTTCTACCCCAGAGGGTTTGTGGCCCCTCAAAATCTGAAGAAAATCTCCAACCAACCCCAACTCCCAATCATTGAAGTCCCTCAGAAAATTTAGATTCCAGTTTCCGTTACCCGAATTTTGATCCCACATTTCCTCAACCGTTGTGTTCCTTTGTACCGCCATAGCAAAGAGATGAGGAAAACAATGGGACAGCGCTGTCTCTGCACACCACACATCTGTCCAAAACCTGATTGTGTTGCCCTTCCCTACTTTGAAGAACATGTTATTCCAGCACCATTCTGATTCTTTCCAAATCTCCTTCCAAACCCCTACTCCCACCGCCCCCTTAGTCTTCTTTGGCCTCCACCCGAAATCCTCCTGCCCGTACTTCACCTTGATCACTTGTTTCCAAAGATTATCTTTGTCACTAGCATACCTCCATATCCACTTGCCAAGTAATGCTTTGTTCAACAAGGCTAGCTTTCTAATGCCTAGCCCCCCTTTGGTCTTATCTGTACATACAACCTCCCAATTAACCAAGTGAGTTTTCCCCTCCATCTGTCCTCCTCCCCACAAAAAATCCCTTTGCACTTTCTCAAGTCTTCTAGCCACCATCTTGGGCATCCTGAAGAGTGACATTTGGTAGATTGGCATGCTAGCCAAGGTGCTTTTTATTAAGATAACTCTTCCCCCTTTAGATATATATTGCCTTTTCCAAAGAGCTAGTCTTCTCCTGACTCTCTCTTCCACCCCGTCCCACATATAAGGCGCTTTATTGAGTACCCCTAAGGGTAGACCCAAGTACTGAGAAGGTAAAGAGCCCACCTTGCACCCTAGTTCAACAGCCAACTCCTCCATCCCCACCACCTCTCCCACTGGAATGATCTCACTTTTTGCAAGGTTAATCTTTAGTCCTGAAGCCGCTTCAAACCAAAACAAAATCCAACTTAAATGAGTTAAGTGGTCCTTCTTAGCCTCACAGAATATGATGGTATCGTCCGCAAAGAACAAATGAGAGATATGCAATGGAGATTCACTACCGCCCCTTATGTTGCACCCTGATAAAAAGCCCCCCTCCACAGCTCTCCTAATAAGAACATCCAACACTTCCATTCCCATGACAAAGAGGTAAGGAGACAAGGGATCTCCTTGTCTAAGGCCTTTGGAGCTAGGAAAGAACCCTGCAGGCACTCCATTAACCATCACTGAAAATTTAGCTGAACATAGACAACTCCACATCCACCCCACCCACTTAGACCCAAAGCCCATTTTCTGCAACACCTTCAATAGGAACTTCCAATTGATACTGTCATAAGCTTTCTCAATATCCAATTTGCATATAAGACCCTTTTCTCTTCGTTTTTGCCATGAATTTATCACTTCATTTGCTATTAGAGAAGCGTCAAGAATCTGTCTTCCCCTCACAAAAGCATTCTGAGAATTTGAGACCACCTTACCAACCACTCTCTTCAATCTATTGGCCAGCACTTTAGCCAATAACTTGTAGAGACCCCCTAATAGACTGATAGGTCTAAAATCCCCAAGATCCTCAGCACCACATTTCTTGGGGATCAAAACCAAAAAAGTATTGTTAAGGCTTTTAAGGAAAGAGCTATGCTCAAAGAATTCCTTGAACATTTCTATAATCTCCTCTTTAACAAACTCCCAACAGCTTTGCCAAAAAGTCAGAGTAAAACCATCCGGACCAGGGGCTTTATCCCCATTCATCTCCATTAAAGCCCCCTGAATCTCCTCCTCTGTAAAGGGCCTCTTCAACATCTCAGCCTCTTCTTGACTGATCTGATCTAGCTGAAGACTCCCAATATCCGCCTTCCACCCCATATCTTCTGAAAGAAGTTCTTTAAACGCATTAGCAATTCTTTCTCTAATTTCCTGCTCCTCTAGGAACCACTCCCCATTAATCTTAACTCTTTCCATACAATTATTTCTATGGTGGGCACTTGCCATACGATGAAAGAAGCCCGTGTTTCTATCCCCCTCTTTCAGCCATATCTCCCTAGAAAGTTGTCTCCAATGAGTTTCCTCCATAATCACCCATTTTTTGTAATTTTCCTTTGCCTCTTTCTTCAGTTCTACTTCCTCCATAGTCAGAATTCTGTCATTTTCCTCCCTATCCCAAAATTCCACCTGTTGCAAAGCTGCAGATTTGTTGCTCTCCAGCTTACCAAAAACTTCTCTATTCCACACTTTCAGCTTCTGTTTGATTTCCTTCATTTTAGTGGCCAACTTGTAGCTAGCACTACCCCTAACATCGATTCCTTGCCACCAGCTGCGTACAAGCTCTTTAAATCCCTCAGCCTTAAGCCACATATTTTCAAATCTGAATGGGGTCGGGCCTTGTCTTATCCCACCCCCCACTAGCATAATTGGGAAATGATCGGACACCGGTCGGGGCAGCCTGCACTGGTTAATCCCACTGAATTGATCTATCCAACTAGGAGACACCATAAACCTGTCCAAACGAGCCCAAGTCTGATTATGTAGACCCCCATTCCAAGTAAAATCTCCCCCCTGCAGCGGAAGATCCACCAGCCCAAGATCATCCACAATTTCAGCAAAGTTTCTCATTGCTGAGCTAATCCTCCTCTGCCCACTCCTTTCCCTTGAGAACAAAGTAATGTTAAAATCCCCCCCTATGCACCAAGGATCCTCCCACAGCCCTCTGATCGCCCCAAACTCTTCCCATAAAGCATTCCTCTCTACCTTAGTAAAAGGGTCATACACTCCCGTAAAAACCCATACATTTCCATCTTCTATATTACAAAATCTGCAAGACAAGGTAAACTGACCCTCCTCCCAATCTAGCATGTCTAGGGCCCTTCTATCCCAACATATAAAAATACCTCCTGATGCTCCCTCCGCATTCACTGCTCTCCAGCCTAGGAATCTCCCTGATCCTATACTTCTCGCAATGCTATCCGTCATACACTGCACTTTTGTCTCCTGAATGCACATTCTCTTTCTCTTGTCTCTTTTATCTCTCCTGTATTTGTTCTTATATTAATATAATCTTCTTCGTTTCTAATAAAAAAAAAAAAGAGTTCAGAATTGTAGTCCACTTCTTTAATCCTATTCAACCTCAATTTTGGCCTCCAACTCATTTACTTGTGAATAATGTTTTAAAAGGCTAAAGGAAATCTTAGTTGTTTTGCCTAAATAAGGCCAGACCTAACAAGATGTAGGCTTTAGCTTAAACAAAATGATGAAGGAAAGAAAAATATCAAAAAATTAAATAAAAAAAAAACTAATAAAATCAATAAGAATTGAACTATAAAAAGACCATAAAATTAGTGATAATTGTTTGTTAGTGCCAATAGTTTCTAATTTAATTCATCTTTTTCTCTTTTGAATCTAATTCTTTGTCGTGGCGTAATCAAATAATTTTGTGCTTTACCATCATTTTGTTTAAGCTAAAGCCTACATCTTGTTAGGTCTGGCCTTATTTAGGCAATGCTACAAAGAATTATAATAGTATTCAATTGCTTTATTATCCTCCCTATAAGTGTTTATATTCACCAATTCTTCTTCTTCATCCATCAATTGCAATGACATTTTTCCTTTTATTAATCAATAATAAAATAATGGTTATGCATGAGCTTCCATTGTAGTACCTAGCCATTCCTCTATTCTTCTTAATCTCTCTTTTCCCACTCGATTTAAGGACTCATTTGGAGCCAACTAAGCCCTTAGTTTGTAAAAGGTTTCCTCAAACCTTAAACCTAAGACAATTTGTAAATCTATTCCAAAACCCATACAAGGATAAAATCATTTGTTGATTATTGAGGCTTAAGTCTCTTGTAAACATCTGCCAGAAGCCCACAAAGGCCACATAACCTCATTACAATCCATTGAATATTTGAGCCTTAAGTCTCAACATCCTTGAGTCTATAGCCTCAAGGCTATAATAGTGTGAGGTTTAGGCCTTAGTTAGCTTGTGTTCATGCTATATCTCGTAATGCTAATTCACAATGCTTGGCATCTAGACTAGCCTCATTATCCATTTAAAACACTGCTTGTGAAGCATAATCACCTCACAATATAAGAGATGTTAAGGTTTATGTCATTTGACCAAGGGCTTCCAGAGTGTTGATATATTCTATGCCCTTAAGAACAAAAGCTATTCTTGCCCTTGGATCGTCAAGCCTCCTAAGACTAGACTTAAGTTTTTATGATCCTCCTATCCCTTGATCAAACCCTCTTCTCACTAGTGCTTGATTGAAGAACAAAATTTGAATGTTTTATGTTCTTAAATTGGAAAGCAATGACCTCCACTTGATATGATTAGAATCCAAGATCACCAGGCAATGGCCAGAAATTGGTTTTTATAAAGTTCTCTGCATGATACTGGGAAGTCTAACTTGTTCCAAGTTAGATGTGTTTGGTGACTTATTCATAAATGACTATCTTATTCTTGTTCTTTATTTATTTATCTATTTTGAGTGCACTAGATTTGAAGCATTTATCCCTGGCAAGAGTATTTTTAAAATTTGGATTACTTTGTGTATGTCATTTACCTTCATTTATTAATGTCTAGCAGACACACATTTCATGTGTATTTCCATGTATATTTAAGTCCTAGAAAAATAAATTTTTTAACGTACCAACATTTTGTGTATCATCATGACTTTCAGGTATTTCTCAGTGGGTAAATGACAAGGATGCAGATATTCTACGTATTGGATATGTATGTTCTTGGCCTTTCCCCCCTGTACCTTTATGGTTAAATTTTGGGTCTTGAGGTCCACATTATTGAAAACTAGAACTAGATTTGGATATTTCAATCAATTTTATTTTATTTTTTCCGGACAAACAAATAATTCATCAAGTAAATTTAAAACACAATGAAGGGTAAGCTTCAAGCCAGTACTCACTATAAGAGTAGAACTGGAAAAACATCAAAAACCAAAGACTACGAGGGCTCAAAAACTCTAAAAGTGCTACTTCTCAGTGAGGCTTGAAATCCTTGATGGATGCCTGAAGCTCCAAGACCTGTTATTGGGCTAGCTTATCCATGACTTGGTTGATTTAAGATCCAAGTAAAAGAGCAACCCAACCCCCTTGAAATATCAAAATTTTGTAATCTTAGCTCTCAGTATCAAGGATGTTTCTTCCTCAAAGACCATAACAGTTCCTGAGTCGTCTTCCACTACAAGATTGTTAAATCTCAATGAACCTGCTTCAGTCGAGCATTCTAACAAGACTAAGATATTGGTCTTAACAGCTAATCACAACCCCATTGTTTTGGGGAAGGCTTTTGACTTCACTGCAATAGTGATATCTGAATGCAATACAAGTCCCCAAAACCTCAATTTTCGTACAGAACAAGCATTGATGTTTAGCTCAAGGAATAAAAAAAAGTAGGTTCTTATTCCATGCAATCCTCATCTATCCTTCTGCCAATATGATATGCCTCTCCCCTGTTCAATTGAATTGAACTCACAGGAATACCTAAAAATTCTTTGGAAACTTGTCTGAGAGCTTGTTCCCTTGCCCTCTTGCCCTCTCTTTAATTTTCTATAGAATTTGGTATTTGTGACTTTGCCTCACAGTTTCCTATCTTTATTGATGCAGGTCAAACCTGAAATACTTAACTGGTCACCGCGAATCATTCTACTTCATAGTTTTTTGAGCTCAGAGGTAGATGAAATTTAACATTTGTGATTACCTTTTCTTAGTTGGTATGATGATGTTGGATCTGCGTTATCCAAATGTCCAAGTAGAGGTTGAGTTTGTGGGGAATTAATTATGATCATAAATCAGATTCTGAAATCTTTGTATAAATGCTGATGTTCTGGCAGGATATTTGGTGTGCTGACTTGCCCTTGAGTATAGCTTTCTCTGTTTTGTTCTCTATTGTTGGTTCTAGGATGCATGGGTTGTGAAAGTATGGGAGGAATCCAAAGGGGTAGGATATTGAAGACCTCCTAAGATGATTCCATGATTGGGAGTTTGGCAGTGGAGAGTCATTTTCTAAGAGGCTTCAATAGTGACTAGTGATGAGGAGTGTTGGGGATAGAGTGATTTGGAAAGATTTCAAGGACATGAAGTTTTCAGTCAAAGCTTTCTATTCTTATTTGGAGTAGGAGGACTGGTTTTCTAGTGAGGTAGGATTCTTGGCTTGGGAAGTGGCATGGGGGAGGATTTTGACTTTGGTTTAGTTAAAAAGTAGATGAAACAAGAATCTTGTTTCAGCTCTACTTCCCTTTGTTTGGAGTAGAGTTGGTGCTGTCCTCTTTAGTTAAAGAAACTTTATTGAGTTGGAAAGTGGGTTTTGTAGGGAAAAAACATAGGAATGTATGGTGGACTATTCTGTTGAACTTGTTTTAGACTATACAACAAGAGATAAATCATCAATTGTTTGAAAATGCAGAGCATTCAGACTATGCGATTAAAAAGTCATTCCTCGATGCTTTTCTTCTTTGGTCAAGAAAGTTCATTGATGAGGTTTCATTGTCTTTGCTGGACTTTATTGATTGGTTGATTTCTAGTTCAAGGAGGGGATTATTTGATTTTCTTCTTTTTTGGGTTGTTTGGTGCCTGTGTACTTTGATTATGCCCTTTTTGTTAGGTGTTTTTCATTTATACACATGCATATGTGCTTGGCTGAAGGATTTGTTCTATTCCTTTCTGTTTAAATGTACTGAAATGGTTTTTTCTGATTTAAAAATGATTTCAGATCTCCCTAAACTTTGCAATCTAAATTATGCTCAAAGCAAGTGTGGAATATTTTATAAAAATAAAAAGCTAACTTTAAATGTTGGGCTTTGGTTTTAATTTGATATTCAAGGTCGACCTATAACGATCTATAACATTCACAAAATGATGATATTTTTTGAAAAGATAAATATTTGTGATCAGGTTTTGTAAATTAGGGTAGGATTTCTTATCCTTATCTTGTATTCTCATTTTTAATGAAAATATTTTTGTTTCTGGTTAAAAAAGGAGAAATATTTAATTGACGTAAATTTATAAAGTTCATATTTCACTGTTTATTTACTTATTGGTTCTTTTTTACTATTCATTGCTGTAATCTCAGCACAACTTGAAAAAGCCTCAACTTAGGTCAGTACTCTTTTTTCCCCTTTCAGCTCTATGTTTTGTAACATAGCGGTTGCTAAAATAGCTTAAATTTTGTAAATGTTATTTTTTTTCACAGAAATGTTTCAAGAAATTGATTTCCTTCTGTTTCATATGATGCCATTCTCTATTGACCTTTCATACTTCAATTAAATTATTGTTCTAGAAAAGAAATGTCTTCCAGTCTTTCCTTATACTTTGTTCTCCTTAGAAACAAGCTTAATTCATTGATATTTGGAAATATAACAAAGGATTAAGATTCTTCCAAAATGCACAAAAGCTGATCAACAAGGTAAAAGGAAGGCCTTCTTGCGGGGAAGAAGGGGACAGCTATATAGATAAAAAAATATATATAACAAAATCATGTATAGGCCAGAGAGAAAGAGAGTTGTTTTTTGTGTTCTCTCTTGTGTGGTTGTGCCTTTTTATGCTTGTTGTATAGGTCCAGCATACTCTGGTGTTCTCTTTTTTTGCCTTAAATATAAATCTTTTATTGTCTATCAAAAAATAAAAAGGGGTAAGTCAGAGAGAAGTACTATTTGTGAGTGTAATTATCTCATTTTCATCTTGTTGTACTTATTTTTTCCGAAATCTTTCTAAGATGCTGCATTTTCCTTCATACTTGACATAATTGTATGTTTGTTATCCTTTTAATACTGAAGAATATCACTACTGTTGAATGTCTTTTCTTTGTTTACCTTTCACATTGGACAATATTTCAAATCAGTTAATCTAATGCATTGCAAATATCTGGCAATATTTTCTAATTCTCTACTGTTGTAGCAACCAAAACAATACTTTGCTTGATTACTAGACAATAAAGAGATTCTATTTTGCATATGAAGCTGTGAAATTGAGTATAAGAATAATACTTCTACAACCCTAACAGGAATGTGACTATCTTAGAGCTATGGCGGAGCCTCTCCTTCAGATTTCCACTGTAGTGGATGCACAAACAGGGAAAGTATGTATGGCCTGCAAATCTCATTTATCTGTTTTGGTTTCCTCTTTCTTTGTTCCTTTCTAATTACAAGCTGGTGGTTTATCATTTTCTTCCCATATATGCTAATAAAATTGTATCTCTTTTGGCATTTATTCATTCATTGAATCACCTGTCTTTTTATGCTAAATTATTATTTTTTATATATTTATTTATTTTTTGTCAGTTACGTTATAACTCAAACATGTGTCAGGTTTTTGTATTGTGTGGTTGTGGAAACACATTGTACTTTGATGTTTCCAAAAAGCGGGCATAAGAAAATTACTTCTTTTGGTATTTTGAGGTCTATAATGTTTTGATCTTTATAGTTGAACTATATTAGATGGCCATTTAAGAATTGTATCTCAAAATGCTTTTATGCAAGGGAGGCAAATAGTGGACACAACCCTAATTGCAAATGAGGATATAAATTCAAGATTAAGGAGCTGAAAAAAGTGGGGTGGGGTGGGGGGCTTGTTAGTTGGACATTGAGAAAGCTTGAGACCATGTAAACTTGAACTTTCTTTTGCCAGTGTTGCAGAAAATGGGTTTTAGGGAGAGGTGGGTTGGTTGGATCCAACTCTGCATTTCAAGAGCTAGGTTTTCGGTCTTAGCTAATGGATCACTTATTGGTTTCTTTCAAAGGTCAAAGGGATTGAGGTAGGGGAATCCTTTATCCCCTTATCAATTTGTGGTAGTGATGGAGGCCCTCAGTATTCTCTAGAGAAGGGCAGAGGAAGGTCACTTCATTTCAAGCTTCAAGGAAGGTGGTAAAAGAGGACAGGGAGTGGAGATTTCTCACCTCCTATTTGCAGATGATGCCCTGCTCTTTTGTGAGCCTTGCTTAGATCAATTGACTCACTTAAGTTGTTTTGGTTTGGAGTTTCTTCAAGGTTGAAAATTAATTTGGATAAAAGCAAATTGATTCCTATGGGGAAGGTCCCTAATGTTGAGGAGTTTGCCTCTTTGATGGGTTGCAAAGTGGGGAAGCTTCAGCCTTTTGGAAAAGACAATATCTCTCAAAGGGTGTTAGACTCACTTTGGTTAAAAATACTCTCTTGCAGTTTGTCTATCTATTTTATCTCTATTCTTCTCATTCCTAAAGTGGTGGCTTTAAGATTGGAAAAAATTCAACAGGATTTCTTGTGGAGCAGCTCTTGAGAAAAAACCTCACTCAATCAATTGCTCTTCCATTTGCAAAGATAGGAAATTTGGAGGGCTAAATATTAGGGTCTTGTCCTCTCTTAATAAAGTTTTGTTCGGAAAATGTTATTAGAGATTTACTTCAGGGTGGGAGTTCCTTTAGAGATGGGTTATAATGGGAAAGTTTGGGGAAGAACTTGGAGGATGGTGCTCTCTTGTAAGGAGGGAGGGGCATGGTGTTGGCTTGTGGAACACAATAAGAGGAGCTTGGGAAGCCTTTAAGGCTAGAACAAGATTTTGGCATGATGTTTGGTGGCGGGATGCTCCTTTAAAGGTATTTTTCCCTCTCTTTTCTTTTTTGCTTCTAATAAATAGGCTTTGGTGGTGAATACTTGGAAGGTCGTAAATGGCAGGTTGTGTGGAACCCAGGTTTCACAAGATAATTTCAAGACTGGGAGTTACATAGCATTGAGGAGTTACTTAGGAGACTTAAAGTGCTTGGGAAGTGCATTGAGGATGAAGATAAGCTGATTTGGAAGGCTAGCAAGAGTCGGAGCTTCTTCATGAAATCTTTCTATTCTTCCTTAGAATCAGATGGAGGAGTGGCTTTTCCCTTAAAGGTAGTGTGGGACTCTTAGTGCCTTTAAAAGTTGTTTTTTTTTCTTAAGAGGCCATTTGGGAAAGGTTCCTAACCTTAGAAAACAACAAATGCCAAAGACCCCTTGCCTTTCCATAATCACATACTAATCCATTGTGGAAAGGCAAGAGGTTTTTAGCATTTGTTGTTTTCTCTCTTTAGCTTTTCTTGGGTCCTCACTTTTTTTGTGAAAGATTTTGCCAAAGGGATTGCATGGGAGTTTTGTTAGCAAAAATAGAAAAAATATTTGGAGGATACTTTGATGGAATTCAACGTTTAGATCAAGTGCTAATGGACTCTCTTATTTGCACCCTTCTTCAATGGACTCCAACATATTCAAGATGGTCTTGTTTCCTTGTTAGATTCTATTGATTGGTTGAGTGTTAATTATTGAGAGAGTGTCTTATGTGCCTGTTTAAGGTGGTTCTATTTGTTGTTTTGGCATCCTTTGTATACCTCTTGTGGACTTAGGGTGCCCCCCACCAACTCTTTGATTGGCATCATTTATATATTCTTGTTTGCCTATCGAGGGGAAAAAAAAGGAATTCAAGTATGACATGATAGTGGTTTGGTTATGAGACATCTGTTCAACTTGCATATTGGTGAGATATGTATCCGACAAAATTGTCCAGCAAAGAACAACAGTGACTTCCTATTTTGTTGTCCAACCTTAGGCTCATATTGGTCCATTGTTTTCCCCCTTTCTTTTTTAGAAACAAACTTTAAATTAAGGAAAAAAAAGGACGTACATGAATGTAGGAAAACAATGCGCCTAGAACTAACTACCCCAAGCACCTCAATCCTCAAACAGAGAATGGAATGGATCTGTGACTAGTAGGGGCATGAAATCCCCCAAGCAAAGTTAAAAATAGAAATGGCTTCTGTTTTGGTCAGTCTAATGACTTCCTTATTTGTCAGTATAGGCTTCCAAGAAATTTGACAGCCTAAAAAAGTCTTGCAGGGTCCAAAATTCTCCACATCCTGGGTCATATCTTTAATGTCCTGCCCACCTATTTTCCACCCAAAAAATAATTGTAACCAAATTTCCCTCATCTGTGAGGCTGGAACTCTTAAATCCCTTGGAAATTTTAGTTGTCCTAGAAATGAAAAAGGCTCTATGCTCAATGGCTAACTGAAATCCTGCTGCATTGGAGAAAGCTTGGATGGTGTCACCACTATGATCTTGAACTAGACCACCATCCCCCATCTATTTTGAAGTAACTAAGGAGCAATCACCAAAATTAAGCTTCAGTGAACCTATAGACGTAGTCATCCACTCAGCCCACAACTACCTATTGTCTATAGATGAGGTGAGCATAGAGGTGTCCAATGGGTCGGGCCACTCATTTTGGCTGTGTCCCGACATGCTAAAAGGCCGAGCTGAG
The DNA here is from genome assembly GCF_030704535.1 of Vitis vinifera. Classification (NCBI taxonomy): domain Eukaryota; kingdom Viridiplantae; phylum Streptophyta; class Magnoliopsida; order Vitales; family Vitaceae; genus Vitis; species Vitis vinifera. The sequence goes on from NC_081809.1 coordinate 21,741,745, forward strand.
TTGGCATAACCCAATTACTGTAGCGATCTGTTCCGGCACGACTTGCTCCTTTCAACCATTTTGGGCCTAAAGAGGTGACTCGTCTTGCCATCGTGCCAACCCACTTGGCCCGTTCAAATATTACTTTTTATTTTTTCCTTTTTTTTACATGTTAAATATCTATAATACACCTCTCAACCACTATATAACAACTTGCTTAAGGGGTAAAAAAGTGAATCAATAGCTATTTTTTATTTTTCATGTCAAATGTCTGTATTATCCATCCCAACAACTATATAACGACTAATTTAAAGGATAAACTAGTTGGGATGTACCCAAATTATAGCGATGCAATTCTCAATTTTTTTTTCTATATTTTTTTCATTTTATTTGTTGAAATATTGAATAAAAAATTGTTTATATATATATATATATATATTTCATTTTCTTTTACATTCCAATATTTTAAATTTATTGTTATTTTGACACAAAAAAAAAAAACAAATTTAGATATGATTTTTTTTCCCTATTTTTAAAAACAAAAAATTAACATTTCTACAAATTTTGATTAGAAACAAACAAATGTATTCATTGATAATAAAAACATGAAAATGATATGAAGTCCTCCCCATGATGTATAAACCTGATCAAAAGAAATTAAGTAAACCTCCACAAAACAAGGAAGACTTTACAAAAAAGACAAAAGGCCCATATAAGTATAACAACATCAGCATTAATAACTCAACACTAATGTGTACAAATCGAGAGCTAACTAAGTTGAATAACACTCAAGGGGTAAGGTTATAAACTTGATAAATATAAAAAAATAAATAGGTATAATTATAAGAGATCTTTAAAGTAACGAAAAAGAAATTTTATCTAATAATGAAAAAAATTCAGACAAAATGACTTGAAAAATTAAATTAAAAATTTTAACAAAGTGAGTGGCCCATGGGTTGTGGGCTATCGGCACAGTCCGTCGGCACAATTGGCCTGCAAGCTTATGGGCCATGCTGGACCACCTATTTGGTTTGCATGGACCGGCTTGGCATGACATGATTTTTAAGTGGGCCCATAAGGCCCACTAAACATTGGGTTGTGCCAGCCCGACACGGCCCATTAGACCCCTTTAGGCGAGCAGATCTCCAATTCAACAAAATAATACTAACAATGAATTGATAAAACTCCTTGGTGACATACATTGTTAAAAATTTTAAGCTAACATACATTCTCCCACAGATCAACAATCGATTTGCTCCTGTCCTAAAAAAATTTCTGGTTTGTAAAGACCTTTGTCTTTTGTTTGTAAGATCAATGCTATTGTTTTTAAGAATTTTTGCAAATACTTTCTAAATGTTCCCTTGGTTTTATGTAATTTCCACATTTTTCACTTGAGTTTTCGGAATGACATTCTTCACTTTGTAAGCCATCATAATTAATGTTTAAAGTGTTGCTTCAATGAGGTTCTTCAATATGACCTCTGAAGTCTTCAGCTATAATAGGATTCTGATGTATGGTAATTTCCATGTGAACCTAACTTTAACTTTGTTGTATGTTCTTTCCAAACAGATTGATTTGATATCCAATATCTGCCAGATGCTTCCTTTAGATTTTATCACCTGTTGATTATATTGTCTCATGTTGCTCCATTTACATATTACTTAGTCTCTTACCTAAGTGCATATTTACTTGAATCCAAAAGAATCAAAGGAAAGGGAGTGATTCCCTTACTTCACTTGGAAACAAAATAGAACTTGGGACCCACTTCATTGGGAGGAAACCCATTTCTCAAATTGGAGGAATGGGTTTCTACTCCCCCATCATGGGAATCTAATTTTGTTTCCTATAATCACTTCGAGTTGGACAAAAATGTCCTTATCATTAATAATAATTTATCAAATATTTAAATATCGTAATAATGCATATTTATTAAAATATTTAAATAAATATTTTAATATTTGTCTATTTTCTATTATATAAATATTTAAATATACTGAAATTATTTAAGATTTTATTTATTTAAATATATAAAATATATCTTTCTAGAGTTATTAAAAATATTATATATTATATAAAATATTTAAATATTTAAAATTATATAATAATATTGATTTCTTAAATGTAGTAATTATTTAAAAAAATATTAATATAGATTTTGTAAAAGGTCATTGTGGTAAATTATACATTTCATTTCCATTTCTTATAAGGGAAATTATATTTGCATCCACCCTTTAATATGCTTGTTAATGAAATCCTTAAACTATACTCTTCTTCTTCTTTCATTTCTCCTCTTCTATAGTCTACATAACCTTAACAAAATTTATCAAGCAAGTTATGTTTCTCACCAATGGATAAACAAATAATTCTCTTCAATGATATTACAAGTGTAGAGATATGCCGTTTATAATATTTTTTGTATTTCTTTTCACATTTTGGAGTTTGAAGAAGGCGTCTCAAATTGTGTTTAGTGTTGAAGGGTCGAATGTTTCATAAATGCCCAACATTATACTTTCGGATGTACTTCAAATGTTCGGAACTTTACATTGGGACACTATTATAGGCGTCCAAAACTACAAAGTATGTCCGGAACTTTACATTCACATTCAGACACTCTTATAGGTGTCTAGAACTATACCTCTAAACACCTATCTACCAAACAATTGAACTATGTCCAGCCTTATATGTTGACATTCCAGACATTTATGTTGTGTTCAGCCTTCGAACTTTAGACATTTCCTCATTGTTTGAACTTCTAGGTCTGAACATTTCCCTGGTGTTTAACCTTTTAGGTCCAAACACCACAAGAATTTTGTTGTCCAATTATATTGCATTTTTTTCATAATTTCTCACTTCTAAATCATTTTAAATTCTTCTTAATTATTTTTCAACTATTCTTAAAACAAGTTTTTTTTCTCAAAAATTATATAAAAAATAGGTCTTGAAAGGCATTCATGTGGTATGTTATATGGATTCAAACGAAAATGTATAAAAAAAAAATTAGAATTGGCTATGCAAATTTTCTCTTAGATTTGTGGTTGAGAAGAAATAAGTTGAGATAAAAAGGAAGAAGAAGATGGGTGTGGGAGAGAAGAATGAGAAAGGTGTTTAAGGTATTTTTAAAATTGTAGGTGGATGTATTAATAATATTATTATTTTTAAGTGGATGTATAAATAGGGTGGATGCAAAGATCAATTTGGTGGATGCAAATATAATTTCCCTTCTTATAATTAATAAATGCCTCAAAGTCAAATCTTTTTCATTCTCATGCACTTTCTTGATAGTTTAGTAAATACATAAATTAAATTCCTGATTTTGATTCAGATTCCATCCATGACCTCTCCTTCCCATTTTGATTACCTTTCCTCCCATTCCCTTTTCTAAAATGTTTAGTAAACGTGCCATTACAGAATAACCATGGAAAATTTTCCTAGTTGTTCCACTGGAAACTGTCTTATTTGGTGAAAGGAAAAGGCATATGGTAAGAGCTAAAATGCTTGCTTTGTACCATTGGAAATTTTCTGAAGTTATATGTTTGCAATTGTTAAAATGGAAAGGCATGTAGTGGTTATAGATTAATTCAAAATTCTGCATATGAAAAAAACTTTCTTGGTTAGCTTTTTTTCCCTCCTAGTTTCTCTCTTTCCTCATTGGTTGGGATTGTACGGGTGGGGGTTGGGGTTGGGGTTTCTTGTGGTGTCTACTATGTGGTTGATTGATCTTTTCTTTTTGTGTCTATTTTCAGGGAATTCAGAGTGATGTTAGGACAAGCTCTGGCATGTTCTTGAGTCCTGATGACAGCACATATCCAATTGTACGGGTGAGTGGTCTGAAGTCAAGTTTACTTTTCTTCAGCTTCATATAACCAGAGTATAAATCCTCACTCATATACAGAAAAAGACTTGCATAATGTAAAACACTGTGGTTGAATTAAGCTTATAATCTGAACTTCTCCACAAAACAGGACATGCTTTGAGTTTCCTTTGAGGTACCATACCTGCATTACTAATGGCTGATGTGGCCCTCTTGATGCAGAACTTTTATTTGATAATTTAGGTGTTATCATCATTGTTTTCATATTTCCTGTTTCCTTTTTTTCTTTTTTATTATCTGAGTGGCATTTGTAGGTTCTTGTTTTGCATTTTACGGGAAATGTTTCCTTCTGTAATATGCAGGTTTGGAAATGTCATTCATTGCATAGTTACCTGCTAAGTGGTTTATGTGAATGCAATTTGAAATGTTACTGGTAGGTGCTAGATTTCTTGTCCCAGTTAGTAGGATTTGGAGACACAGTAAATCATCTAATTCTTTAAAATATGGCCAACTTCAGTTAGGTTAATGACAATTCCTAATATGGTCAAGAATGCATGGTTTAAGGAGGTACACCTCCCAAACCCCAACCACCCATCTGCCTTCCTATGGACCATATAAAATACCAGAAAATAAAATAATTTATCCAGAAGGAAAGAATTGCGTGTATATAGATGATCTTTTTCTGACTATATAGGTTTTGTTGATTGGCTTAGCCCCAAGTAAGGAGAGGGAGGTTGCTTTCTTGTTTGTTCTCTCTTCTTCTTGCTTGCCTGTTTGATGCTAAATGTATCCCTTGTGTATACTTTGGTGTGCCAATTTCTTAGGCCCTATTTATATATATTCACTTTTTTCCTATTAAAAATGAAGGAACAAACTGTGTTTTACCTTGTGATGCTTACTAGGGTGTGTGTGTGTGTGTGTGAGTGCACATGCAAAAGAGAGTTATATAAATTTGAATAGGACCGACTTCAAAATTTTGAGATAAGGTTTTTTCCTATTATGATTGAGAGAGTACATGACTTAAGAAGGTACTGTGTGTATGTGAGAGAAAGAGAGGCATTTAGTAAAGTCAAAGAGATATTTGGACGGGTGGCTACGAGAGAGAGAGGGAGAGGGAGTTGGGGGATGGTGAGGGGCAGGGGAGATGGGGAATAGAGAAGGTATGGGTGTGGGGAGGAGTAGATAGGGAGATGGAGAGGAAGGGACAGCTGTGTACTGTAGTTATAGAGATATTCAGACATTTTGCTTGGGGGAGTGATACACATTTGAACACATAAGAATTCACTCTAGAGCTCAGCATTTTTTTTGACTGGCTGATTTGATTTTTTTTAGTAAGTGTAAGTATATTAAAAAAAAAAGGAAGTATACACATATACAAAGCAACCAAAAAGCCTAAAAGAAGAGTGGGAATACAAAAACCAGCAATCGCGCACTACAAAGAGCCTATCCAGTCCACAAACTCTAACAACGATAACGATTTGTCCCCAATATACAATCCTACCCACTCCCAAAAAGATTCAAGAAAGAACTCTGAATTGTTTGATCCAAATTTTCACAGTTATTAAAAGCACTCCTATTTCGCTTTCTCCTTAAGGTTCAGAACACGCATAATGGAGCAACTTTCCAAGCCTTTTTTCTTTTTTTTCAAACAAAAGAACCGCACCAACTTAGGAGAAACCGCCTAACTAAAGAGTGTATTACCCACTGTACACCAAATATAGCAAAAAATCTACTGCAACAAAACTCGTGCTTTTATGCAATGAAGAAACATGTGATCACACGTTTCTTCTTCTTCGTTGTACATATAGCATCTGTTGGGAATTCTCCAACCCTGCCTTCTGATTTGATACTCTTCTGAAAGTCCACTTGTTTCTTTGATTGGTAGATTTGGCTGCACTGTGGGACCCACCCAAGGGCTAAAATACCCAGATCTCTATTGAATCCTTAGGGCTCACCTAAGTGCTTAGTATCCTTGTTCAGGTCTTTGTTGTGCCACCTATGGAAGGCTTTTGGAACAGCTGTGGGTTGTCCAACAGTTTATGTCTGTTCCTTCAGGTTTGTACGGGTGCATTCAACCATTGACTAGCCTGTACCATCCATTTTAAGTTACAAGTAAAAGAAAAATGGTGTGCTGACTGCTTGCCATGCATGAAGTTATAGGTTACTATTTCTAGTTCTAAAAAGTATTTTTCTGTGCAATCATAGAAGTAAAATGCTAAGGAATGAGTACTAAGATGTCCATGCGTGCGCATAATTTCAGCTTTTAGGGGCATCTCAGAGAACTATTTAGTTGTCATTAAAATTGTTAGTAGATTACATGCATGTGCCTGAGACATGACGGGTAAACTATTCATTAAGATACTAGGTGCAGACCATCATCAATAAGGGTTGATACTTATCAAAAAAAAAAAAATCATCAATAAAGGGTTGATAGTTTCTTGGGTAATTTAAAAAAATAAAAATAAAGAGTGTTTTATAGCTATAGCATCCTAGATTAATGTCAAGTATCAGTAGCGGTCCTTTATGTAGACACTGCATGGTCTTCAAAGAATCATCTTGCTTTGTCCATGGGACAGGATGCTCCTCCAGCACTCTTGGGTACTTCTCATGTGTACGGTGAATTATAAAATAATTTTTCATGTAACATGGCTTGCAAAGCTCAAGCATTCCTTAGACAAAACTCTTTTGTTTTGCTGTGGACAATGATGGTACTTTTAGACAGCAAACCATCTGGCATATATATATGTATGTCTGTCCATGATTTGTTAATATATATTGTTGAGTTTCTTCCTGGTTAGACAATTGTCAGATTAGAATCTTTTACATAAATTAATCAAACTTTTATGTCATGTGTATAATACATTTTTTATATTGCCATGTTGGTAAATTCATGTTGTGTCTCATTTCTGTGCTTACACAACACATGTCATGCACATGTTGAGTTCTTAGCCTTGCAGATTTGTTTCTGAAATTGTATTGATGAGGTTGCCCTTCATTCTTGTCAGTATTATACTTGGCAAAATGCTGTAGTAAATTGTTTCTTTACTTTTCTTTCGCAATCAGGCCATTGAAAAACGAATATCCGTCTATTCTCAAGTTCCAGTTGAAAATGGGGAGCTCATCCAAGTATTGAGGTGGGGACCTAACTTATTTACTGGTAAAATACAGCTCATGAACAGGGAGACTAATATGTTACAGTAACAAGGCTAACATCTGCAGAAGCACAGGTATAAAAAGAGTCAGTTCTACAAGCCTCACCATGACTACTTCTCTGATTCTGTAAGTTATTTACCCCTGCCTTTTTTAGTGACCTTTCCTTCAATCTTTTAGCCTTGTGAACTAGTAATGAGTGCAAAGATTTTCAATTGCAGTTTAACTTGAAGCGTGGTGGTCAACGAGTAGCAACAATGCTCATTTATTTAAGTGATAATGTTGAGGGGGGAGAAACATATTTCCCTATGGTAATTAGTTAGAACTTGATACTTATTGTTCTTTTAATGTTGTAAATCAAAACTTTCAACAACTTGAACTATTTTCTGCAATTTGGTTCTATCTAGGGGCATTCCTTCTTTAAGTTAAATACCATTCATTTCTCACTGTCTGGAATCAAGCACTCTTTGGTATATTCCTCTTTTGATGTGGCATCTTCAAATTGATTCAAGCCAATCCACCCTAATGGTTCATTATCGTCTTCTTTCCACATGTGCAGCCATCTTAAAAGATTCTTCTCCTTCCTTTCAATTAGTGCTACCTGTAGACTCATAGAAGTATTCATTTCCTGTGGTATCTTTTCTCATTTTGACACTCATTAATCTTAATATGCATGGTTTAGCTTATATATTGAACTTATTTTTTCTTAACTGCTCAATATCCTGGCCCATAAACAAAGAAGCTTTTATCATTCATGTCTTATTGATGTGTACAAATTACATTTCTGTCTTTTGATGGGTATGCAAGGAACTCCAGAATTCAAATTTAGATCAGGAGATTTATATGGGATTGCAATGTATAGTAGCTACCAAACTAAGGGGGATCAAGAAAACATGGAGGAGAAATTACAAATCTGTTTGGAAAATTTTTTTAAACAATTCTCAAGATCAGTTTTTGAGAACAGTTCTCAATTGTTTTCAGAACAAAATTTTGTTTGCAACTCAATATGAAAAACAGTTTTCTCAAGCTATTTTCAATCGAGGTACCATGCACTCATGTGCAATGCAAAAACTTTTGTCATGTTCTTTATGTTCCAATTGTTTCTCATAACACTCTAAAAAAACACTTGAACATACTTTAAATTTGTTCTTCTTTATGTTCTAATTGTTTCTCATAACACTCTAAGAAAACACTTGAACATACTTCAAATTTGTTCTAAAAAATTACTTTGTTTTCAGAACAATTTCTTAAAAAACTGTTTTTAGTTGAAGATTCGTCAAACATATTTTTGAAGTTGGAAAACAGTTACCCGTTCTAAAGAACAAAAAACTGCTTTCAAAAATAGTTTCCAAATAGGAAACCACCTATGAAGATAGATCGAATGATGAGAGGATGATAAACACTTATAGGGCATGGTTGTTTACATTTAACTGAGACTTCATAGGCTTCAATAATAAATGCTGCATCTGCTTCAGTTCCGTTATAGTTTCATAGGCTTCACTCTTGAACATTCTGAGTTGATTTTGCCTTGTTTCAGTTTTATATCTACAGAAGCTCCTCAATTACAAATCTAAAGTTTTTATTTTATTGTTTGTGTTTCATTTGTTTAACTTCTTATCACATTTAGTTATTTTAATTTATGAATGATCTCAGGCTGGTTCTGGTTTTTGTCGCTGTGGTGGGAAGTCTGTTAGAGGGTTGTCTGTGGCACCAGTTAAAGGAAATGCAGTGCTTTTTTGGAGCATGGTTTGTTCCTTGATACTACTTCATATAATACCATGTTCTTTAGCATACACATCTATCTAATCACAAACCTCTCAGCCCTTTCCTACCTCAAATATATAATAATTGGATGGAATGAAGGTAGTTATGGTGCACTAACCACACGATAATTTGATTTGTTTGGATTCTTTCAGGGACTAGATGGACAATCAGACCCAAATAGCATCCATGGCGGATGCGAAGTACTGGCAGGGGAGAAGTGGTCAGCTACAAAATGGATGAGGCAGAGATCAACCCACTAATTTCTCTATCCCTTCAACATCTCCAGCATACATCGAAAGGACGCACCCTTTCAGTGAGCATTTTTCCTTCTTTTTCCTCATTCTTACAGAAATCTTGCTTCAAAAAACAAGTGGATGGGAATTGTGTATGATATGACATAAATTTAGACTCTTAGTCAAATTTTTAGTGGTATAAAATCTTAAATAGGCAGACCAAAATGAACTTGATTTATGTCCCAACCATGACTTAAAAACCATACTCATTCAGAGTCCTGAAAGCAAGCAGGAAGAGAGGTCTCTTCTCCATCCAAATGAACCCCCTGAAGCCTTATTCATTTGGCCGTCTTCTTGGGTTTAGCATTTTCAATCTCTTAGGTGAGCCCAGAAACAGCTGAAACCAGGTTTAATTTGAGATTGAAACCTAACAGATTGATTTGGCCTTAGTGAGATTTATTATTTACATTTTTCTGATCAGGGTGATAGCTGTACCTACTATTTAGGCTCAGCTACGGTTTAGCTCTGATTTTTTATTGTACAAATGCTTTTTTTTATTGCTTAAACATTGAATTGACTATGCAGTGGAGAGATTTAGGTAACAAATGAGGAAGGTAAGAAAATTTTATAAAGTTTTTTTATTTAGCTGTCATGTAAAAATTTTAGGAAAAGGAAATTAAGTAAAGAAAATTAAATTATTAAGAATGTTGGATATACTTTTTGATTTTTTACTTTAAAATAAAAAAATAGTAATAAATTCTACATAAAAAGTAAAATATTTCGTAGATTTACTTTATATCTTTAAAAATTCTTTTAAAAAATTTTGACATTTGAGGTAGTAAAATTTTCTTCATATTAGAAATTTTTTTTAAAAAACAAATTTTAAAGTCATTATTTATTCAATGTAAGTGGGTATTTCCTAAACCAACTTAATAATTTAATTTAAGTCATATTAAGTATATTTATTAAAATAATTTAATGATATAACTTAAAGTAAAATAAATAACTTTAGGTAATAAGTTCATTTTATCTTTTTATCATTTTATGCATATTTATCCTAATTACCTCAATTATTTCCTTTACTATTTCATGATCTTAACGGTTATTCAATTTCATTTGTCCTAATTATAATTAATGATAATAAAAGATGTCAATTTGATGATTTAGAATAATTTTTAAGTTAATTTTATCAAATAATTTTAATATTTAAAGTAAAAATTAAATAATAAGATATAAGTCAATAACTTAAATATAATTTAACTTAATTTAAATCATTAAGTAATAAGTTTTACCAATTATCATCTAAGTATGGTTCTTATATCTTTTATATATATATATATATGTAAGATTTTAGAGAATGTTCGATACGTGAGAGTAGGTAAGCTTTAGAATTTAAATATTCTTTTTTTCAAAGCAACTTATATATATATATATATATATATTTTCCTGAATACGATTCAAGTTAAAACTTAAAATAGAGGAGAATCTTGTAATTTACGTATTAAAATAGAGAAGCCATCGAACTTGTCAAGACTCATTCAATTGGTTCAATTGGCTCAATTATTTAGCAGCTTTGAATTATTGGAAAATGTCAATGTCACAACAAATTTGTTAAACGTTGCAATGAAAGTGGCACATGCAGAGGTTTCTATGCCTATGGAATAATTAATATTATTAATGTTACAAATGATAAATAATTTTACTTCATCTCTACTAATGTATAAATAAACTAAGAAATACCATATGACCCCCCAAATATTTCCTCATTTTCCACATCTTTTAGGCTATGGTTGGTTCTTGAAAATTTTGAGGGAAAGTGTTAGAGAAAGAAAATAGAAAAGAAAAATGAAAGGAATGAAAAAATAAATAAAAATAAAAATTAAATTTAAAGTCAATAAATTATTTTTATTTGTTATTTCAAGCTTATTTTAATTATTTTAACTTATAAATTTTATTTATATCTAATTTTCTTTAATATTTTTTTATAGGAAAATCATCATAAAATTATTTTCCTAAATATTTTCTTCTTTCTTTAGAATTTTCCACTAACTAAATATTACATTAAGCTTCTCAAATCTACTTTACTAGTCCTCCCTTATTTTGGAGAGATCATTGTCATTCCTTTTTCCTTAAAAAAGAAATTAATAATTCATTCACCAATGTGAAAATAATAATAATAATAATAATAATAATCATAGCCTAACATAGTTGATGGCATTATGAGGTAATTTATTTTCAAGAGTGGGACTTTTAGGAATGGTATTATTTGAGGAGAAAAGTGGTTCTTGTCGGAAAACTTTCAAAGATAAAATAGAAATTTTCAAAAAATAATTAAAGTTTCATTCGTTTTGAAGTTGAAGACAGTACCCATTGAAGATAAATATTTTGGTATTGCATCATGTGATTTGAAATATGAAAAGATAAGTTCTTATTTGATATATATTTTCAAATGAGTACATGGAACACGTGTCTTTTTCGATATTTGAATTATCTTTATATTATTTTTGGAATATGAATAAAGAATGAGAATTGAATATGTTTGGATTGTTTTTAAGAATGGTAATGGAAATAACAAATTCATTAATATGGAAACCAAATCTCATAGTCATTAGGATTTTGATTCCTCTTTTATAATGGCCTTGTGATTCATTTTGATTTGAATCTCATTTTCATTTCAATTTAAATGTGCCAAATATACCCTTATAAAGGTGAAAAAAGTTGTTTAAAATTTAATATTAATTTGTTTTGTATTTATTCAATTTGATAAAATTTATTTTTCTTTAAGAATAGCATGAGGATTCACTAAGATTATCCTTGTGTAAAATTCATTGTATTTATCAAACTATTTGATTTTTATGATATCAATATTGATCTTACCCTTGAAGTCATAATTTCTTCCAACAATATTTGTTATGTTATACAATCATATATATAAAGGTATTAATAAATCGCCTAAAGGGGTTTATTGGCAAATTGGAAAGTTGGTTGCGTTTATCAACTCCCTTTATGTTCGAATGTCGTGGGTGTTTGGGTGAATGCACTATAAGATTAGGATATGCGCTTTTCCTGATAGCAATTGTTTTTAGAAAAGTTAGTGGCGCCTGAGGTCCTACAAGTGGTATCAGAGTCGAGATCACATGTTCGAATCAATAGGGGGGGGGGGCAGATCGGAGGATTGACCTGTCAAAATATCGTGGGCACTTGGGTGAATGCACTATAAGGGTAGGGTATGTGCATTTCCTAACAACAATTGTTTTTATGAAAGTTGGTAGTACCTGAGGTGCCACAAGATGGGAGAGATAGATATATTGAATTCAAGCAATTTGTTGGAACAACACAAAAGAAAGGGAATAAAGGCCAAGTGTTGTCTTTCTATCTCATTTAGTAAGATGGCATAAAAACAAGTAATGCCCATATGAGAACCTAGAATAAAAGGAAACAATTTTAAGAATTTTGGAGAAGCATTTCTTGCTTAATCTTCAGGAAAGTTGGAGACATTAACAAACTAAACCATTTCCAATGAAGTTAAGCAACCTACCTCACTAGGTGCATTGCCAACATTTGGAATAACAATATTTGATTTTTGTCTTGTGATGTCTATCTAACTCAGTGGATCATCTTGCCAAGGAGGTTCCTAAGTTGTCCTCGAACTTGTAGCTTTGGCTTCATCTCATGCACACATTTTTTTAGTCTTTTTTGAAAGATTTGGTTGCCTATTCCTAGTCACTAAAATAAGAAACTTCTTTATCTCTAAAAAAAATGAAGAGTTATCAGATTAAAATTGGGGTCCTCCATATACAAAGTCAAGGGAACCCTAATTCACCTATTGACCTCATATACGTATCAAAACACGGCTTCAGGGTTGTCTTAGTTTTCTTGGAATAGCCATATTAGCTAAGTGGAAATTCAAGACGTGAAAAGAAATCAAGGAGAAAACCAAAGACGTATGGCCTTGTCACCACTGAATATTGTATAAGACTGAAAGAAGAAAACATGATGCACTCAAGTCTTTAGGAATGGGGTGGCATGTGCGAGAAGCCAAAAAGGATGTTGTCTGCTAATAGTACATTTGATGTAGCATCCTTAAGACATCATCTCAAATTTTGAAATGAAAGACAGGAGGATTAGTATTCGTGTCTCTTAAGTTTGTGTAAGAACTTTGGAGAATAGTATAGGATAGATATGACATTCTAGAGGAGACACAAAATTCAGAAAAAGAAGGATTTCAATTTCGTTTACTCCAAAGAAGGTGTTCACCAGCACAACACTTTGAAGAATAAGATGACAACTAAAAAAATGAGTTAATGTTCTCCATATTATTAGGACCCATTCTTTTATGTGATTTTCAACCTCAACCCACTTGATCTTGCAACTAATATCAAGGCACAACAATTGTAGTTAGGGATGGCAACGAACCGACAGGTTCGGGATGAGTTGCCCCCATCTCAATCCTGCACATTTATTCAAATTAATTTCCATCTCGTCCTTTTAAAAAGATTAAACAGAGCTGGGCATGGTGGACATGCGAATTTCCCATATCCACCCATTTTAACTTTTTCTTGATTTTTTTAAATATTTTTAACAATTTATTTTAATTACATTAAAATAAATATATTTTATAACTTATAACCTATTATTATTATTATTGTTATATATATTAAAAATGAAAAAATAAAAATTAAATTATTTATATATAATCGAGATGGGGTGAGGCAGGGTGGGACGAGGCACTATCGAATCTGCTTTGAACCCATCCTAGGTTTTTTTTAAAAAAAAAATCTCAAATCAGTCCTTGACCTGCTTATTTAAATTTCAAACTCATGCCATTAAGACGGGCAGGATGAGAATTTGAAAAAAACTCATTCTATTGTTATCCCTAGTAGTAGCTTGATCCAATAAAAAGATCATATTCAACTTTAAGTGAAAGTAACAAAGGAAAAAAATGTTCTCATATTTGATTTAATATAGAAAATACATTTCAAATTATATGATCTCTATATATATATAAAATAAAAAAAAATACATTAAAGGAGTAGGAAGCAAGTTATAAATTTAATTTAATTTTTTTCCTTTTTATTTCTCTTACTATTTTCTCCCCATTTGTTTTCTTTTCTTTCAAATTTCTCAATGATCAAACAAGCCGACAAAATAATCTATACAAGTACAATGAGAATTATTGTATTTCCATCATTCCAATTTCTAAACATGGTTTAAAAAAAAAAAGGAGAATTATAATTTGAGGTGAGATGGGCGTAAAAATTGACCAAAGATCCATATATCACCTCTAATTGATTTTAAGGATATAAAATAGTGATGAATTAAAATACCCATAAATTTTTTTTGGTCTTTATTGCACCACTGTTCACACACCCTGAATAATTCTATTTTAACCATTTGGATTTTTCATTTTTTAAAAAACTTTTTTTATATATATAAATAATTGAAAATCAACATTATTTTCTATTTTAAATTATAAATAAAGAAAAATTACGTTCAAAAACTATTTTAAAAAATACTTTCTAAAAAAATATGGTAATATGATTTTTCTTTTTTCTTTTTTCTTTTTAAAAAACCTTTTAATTAAAAAATGAAAACTATTTTTATAAATAAAAATTGAAAACCTTGTTTAGTACTTAGTACTATTTTTTTTATATGAAAATAATAAAAAGAATTAAATTTCATTCATTGATTATCCATTTTTATTTTTTCCATTAGTTATTTTAATAATATAATAAAATAAAATAAAATATAGTATGTTTACAATTAAATAAAGGAATTGATCAATTGTGTGTTTTTTTGTGTGACTATCTTTTACATGAAAAATAATTAAATAACTAAATTATATATATTTATTACTCTTTTTTTTTTTTTTGTGTAATAGAAAATTTTAATATATCCATAATTAACAAAGTAATAGATTAATTGTGCATTCTGATCTATTAAAATAAATTACTTTCTAATTTAAATAAATAAAATAAAATAAGTAAATAAATTTGAGGTTATTTATATTTTATAACATATCTTATGTTAATATTTTTTTGTGGTTAAATAAATTTTTTATTCTTTTTTCTTTAATTTCAAAAATAAAATGAAATAGATAAATAAATTTGGTATTTTCTAACAAATCTTATATTTATATTTCTTATGGATAAATAAATTTTCTATTATTTTATCTTTATTTTCAAAAAATAAAAGGAAATAAATAAATAAATTTGACTTAAATAATAGTTTTTAAGTAATTTCTTTGTCTTATTTTTAATTACATTTTGCATTGAAAATAAAATAAGATAATGATTTTGTTTGTTTTAATTATTTTAAATGTCAAATCATTGGGAACATAATTTACACACCCATGTGAACATAATTTATGCATATATATATAAAATTTATATCATTGTACAAGATTGTTACACTAATTGTACAAAAAATTATACTAATTATACACAGGGTGTATAAAGCTGTATATTTTGAACAATTTTTTTTTCTTGTCATCTAAGAATTGTACACTCTCCTACCACAAATTCTTCATTTCATGAATTTTATTTAACTCTCATTTAACAATTCAAATACTTTAATAATGATGTTTGAGGAAAAAAAATTATTTTTACGCTTTATATTATTTTGTAAATCAAATAATTGGAAACATAGTTCACACATCATATGTGGACACATAATGTATGCATGTGGATGAAATTTGTACCATTGTATAATGGTGTTATGTTAACTATACAAGGTAAATGTTCTAACTATACAAGACAAATGTTTTAACTATACAAGACAATTGTTCTAATTGTATAAGGGGTGTATAAGGTTATCCTTTATAAAATATTTCAATCAATTTTGAACAACTTTTTTTTTGTCTTACCATCTAAGGATTGCACACTCTCATGTCACACATTCCTCTATCATACACTCATCTTATACATTTTATTTAACTTGCATGTGACAATTCGAATACTTATCTTACTAATGTTGTTTGAGGGAATATTTTGTTTTTTCATCTTCCACTATTTTTTGAACCAAACCAATGGAAACACGATTAACCTACTTATGGGCACACATTGAGTAGGGGGCATATGAAATTTGGGCCACTATACAAGGTATTTACACTAAGTGTACAAGACAAATATACTAAATGTACAAGGGTGTACAAGACTACTGTCAGCCCCTTAGCCACTTGATTCAGACCCGGAGAAATAGGCCTCACAGGTAGGCCTTGCACCCATGAGAGCCTAGGCGGAAAGCAAGGAAAACCTAGAGGTTTGGTGGTTCAAACCTCAGAAGCTAAGTGTGGGGATCGCGGACAAGTCAAGCGCGCACTCCGGATAGGCATTACCGAAGGATCCGGACATGTCTGCCAGGGGAAGTTGAATCGTCCTCCTCTCCCATCTAGCGGCAAGCGGCGGCTGTGAGACATCCGGAGAAGGTGGGATGTCGGCCGGACAGAATTGCAACTGTGAGACATCCAGATAAGGTAGAACGCTGGCCAATCAGAATTTCGGATATGAGACATCCGGGTGGAATGAGGGAGAATTTCCGTCCAGGTGGAATGAGCGATGCCACGTGTCGCAAGGGGTCATCTGTGTGTCCAAGGGAGAGGGAGCCACGCGACACTTTTTAGGGAGGATCCCATAGTGGGTGGTTATGCAAGCAGTTCAGGGCGGTTGCATAACCACCAAGGGAAAAAACTGCAGGGTGAGTCTTTTAAAAGGGCTCCTGCAGCCTTGAGAGGGGGAAGAGAGAGACAAGAGGGAAAGTAGTCTCTGAATGCTTGGGATGTAAGCATTGCTCTCTGACTCAGGGAAACAATTTTATATCTTGTAGTTGAGATTAACACAAGTTGGGAAGGATTTCCTATAACCTCGTTGTGTCCCTGTTTCATTTGGTTTGCTATTATTTGTGTGCGTTTTGAGAAGACTGGGAGAGAAGGTTGGCTAAGGAAGGGTTCTTAGCTCCGCGCACCAGGTGAAAATTTTAGGGTGATTTTCGAGGGTGTGACAGTTGGTATCAGAGCAAGCACCAGAGATGGCTGGTGGTAGTGCAATGGAGGCCTTACGGGAGAGGATGACTCAAATAGAAGAGGCGCTGGGAGAATGGCCACGTGAGAATGGCACAGTGGCTTCGTGGGCAGAGCACACCAGGGGAGAAGTCCAAGTGCGGAGGAGTATGTTGGAGTCCCATGACAATTTCTTTGAGGAGAAGTTGGTTGAGTTCAAAGCCGAGATGCAGTCCCGGATTGATGACTTCAAGGAGACCCTGCAGTCCTATGGAGAAGACATCGTCATCCTTAAGAAGGCGGTGTTGCAGGGATCTGCCTCAGGCCCTGAAGCCCCTTCCAAAGTTCGAGTCCTAGAGCCCAAAGGCTTCAATGGCAACAAAAATGCGAAGGAACTGGAGAACTTCTTATGGGACATCGAGTAGTTCTTTAAGGCTACTCATGTTCCTGACGGCGAGAAGGTTTCCATCACCAGTATGTATCTGACTGGTGATGCCAAACTATGGTGGCGAACTAGGATGGAGGACGATGCAGAGTCTGGAAGGCCCCAAATCACCATTTGGGAGACTTTGAAGAAGGAATTGAAGGATCAGTTTCTTCCCACCAACACGGCTTGGGTGGCTAGGGAGACACTAAAAAGACTCAGACACACCGGATCTGTGAGGGAATACGTCAAGGAATTCAGTTCCTTGATGCTGGACATTAAGAACATGTCCGAAGAGGACAAGTTGTTCAACTTCATGTCTGGGTTGCAAGGATGGGCTCAGGCGGAACTCAGGAGGCAAGGGGTTCGTGATCTCCCTGCTGCCATAGCTGCAGCAGACTGCTTGGTGGACTACAAGATGGGTGGTGCCATCTCCATCACGCAGAGACCCATGTCAGAAGGGGGCAAGAAGGCTAAGATTGAGGGCAAGACTAAAGAGTCTGGGTGGAAGAAGCAGAACAAAAAGCCTGCTGCAGGAGGAAAACCAGTGGCGAAAACCACAAAGGTTGTGCAGCAGACCACTCGGATGATAGGATGCTTCATCTGCAATGGCCCACATCGAGCCAAAGACTGCCCCAAAAGAGAAAAACTCTCAGCCCTGGTGACTGCAGATGATAAGGGAAACTCTGACCCAGACACTCCTCCTAGAGTCAATCCCCTGCAACTTGTGAACGTGATTCATGGTGAGACTCCAGTCCAGAAGTCTCTAATGCATATTCATGCAATAGTGAATGGTGTGCAGGTGAAGGCCTTGGTGGATAGTGGTGCCACTCATAATTTCGTGGCCACCAAAGAAGCAGCCAGGTTGGGACTAAAGTTGGAAGAGGACACTAGTAGGATCAAGGTAGTAAACAGCAAAGCTCAGAAAATCCAAGGGGTAGAAAAGAATGTCCCCATGCAAATTGGTGACTGGAAAGGTATGTGTAGCTTACTCTGTGTACCTTTGGACGATTTTGACTTGATCCTTGGGGTGGACTTCCTATTGAGGGCTAAGGTGGCCCTGATCCCACACCTTGGTGGGTTGATGGTGTTGGAAGAGAAGCGACCTTGCTTCGTGCAAGCTTTGAGGGCAAAGGATGGTGGCAAGGGCCAACCCGAGATGCTGTCTGCTATCCAGTTGAAGAAACGATTGAAGAGGGGCCAGGAGACCTATGTTGCAGCCTTGATCGAGATCAAGGAGGGATAGTCTATGGAAGTCCCTGATTCAGTCGTCAGTATCCTTAAGGAGTTCAAGGATGTCATGCCTGCAGCACTCCCCAAGGAACTGCCACCACGACGACCTATTGACCACAAGATAGAGTTGATGCCTGGAACTAAGGCTCCGACACAAGCCCCTTACAGAATGCCCCCTGCAAAGCTGCTGGAATTGCGTAAGCAGTTGAAGGAGTTGCTGGATGCAAGCTTGATCCAGCCCTCAAGGGCCCCATATGGTGCACCAGTGCTCTTCCAAAAGAAGCATGATGGCTCTCTCCGCATGTGCGTGGACTATAGAGCACTCAACAAGGTGACCATAAAAAACAAGTACCCAATCCCCTTGGCTACTGAGCTATTTGACAGATTGTCAAAAGCTTCTTACTTCACCAAGTTGGACTTGAGATCAGGTTATTGGCAAGTGCAGATTGCAGCAGAAGATGAGGGGAAAACGACTTGTGTAACTCGGTATGGCTCATACGAGTTCCTGGTAATGCCTTTTGGATTGACCAATGCCCTTGCTACTTTCTGTAATTTAATGAATGATGTTCTGTTAGACTATTTGGATGCGTTTGTGGTAGTGTATCTAGATGACATTGTTGTTTATAGCAAGACACTAATAGAACATGAGAAACACTTGAGATTGGTGTTTAAGAGATTGAGGGAGAATAGGCTTTATGTGAAGCCAAAGAAATGTGAGTTTGCTCAAGAGGAGATCACATTTCTAGGACATAAGATCAGTGCAGGACTGATCAGGATGGATAAGGGCAAGATGCAGGCTATTATGGAGTGGTCAGTCCATACCAAAGTGACGGAGCTGCGGTCCTTCCTTGGCTTGGCTAACTACTACAGAAGGTTCATTAAGGGGTATTCAAAGATGGTGTCTCCCCTTACTGACCTATTGAAGAAGGACAATCAGTGGGATTGAAGCATGCAGTGTTAGATGGCTTTTGAAAGCCTGAAGGAAGCCATCTCCACTGAGCCTGTGCTGCGGTTGCCAGATTTGGACTTACCCTTTGAAGTCCAAACTGATGCCTCTGATAGAGCTTTGGGTGGAGTCTTGATGCAGGAAGGGCACCCTGTGGCGTTTGAGAGCAAGAAGCTGAACAATGCTGAGCAGAGGTACTCCACTCACGAGAAGGAGATGACTGTTGTGGTTCACTGCCTATAGCAGTGGAGACACTACTTGCTGGGGAGTATCTTTATGGTGGTCACGGACAATGTGGCCAATACCTTCTTCAAAACCCAGAAGAAACTGAGCCTCAGACAAGCACGGTGGCAGGAGTTCCTGACCGACTTCAGATTTGAGTGGTTGCATCGACCAGGGAAACATAACACTGTAGTTGATGCCTTGAGCAGGAGAGAAGTGATTGCCTACATCACAACCCTCTCAGAAGTCATCTTTGACTTCAATGAGAAAATCAAACAAGCTGCGGAGCAGGATGCTGCATATGGCAGGCTGAAGCAGCAAGTGAAGGAGGGTGTGATTAGGAGGTATTGGCTAGAAGGTGACCTCCTTGTGGCAAAAGGAGGAAGATGGTATGTTCCTACAGGCGGCCTCAGAAAGGAACTGTTGCGAGAAACTCACGATGCGAAATGGGCAGTCCATCCCGGAGAAGAAAGGACTCTGACCCTATTAGCCAGATCCTATTACTGGCCTAAGATGGGTGAGGACGTGCAAGCCTATGTGAAGTCCTGCTTGGTTTGTCAAATGGACAAGACTAAAAGGTAGAAGGCTGCAGGGTTGCTGCAGCCCCTCCCCATTCCAGAGAAACCTTGGGAAAACATCTCCATGGACTTCATCACTGGATTTCCAAAAGTTCGCGATTTTAAATCTGTCTTTGTTGTTGTGGATAGATTTTCAAAATATGTTGTTTTTATATCTGCCCCTGATGCTTGCCCTGCGGAGGAAGCGACTAAACTGTTCTTTAGCAACGTTGTCAAGCACTTTGGGTTGCCACGGGACATAGTCAGTGATCGGGATACAAGATTTACAAGCAAGTTTTAGGTTGAGCTGTTCAAACTCTTGGGTTCAGAGTTGAAGTTCTCTACAGCCAACCATCCTCAGACTGATGGGCAGACAGAGAGGATCAATGCCTTGTTAGAGGAATACCTTAGACACTATGTGACTGCAACACAGAAGAATTGGGTGGACTTGATGGACACTACACAATTGTGTTACAACTTGCAGAAAAGCTCAGCAACAGGGATGAGTCCCTTTGAGTTAGCCATTGGGGTACAGCCTCGGATGCCTCTAGAGGTGGCAAAGCAGAAGGCAGGAGGTAACAACCCTGCAGCTTATAAAATGACGCAGTCCCGACAAGAGATGCTTGTTGAAGCCCGGGACAGTCTGGAAAAGGCGGCCAGACGCATGAAGAAGTACGCAGACCGGGATAGAAGGCCCTTAGAATTTCAGGTTGGGGACAAGGTCCTCCTGAAATTGACTCCTCAAATTTGGAAGAAGATCAGCAGCAAGACAAGGCAGAGGGGACTTATTTCCAAGTATGATGGACCCTTTGAGGTAATAAAACGGGTTGGGCAGGTGGCATACATGTTGAAGCTGCCTGAGAGGCTCAAGCTTCGCCCGACCTTCCATGTAAGTTTTCTGAAACCTTACCATGAGGATTTGGATGCAGAGAGGGTGTAGACAAAGCGAGCCCCTCCCTTGGTCATGAAACAATTTGATCGGGAGATAGAGAAGATCTTGGATCACAGGACCATGGGATACAGCAGAAAGAACCGACGAACTGATTTCTTGGTTTAGTGGAAGGGGATTTCAGAAACCGAAGCTTCATGGGAAAGAGATGTTACTTTATGGCAATTTGAGAAGGAGGTCTAGGCATACTGGTAGTCTAAGTCGACGAGGGCGTTGACTTCAGCAGGCGGGGATGGGTTTGTCAGCCCCTTAGCCACTTGATTCAGACCCAGAGAAATGGGCCTCATGGGTAGGCCTTACACCCATGAGAGTCTAGGCGGAAAGCAAGGAAAGCCTAGAAGTTTGGTGGTTCAAACCCCAGGAGCTAAGTGTGGGGATCGTAGACAAGTCAAGCGCGCACTCCGGATAGGCGTTACCGAAGGATCCGGACATGTCTGCCCGGGGAAATTGAATCGTCCTCCTCTCCCATCCGACGGTAGGCGCCGATGTGAGACATCCGGAGAAGGTGAGATGTCGGCCGGACAGAATTGCAGCTGTGAGACATCCAGATAAGGTAGAACACTGGCCAGACAGAATTCCGGATGTGAGACATCTGGGTGGAATGAGGGAGAATTTCCATCGTGGTGGAATGAGCAATGCCACGTGTCGCAAGGGGCCGTTTGTGTGTCCAAGGGAGAGGGAGCCATGCGACACTTTTTAGGGAGGATCCCACAGTGGGTGGTTGTGCAAGCAGTTCAGGATGGTTGCATAACCACCAAGGGAAAAAACTGCAGGGTGAGTCTTTTAAAAGGGCTCCTGCAGCCTTGAGAGGGGGAAGAGAGAGACAAGAGGGAAAGTAGTCTCTGAATGCTTGGGATGTAAGCATTGCTCTCTGACTCAGGGAAACAATTTTATATCTTGTAGTTGAGATTAATACAAGTTGGGAAGGATTTCCTGTAACCTCGTTGTGTCCTTGTTTCCTTTGGTTTGCTATTGTTTGTATGCGTTTTGATAAGGCTGGGAGAGAAGGTTGGCTAAGGAAGGGTTCTTAGCACCGTGCACCAGGTGAAAATTTTAGGGTGATTTTCGAGGGTGTGACAACTACCATTTATGAAGGATTTTAAGTGATTCTAAAAAATTTGTTTATTTATTTCCCCTAACCAAGGATAGATGACATTCCTTACATGTATTAATTAAACATATATTCACCTCATGCACTTTTTCTAACTTGTATATGGTCATTTGCATAGGTACCTCACTTATGATGATTGTAGAACAAAATTATACAACAATTTTTTATCTTCTTTTAAACCAAACCCATGCAAACATGGTTAATTGATATATTGTCAAATATTTTATGAGAGGATGTATGAAATTTAAGTTATTGTATAAGGATATTAAACTAACTATATAAGACAAATTTACTAATTATATAAAAGTATACAAGACTGTTTTTTTGTTAAGGATTTCAAGTGATTTTGAAAAACTTTTTTTTTTTTTTCTTTTCACTCAGGATTTTTTTCCCACTTAAATTCTCACTTAAGAATTATTTCGAATTTTATTTTTAAATTTCATTATCAAAATTTTGTAATTGTATATTTTGCTTTTATAGTTTTAGTAATATTCTTTCTTTCCACTTTTCTTTTTTGTGAAATTTTATCCAAATGAATCTATATTTAAAATTATAATCATATTTATCAATATTTTTACTAAGATTATCTTAAAATTTTAAAATATATTTATACTCATTTATTTAAAAAACTATATATTTTTTTCTAGACATGCTCTATTACCTTTCAAATAAAAAATTAAATAAGCTTGAAAGTCAATAGAAAAAATTAAATATCATTTTCAATCATTTTTAGATAAAATTTTATCTAACATGATGTATTTGAAATTTAATTTCTAAAGTTTCACAAAAAAATTGTGTTGACAAATTTCTTGTTATGAGTCAAAATACTTTGTATTAGTTTATCTAGATAAGAAAAATTATTAATATAATATTATTATTTTTTCAATAAATTTATTTAATTTTTTTTAAAATAAAAACTTTAAAAATTAAAAAGCTAAAAGGAATATATATATAGTGAAATGATAGTCCATTTTTTAATTTTTTTAAATATGGTTAATGTGAAAAATATAGAAAATAATTAAAAATAAGAGAAAAATATAAATACAAGGGTAATATAAATTTAAAATAAAAAATGAAAATTAAACTAGAAAATAAATACAAAAAGATAAAAAATATTTGGATGAAAAATCTCAAAAAATTTATCCTTGCTTATAATAAGAGTAAAATAATTCAATATTTTTAAAAATAAAAAGAAAAAAAGAAACATTATTGCTTTTCAGAAATGTGTAATACATAATAGGGAATAAAAAATGAAAAAAAACCGTAAAAAATTGAAATTCACATTTTCTTTGTGCTTATGTAATGGTTAAAGATATTTCAAGGATTAATAAATGATAATATCCTTCAATTTAATTTTTACACTTTATTTAAGTCTTTTAAGTTAAAATATGTATGATAGAAGGCTCTTTTCCTCATGCATTTCACCTTTAAATACAATTCTCTTAAAAAAAAAATATAAAAAATATTAGAATAATACGTGTCAATCATTCATTGGGCGTGGACACCCCATTTTTTTCAACCGTCCACCGACGCCCTTCTGAAACCTGTCTCGGCCTTTCCCTCTCTCCAAACGAGTTTTTCGCCAATGCGGTGGAGACGGCAGGCTCACAGACAGAGACGCCCCCGCATACCTTAAAACATAAAAAAGAAAAGTAAAAGAAAAATTTAAAAATAAAAAAATTTAGAAAAAAAGAAAAAGAAAAACAAAAATCCTTCTCGGAAAAAGATCTCTTCGTTCCCAAGCAATCGTCAACTGTGGCTTCCATGGCGTCTCTCCGCCTCCTCGCGATCCCTCTTCTCTTCCTTCTTGTCGCCCTGCCATTGGCTGCCGCCGACGATGCCTCCGACCAGGACGATTCCGGCCCTAAATCCCCCTTCTGCAACAACACCTTCCAATTGGTATTTTTCTTGTTCTCATCCCCTCCTCTTCCTCCTGCATTTTGAGGTTATTTCCTTGGGGGTTAAGATGTTGATCTGATGCTATGTTTTTCTTTTCTTTTTCTTTTTCTTTTTTTCTTTTTAATAATTTCCTTGGATTAAGAGCTCATTTGTTTTGGGTGTGGCTGTTGAGGGAGGTGTGGGGGATCCAGAATGGGGAGATTTCGAAAGATATTTTGGGAAAAAAAGGGTTTTTTGGTGGGGGGAATGTGGGGAATTATGCAATTTAGGAGTGCTAATCAATTTAACAGGAATGGTGAAAGGGGTTGGGTAATTGATGTTCTCTTGAAGAAAACCAGGAGTCTCACTTTTGAAAATTGGATTTGTATATACTGTATAGTGATTGAGCTCCGATTGAGCATATTATTGCGGCCTGAGGTTTCATCATAGGGTTTGTTTCTGGCATGTGTGCTAGAAATAATATTTTTGCAGCACATACAAGGCCTGTGAGCCCCTTTTCCAGTGCCCCAAAACAACACACACAAAAAGGGGAAAAGACGAAACTGAAGATAATTGTTACTTATGAATGCTATGTTGTAGCACTTGATAAAGTATTCTTCTACCATGATTATTGGTTGTTAACAGGCCTACTGCATAACACTTTTTTCGACAAAGATTAGCGACATGTATAATATGACTCAATAAAGATTAATGAGGTGTATAATATGGCTTCTTTAAGGCTCATAATTAGTAGCACATAGCATATTGGCATATAGAATGGCATTCTGTAAGGTTTAAGAGATCCAAGCTTAACATAACAAAAACACCTACATGTTGTACATCTTTCACGTGTCTAGTGCCTGGATGCAGTCTCATACTGAATGAAATATGGTTCTATAGCTGTTAAAAGCAAATCTTAAATTTTGATTTTCTATATTTAATTGGGATGAATACCTGCAGAAACCCCATGTAAGGTTTTGTAAGCTTAAATTTTGATGACTATTTAATTGGGACCTAGGGCCAAATAGGCATTGGTGGTGTTTTTTAGATACCATTATAACAACATGAAATGAATTTTCTCCAAGATTGCTAGTTTTAGTTTAGCCTTTGAAGTCGAGGCTTTAGTTTTTCTAGAAGATTTTTGAACACGACATCTTTGGGCATTAAATAATTTTCAGGCTAAAGGGGTGGGGATGGGGCTGGTTAGCCATTGTTTCTTGGGTGTCCTAGTGCAGCAAGGGTGGCCCTAGAAATTGAAGGTGTGGATTGGAAGAATTTTAGATTGATCAAGGGTTAAAGTTGCTTTTTCATATAAATTGTGAAGCCAATTGATGAGATTACAAATGAATTTCCTAAGTGAATGTCCTTTTCATTAGAGGATTTTGTTGGGGATTTCATCATCCTTCTATTGTACCTTTTACAACCTAATTTAATATATAGCATTGTTGTTTCTCATAAAAAAAAAAAAATTGTTGGGAATTTCATGCCTCCCTTAGTTATAGTTTTTCTTATTGTCTCTTAGGGTCCCTTGATGGGTTCAATGTGTTTCTTGTTTTTGCTGGTCTTTCCCTTTTGTACTCTTTCTATTTAAACTAGCATGAAGAAGATCTCATTCTTGTATTTTTGCTTGCTACTAACAAAGTGTTTGTTTCCTATAAAAAAAATTGATGAAGCATTTTTTTTTGTCTTAGTTTCTATTATTTATTTATTTATTTTTTATCGAAAAGAGAATATTCATTGATAAAGATTTAAACGTACATGTGAAGGATGAGGAATTCTTCCCAAATATACAAATTCTGATATATACCTTGGTATAATACCACAAGAAACTATACAAGGGAATAGTGGCTCTACTCTCTATAAGGATCAATACATTAGCTATTCTACAAAATGAGACCAAAGTATTTTACACTTTTCACTAAATTCCAATTGAGTTGAATTTGATTGAGATGAGTGCCCTTGAAAGCTTTAGTTGTTAAGGCCTGAGAAGAGGAATAAAAATAAATTAGGTCCCATATCGACTCTATTTTTTGACGATGTAAAAATAAAAATAAAAATTTCAAACGATTTATCGTAGATTTTCCACGATTTATTGACATGGTGCACTCCTAGCAACTTATTCTTGCCTATTTTTTCTTTCCATTGCCATTAATAACCCATTATATTAGTGATATTTCTCTGCCTTTCACCAATCTTTTAAACCTTGCTCCACACTAAGTAAAGGGCACACCATCTAATTGAAGATCCCATAAGTTCAACTCTCTTATGATCTCCGAGAAGCGCCACATATCGGACGATATCCTTGAGCAGTTTCATTTTTCCCTTGGGAATGTAACATATTAAAATCTCCTTATAAGCACCAAGGTTTATCCCAAAGACCTCTTATAGTTCCCAAATTCACTCTTTCCTCCCTTTTGACTAGATTGTACACCCCTGAGAACAACCATATGAATCTGTCTTCATAATTTTTGAAAAGACAAGAAATAGGGAATGCACCCACTTCCATGTCAATCAAATCTAGTACTTTGTTGTCCTATGGTGGGAAATGAACCACTTTGTGCTTAATATCCTAATTTCTTTAGAGTTATTTTTTTTTTTTTTGATAGGTAAATTTTTGCTCCTTCGGAACTTGAACCTGGAAACTCCCACAAACCCTCCCCATCCTTTTATCACTTGATCCAGGCCTCAAGGGCTCTTTAGAGTTGTGATGATTAAAGACACTCATATTTCATTCTTTTTAGCTTTCTCTTCTTCCTCTTCAATTTGAAATTTAACTTTCCATGCAAATTGATTGATCTGGAATTTTAGGAGCTTGGACTTTTCAAACATCTCTTGTCCTATCATACTTATCTACTTATTTTCGAGAGGTAAGATTTTGATTATTGACTTCCTTGGGCTTTTTTTTTTTTGTAAAGTCTTGCTTTTTTGCTTTCTCTATGTCCTTGATTTCAACCGCATTTTTTTCCAATCAATTTTGAAAATCTAAGGTTAAGACCTTTGCATTGCTGGTGGCCTATAAGAAAATCAACACTAGTGATTTGCAACAAGAGAGGAGTCTTTTCAAAGTTTTCATCTTCAACTGTTGCATTATGTGCCTAAAGAGCAAAATTGATTAATCATCTTCTTTACATTGCCCTAGGACTTTGAGGCTTTGGCATAAGTTATTCAGCTTTACTAGGAAAGATTGCGTTCCACCCAATAACATGACATATATAATGATTATCTCTTTTATAAGGTTAGGGGGTGCTAATAGAGGAATGACACTTTGGTGTGTGACTTGCCTCACTTTGTTATTGGTAGTTTGAAGAGATAGAGATGTAAAGATTTCTGAATGAACTCTCTTCTCTAAAGTCCCACCTCATGTAAAAAATCCCTTTGAATCTTCTCTAATCTCAATTTCCCCAATCTAGGGATAGTAAAAAAGGACATAAAATAGATTGGCAAACTGACAAGAGTGTTCCGAAGTAGAGTAAGTCTTCCCCCTTTTGAAAGGTAGTGTCTCTTCCATAACGAAAGCCTCCTTTGAAAACGTTCTTCCACACTATCACGGACTTATAAGAGGCCCCCAAGGGGAGCCCTAAGTAAGAAGAGGGTAGTTTTCCCACCTTACAACCTATTTCACAAGCCAACTCTTCTAACAAGTCCACCTCCCCTACTGGGATTACCTCACTCTTTTCGAAATTGATTTTCAGCCCCGACATGGCTTTGAACCACTTAAGCACCCAACACAAGGGGGTAACTTGCTCTTAAGAGGCCTCACAAAAAATAATAGTATCATCCGCAAAAAGGAGTTGAGAGATTTCCTCTCCATCACCCCCTTTTCCCCCAACCTTAAAACCCAAAATGAAACCACCATCTTGAGCTTTCAAAATCAACCTACTAAGGGCTTCCATAGCGATCACAAACAAGTAGGGAGAAATTGGGTCCCCTTGTCTCAAACCCCTAGAGCTTTGAAAAAATCCGGAGGGGGTTCCATTGATTAGAATAGAAAAGCTTGGAGAAGAGATACACCACTTTTTCCACTTTATCCATTTGTGCCCAAACCCCATTGTAGCAAGGATTGCTACCAAGAAATCCCAATTTACATGGTCGTAAGCCTTTTCAATGTCCAACTTGACCACTACCTTTCTTCTTTAGCACTGAATCAATTGCCTCATTTGGCATTGCATCCAAAATTTGTCTTCCCTCCACAAAAGCATTTTGAAAACAAGAAATCACCCTTCCCATTACTTTCTTCAACCTATTGGCTAATACTTTTGTCAACCACTTATAGAGACTTCCCACCAAACTTATCGGCCTAAAATCCTTGACGTTGAAAGCCCCTTTTTTCTTGGGTATCAAAACCAAAAATGTCGTATTAAGGTTTCGAACAAAATTGCCATGCTCATGGAACTCATTAAAAAAATTCAGCACATCAAATTTCACAAACTCCTAACTAAAATGCTAAAAATTCATCGAAAAGCCTTCTGGGCTTGGAGCTTTGTCGCCATTCAGTTCCAATAGTGCCCCCAACACCTCCTCCAAGGAAACCCCATCTAAATTCCTCGCCTCCTCCTCTTCCAACGCCTCAAAAGATAACCCTTCAATACCAGGCCTCCTGTCCCCTTCCTTAGAGGAAAAAGATTTAAAAGCCCCCACTACTCCCTCTCTCAACTCCCTGTCACTTGTAAGCCATTCCCCATTCATTTTAATCTTGGCAATGAAGTTTTTCCTTATGTGAGTATTAGTCATCTTATGAAAAACTTAGAATTTTTATCCCCTTCCTTTAACCATATTTGTCTTGATTTTTGTCTCCAAGAAACTTCTTCCATTGAAGCCCATTTTTTAAACTCCTCCCTCGCAAAATTTCTTGCTTTTTCCTCAACTGAAGATAAAACTCCTTCCCTTTCCTTCGCATCCTAGAAACCTATGTACTTAAAGGCCTCTTTTTTCCTTACTGAGACATTATCAAACTCCTCTTTATTCCATTTTTTCAAAAGCACCTTGAGAGCTTTTGGCTTTAAAGCCAAAATAAAACTAGCAGACCCTGAGAATTACATCCCCACCCACCAACCTTTGAGCAGATAAAAAAACCTTCCTTTTTTAACCACATGTTCTCATGCCTAAAAGAAGTTGGGCCATTTATGATCCCCTTCCCCCCTTCCCCCCTTCCCCCCTTCCAACAAAACAGGGGAGTGATCTGAGATAGGTTTAGGCAATACCCTCTGAATCATCCCACTGAAATAGCTCTCCCAACCCTCAGACACTAGGAACCCGTCTAATCTTTATTTTGAGCTATTGTTTTGACCTCCACACCAAGTAAAGGAGTCCCCTGCTAGTGGAAGGTTTGTTAATTCTAATTCATTGATAACATAAAAAACCCTCCTCATTTGCACATTCAACCTTGAGCCACTAGTACGCTTAATAGGAAATCTTACTACATTGAAATCACCTCTTACACACAACAGATCATTCCACAACCCCCTGATCGCCCCTAACTCCTCCCAAAGACCCTCTATTTCCTCCCCAGAATAGGGCCCATACACCCTTGCAAACACCCACACAAAATCATTCTCACAATTTCTAAACCTGCAAGAGATAGAAAATTCTCTCACTTCCAAATCTAACAACTCTAACACTTTGAAATCCCAAAACACCAAGATCCTCCCCTAAACACCATTCGCATTTACTGAACCCCACTTTAAGCAACTCCCCACGCCTAGACTTATAACAAGATCCATCGTCATTGTTTGAACCTTTGTTTCTTGCAGACAAACCAACTTTGCTCTTTGGGACCTAATCACCAACTTAATTAACTTCCTCTTCTCAGCATCATTTACCCCTCTCATATTCCAAGAAAGAATTTTAATAATCATTGACAAACTGACACTACAACCCATCTTTCTTTCCTCCTTCCTCCTTTTTTAGATATATTAACATCATAGTTAATAGAGTTTTCTAGCTTCTTAAGTTCCCTCTCAAACTTCGAAGCAACCAAAAACTTTCTTCCTTTACCATACTCCCTTATTTTCATCTCTGTCCTCCACTATGGTTCGTTCTCTTTCGTTGTTCAACAAGGCTCTCCTTTGTAAGTGGTGTTGGCATTTTGCAAGTGAAGGAGATTCTTTATGGAAGAAAATCATTAAGTGTAAGTTTGGGGAGAAGGAAGGGGGGTGGAGGTCAAGAGTGGTGAGAGATTCTATGGAGTTGGGGCATGGAAAGAGATTGAGAAGCATTGGGAGCTTTTTAATTCTATGATTTCCTTTGAGGTGGGTAATGGGAGGAGGGTGAAGTTTTGGAAAGATTGGTGGTGTGGTGAGGAGCCTTTATGTGAGATTTTTCCGTCCTTGTTTGCCTTATCTGATTTCAAAGAGGCATGGGTAGCTGATCTGTGGGAGCATAGAGAAGAAGGTAGCAATTGGAATTTCTGTTTTGTTAGGAACCTGAATGATTAGGAGTTGGGTGCCATGGAGCGCTTTCTTTCTTTACTTCAAGGTCATTCAATGAAAAGGGAACAAGAGGATACAGTGGTATGGAAGGGTGGGAACAAAGGGGTCTTCATTGTTAGGGGGCTTTATTCTATGTTATTGTACAATCCCGTTCTGTTTAAAAATAGTGTGGAACCCTTGGATTCCATCAAAGGTGAGTTTCTTGACTTGGGAGGCTTGTTGGGGAAAGATTTTGACTTTGGATCAGCTTCAAAAAAGAGGGTGGACTTTGGCCAATGGATGTGCTTTATGCAAAACAGAGTTAGAGACCATAGACCATATACTTCTTCATTGTGACAAGGCGAGATTACTATGACAATTGGTGTTCTCCATTTTTGGTGTTCGGTGGGTTATTTATGAGATAGTTAGGGAATCCCTCCTTGGGTGGAATGGGACTTTTATAGAGAAAAGGCGTAGTAAGGCTTGGAGAGCAGCCCCTACTTGCAGTTTTTGGACGCTTTGGAAGGAAAGAAACAAGAGATTTTTTGATAGTGAGGAATTCCTAAACAATTTCTGATCAAAGGCTAAAAAGTTTATTCCTAAACAATTTCTCTATGTGGGTTAGGGTGTATATAGGTGATGGGTATACGCATTTGATTGATTTTATAGAGTGGTTGGGTATTGGGTGAGGGAGAGAGTATTTTTTTGTACCCTCTTTTCTACTTTTTGCTTGTTTTACTTGTATATGATCTGTATACTCTTGCGCTCTTTTCGTGCTTTTTTAATACAATTTCTTACTTATCAATATATATATTGCTTCTGATAAAAACAGAAAATTGTGTCTTAAGACCAACAAACTAGCTGAGCTGCCATGACTGATTTGTGACTAAACACCACTATTCTCACCCATGACATCTCAGACACACTTTCTCATTTAACATGGTTCAGATGGGTGTTTTTTTAATTAGAAACAACCATCTTATTTCTATTGATAAGAAAGAATGGATTGGCCGTTGTGGCTGCTTTATCTTAGAACTATGAAGATGGATTCGTTGGAGGGGGCGCATTGAAGCTATTTTGGTTTCCTTTGATGCCTTTAGTCATCTTTGGGCTTTACCTTATACTTAGGCCATCTTTGGTTCTTGGAAAGCAAGATGGGGTCCATCCTATTAAAAAAGGGAAGAAAGTACACTCATACCCATATGTGGTTCCTTTTTGGGCAAGTCCATGGATTTTTAAGATGTGTGAGTTTGTGGATGAATTAGATGTTAAAATAAACACCCTCACTTGATGCTTACATTTGTATCCACTTAAAGGCTCAAAAATTGGAACTGTTCTATCATTTCTCTAACACATACAACTAACCTATTCTAATTACATTTGTACACATATATAATACATACAAAATTGACTTCTCTTAGGCCAAAAGAGAAAACGAAATACAACTAACCTATTCTAATTACATCTGATTTCTAGGAATACAGAATAATTCTAGATAGCCATGTAATCTATTTAAGGAAAAATGAATTAAACCACTATTCTATCAAATATTTCAACACCATGCAATATAACTTTCACACAATGACAAATGAAGCCTCACAAAAAAGATGTCATGTGTTACTCAGAAACATTTTTATGTTTTGAAATTGTGTCTATGTCAAATATACAACCAATATTATAATTGCAAATAGACTGATTTGGTGTGTTTACTGAATTAAATTTTCAGGTCAAGGTTAAGAACTGGGTTGATGGCAAGGAACATGAAAGTTTAGTTGGGTTAACTGCAAGATTTGGTGCTTCTTTGCCTACTGAAGCTCATGATCATCTCAGACTACCTGCTGTTTTTTCAAATCCCATGAACTGCTGTTCTGATTCTTCTTCAGAGGTTTTGTTTTGGGTTTCCTGATTGATTTTTCCCATCTACTATGTGGTTGTTGAAAATTACTTGGAAGTGTTAAGAATATTTTATGTATATTTTCTTAGGAGCTTCTAATTCTATTTGATGTGGATAGAAAACCGTTGGAGTTAATTGTCTTCAAAGAAAATTACACAATATGCCTTTTGAACTTTATAAGAACTTCAGGAAAAGCTTGAAATTTGAATAGATATTTTAGGAAATGATGGATAAAGCATCGTATTATTGGTAAGTGTCATTGTAATAAAACCGAGTGCCAACAAATGATTCTTTTTGCAGCTTTCGGGCTCTATTGCTTTGTCCACACGTGGGGATTGTTCCTTCATGGCTAAGGCAAAAGTTGCACAGTCAGGAGATGCTGCAGCCTTGTTGGTGATAAATGACAAAGAAGGTTGCACTTGTCAATGCACATATGTTATTTGTATTTCAGAATCCAATGTTTTGGCCATGATAGTATCTGTCATTCTATTTTTTCTAATTCTATATCTGATGCCTCTTTTTTGTTTTCCCCTTGGTTTGAAGATATTTACAAGATGGTTTGTTCTGAAAATGATACCATTGTAAACATTACAATTCCTGTCGTGATGATTCCAAAGTCGGGAGGAGATACACTCAGCAAATCTATAGCAGATGGAAAGAAAGGTGAATCCCTGAGGTTTATAGTTTTATATTCAGCTTTTACTTTATGATTATCAAATGTGTGAGTTTCTGTTCTTTACCTGGACTGTTGGAACCTTCAAAAGATATTGGATGGTGAATTGATGGATAATAAATTTTATAAGTTGAGTATGCCTTTTTTTTATCAGTAAAAAAAAATCATATATATATATATATATATATATATATGTATAATAAGCTGCCCACGGGCGCCTTTGGGTACATATGAAGAATAGAATGCACAGTCCTAGAAAGAAGAAGCAAAAAGAAGTAACCATGAGGTACCTTTGAATTCATTTCATTGAATTTATTGTTTCTGATAGAAAAAGAGAAAAAAGAAAACTACACAGGAAATTCTACTTCTTTCTGAACCACCCATACTATTGATGAATATGCACCAATTTCCCTTTATCATAGTCTCTTTTGTTTGCGTGTAAAGTGAATATGCTTTTTTTTTTTTTTAAATTTTTAATTCTTATATTTTATCTTTCTAAACTTCCATTCTGGTTGTTCAATCCTCAAAATTTCTCCCATTGTGACCTTTCTTAATTACTGTGCTATTCAGAGCAGGACTGTCCTCCATGCCTTCTTCCTTTCTGTTCTGTTCAAATTTCTGCACCAGCTAGCTAAAACCTGCTGTGATCTTGGGCGAAAACACTGAACTCGAGAAAGCACAAAGATCATGCCTAAGATTTTGAGCTTCCGATATATATATATAACGATTTTGAGCTCCCGATATATATATATAACGATTTTGAGCTATGCATAGTGAATTAGAAATGGTTTTCTATTTCTTCATCCTTTTTGTGGATGCAACCTAAATTAGAACTGCCCACCCTTTATGACCTAATTGATCAATGCCATATTGTTTCCCACTCTTTTATGCAAATGTAAAATGCCACTTTGATGGAGATGGAGGCCCATACACCTCCTACTTGAAATGTTGTCCCTTCTTTATTTTTTAGCTATCCATAGAGAGATTTAATAATGAAGCTTTCCTTTTTGGTCCATTTTTATTTTATATTTTTATCCTAAACCTCCATTTGGATCTTAGAAACTCTTATAGGAGGGAGATAACATTAGATGGAATATTAGTTTCTTTTGTTTGATTGTAATTTTGTATTCCTGTATCCTTATTTTTATTACTTTTGGTAATAAATATTGGTTGTTCTTTTGTGTTAGATTTTATTGATTGGTTGGGTTGTAAATATTGATTGGGAGTCCGTTAGAGTTGTTCTTGTCTCGTCTCTGCTTTTTGATGCCCTTTTGTATATCCCATGTACTTATGGTGCCCCTCTTGCTTGGCGCTCTTTAATTAATTCATTCCTAGCGTATCAAAATATATAGTTTTTTGGTAGCCAATATTATTTTGTAATTTGGAACACTTCCAATTACTGTGTTCTCAAAAGTAAAGAATTATCTGATCAAAGCCTTAAGTCCTCCTTTCTTGGCAACCTCATGTTATGGGTTAGGATGTATATATAGATGGGGTTCCCCCAACCATGATAGATTTTATCTATTGGTTGGGGTATTCATGAGGGGGCTGTGTTTGTAGGGTTCCTTGCGTTTTTTTTCTTTGCCTCTTGGTGCATTTTGTATTCTACCTAGGTACTTGGTTGTGCGTTTGTTTGGTGCTTTTGATATATATTTTTTGTCTATTAAAAAAAAATAAAATCCATTTCCATCTTTAGGTTTTGTTGTTGTGTAGGCTTCCCCAAGGGCTACTCTCCTTTTTGATGGTTTTTTTCTTTTTCTTTTTTTAATTTTAATTTTAATTTTTGTTTTGTTAATTTGATAAGAAACAACAATTTTATTGTATTGAAGTGGAAGTATAAGGAAGGAGGAGATCAATTGCATGTTGTAGGTCAAAGAGGTAGGCAATAGGTGCTTCCTGAATGGATCCCTCGATTCAAGTTAAATTTTTATGGGTGCACTTTGGGTAGCCCAAATCAGCTGGGGATTAGAGGTGTGATCAAAGTCATAACTGTATATAGTGTTTAGAGCCATTCAAGAATCGGCCAGAGAAAGCTTGACCATTTAACTAGAGATTTTAACTCATTTGAATGGCTAGTTGTAGGGCTGTCAGTCTACCCAATTTATGGCCGGAAGGGAATTTTTCTGTTATGATCTCATAAGTATCTAAATTGGAGAGAGGTCCTTGGAATTATGATAGGTGACTCACTGAATTTTAGGTGTTGCTAGCTACTTGGGGTTGTTCTATCTCTTGGACTTGCATTTAATTAATCATGTTGCAGATTAGTTAGCAGAACAAGAATTCTTTTGTGGCTGATTTTTTACTCCCTTGGGTTTCTAGAGATTTTCTTTTGGCTTGTACATGTTCTTGTCAAATCCTTTAGCTGTATAGTTGTTTTACTGTTGATTTTATGCAGTTCTTACTTTTATATTTTTGGAAGGATTTCTTGTCCTTCACTTGAACTTGAAAATTCATATCAAAGAATCAGTTTATTACAATCCCATTTTACCCCTCCCTTCCACACACCACCACCACCACCACCACCACCACCACCACCCCACCACCCCCCCCCCCCCCCCCCCCCCCCCCAATCAACACCCACACCCACCTCAACAGAAAAAAAAAAAAAAAAAAAAGAAAGGAAAAGAAAAAAAAAAGAAAAAAAGAAAAAGAAAAAAAGAAAAAGAAGAAAAAAGAAGCATTTTCATGTGATGTGCATGAACCTTTTATTTCTTTATTTTGCTTATATTTGATGATGTAGATATGGCTAACCCTTTACTGTACAATATAGTGGAACTGCTATTATATGCGCCAACTCGTCCAGTCGTAGATTCTGCGGTAGTATTCTTATGGATGATGGCTGTTGGAACTGTTGTCTGTGCTTCACTTTGGTCAGAGTATATTGCATGTGAGCAGAATGATGAGCGCTATAATGAATTGTCACCAAAGGTTTATTATCCTTCATTTTTGAATCTTGAAGTTTACATTTAAGTTTCTTTAATTGGAATGCTTGTTGCAGATGTCTTGATATGCATCATAGCTAACTTGTGTTGAAAATTTGAAATTACTCGATTTTTTAACTTTTTAAATATTGTGTAATAGATAATGATTAATGGGACTCAGCATTTGAGATGGACTCTCTTTTTTCATTGGCTAGGCTTCTGAAGCTGGGGCAACGAAAGATGATCCAGAGAAGGAAGTTCTTGATATTAGTGCAAAGGGTGCTGTAGGTTTTGTCATAACAGCATCCACTTTTCTGGTGCTGCTTTACTTTTTTATGTCATCATGGTTTGTTTGGGTGCTGATTGTACTCTTTTGCATCGGTGGTGTTGAGGTAATATAGTTTTTCCATATTATTCCTCATTTATTTTTGTTGCTGAAATTAGAACATATTGCATACTATTGGATAATTTGGGAGGAAAGGAGTTAAAGAGTGTTCGAAAGTGAGGAGCAGCCAGTTCAAGCGCTAAAGTGTTCTTTTCTTAGAAATCTAGTGTTTTGGGTTTGCATGTACATAGAAGAAGGCTCAATGCTTTTAATTGATTTTGTTGATTGGGTGGGTTCTATATGAGGGATGAAGTTGTTATTTTAGAGTTCTGTGTCTTTCTGGCAATACCTTTTGGTACCTATTGTATAAGTATTGGGTTCCTTGGTGTATAGCTGTTTCTTTCTTTTTTTGATATTTATTTCCTTGCTTGCTTATCAAAAAAATAAAAATAAAAATATTGCACACTATTGGAGTGAACAATATTTGTCATGTTTGTACTTCCTTTATCAATCTTCATTTGGGGTAAGAGCCTGGTGCATGTAGAAGAGAAAAAAAATGTAGAATGTTTATTGCTGGTTAATCCAATATCCAGCAGCTGAAAATGATCATACTAACGAGTATGGTCTCATAGTGTAATCTTTGACCTTGAGATTTTGATTGTTATTATGCATTTCTTTTTTCCTTTTATTGTACATCTATAGATATTGGTATTTGATTGAACTATCATTATAGATATCAAATTGACCAAATACAGTCGGATGCTTCACTTTTGCAACTTTTGATTTGGCAACCAGAATCATGAGTTAGCTTCTGAAATTTGCCAAATATAAGCCAGTGTCAAATGCATGAAGAACACAAAAATATAATAGATTTTTTTTTTCCAATGATATAGAACATCTTAATTACCACATAACAAAAGAAATCCTAATGATATTGTGCTATTTGGGTCCGGAGTCCAATCACATAATAATTTCTCCAAGCCCTCTAATTATGGGCAAGAACAGAGAAAAAAAGGCAGTTTGCCTGTGGAAACTCAAAATGTGGTCTGCTAATGGATCAGTTAAACTACTGAGAATATCTTTTTCTGATTTTACTGTTTAAGTTTGTCAAATCCTATGCTCCTGATTTTCAATGTTTTCTTTCTTGATTTGGTGAAAGTCCTAATTCCCTAGATTCTACACTATTAACTAAAAACTGATGCTTTGCATATTGGAAGACATGTTGAACTGCGTAATCTAGATATATGAACCTGAAATGTGTCTACAGTCTGATTGGTGATCTTGGATGCAATCTAGATTTTTCAGTATTAGAGGGAAGGATATCACATTCTTATTTTTACTTTCTCTTTTCTTAATAAAGTTTCTTTTCTTGTTAATGATGTGAGGGGCACTTTGTTTGTTAATGAACGTAAATGGAATGGAAGCTGTTCTTTTTCATTTTTTTAATAAAAGTTTTCTTTTTCTGTCAACAACACCAACAAATGAATTGCTTGAAATCCCGGTATTTAAATTCTGGATGTGCTTATTGAGATTTTTTCCTTTCAGGGAATGCATGCTTGTATAGTTACTCTGATACTAAGGTATGCATGAAATCCTTTTGTTACCATTCGACTAGCCATCTTAGGCTTACAGTTTCTTTTGGCTCCTTCCTGATCCTAGGTTTTTTTTTTTTTTTTTCTTTTGTGGAACAGAGGATGCAAAAATAGTGAGCGGAAGACCGTGAATTTGCCTCTTTTTGGAGAAGTTACTGTTCTTTCTCTTGGGGTGCTATTGTTCTGTCTGTCATTTGCTATCGCCTGGGCGATAACTCGTAAGGCATCATTTTCGTGGATCGGACAAGATGTGCTTGTAAGTTCTTCCTGTTAGTATCTCTGTTTCTACAATAGTGTCCAGACTAGTTTTCTAATTTCTTGTGCAATGGGCATAATTGCCGTTTTAATATGTAGATCTGAACTCTCTAGGTCTAGAATTCTGTTACAGAGTAGCAAATTCACATTATGGGAGTTATTTTATATGCTAATGATATAGGCACTTTAACTATATGGAAGCCGAAGCCTAAAAGTTGTCTGGCTCATAGGCTTTGTTTAATGCATCTGTCATGTTCATTCATGCCCCTGCTCTGATCTACCCTAAAACCAAGGGCATGACAATCATTTCACATCATCCTAATCTGATAAAAAAAAAAGGCTAACAACAGACAGCTAAGAACAACATAGTGGTGGAACTAATAGTAACCAGAGCATCTAATAATCATTTTTTTTAATCAGAAATGAAGAAAATATATTAAAAGATGAAAAGATACAAGAGAAGGAAGAGATACAAGAGAAAGAGAAGAAACAAGAGAAGGATGAGAGGTCCTTCCCACAAAAACAAAAACTGAACAAAAGAGAAAACACCCAACTTTAGAAAACTAAATACATAGAAAGACCCCAACACTCTCAAACTTTTGAAATGCAAATCGCAGTCCAGTTGAGTTGTAAAACACTAAGAGGAACTCCGCTAAAAGTTGCAGTACAAGAGGCCCAAAGAGAGGAATAGAAAAGAAGCAAGTCCCACAACATCTCTTCCGTTCTCCCCTTATCCTCAAAAATCCTATTGTTTCTCTCTTGCCACACCATCCATAACAAAGTGAGGCAAGCGATTTGCCAAAGTGTCTTGCCTCTTAATGAATTCCCCAAACCTTTAAAATCAATAACCATCAAGTCCACAATACTCCTTGGAGGGACCCAAGCCAACCCTGCTAGATTGAACAGCTTGTGCCAGAGTCCAATGGTAACAGGACAATGAAGAAAAGGTGGTCGATTGATTCTCCATTTCCTTTGCAAAGAATGTACCATTGATGACAGAGGGATTTGTAGGGTTTTCTCAATTGCAACTTGTCATTGGTGTTTACCTTCCTATGTTCTATTAACCAAGCGAGGCCCTTAACCTTTGAGGGGGCTTTTGAACTCCACTAAAACTTGGCCGGAAGGAACAAGATAGGATTTGAGACTTTTGACAAGGTCAAGAAAAAAGATTTCACTAAAAACAAGTCCGATGATGACAAAGATCAAGCTCTTGAATCTGCCAAAGGAGAGAAAAACACTGAACTAAGGGAGGACATGATTATCTGAAGGAGATCAATTTCTGTATTAGTAAGATTACGACGAAAATTAAAATTCCAAGACCGTGGAAAGGAATTGCCAAGGACATTTGAGACAGTGAGGTTTTTCATAGAAATAACTCTATAAAGACCAACAAACTGAGAGCACAAAGTTTGGTTACCTCACCAAAGATCTTCCCAAAAACGAATTCTCTCCCCATTCCCCACCACTAGGTGGACAAAAGGGGAGAAATCTTGGAAAACTTGAGCAGTAGCCTTCCAAGGACATCTGTGTGACCATATAACCACCATGTTGGCGTTCCATCCATTACGATGTGTCCCATAAATACTCGCAATAACCTTATGCCAAAGACCATTCCTTTCTCTAGGGAACCTCCAAAGCCATTTCCCTAAGAGAGTAATATTTCTCAAAGAAGTCTTCCCGAAACCCAAAATCTCCCAACTCCTTTGGCCTACAAACAACATATCATCTTATAAGATGATATTCTTCCCTTCCCCCGCCCCAGACCAAAGAAAATCCCTTTGCAGCTTCTCAATCTTTGAGGCTATTGATACTGAGATTTTGAAGAGGGAGAGGAAGTGGCTAGGGATGTGAGACAGACTTGATTGAATTAAAGTAATCCTCCTTCCCAAAGACAAAAAGACCTTTTTCCAACCATCTAGCCTCCTCGATATTCTCTCAACGACCGGATCCCAAAAGCCTATTGTCTTTGGGTTCCCTCCCAATGGAAGACCTAAATAAGACAAAGGCCACTCTGACACTCTGCAATAAAAAATCGAGGCCAAACTAGACAACAACTCTTGCCTTGTATTAATACCTGAAATGGTACTTTTTTCTAAGTTGATTTTTAATCCTGGTACTTGCCCAAAAACCAAAAGGATAATCTTGAGGTTTTGAAGATGTTCCAAAGAGGCTTTAGAGAAAAAGATGGTGTTATCTGCAAACTGTAGCAAAGACACTCTAGTCCTGTCCCTTCCCACAAAGAAGCCCTCAGTTAGCCCAGTTTCCTTTGCTCTGATCATCAACCTATTTAGAACATCTGCTACTAAAGTAAAAAGGAAAGGAGAAAAGGGGTCTCCTTGTCTCAAACCTCTAGAGGCCTTAATCCAACCCTTTGCATTCCCATTAACTAGGATTGCAAAACTTGATGAAGACAAACAACCCCTCATCCAAGATCTCTATTTCGGGCTGAACCCCTTCCTTTCTAGCACATGATTATAAAAAGCCCCAATCCACATGATCATAGGCCTTCTCAAAATCGATTTTGAAGGCCACCCCTTCCTCCCCCGACCTTCTTTTCTCATCCACCACTTCATTGTCTATCAACACAGCGTCCAGAATGTGTCTCCCTTCAACAAAGGCTCCTTGAGAGCCAAAGATTGTTTCATGGAGGACTTTGCGTAAACGCCCTAATAAGATCTTAGCAATTATCTTATATAAACTTGTAACCAAGCTAATAGGTCTAAAATCTGAAATCCAAACTGAGCCAACAACTACTATCCAAAGTCCAAATCCAAACTGAGCCAACAATCCAGATGTGACTAATCCTAGCTCACTGCTCTGTTGACTGGTAGTTGAAATTGTTTAAACAAAAAGATGAGCTTGACAGCTTAGTAAGAAATACATAATGCAACTTGATAGAAGTAAACAACAAATAAACAGATGGTCATATCTTCTCAAATAATGCATATCAAATTAGAATTGGGTTCATAGATGCATATATCTCTATTTGATATGCATTATCTTTGTTTGAAACTGATTTGGAAATATCTGGTTATTTGAGAAGTGATTTCTTTTTCAATTTCACACGTCCGAACAGACTTATTCAACCTTCAATTACTTCTCTCTTTCTTCTTTCAAATCTTTTTAATTCCCACCACCTACTTGTAAGACAACCTTAAGCTTTAAGGATTCTAGGAAGCTTCCATTAGCATTATATACGTAACTTGGTAGTGGTTCAATATGTTTCATTGAGTATATTCTACAACAGAAAAGGGCAAGTGATCATGTTTTGTGTTGGTTTTAAGTTCTCT
Source organism: Vitis vinifera (assembly GCF_030704535.1). NCBI lineage: Eukaryota > Viridiplantae > Streptophyta > Magnoliopsida > Vitales > Vitaceae > Vitis > Vitis vinifera. The sequence goes on from NC_081809.1 coordinate 21,783,355, forward strand.
TGATTTTCTCCTTTCCTGGTCATTTTCTCTCCAGAAAGTTCACTGCAATGTATTGTATATTGTCTTTCTATATTGGTATATTTCCTTGTTCTTGAAGGTGTATAGCTTGTTGGATTTAGTTGTGATATTGTTGATCCTCACATCTCCTTTCCATTACTTAGCAAAATCCTTTTTTTCTGCTTGACAGGGTATTAGTTTAATGATAACAGTTTTGCAGATAGCTCGATTGCCTAATATCAAGGTAATGAAATTGTTAGTCTGGTGCGCACACACACATTTATATTTATAAGAAGAAAATGACTTATCTTAATGTTTTGAGTCTTTTGATAACTCATGCTACAGACTCTTGCCTGACATCACACACACACACGCACACACGCGCGCGCGCACACACACACACACACATATGTATATATATATATATATATATATATATATATTTATTTATTTATTTATTTATAAGAAGAATGATAAATCACTTGTCTTTATGTTTTGAATCTTTTGATAACTCATGCTACACACTCTTGCCTGTCATCATATATATATATATATATATATATATATATTTATATTTATAAGAAGAATGAGAAATCACTTATCTTAATGTTTTGAATCTTTTGATAACTCATGCTACACACTCTTGCCTGACATTTGTTATCTTCACACAGGTTGCTTCTGTACTTCTTTGTTGTGCATTTGTTTATGACATCTTCTGGGTCTTCATATCACCAGTAATATTCAAAGACAGTGTTATGATAGCAGTAAGTCTTTATACAACATGCTACTTCTTGTTTACATCTTTGTGTATGTATTATATTGAAAGTACACTTCAAACTACATGAAATATCTGTTTTGACATGATGTGGTGTAGGTGTATGGATTGTGTGCTAAAAATTGGCTAAATTGCTTATCAAGTTGAATATTTCCTATGTCATGAAATTTGATACCTGTTATCCAATAAAGATTTTCATCAAAATTTTTGACTTTGGTGGATGTCCAAATAAATATACTGGACATGTTTTTTTTTTTTTCTGATAGATAAACACAAATATATTAAAGGGCATGAGGCCACAAAGCATACAGGGAGTATACAAAGCAGCCTAAAACAAAAACGCAAAAAACAAGCAACCTCACCCATCCTTAAGTGGCCGCTAGCCACTCCAAAAAGCCTAAGAGCGAAGAGGACTCCTCTCCAATACTGGACATGTTTTTACTGAAGTTTTTAATAAATTCTTGAAATCCAATGAATTTCCTAGCTGATCTGACATGAGGGGGAGCTGGGAAAAGAAGTGGAAAAAAATTTGGATTTTGGTGGATGTCCAAATAAATATACTGGCCATTTTTCACTGAAAGTTCTAACAAATGCTTGAAATTCCAATGAATTTCCTAGCTGATCTGACATGATGGAAAGTAGGGAAGGGGGAGGAAGGGAGAGTTTGGCCAGATTACTGGGCCTGTAAGCTTAGTTGGGGATGTGAGAGAGAGAGAGAGAGAGAGAGAGAGAGAGAGAGATGAATTTCCTAGTTGATATGACATGATGGGAAAGAGGGAAGGAGGAGGAAGGGAGACTTTGGCCTGATTACTATGACTGTAAGCTTAGATGTGAGAGAGAGAGAGAGGGAGGGAGGGAGGAAGAGTCATGCACAGGTCAATGAGCCCTAAGGTGTGAATTTCTGTGCTTTAGATCCAACCTTGTAACATGTATCTAATGTTTTTTTTTTTTTTTTTTGATAAATGAACACAAAATATATTAAAGGGCGAAAAGCCACAAAGCATACAGGTAGTATACATAGCAGCCTAAAAACCAAAAGCACATAAACAATCAACCTCACCAACCCTTAAGGAGTTGCTAGCCACTCCAAAAAGCCTAAAAGCGAAGAGGACTCCTCTCCCATATACACCCTAGCCCAACTCCACAAATTACATACAAAAGAATGTTTTTAAGCTAACCTTTTAGGAAAGTTGGTAGCTTTACGTATTATCAGAGCTATAGTTAACTAAAGGTCTCAAGTTTGAGTCTCTCCTACTATTTATTCCCCCATCTATTTATCTGTAATCTGTAACTGCTAATTTGTCTTTCTATGTGTGGATATGACAGCTAATTTATCTCCACATAGGGGTATGGGACTGCATGTGTGGCCAGGTGTTAGTTTGGTATACATTCTAGCTTATATCTTAAAAGCGTAAATTCTAGACTGTTCCTATTGCCCCTATCACATGTTGTGAATATTAGGAAATGATATTTGCATTATGAGACAATCACTTCAAAGGTCTTCGTAGTTTATATTATGGTCATATTCTAGAACTTCTTTCTAGTTAGTTGAAACTTTTCCTGTTAGTGGATTATTTTGTATTCCTAGTCCTTGTTCACTAATTCTATTAACATCTGCATATTCCGAATGTCAAAGGATTATTTTGTACTCCCAGTTCTTGTTCACTGTGATTCTATTAACACCTATAAATTCAGAATGACAACCTAAATATTTAGATTCACCACAATTAGACAAATTTCTGGTATGAGTTCTCTTCTTTTGTGCTGATAGGTTGCTCGTGGTGACAACAGTGGTGGAGAATCCATTCCCATGCTGTTGAGAGTTCCTCGTTTCTTTGATCCTTGGGGTGGTTATGATATGATTGGCTTTGGGGACATTCTCTTCCCTGGTTTGCTCATTTCATTTGCTTTCAGGTACTCTTTACACTGTCAAGTTTCCAGTAAGTGAGATAACAGTGAAGGTTATGATTATGGATCCTATATTTTCCTTTAAGTTTTTTTAATAAAAATCAACAAACTCATCACTATGAATTAGTGATTACAATGAACGACAAGATATCCTTCGAAAAAGAACAAAATCTGATCAAAGAGAAGAAGGCAAGCCTAGATTGCTGCACCAACCAAAAAAAAAAAAAAAAAAAAAAAGCAGCTCTTTTTCCTTTTCTTCTTCTTCTTTTTTTATTTTTATTTTTATTTTTTAAGTTTTTAAAAATCATATGAGATTCCTTATGCTTAGGATTATTTTCCTTTTAATTTTATAATTATTATGTTTATAAATATTTATGACTACCATGTCAAGATTGTTATTCTTTACTTATATATGTGTTGTATTTTGCAACATGACTTTGCTTTAACTTTCTCCTTCTTGTCATTAGTTCTCTTAATTTCATTTCAATAATTGTTGTGAACAACATTAGATTATTCATTCTTGGTAAGATAGTTCAGGTTTGGTATTAAAGCTTTAGATGGAAGCCTTCATTTTCTTGATCATGCCTCAATGACAACAACCAAGAGGTCGATGTCATCAAGTGTTTGGTGTAGCCAAACTTTTACCTCAACAATTTTAAAATGAGTAGAGTTCTTACCAAGACAACTTAATATGTTGACCTAAATGTTGGCTTATCACATTGCCAAGCCAAAGTTATTGACCCAGTGATTGATGCTAATCCCTTGGAAGAGGATGATGATGATTATTTTTGACTGAGGTTGAACAAAAAATTTGGAGTGACGATAATGATGTTATATATGGTGATAGAAGGAAATTTTGTAATGCGGGAATCTGTCTTTCTGAACATAAGGAAGAGTTAGATTATGGGGCAAATTGTGAAGGAGATCCAATGTGTATTTACTATCTTGAGGAGGATGATGGCAATTTCCTTAATGGTGACAAGTGTGAGTCTTTGGTTATATGGAAGAGTTTGTTACTCCAAGGCATTGGAATGTAGAGGATTGACAGAAAACTGTCTCCATACCATTTGTACAATGAACAAAATTGCATGCAAGCTAATCATTGATTGTGGAAGTTGTGACAGTGTGGTTTACCAATTAGTAGATAAGCTCAAGTTAACGCTTGGGAAGCATCATAAGCCATGTAAATTATCATGGTTAATTTGTATTGATGTTCAATACATAAGTGAGGCTTGGTGGGATGTGATAATTATGGATGCATGTCTCATCTTCTATTTGGTAGGCACCTATACTTTTCATAACTCATAGTCCTAGATTTCAACAACAATCTGCATAAAACATCAACCACTATGGTAAAAGGAAAGGGTGAGAGTAGATTGCCTCGTCTTAAATCCTTAAAGGTCTTTATTGATCTTTGGAGCTTGTATTTGCTAGCACTGCAAAACTGATTGACCATAATAAATAACAACAAATTCATAACCTCCATTTTTGGACTAAAGCATTACCTTTCTAATGCATGGTCCAGAAAACCTTAATCCATGTGATCAGACTTTCAATATTTAATCTGGAAAGGAGTCCCCTTTTCCCTTTGGCTTTTCTCATCCACATCCTTATTTGCCACTAAGACTACATCCAATATCTGTCCACCTTTAAAATATTTTGTGCATAATTTATCTAAAATATTTTGGTTTATTTTTCTGTTTGATTGTCACAGATTTGACAAAACAAATAAAAGGGGCATGACAAATGGATATTTCCTTTGGTTGGCAATTGGCTATGGATGTGGTAGGTATTTTTACTTGTCATGTTTCTTCCTGCATTTTTGTTTTATTGATTTCTTTTCAATCATAAAATCAGAGTTGGTTGCTTATGTGGAATGCAATATATTCATTGGGGTTGCTTGCAACGTCTTTTCCTAGCAGAATGAGATTGGCGAGTGCCTTTTTCTAGCTTGATGCTATCCATTTTCTATGCAGTGTGACGTGTTTCATGTGAATTGGGAGTGTTTTTAACTTGCATTCGTATATGTGGTTTCCAAACCATAGGAGATGGTCAACATACCTACTAGTACGAATACAAAGCATTGAGATAAATTACTTGTAACTGGAGCAGAAAATGTACAAATTTGGTATCTTGCTGCAATAACTTCACTATTCTTACCTATCAAAAAAAATAAAAAATAAAAAAATCCTTCACTATTCTTATAGAGCGTATTAAGCATTATCACACTAATGATGTCCTAAATTAGTGATGGTGACATACTGACTGCACTTTCTTGCTATGGATGCCATCTAGATACATGGACAATATACCATCATAACTGACTTAGACAGTTTGTCTATAACCATATGATAAAAACTGAACAAAGAAAAAATGCAATCTTAGAGACATTTTTTTTTAAAATTTATTAAGTTTTAAATATTGAGTTTCAAGTTCAATTGTTCGATGGTTTTTTTTTAACGTAATAGCATTAAGGAATGTATTATTAGTATGAGAAGCATCTGCTTCATAAAAGCTTGAGAATCAAAGAGATTGGTTAGGAGGTGTTATTGTATAACAACCGTTTTTTCTATGGGCTGAGATAATCATGCATTTTTGTGTGATATGATGAAGTTGAAATGGACTGACATTAGTGATGCCTTAGAGGTCAGGGGTATTTAGAAAGGAAGCTCAGGAAATGGTGAGGCTAAGTTGAATGTGTATGATGATCAGTTTTGCAAGTTGGGCCATAGGACGGGGAACTTATTCTGATATGTGAGCTTGTCAAGGTAAGGGAAAGAAAGGGTAGAGAAGCAATCTTATCACTCCTGTTCTAGGCATGGAATAGATGAAATTAATTTTTTAAAAAGGGATTTTGTTTAAGAATAAAATGTTGTTGAACTGTCAATACCCGATTCATCCTTGAAAACCATATTGCATGCTAAATCTGATGAGATAGTATTAGTTCAGACAGTATTTTGTGAATGCATAATTATTTTAAATATATTAACAATCTCTTTATTTTTTGGGTGAAACTGCATCGAGGGGGAGGATTAAGATTTAGTGAAGGATATTGAGGTTAAAAGAAGAATGAAATAGTTATTGTTAGAATTTATTGTTGCTATGCTAGAGTTTATTGCCATATTATGGTAAGGGTATTATTGCAATCTCCTCTTTTTTAGCATTAATAATATAAATAGGTGGAAAGGTATAGGAAAGTGTACAAGACCAAGACTAAAACCTAAGGCCTTGTTTGGGAACTATTTTTAAGAACAGTTTTCTGTTTTCTAGAATAAAAAAACTGGAAAACACGTTTGGCAATCAAAAACTGTTTTCTGTTTTATGAGAGACGGGGTGTTTTTAGAGAACTTTTAGTTGTTTTTAGTTGATTTTACTTGTTTTTTGAGAGTTGTTTTAAAAATAATTATACAAACATATATAATGATTAAAAATAAAGTTGTGGACATAAAAATTATTTTTAAAACATATTTAAAAATATTAAAAACAAGTTAAAAGCATTTTAGGTTCTCAAACAGACTTTTGTTTTACAAAATATTAGGGCCTGTTTGGTTGCGGTTTTTGAAAACTGTTTTGGAAAACAGTTTTTGAGAACAGTTTTTAAAAACAGTTTTTAAAAACAATTTTTGGTGTTTTTAGAAAAAAAAATTGTGTTTGGGAACTGAATTTTGGAAAACAGTTTTTGTTCTCAAAAACAAAAAAAACATGTTTGGTTGAGTTAGTAAAAAAGTTTTTTAGAACAAGTAAAACAAAAAACATGTTTGAAAGATGTTTTTTTTTTTCCAATTAATAAAGTGTTTTTTTTCAATTAATAGTATATTCTATTAAGATGAGATGAAAAGTTTTAAAAAGAATTAATTTAATTTTTACAACTAATTTTTACCTGATAAGCTTGTAAATAAAATAAATAGGACATGAAAATAAATGCAAGTAAGGTGAAGTTTGAAGATGGTCACTTTTCAAGGGATTCTCAAGGCTGAAGATGATGTTATATTTGTGTTGACCAATATATTTTACCATCCAATATGTTTGACCAATAGATTTTCACTTTATGTATGAATTTTTTTTTTTTTTTTACCACCCATTTTATCCATACAAATGACCCTCATGTCCCTTAAAAATATCTTTGACCATTCGAATATTGAGAAAAGTCTTTACCCAATATTACTACCCTCACTCTCTCGTCTCTCATCTTCTTCAAAACTGAGAAAAAAATCACCTACAAAATCCTTTCAATAATAATCAACTCGTTTTCTTTCTCTTCCATGTCCTTAAGCAATTTTTTTTTTTTGTTTTTCTTGAACAAAACAACTCAAGAAAAATCAAAATTGAGGAATGGAAAAAATCAGGTTTTTTTTTTGGTTTTCTTTCTCATTCCCCACTTTTCTCAGTATCCAAACAGGAAAAATAAAAAAACTGACAACACGGAGAACAATTGTTCTCTTATGGCTTTTTTTTTTTTTGTTTTGTTTTGTAAATAGTAAAAAAACAGGCAAAACAACATTTTTTTTGTTCTCTAAAAAGTGCCATTTTGAGAACACGGAGAACAAGAAAAACAAAAACAACTTTCTCAACCAAACAAGTTTTTAGTGTTTTTTTGTTTTCAAGAACAGAAAACAGTTCTTGAAAACACTAACCAAACAGGCCCTTAGAGAACAATTTTCAAAAACTATTCTTAAAAACTATTTTTAAGAACTGTTTTAAAAAACAGTTACCAAACACGGCCTAAATATCTTCCATCTGTTTCTTTCTTCTTTTTTTCTCCTTTTAAAACCTAGAATCACAATTTTATAATTTCAACTTGGTAGATTATGCTCACATCATAATGATATCATGCTAATGTCATCATCCCAATCTAAAATTTTGCAAGGTTGGATCTACTAGTTTTTTAGGTAATTATGGTAATGTTTTAGGACTTATTTTGAAGTTGTTTAATTGGATTCTGTGTGTGTATGATTTTTAGAATTTTACTCCTTATTTTGGATTTGAAATTTGGGGTTATTTTGATGGATGTTTTTGGTTCAAATTGGTCCTACGTGGTATGCTTGGGCAGAGGATGATTAAAATGCTGGCTGTTTTTTGCTGATTTTTTCATTTGCATTTCAGTGTATTTTTTTTTGCTTGAGAGGACCCATGGACTATTTTTAGACTCTTTGAGGATGTTTGATTGTGCTTTCTTGTTTATTTTTTGATAGGCACCTAAAAGGAGATGTAGCATAGTACACACGAAGTATACAAAAAAAAAGAAAAGCTTAGTAGCGACTAGGGAAAAGAATAAAAAGACTCGTTTCCTTATTTTAAGCTCAACCAATTTATGAAATCTAATAATGACATTGTATGATCCTCTATATATACCCTAGCTTAGGTCCCAAAAGTAAACAAAAAAACAGATTTGATTGCTTGGTTGGATTGCCCAACATTGTTAAATGCCCTTCTGTTTCTCTCCTTCCTAAGAGTCCACATCAAACATAAGGGAGTGATCCTCCATATATTTTTTTTTTCCTGTTTTTTCCTAACAAAAGAGCCATGCAAACCCAACAAGTGCTCTCTAAATGTAGAATGTAGAATGCATAACCCACTCCACTCCGAAAAGAGAGAAAATTAGATGCTGCACCATTCTTGCTTTGGATCATTGAAGAAGCTAGTGGTCTATTGTTTCCTCCGCACCTTTGCACAAGTAACATCTACTAGGGAAAGTCTATTCCCTCCTTTTGAACTAGTCAAGAGTAAGGATTCTACCCGAAGATGCTTCCTAGGCGAAAAAGCTAACCTTCAATTGTGCCCAAGCCCAACATACAATACTAGCTAGAAAAAGGCACTCTATGACCCCTAGATAGGGAAGAATGGAGAGATTTAATTGAAAACTTGCCACATTTGGATTTATTCCACGTTAGTTTGTCCTTTACTTCCCTTTTAATTACCATTAAATGTAATTTTTGAAAGAAACTCTCCACTTCAGTCATCTTCCAATCGTTAAACTGCCTTGAGAAATGGGGGCTCTAGTCACCCCCTTCCCCTTCCAACTCCCAAGCATTTGCCACCCAACCCTCTTTGTTGGAGGCCACGAAAAGTAAATTCGGAAGGACTTCTTCCAAAGTTTGATCCTTGCACCATAGGTTTTTCTATAATTTAACCCTTCTCCCATTCCCAATTAAAAAGTGAGACCTACTTTTTATCGCCTCCCATTCATGTCTAATGGCTTTCCATATCCCCACTCTTATTCTCGTCTATGAACTTTCCTGTTACAATTTGTTTTCATAAGGGATTTTGTAGAAAATTTCCAATTCCACTTACCAAAAAAATCTTTATTAAGGACATAAAGGTTGCGTATTTTGAGACCCCATCCTTAATTCCCAAGGGCATTAGATTCTAGTTAACTAAATGAGACCTTTTGTCAGCTTCCCTATTCTACAGCCTAACATCGAGGCTAAGTCCTCCTCCACATTAGCTACTCCCTCGATAGGAATAGTCTCTCTCTTCTCTAGAATTACTTTTAGGCTGGAGTTTGCTTTAAACCACAAACGCCCAACTCAAATAATTCAACTGATCTGGATTGACATCATAGAAAATCAAAATATTGTCGGCAAACAAGAGATGAGACACTTCCAACAACTCCCCATCCTTTCTACCCACCTTAAAACCTGTGATGAAGCCCTTGCTCTTGGCCTTAGTAAACATTTGACTGAGAGCTTCCATAGCCAAAATGAACAAGTAAGGAAAGAGGATCCCCCTGCCTCAACCCCCTATAATTCTGGAAGAAATTGGATAGAGTGCCGTTAATGAGAATGGAGAAGGTTGCTGTGGAAATACGTCATTTTATGCACCTTTGCCCAAACCCCATTTTAGACATGATTGCCAATAAGTAATCCCAATTAATATAGTCATAAGCCTTTTCAATATTTATCTTTAGAACAAGATTAGACAAGTTGCTCTTTAATCTTGAGTCAATGGCTTCACTAGCAATAAGAACTGCATCCAGAATTTGCTTGCCTTTTATGAAAGCATTTTGAAAATTTGAAATCACCTTTCCCACCACTTTCTTAGGCCTATTTGCTAACACTTTAGCTAGCAGCTTTTACAATCCCCCTACAAGACTAATAGGTATAAAGTCTTTTAAATCCTCCACCCCACCCTTTTAAGAGTCAACACCAAGAAAGTGGAACTTAAGCTTCTTTGGAAAGTGACATGAGTGAAAAACTCCCTAAAAAAGCCCATGGTCTTAGGCTTAACAAGGTCCCAACAAAGCTGCCAAGAAGTCATGGTAAAATCATTTGGACTTGGAGCCTTGTCCCCACATTGAAAACTTCCTCCTTAGAAAAAAGGCTCCTCTAAGCTCTTGGAACTAAGACTCCCCAACACTTCAAAACAAGTCCCTAATGCTTGGTCTGCAATCTCCTGACTTGGATAGAAGAGCATGAAAAGCACTGCACACCCTGTCCTTAATCTCGTCAACCTTTGTCAGAGTAGCACAATTAACTCTCACTTTGGTCATCAAATTTCTTCTACTACGAGCATTGGCCATCTTATTTATGCACCATTAACTCCACACCCTGTCCTTAATCTCCTCAATCCCCACTTTTGCAAACATTGTTTTTGCAAGAGAGCAATGTTTCTGGGGTTTATGAGTTGAATGAGAAAATTTTTGTGGGATCAGTTATGGTAGTATCAGCCTTTTACCATTGACTTGGAGCAACAGAAGCACCACTAGAAGGAGTTCATGATTGCTTCCTCATCATCTAGTTTTGGACTTTCTGATCTTTGTGGTTTTAGGGATCATATTCTTGTTAGCAAAGACTCCACCCATTGCTGCTAATGCTTATTCTTAGCTATTCATGTTCTCTTTAGGACTATGGCTCCTTTGGATTCTTCTACCCTAATCTCTAGCATAGCAATAATGAACTATAATGGTCACTTTCATAAATCATTTAATGGAAAGGGCTTGAGAGGCATGTGGGTGGTTCTTGGGAAATAGTCCTTCCAAATGAATTGTGGCATAGGGAATGCCTTGGTAGTGCCAAGTAGTCACAGGCTTGAAGGAGCTTGTTTCCACGTGTATGTTTGCTTTTCCTTGTTGCTGTATGACTTGAAGAATAGAAGCTGAGAAATACAAAGACTTGAATTCAGGGCTGTAAAACTTAATTTGGGAAATTCAATTAGGTAAAAATTAAAGAAACAACAGGAAGAAGTATGGACTAGAATCTAGAATCACTCTAGTAAGAGTTAGGAATCATTCCTTGTTTAAGGCCTCAACTTGTATGATATGTACATCACTCATGATAATCATAAAATCATTTATCCTCATTCATTTGCTTTTCAAATGCATACAAGCATAGTTGTTAAAAACATAGGATACACGATAAGGTACATTTTTTTATTTTATTTTATGAAAATTGATACTTATGGTAATTCATATCATATCTTAAGCTTGTCTTGTGATGCATAACAATACAACAATATATACTCCAACTATTTTTCATAATATTTAAGAAAAATCAAAGTTATTTATTTATTTTTTCTCCTAGAAGAATTATTGTATTAATTATTTAAAATATGCAGTAAGATTAGAAATTGATCATAAAGAGCAGAGAGAGGTAAGTAATCCTAATATGAAAAGATACATTGTTGTCCAAAGTCATATTAGGAGTTAAGAAAATTTATTCTCACAATGAATATTGGAAGAATTTTTATTTGAATGATTTGAATTTTGACATTGAAAATGATGGTAATTGGTGAATAAAAACTTTACTTAATGTATTAGTTTTGAAAATATAAAAAGTTGAACTTTGGAGATGACATATAAAGACATATATATCAACAACACATATAGTACTATCTTTTATAAAATTGGTTATATATTATTCTATATTTCATGCTTCCCATATATATGTACATATATGCATATTTTTTCTATTTAATTTTTCACTACATAGAAACTTACAACACATGATGTGATACAGAACACAATACAAAAAAAATAAAAAAATGATACACAATACATTTTACGAGTTAACAACTTTGCATATTAGTAAGGCCTTTTATGGATAGGTAGAATTGTATGCTTACATTGGAAGACTAGAAAACATTTTACCACACCCAGTTAATTAGTAAACTCCTAAGACTTAACAAACTGATAGATACTTCTTTATATTATCATAAATATGGTAACTCCTATATAAACAGTCCAAAAACTCATCAATATCATGATGTAAAATAAAACTTATTGAAGAACTCACTAAACTCTGTATAATGCCAGTATCCCCTTGTTCCCACTAGGTTAAAGTTTTGGTCTGCAAATTATCATTACTTTATTGACTGCTTATACATCTTGATCATGGCACTGTTGCTGTCAGCTCTCCAGCTAGGTAGAACTTTACTTTGGTCAGTGAAGGGCTTAAGGCTAGCTAAAGCATATAAAGAATAGGATTATTGAAATAACTTTTTGTTTTTTTGCTTCAGCTTGTTTATAGCTGATGCCAAAACCATAATTTTAAAGAGGTAAATTTGATGTTACAGAAGTTTCAAGAAATATGAAATATTTTTTCTGCATAAGACAAAAATGAGCTTCCATGTCAAAAACTCTTAATAAAATTTCCAAAACAAGTACAAAAGTTCTAATTGAGCTTAAAAAGTTTTTTTCCTGTTCATAAGTCAATCCAAACTATGCCTAGGTATGAAAAGTGGTTTCCTAATAAGTTAAGGGAATCCATTGTATAGTGGTTTATGGGTCCATCAGGAAGGGTGTTAAGGAGTTTGTCTAAGGTATTGGCTTTGTTAAGGGAAACATACATAGACTGTGGGCTTAGTTTTGTTTTATGACCTAGTAGGTTAGGCTTTTTGTTCTTCAATTTGGGTGTTACTGTAAAATTGAAAATTGTAGTTCTAGTTAATACTGTAGCCTTTTAAATTTTAAGTGAATGAAAATGAAAAGTTTATTTGTACTGTTTGAAATTTTAGTGTTGAGTTTGATTAAACTATTTGACATATTAAGTCTGAAAATTGATTGATTTACAATTTTTTTTCTTATGCTTTCAGTTATTTAGTAATAGTGATTTACAAAATTTTATTAGTGCAATAAATTTTTGTCTTTGTGTGTGGTGTTATATATATGTATTCCCATTGTAAGTGGTTTTAGCAGCTCCCATTATAAATTTATGGAAAGGAGTCAAGACAGAAATTGTAGCTAAAGGGGTTCCTGTAAAATTGAAAATTGTAGTACTAGTTACTACTGTAGCCTTTCAAATTTTAAATATATGAAAATGAAAAGTTTATTTGTATTGTTTGAAATTTTAGTGTTGAGTTTGATTGAACTATTTGACATATTAAGTCTGAATTGATTGATTTACAATTTTTTTTCTTATGCTTTCGGTTATTTAGTAATAGTGATTTACAAAATTTTAGAAGTGCAATAAATTTTTTTATTTCTTTGTGTGTGGTGTTATATATATGTATTCCCATCGTAAGTGGTTTTAGCAGCTCCCATTATAAATTTATGGAAAGGAGTCAAGACAGAAATTGTAGCTAAACTACATTTAAAAATCCATTTTGAGTGTTTGATGTATTCATGTTCTGATCCAGCTATAAGACATTTATAATGTATTGTAAATGCTGATTCCATTGTGATATTCAATTTTTTTTGTTTCTTATTTTGTCACACTTTAGAGGGACTCTATTTACTCACTTTCAATTGCTCATGTTTATGCATCATGAGAGTTCAAAATTTCCTTTGTAAGTTAAACTTTAAGGACTATTTATCCACTTTCAATTGATTCAGGTTTTTGCATCATGAGATTCCTATTGGGAAATATATCGATTAACTAGAGAGAACGAAGATAAAATATTGTCGTGTGTATAGGAAGCAAATACTCTTGACCAATAAAAATATGAAAAAAGCAATGGCAGGTAAAACGAAGAAAATCATTATTTACCAGATCCCATTCACATAGCTTTGCTATGAACAAACTTTTATTTCCCATCAACCATCTGGCCCAGAGAATGTTTTATAATTTGAATCATTCAGCTGATGAAGAAAAGTGATTGACGTAGAGAAAGAAGACAACAATGTCATTTTAAAAATATAGAACTTCAAAGTTTTAGCATATTGTGTTTGAAATCTTAGGCATATCTGAAATTAAGTTTTACCTTATTTTTTTAGATGATAAACAATTTGCATTATCAAATTCACTGAATGAGTGAGTGAAGACCATTTAATTTCACTTTAAAGTACTTTATTTGGTCACCAGAAACACTTAAGTAACTCATAATGAGTTCATTTTAGCTAGCTGCCATATGGAGTTTCTTGCTGATGATAATGAATGATTCACGGTATTGCAGGTCTCTTGTTTACCTACCTAGGCTTATATCTGATGAATGGGCATGGTCAACCTGCACTCCTCTATCTTGTTCCATGTACTCTAGGTAACAACTCAAGTGACAAGTGACAACAAATAGCATGAATTACGTCTTTTATTTTGCTGATGGCATGAATTTGTATTATTATCATTTTGATCTTTTTTTCCTGTTCCAATTCTGTTATTCAGGTGTCACTATTATTTTGGGTCTGATGAGGGGTGAGCTAGGTCATCTATGGGAACATGGCACGTCTGTGCCTATACCCATATTGGGAAGACCTGGAGAAGCTTAGAGCATCTAATCAGTTTTAAGCTGGATGCGGGTGAACTACACTGATGCAGAAGCTGCAGATGGGAAAGATATGGCTTCATACATCTTTCCTGAATCCGGATCTCAGTCCAACATTGTGTGAGAAACACAATTGGTATAAGTGATGGACTTCAAAGCCTTTAAAAAAGCAACTCACCCCTGGAAACCATTTCCATGTATATCATCTCTTGTATCTAGTAACTTTTTCCTCATTGTTTGCTACTGACTTCTTGTTAATGTTGTAACATATTCTGAACTATTTGTCTTACAAGATGAATTCGTTGTTTTCTGGTTTATCACCCTGATTTCAGAGCTTGTGCATTAACTTATTTGCCTTGTTCGTTTAACCTTGATAATAAGAACTTATTTTTACTCTTATGGCTCTGTTGAATTTTCAGAACACGAGCACACCAACTTCAATTTCATTCTAGTTTTCTTCGGATATAGGTTTTACTCTTTTTTTTTTTCAGTTAGAATGTTAGCAAGCTGGGCGTTTGAACAGTTTTAGAAAGGGAAAAGTGATGTTGCAGGATTAGGCATGCAGATGATAGGATTAAGACATTTCTTACTAATCTGAAGTGATCTCAATATCTTAATGGGTGCTGACTTCTCTGATGGTTAACACTTGGAGACTATCTTAGATAATTAAGTTCTGTTGGATTCTAATTCAAAAATATAACTGGGCTTGTTTTACGATTTGGGAAAATAAATAGTTTTGATTTACCAGGTCTTGTCTTTGGATGATGAGGATAGAGGAGGCTGTCTCTCACGTCACCTTCTCCTTTTCTTTTTTGCCATGTAATAAAAATGATTATATTTTAAGTTAAAAACTCATCCTAGTTATTTTAAAAAAAATTTAAACCTTAAAAATGTTATCCTGATTAGATTTTTCATTTAAGAGAGTTTAGAAATGGTATCAAGCAAGTGTTTGGACCACAAATTGAAAGATTAATGTGATTGTTTTTTCAAGTATATTTCATAAAACCTAAAATTGGATTTTTTTTATTTTTTTTTTAGCAAAAGTAAAAACTAATATGTGGCATGTTTTAGGTGGCCACTTATTTACCAAATAATTACCTAAACATAACTAAAGAATAATAACATCTTGACTTCCAATTGTGCGTGACCTAGAGTGCTTAAGATGCACTTCTTGAGGTGGAGAAGGTGAAATCCCAAAGCGGTAGTCACCCATTTTGAATTTGGCATGATTTCAAATTGGATTTTGAAATGGTAAGTTAGGATTCTTTGGCATTGTCTGATATAAAAAAAGGGGTCATTTCGAAATGGATTTTGAAGTCATAAGTGGAGGGTTTTCCCTAGCAATGTGTGATTTCAAATTGGTGAGTTGGATTTTGAAATCATACATTTTGAATTCGAAATGCCCCTTTCGTTTTGCCTAGTTGGTTCAAACGACCATAACTTCTTTATTTTAGTTTCAATTCACATATTATTCAAAGTCTTTAACTCATGACTTCTTGAGATTCAAAATGATATATAGCTTGACTAAAATTGATCTTAAGAAATCCTTCAAAATTTACCTCAAAGTGAAGTATGTGCATCTTCTAGACCTTAAACTCCATTTCCTAAGTTTAACTTCGAGATTCGGCCTCCAACCTTCTTCTTATATTTGCTTGTTCTCCAACTCTCTCCATAACCTTCATGAGAAAATAAAGGCTATGCTTAAATGAGAAAAACACCCAAGAGGGGGGTGAATTGGGTTTTTCAAAAACTTCTTCAACACAACAAATTCAAGCATAATATAATAATAAAAAAAATAAAGAGATAGAGTTAGAGAATTCAAACTTGGATTTTATAGTGGTTTGACACTTCTTTGCCTACGTCCACTCTCCTTAAGCTCCTAACCGAGTGAGGGTTCCACTAACTTGAAGTTTCGACCAAGCTTCTAAACTTCTTTACACTTGGATTCCGACTCCAATGGGCTCTTACACAAACTCTTCAAGATTTAAACCTCTTGAAGGCTTTAACACTCAACTTTTACAAGAATGAATTCCTCAACCTAGCTCAAAGATAGCTCAAATACAAATAAAAGCTAGGATGACTCATAAGAGTGCACTAAAAGATATCCAGGTGATGATTTAATGCACTAAGATAGAAATGAGAGCTTTTAAGGCAATAACAAGTGGGTAGACAATTGATTGCAAGTGTTCTCTATGTCATAAATGAAGGGAAGCTCTCAATTTATAGGTTTTTAAGCTCGGGAGCCAAGAACAGCAAAAAACAGCCTCAACCGGTCGAGTTGGGGGTCGACAGGTTCACTTGCCGTTGGAGCATTTAATGCTTTGGTAGGTTACTGTTACCTTGACCGGAGGTTGATTGGGAAGGAGGGAACCTCAACCGGGAAGGGAAGGCTACTAGAAGAGAGAGAGTGTATTTGACACTCCTCAACCGGACCTCGACCAGACAAGGGCAATCGATCGACCGGTTCCCTGGCCGGTTAAGATGGTTGGCTTATGCCTTGACCAGTTTAGCCTTTTTGCCCCGAAAATCTATATTTTTCAATTTTTTTTCTTTTCTAACACTTAGGCAAAGTCTTTAGGTAAATTAATATGTCAATTTTGAAACGTTTTGCCTAAGGTACATTTGATAAAACTCAGGTTTTAATGAAATCGTAATTTTAAAGAATAAACCGAGTTTTCAAAGGTGTATGAAAAGATATGAAAACCTAAGTGCATCCATGCATTTATCTTACATTTGTTTCCTATGATCAAAAGTCTTTCAAAAGTCTCGATCTTGTATCCATTTGGTCATTTGATGAATTTTCAAAAATATACCTGAGATTCTTTACCATTCAAACCAATTAGTCACTTAACCATGGTTTGTTATCATTAAAACCTGATTAGGAGAACTCTTAGGCTAACAATCTCCCCTTTTTTGATGATGACAAACCTTGGTTATCTAGAAGGAGATAAAAAATCTTCCCCTCAAACCAATCATGGATCAATCAATCAAAATTTATGAATTTAAAACCAAGATAATCAAGACATGCGAATTTTCAATAGGAAACAGTGTAATAGCATATTATATATATATATATATAGTAAAGTCAAATGTACACGAAACATAAACATATAAGCTAATCTAAACAGATGATATGATGATGATATGCATGTAGGTCTCCTAGATCCTAGATATCTCTCCCCTTTTTGGCAACATAAAAAAGAAGCGAAGAGGGTCTAAATGAAATCAAGGTTGAGGAGGTGGAGGTGGAAACACGGAGCGTAGGTAAGCCATTATCTTCTCATGCTGACTCTCCCAGCGACTCTCAATGCGCTCAATCCTTTACTGGAGATGCTCAAATGCAGCCTGCTGTTGATCCATGCAATCCTCCATACGCTCAAATCTCTACTATAGATACTCAAACTGAGAGGTGAAGCCAGTATGATACTGATCCATGCGATCCTCTATGGAGTATGCGATCCTCTATGGAGTAGAATCAAGTATCGTTGACTACTGTAAGCTCCTCCATACGAGTGCCAAGAGAGTTGATCTGAGTAGATAAATCCATCCAAAGAGCATGATTAGGAGCGTGAGGTGCCTGATGAGGTGATGTCTCTATGTGAGGAGGCTTGGTGAAGGATGGTCAAGAAGATGGTCTCGCTATGTAAGCCGACTCAAACATCATCGACTTAAGGAATGTGACCTCAAATTGAACACCCTCGGACTGGAGTGGAGGGATGTCAAGCTCGGGCTCTTTCTTCTCAAAGCCTCTCTGAGGGTTTAACCCACCCTCCATCTCTCACATCTTGGCCTCTTCCTCTACTCCGGGATGCACCTGTCCCTGTCCCCGGGCCTATGTTGGTGGTCACTCTGCTTTCTTAACCTATGAGCCATTGTGGCCTTCTTAAACTTCATTCACCCCAAAGACTGTTCATCATATGTATCATAAATATTAGGGGTCTCGAAATCTGTCTCTCTACTCAAATCAATCCCGACATATTTGAATACTCGAGTGAGGAAGCAACCATAGGGGTGTACACGGGTCGTACTCTCGCAGCATGATATCATGTGCAACATCATCAGATATCCCACATGAATTTGTCTCCCCGTCAGAATGGAGTCCACGAGGAATGCCTCAAGGTATGAGATCTCATCTCGGTGCCCACCTCGTGGCAGTAGAATGAAGCAGATCATGTGGTGAAGGATTCGACTGATCACGGTTAGGCTATGTGCCGATGGTTTGCCCATCCATTGGGCGTCTGCAAGTCCACACATCATCTGAATGGTCTCTCTAGGCTTGAAACCCAGCACAGTGGGCCAAGCCTTGGACTCATACACCCTGAGTCCAACTAGAGCAATGTCGAAAATGCGGCAGATGCTCTTCGGGTCCAGTTGGATCTCAATACCTCTAACGGTGGAAATGCTTTGGCCACCGAGTCCATATGTAGCCCTCAAATAGAATGCACGCACTAGAGTCGGGAAATTCAACTCCAAAATCGTAACTACTGGTAGCCAACCCATTCAACTGAAGAGACCCTCAAATCCGAAATGCTACAGTTGGGAGAAATTGATATTTCTCCCTGGAACCATTTTCCTCTGAGTGAACTTATGCTTGTACCTTTGATAAACCTCCATGGTGCTGAAAAGGGTCGTGTCAGACCTCGCCTTTCAACCAGCCTTCGTCTGAGTAGGCTAAGACGACTCAATAGGGTGTTTGCCCTGTGCCCTAGAGGCAACTATCTCTTTCCTTGGAGCCATCAGAAAGGTAAAGATGAATGAGACGAGACTGGTAGAGAGAGAAGCACACACCCAAAACCTTAGGTGCGCAAGAAAAGAGCTTAAATCGGCTGTGATGTGGGCTGAAGGAGGAGAAGCTGTCCCAAAACCAAAGCCCTAGGTTCCAAATCCAAAGCCCTAGCCTTTGAAAAACAATCTGAAGCCCTCAATCAGCTGCAATGGCATAAAAAATCCCTTATTGGCAGTTGAATTGGCACATCCCTTGAAGAACCAGAGGAGACGGGTGAAAAATGAAGCATGGGAGGGGTATTTAAAACAAAAACCTCAACGAACTGGTTGACCGATCTTGATCCGGTCGACCGCTTGGTCAACGATCAACGTGTTTGACTTTTTACCTTTTGTGCATTTTCTCGTCTCGTGATCCTCCCCTTACCCTTTTCAGTTGAAATCCCCAATTTTTGATGCCTAATGCCAAGGGAATTTTGATTTTTGGTCAAAATTTGACCATTTATCTAAGTATGTG
This sequence comes from Vitis vinifera, assembly GCF_030704535.1. Taxonomy (NCBI): domain Eukaryota; kingdom Viridiplantae; phylum Streptophyta; class Magnoliopsida; order Vitales; family Vitaceae; genus Vitis; species Vitis vinifera. The sequence goes on from NC_081809.1 coordinate 21,802,908, forward strand.
TTTATATGATGCATATGACATGAAATTCATGCAATTAGAGGGTATATTCATCAAGAATTCATTAAGCAATCATTAGATCATAAAGAAATCACCCCTAGTTGTCTTCTAATATCAACAAATTGTTCTTCACTTAGAGGTTTTGTAAATATATCGGCAAGTTTATCTTTTGTGCTTGCAAATTCAAGTGTAATGTCACCCTTTTATGCATGGTCTCTAAGAAAATGATGTATAATCTCTATATGCTTAGTCTTAGAGTGTTGCACGGGATTTTTTGAAATATTTATGGCACTAGTGTTATCACATTTAATAGGAACATGCTCAAAAGACAAATTAAAATCACTAAGTGTTTGTTTTATCCAAAGAATTTGTGCACAACATAAACCGACTGCTATGTATTTGACTTCTATTGTTGACAAAGCTATCGAATTTTGCTTCTTATTATGCCATGAAACAAGTGAGTGTCCTAGGAAATGACAAGTGCCATTAGTTTTTTTTCTTTCAACCCTTCAACCGGAAAAATCGACATTCGAGAATCCAATTAATTCAAAGTTATCATTCTTAGGATATCATAAGCCTATGTCCATTGTCCCTTTCAAATATCTAAGAATTTGTTTTGCGACACTTAATTGAGATTCTTTAGAACAAGATTGAAATCTAGCATACAAGCATACACTATACATGATGTCGGGTCTACTAGCGGTCAAATATAGCAAAGAACCTATCATGCCTCTATACATAGTTGAGTCAATGGATTGACCTTTCTCATCCTTATCAAGCTTGATGGATGAGCTCATTGGAGTCTTCATTGTTTTGGCTTTTTCCATGTTGAACCTTTTGAGAAGATCTCTTATATATTTTGCTTGATTGATGAAGGTTCCTTCCTTTAGTTGCTTGATTTGAAGTTCAAGAAAGAAGTTAAGTTCTCCCATCATGCTCATTTCAAACTCACTATGCATGCACTTAGAAAATTCTTTACAAAGAGAGACATTTGTAGCTCCAAAAATAATATCATCAACATATATTTGAACTAAGAGCATGTCATTTTTTTGGTCTTTATGAAAAGAGTTGTGTCAATTTTTTCCATTTTAAAACTCTTTTTCAAAAAAAATTTACTCAATCTTTCATACCATGCTCTAGGTGCTTGTTTCAAACCATAAAGTGCCTTTTTAAGTTTAGAAACATGGTTAGGAAAGTTAAAACTTTGAAAACCGGGTGATTGTTCAACATATACTTCTTCATTTATAAAACCATTTAAGAAAACACTTTTCATATCCATTTGATATAAAATAAAGTATTTAAAACATGCAAAGTCAAGTAGCATCCTAATGGTTTCCAATCTAGCTACAGAGGCAAAGGTTTCTTCATAATCTATCCATTCTTTTTGATTAAAACCTTGGGCTACCAATCTTGCTTTATTTCTAACAATTATGTCATTTTCATCCATTTTATTTCTAAAGACCCATCTAGTTCCAATAACACTTTGATTTGAAGGTCTTGGTACTAATTCCCATACTTCACTTCTTTCAAAATGATTTAACTCTTCTTGCATAGCAGTCATCTAATTTTCATCAACTAAAGCGTCATTTATATTTTTAGGTTCAATTTGAGGGATAAAAGCAAGATTATTGCAAATATTTCTAAAAGATGATCTAGTTCTTAGCCCACTAGATGGATTACATATAATTTGATATTGTGGGTGGTTGATGACAAACTTCCAATCTTTAGGACGGTCTTGTCTTGATTCATCTTGCACTTGTTGAGGAGAGGGTAGTGCCAATGGTGATTCTTCTTTCTTGGAATCTTCTCCAATTTCTTCTTGTTGCTTTCTATCTTCAATTTGCAATTTTCTTGTGGATGTCTCCAAGCCTAAATCATCATCAAAACTCTCTCTTTCTTGGAGAGAATTGTTAGATTCATAAAAGATAACATGGATGGACTCCTCTACAACCATGGTTCTTTTGTTGAAAACTCTAAAGGCTTTACTTGAAGTTGAGTAACCAAGGAAAATTCCAACATCTGATTTTGCATCAAATTTTCCAAGATTGTCTTTGGTGTTTAATATAAAAAATTTGCACCCAAAGACTTTGAAATAACTAATGTTGGGTTTCTTGTTTTTCCAAAGCTCATAGGGAGTTTTCTTAAGAATGAGCCTCAATAATATTCTATTTAAAACATAACAAGAGGTGTTAATCGCTTCAGCTCAAAAATATTTTGGTAAATTATTTTCATTTAACATGGTTCTAGCTATTTCTTGAAGAGTTCTATTTTTCCTTTCAACTACCCCATTTTGTTGAGGAGTTCTAGGAGTTGAAAAATTATGGTTAATACCATGCTCATTGCAATATTCTTCAAAATCAATATTTTCAAATTCTCTCCCATGATCACTTCTTATACAAGTAATTGTAAAACCTTTTTCATTTTGAACCTTATTGCAAAACTTTGAAAACTCATAAAAGGCTTCATTATTTTGAGTTAAAAACAAAACCCATGTGTATCTAGAGAAGTCATCCACAATAACATATGCGTAAGATTTTCCTCTAAGACTTGGTGTCCTAGAGGGATCTATTAAATCCATATGAAACAACTCAAGAGGTCTAGATGTTAAAATGAAAATTTTGTTTTTGAAAGAGTTTTTGATTTGCTTTCTCATTTGAGAAGCTTCACAAACTTTGTCTTTTTGAAAATTTATTTTGGGAGGGCCTTTAACAAGTTCATTTTTGTTGAGTTGGGAAATAAGGTCCATGTTAGCATGTCCCAACCTCCTATGCCACAACCAATTTTGATCATGCATGCTTGAAAAACATCTATCATGGCCATCATATTTTGAAATATTTATAGTGTAAACATTATCACATCTATGGCCCATGAAAATGGTTTTATTATTTTGAATATCCTTGATGATGCAATGAGATGCTTCAAAAATCACTTTAAAACCTTTGTCACAAAGTTGACTAATGCTTAAAAGGTTATGTTTTAAACCATCCACTAATAAAACACTTTCAATAAGAGAGGATGTGCCATTACTAATGTTGCCTTGACTAATGATTATTCCTTTTGCATTGTCTCCAAAGGTAACATATCCTCCCTTTCTCTTTGTAAAGAAAACAAACTTGGATTCATCCCCGGTCATGTGTCTTGATCATCCACTATCCAAGAACTACTTATCCTTCTTTGAACCCTACAAAATAAAATTCAAGTTGATTTAGGTACCCATATCTTTTTGGGTCCTTGAGGGTTAGTGACCTTGGATTTTTCAATCCAAACCTTTTTAGCTTTTGCATTTGAATTCTTTTGAGAAACATTTTTTAAGGGACATGTACTACTAATGTGCCCTCCTCTTCCACAAAAATTGCAAGTGGTAGAAGGACTTGCACTTGAGGATTCTTTAACAAAGTAGTTTTTAAAATACTTTTGATTTTTTGAAGATTTGAAACCTAACCCTTGTTTGTCAAAAACACATTTTTGGCTAGCTAAAATCATTTCAAAAGATTTTTGTCCACAAGAAAAAATTAAAAGAGAGGAGGTCAACCATTCATTTTTTTTTTTCAAAATCTCATTTTCATTTCTCAAAATCTCATTTTCTTTTTTAAAATGAGTTTTAGAAATTTCAATAATTGAAAATTTTTCTTTCACTTCTTCAAGTTCTTTTTCAAGTTCTTGAATTTTCTTTTTAAGAAAATTATTTTTCAAACTAAGTTTTTCAAAATCCTCATATAATTCTTCAAAAACATCATGCATATCTTCATCACTAAAGTTAAAGTTTACCTCATCAAGTTCATCTATTGCCATTAAGCACATGTTTGCCACTTCTTTCTCCTTTTCTTCTTCGGAAGATTCTTCACTTTCACTCCAAATGGCCATCATTGCCTTCTTCATTCTTCTCTTAGGTTCACTTTTGTAGAGATGACAATCATACTTAATGTGTCTCGATTTTTTGCATTTGAAACACACCAAATCTCTTTTCTCTTCCCATTTCTCCTTGTGACCATGAGATGAAGATTCCTTTTAAAAAGGTCTCTTTAGAGGTGAACTTTATTCATCTAAACCTTTCACCCCTTATGTATTTGTTGAGCTTTCTTGTGATGAGGGCTAAATCATCATTTTCTTCACTTGGTTTTTCTTCTTCAACATCTTCTTCTTCTTTAGTTGTAGCTTTGAGAGCTATGCTCTTCTTCTTTTTGTCTTCACCCTCTTGTAGCTTCTTTGCCAAATTGATCTCATATGTCATTAATGACCCTATGAGCTCCTCCGTAGGTAACTTGGTAAAGTTTTTTGCTTCTTGAATTGCGGTGACCTTTGTATGCCACTTTAATGGGAGTGACCTCAATATCTTCATCACTTTTTCGAATTCCTTGTAGGTCTTTCCCAATGCTTCAAGACCATTGACAATGTCGGTGAACCTAGTGATCATCTCAACAATGGTCTCATTTTCTTTCATAAAAAACAATTTATAGATATGAACAAGGAAATTCATTTTTGATCCTTTCACTTGATTTGTTCATTCATGAGTTATTTCAAGCAATCTCCAAAGTTCTTTAGCTGATTTACATTGACATATTCTATTATGTTCATTTCTATCCATAGCACATTGAAAAGTAAAAATGGCCATAGCATTTAATTGAAAATTTCTTTTATCAAGCTCATTCCATTCTTGCTTGGGTTTTGGAACCATGACTCCATCAACTAGTTTTGTAGGAAAAGTTGGGCCATCTTTAATAATGTCCCATATGCCTAAATCAGTTGATTGTAAATACTAAGTCATTTTAGTTTTCCAATAGGGATAGTCGGTTCCCATAAAAAATGGAGCTTGATGTTTTGCAAAAATTTCATTATGAGATGAGCTTGATGGAATAGCCATTTCCTCTTATACTATGAGGTCTTAAACAAGAGGTCTATCTTTGATATCAATTGAGAAAATAAAGGCTATGCTTAAATGAGGAAAACACCAAAGAGGGGTGAATTGGGTTTTTCAAAAACTTTTTCAACACAACAAATTCAAGCACAATATAATAAAAAATAAAGAGATAGAGTTAGAGAATTCAAAATTGGATTTTATAGTGGTTCGACACTTCCTTGCCTACATCCACTCTCCTCAAGCTCCTAACCGAGTGAGGGTTCCACTAACTTGAAGCTTCAACCAAGTTTCTAAACTTCTTTACACTTGAATTCCGCCTCCAATGGGCTCTTACACAAACTCTTCAAGATTCAAACCTCTTGAAGGCTTTAACACTCAACTTTTACAAGAATGAATTCCTCAACCTAGCTCAAAGATAGCTCAAATGCAAATCAAAACTAGGATGACTCACAATGGTGCACTAAAAGATATGCAAGTGAGGATTTAATGCACTAAGAAAGAAATGAGAGCTTTTAAGGCAATAACAAGTGGGTAGACAATTGATTGCAAGTGTTCTGTATGTCATAAATGAAGTGGAGCTCTCAATTTATAGGTTTCTAAGCTCGGGAGCTAAGAATAGGAAAAAACAGCCTCAATCGGTCGAGCTGGGGGTCGACCGGGAAGAAGGGAACCTCAACTAGGAAGGGAATACTACTAGAAGAGAGAGAGAGAGAGTGTGTGTTTTTGACACTCCTCGACCGGACAAGGGCAACCGGTCGACCAGTTCCCTGGCCGGTTGAGCCGATTGGCCTATGCCTCAACTGGTTAATTCTTTTTGCCCCGAAAATCTATTTTTTTCAATCTTTTCCTTTCTAACACTTAGGCAAGATCTTTAGGTAAATTAATATGCCAATTTTGAAACGTTTTGCCTAAGGTACATTTGATAAAACTCGGGTTTTAATGAAATCGTAATTTTAAAGAATAAATTGAGTTTTCAAAGATGCATGAAAAGATATGAAAAACCTAAGTGCACCCATACATTCATCTTACATTTGTTTCCTATGATCAAAAGTCTTCCAAAAGTTTCGATCTTGTATCCATTTGGTCATTTGATGAATTTCCAAAAATATACCTGAGATTCTTTACTATTCAAACCAATTAGTCACTTAACCATGGTTTGTTATTATCAAAACCTGATTAGGAGAACCCTTGGGCTAACACTTCATTTCTCATTTTTCATCTTATGCATTTCTCCATTTGCATATGTTACCACTCTCGCCATACTTAATAACTCTTGGAACTCCTTGTATGCACATTTAGCCATTTCTCTAACATGACTGAAAGTGATTCTTGCAACTTGCATCATTTTCACCTCTTAAACCTGAAATTTATCTCAAGATATATATTAGACTCATGGCTAGGGTCTTAGCAACAATTTGAGTTAAGTTAGGTGAATTAAACCTTTAATTGAATAATTCATCTTTTATATGTGCCATTAGAGCACAATTTGTGGCTCTAATCATCTCCCATCAGCTTGAATTTTACTAGTCCTTAACAAATAAAGAGAACAAAAAACAAATGAAACAAGGGTAGTGAATTTCATGCAAGCATAGTGACTTAGCCATTACATTTCACGCAAAATACTAAGCAATCAAAATTTCTCTCAATTGAGAGCGGGAGTACAAAATAGATAATTTCGTAGTTTTTCTACTTTACCCTCCTACATATAAGCATGTATTTATGTTGAGCATGCCCTTTAGTGTCCCTTAGACCTCCCTTGAATCAATTGTGAACAACTTATCATGTTGAAAAGAGCCCATGACTTAGATCTTCTATGTAACTCACAATATACTCATGTCATATACAATGCAAGTGATATAGATGTGAATGCTCATATAAAAAATAATGTAATCATGGATATAGATGGATGACCATAAATCATAACATATAAATATATAAATGAAATCTTATTCCGTTACATCATATCATGCTTTAAAGTGCTCTATCCTAACGTGATCCCCTTGACTTTGTGGTACTTCATCCTCGACATGACTTTAGCAAACCTCTTAAACTATGCCCTATGAGATTGATTAAGCCCATATAGTGTCTTCTTTAGTCTCTACATAAAATTAGTGCCGAAATTCCCATCAAATCCTAATGGAGCCTCCATGTAGACTAAAAAAGGAATTTTTAACATCAAATTATTATAAAGACCAACCAAAGTAAACAACCAAATATAATAAGACTTGAACTATGTTCATCTTTTCCATTGGTACAAAGGCTTCTTAGTTATCCACTCCATAAGTCTGGGTATAACCGTTAACTACGAATCTAATTTTGTATCTTTCTAGAGTCCCATCATCTTTGTACTTCACAGTGAACACCCACTTACATCCAACTAGTCTATTCCCTTTAGGAAGTTTTACAACCTCCTATGTTTGATTTTTCTCAAGTTCTCTCTTTCCTCACTCATGGTATTTCTCCAATTCTCATCCCTAATTGTCTCTTAAACAATTTTTTTTTTGGATTTCTAAGGGACTTAGGTGACTTTGGAAGCCTTTGTGTGAGGGTGACAATTTATTAAAGAAGACAAAGATGGAAATAGTGTATTGGATGCCTGTTTGGGTGTCTTTTTTAATGGCAGTAGGCAAATTTAGATCATTAAAGACAAGTTCATCCACATGTTTTTCCACGAGTTGGTCACTATGTGGTGAAAAAGGTGAATTAAGAGAGGAAAATGGTTCAACATCTATTATGGGATCCAATGATTGGACTTGTTACTACTCAGACAAGACAACTTCCTTCTTGAATAGATAAGTTGGGTGAAAGGGTAGAAAAGAGGTCACAGGTAAGTGAAGATTTGGTAGATCTAACAAAATAAGACTTATATTCTAACAAAGTCTTCCTTTGAATATAAGTTTTAGGTTAGAAGGGTTAGTTTTCCCCAAAAGTAAAATATATGGATGTAAAGAATGTTATGGAAGATGGATGATTACTTCTATATCCTTTCTTTGTTAGGGAGTAGATAAAGATACACATTAGGGCTCTAGGATCTAGCTTGCTATAATTTTGTTACGGATATGAACATATGAGACACCCAAACATTTTTAGAAGCGTGTTGGTTGAAATCGTTGAAGTCAACTAAAAAATGTGAGAGAAAAACTACTGGGGATTGATGATCTAGAACCTTAGAAGGCATTTTCTTTATCAAATTTGTTGTTGTTAAAACAACTTCCCCTTAGTAGGACTTAGGCGCATTATTTTAGAATAGTAAGCCTCTTATGACTTCAACCATACACTTTTTTTTTTTTTTTCTTTTTGCAACCTCATTTTGTTGTGGGGTATTAATGCAAGAAGATTGATGAAGAAAATGTGAAAGGTCATGATTAAATTATTCCCTCTTACTTTTTGACTTAATAACTTTTATTCTCACTCCAAATTGATTTTTCAATCATTTTGTGACATATAAAGCCTTGTTTGGTAACTGTTTTTGAAAAACTAGTTTTTAAGAACAATTTTTAAAAATTATTACCTAATGTTTTGTAAAATAAAAGTTTGTTTGAGAATTTAAAATTATTTTTTTACCTGTTTTTAATATTTTTAAATATGTTTTAAAAATAATTTCTATGTCTATAGCTTTATTTTTAATCATTATATATGTTTGTATAATTATTCTTTAAAACAGCTCTAAAAAAATAACTAAAAACAACTAAAATAAGTTATCTGAAAACATCATGTTTTTTGTTTTCATATAATAGAAAACAGAAAACAGTTTGTGATTGTTAAACGTATTTTTCAGTTTTTTTATTCTAAAAAACAGAAAATTGTTATTAAAAATAATTTCCAAATAGGACCTAAGGAATTCATTACTCACATCAAACTTATTTTTTAGTAGATAAAGCCAAGTTACCTTAATACAATTATCTATGAAAGATACAAATCATCTAAAATTAGAAATATTTAGAATTCTAGAAGGACCCAATGCATTGATATGAATTAATGTGATGGATGAAATGAGTTTTTATTATTTACTAGAAACAAGGTTCAGTGGTGTCTAGGCTGTCTAGCCAAATCATAGACTTGACAATGGAATGCAGTGACATCTGAGTTTTCAAACAAGGGAGGAAAAATTTGTTTTAGAAAAAAGAAAGGGTTATGTCCTAATTTTCAATGACACATTCACATCAGGTCCTTATTGGATGAAAGTTTTTGAGAGAGGTTGGAGAGTGGTAACCTGTCATTGTTTCCACAACAAGCTACAGGAATGAATATTTAACGAGATCTAAATAATTATATTGGATAATCTTTTAACTTAAAAAAGAATATTCTTAGGAAATAATTACCTTTCAAATATCAAATTCACAATCATTATTTATTGTAACCGTCATATTTTAATGGTCATTATATATGAATATATGCTTGTATGGATGTATGTTCTATGACAAAAAAGAAGAAGGATCATTTGTCTTCATCTTCTATGGGGCCTAGGCCATGTACATATGGCAATGTTTTATTTGCAAGAAATTTATTTTTTGTGCCATCTTTTACTATCCATGGTTTAAATTAATGTAAAGAACATATAACAGAATTTAAAACTGTAACAGTTTATACTATTTTTCTTTTTTCTTAATATTTTCTATGATTTAGACAGAACTTAGATCATACACATGAACAGTAAACAGTTGTGTTTGAAATTTGATGACTGATGGAATGAGTAGAATCTTTAGTCATCACCACATGTATTGAAAAATCTTATGCCTAGTATGAAACTTGTAGATGATAACTTAATCCTGACTTATAAGATGTGACTGCATATAAGTATACCACTGATGCAAACAAAACCTTCTTATACAGTAGTATTTATATGATCATTCTTAGGTGCAGAATTGACTCAATTATATGCATCAAAAAATTTATCCTCATAAAAATCAAAGTTCACTCTTTTTCAGGATTTTAATTCCTCTTTCCCACTTGCTACTGCATGTGATTCATCTTCATTGGTATTTATATTCTCATTCATCAACATAGTATTGCATATTAAAAATACTTATATAATATTTGTATTGAATTACAAAGGAGATATATACTCCAAACCTGCAGCAAATTGGAGCATGCAACGGTGGCATGCATTCCTATCAACACTCCATAATATCTAACAACTCCATTCAAACTCCAAATGCTCAAGAAGAGCATTTTGTTATTATATGTTTCACACACACACATATATATATATATGGTTAAGTAGAACACTTTGCTGTTGCTCCATGTACACTCTAGCAGTGGGCAGCATTAGGGAATTTGCACTTTTTTGGAAGTTGCAATGCAAGGTTGGGGTCAATTCCCATGGAAGGCAGCAGTTTGGAGTTTCGGTAGGAGCAGAGGCAGTGCATATCGGCGTGGGAAAGCGCTGAGCAGCACGCGGCCGAAGGTGGAGCAGGGTTTGGAGGAGAAACCGCTGGCTTGCATGCCATCAGACCCTCCCCGGACATGTTGCATATGGTCTGGGCATTGCTGCTGGCCAAAGATGCCAACACTAGAGCCACTATTGCAAGCTTCCCGAATGCCTCCATCACTCCAGATCAGTACTACAATATACAGATCACTCTCTCTTTTGTTTCTCTTCTTTTGCTGGTGGTATTGAGAAGTGGGTCTGTGCTTATAAAGGGAGAAAATGACGGGAAGGCGTTGAAGTATAGTGAGATTGGTGAGGAAAGAGATAACATTGTGCAATCCGTGACTGAATATTGGGATGCACGATGCCCACAGTGTGGTGTCACGGGCAGTGCACTAGTGGTGTGGAGAAGTCTTTGTTGTCTTTGTTTTGTCCGTCTTCTTTGTCTCAACTATTGGAATATATCTATATGATTTTTGTGATGAAATTAGATAGGTGTGCTATAGCCATCATGATTGAGTACTTCATTTCTAATTAATGGTTTAAGAATTTTAGAACCACACATATCTAGATAGATGTGTTATAGCCATCATGGTATTAGGTTAGTAATTTTTCCTTGTTAAACACATTTAGAGCATGTTTGATAGTGATTTTAGAAAGTATTTTTTCAATCCTCTTTAACACTTAAATTTTTTTTTCGTTCAAGCATTAGAAATGTTAGAAATGTTTTTTAAAATCACTATCAAATGTACTTTTAATTAGAGGATAAACTAAGTTAATGTCAATCAAGCTTAACTATAGATCAAACCTTGTTTGAGATTAATTATATTTGGTTTACAATTTAAACTTGTGTATTAGTGAACATGGAGTCTTGTTGTAATTAAGTTTTAACAATGAGAATATGACGTGCTAAATTTAATTTGATACGAAACCTTGAAAGTCAAGGTAGTTGGGCTTAAAATTATATATTAAAAAGCTTGGGTGGGTGACAGCCCTAGAGTATGTCATCTCATGCATTCTCTACACATTATGTAAGGGGTTGTCTGGCTTCATTTGTAGCCCTCAAAACCTACTGGAAATGGTGGGATTTAGAAAGAAAGAGAACTAGAGAGATAAAATAAAGAAATCAAGGTGAGGAGAAAAGGTTGGATGAAAGGAATATTATATGGGATATTTTCTAATTTTATATGTGATTGTAATTAATTTTTTTATAGAATAAGAAAAGTTAGTGGAATATTTTTATAAATATTTTAGATCACGAGGAGAAAAAGTTATGAGTTAGAGAGAGAGATGAGATAGAGATGTGAGGAAGGCGAGAGACACTTGATTGAACGAGAGAGCTCAGTAGGGTGTAGATGTGAAGAAAAGTTAAGAGACACTTAATGAAACAAATTGACTTATGGTTCAAGGTGGAGATACAAAAGGATCTAATAGTTGTATCTATTTTTTTTGTCCTCTATAATATTTTTTATCATGTAATGGAATGTTGTCTCATATGTGGAGGTAGATATGATTGGCCAAACCATGTACCTTTTGTGTAGTTTGCTTTATTTTTGCATTCTTCTTTTAATATGTTTACATTAACGTTTACATTGACACAACAAAATGGTTATTTAAAGTTAATAATCTATGAATTATCCCTCAAAATTGATTCCAAGATGCTAAAATTATGCTTTTCTTAATTAGATTTAATTAGGGTTTATTAGGATGGTTATGCACAAAGATTTTATTAAGCCGCTTTTAAGGAAGAATAAACATCTTTATTTTGTTTAGTTTTCTTTAATTTTTATAGTTTAAAGATGAGTTTTGAAATAGTGATAAAAGGTTTGGTGAATTATATATGCATCATACGGGGTGTATATAATATGTATTAATTGAGTTTTTAAGATGTTTTGTTTGTACATAAAAAATTATGAAACACATGTTAAATTAATTGAGACACGTATAAATTAATTAGGGGGAGATTGTAGTAATAATTTGAATCAAAACTTTATAGTTGCATTGCATAAGTAGGAAATAAAAACTTGTTATTTGTGTTCCATAGTAGTTTATTATTATAACTAATGGTGGTAGATTTACATAGGTAGGAGATTTTATCTCAATCTATTTGTACCTTCGTTTCATTTTCCTAGATTATGTGCTAGAGTTTATATATTACATATGATCTTGTGAGGTATTTCAAATGTGCCATGATATCCTTGTTGCATTTACAATTAGTCCAAGAAATTCCTTCCATTAGTGGGAACTTATGGGACAAGTCACCACCTTCTAACAATTTTATGATTATTGTGTTGTGAGGGTAAGCAAAGTATGTCCAAGTAGTCTTAGTATTGGTTGGTTTGAGGTGGTCTGAAAATAAAAATCATTCTTTATTATCAATAAAGCTTGTTATGTGTTCAGGTCGGCTTTGTGAAGGTGGTTTGTTTACATGGCAAGCGATGTCGTATTTAACTCTGGTGAATAATATCCAAAAGATGAATTAGAATGTGGAGAGTTATCTATGAGTAGCTGTAGATATTATTTATGGTTATATGGGACCATGAGTCCTTCGTTGAAAATCCTTATAAGATATTCAAGAACACTTTGTTGTAGTTGTACGGAGTTTTTCTCACCTTTGGTTTTATTCCTAGGGACATTGGGTTATTCCTACCTTTGGGTTATAATCCTAAAAGACGTGTTTAGCTATTGTTATAATTTTCTAAAAGGTAAATAGATTGGTTCTAACATTTGGTATGAGTCTTAATTGATATAGGATATGGCTATTGTTGGTTGGAAGTCCTATAATTTATCATTCTTTGTGATAAAGTATTATCTCGAAAGCAGGGTAATGGAATTTTCCTTGACAGGAATTCTTAGGTTATTTATATGTAAGAGAATGGATGGGGTAAAGCATAGATTGGGCCACTTACTATTTTTATTCTTGTTGAGATTATTGCATGTTTGCTAATGATTAAAAAATTGAAATTCATGTTATTATATGTTTGTCATAGTTTGATTTATTTTTTAAGGATATACATGGAATGAGCATAGATTTTTTTACTAAGTTGTGGACTCACCCTATTCTTTTTATAAATAGATGCAAGTAAAAAAGATATTAGCCGAGGAAGATACTTAAGCATTGCGTGTGGTATTGACTTGATATTGTTTCGTTTATGTTGAGATTTTTTTGAGGCTTTTGACTTTGTATTGAAAGGATGAATAAGCTATTTAGGGGATGGGATGCAATATTTTTGTAACTTGAAATTTTGGTATTCCTAATGAAGACTAGGAACATAGGATGCATAACTCGTTGTAAAATTGTTTTTGGCTTGTAAGATATTAAATAGTGTTGTTATGTATGATATATTAGCAAGTCTTGATCTTAAAGTAGGTTTCACATTTATGCATCATATGTCCTTAAATTCCATATACATTAAGGTGAGACTCATCACATCTTGATCAACATTAAATTTTCGACTGACTAGTTGAATCCACTACTATAGAGGATTAATTAATGAGTTTAGGATTGGATCGTGACAATACACTTCATACAAAACCTATGATTAAGAAAACAATTGAAAAGAAATAGGAACTTTCAAATGTGCTTGTTACATATAACATACCTTAATGGCATTCGTATAAAAAACAATCAAACTTAACATTGTTCCACTAAAATGCAATCAATAGTGTAATGGTTACTAGTTGTGAGGTCTCCTTGGTTGATGTTTTGCTCTTCTTTGCACTAGTTGTTATTGGGATGACTCTATTAGTTGGGCTGCCAGGATAACTATCCATGTTGGCTGGGCTATTAGGATATCTTTGCTTGGTTGTTACTTTGATTCTTCTTAGTTGGGTTAACTTGCATATCCATGCTCTTACTCTTATTGCCTCCTTCCCCTTCTTGTTCTTGGTTTTTTATGCTTCCATGTTCTATTGATGTGTGCAAATTGGTCACACAAGTAATGTTCATGTGACAACCTAGATCTTGTATGTTCCATCGATAGGTCATAAAGTCATACTAAGCCTATGCTCCACATGAATCCATATGATTTCCACTAATCAATCAACAACTATAATTAGGAGATCAAAATAACAAGATCAACAACTCCTAGCCTATGCTCAACATGATCAATTTTTTGTATCCGTCTACTACTTCAAAACAAACACTTATTATTTTCTTTAGCTATCTTCAATCACAACCATCTTTGAAATGACAAGAGTTTGAGGGAGGATTTGAAGCATCTAAGCTAGGGGTAAATAATGGAAATTTTGGCTTAGAATGCCAACAGATAAAAACTCTCACAATCTCCTCCTTTGGCAATTCTAGAACAAACCTTTTATAACATAAATAAGTATAAGTATGCATGCCTTAACCCACTCTCATACAAGGCACACACACTCAAAACTTACAAACTAGGAATTACATAATCTACAACCAAAACTCAACAAATAAAACAATCAGTAGCACCTAAGAGCAATTATCCAACAATAGGAACCTATAGAAATCTTTCCCCATTTTTATCCTAAAAAGAGATAAAGAGAAGAAAGAAATATTTTCAAAAACCTAAAAATATATTGCCAATAGGCATAAATAGTGAACCAATAAAAAGAGAGAATATTCAAATAGACTGACGATGCTCAAATAGAAATTAAATATCCATGTAAACATATATACGAAAAGCATCCTCCTTTTAACCCCTACCATGGGATTAGACAATTATATACAAGTAGAAGCTTTGCCAAACAACCTTTTAAAGGTATCAAAGAACCAAGATTAAGCACCAAATTGCAAGAAAAAAATAACATCCAAGCTAGGCCAATGCCAACACTATAAACTGCCTCTAAGAATAGCAAACCTAAATCAAGGCTTGCAATAGACAAAAATAGTAGTTGTAACTTATGGAATGAGAAAAGGTCAAACATGTCCAAATGCAAGAAAATCCAAACTAGATAACTAGTGCACTAGTGGAAGCAAGAGGAGATCAAGGACTTTTACCAATTGAAAATGATAGGACATGAACACTTTTCAGCTAAAATTTGGAGCTAGCAATGGAAGAAAGGCTTGAGACACTGAATATGATGAGTGGTGGACTGAATGTATGACCACGAAGGGAAAAGAAAAGAACTAGAAGATGGAGTAAATTTTAGGGATCAAAATGGTTTAGGGATGTTTTAAAAGGAGTTCATAATTTTTAAGTTTTTTATTTTCTTTTAAATAGGTATTTTTTTAATCTTTCATTAAAACAAAATTCAAAAGAGAATTTAAGATAAGTGTCAATGATCAAGAAGGATTGATCACCCATTCGATTAAGGAAAATGGATTTTAGTTTTCTCATAATACAATCAATGGATCATCATTTTGATAATACAAGATTAGTTCCCAGTTTTGCTTGAAAAATAGTTGATCAATACAGTCAATTGAATACACCACAAAAAATAGTTTGTGATTTTACTTGAAAAATATTTCACTGATACTGTGGATTGAGCATTGTTTTGATCACATCAATCAACTCAATTTTCCATGAAAAATAGGTGGTCAATACAGTTGATTGATCACTACGTCAAAAATCAACTAAACTAAGTTAAAAAACTATGCAACCTCTAGAAAGAACAATCAAGATGAAAAAAACCATAGAATGTGCCCAAATAAAGATTGAAATAAAAACAATCAAGTAGAAACTTAGAACTCCTTAACATTTGGTTATCTAGATGCATAATGATAAAAAATACAAGTCATGGGGCATGTGAGGTATCATGTGTTGATTGAACAATGATAATTTTGGCATTGCCCTTGTTGACATATGCAACTTGTGTCTTTTTTGATGCCATATATATAGCGAAAGAAATGAGATGCAAAGATGTCCCACTAGGTATGCTAGAAATGTATATGTACAAATTTTGGGAGTCCGGCAAAAATATGTAAAACTATGTGTATATATAAAAATTATTTATATTGAAATATTAATGGACGTACAATTTCCTTGATAATATTCTTTACAAAATAGTATTTTCCTTTGATTTGGTCACTTTGACCACAATTCAAAGAACGGAAATGACATTGTTTTCTTAGAGTTAAAGATCAATTGATGACTTAGAGTGGCTTGTTCTAGAATGACTTTATTGAATGGTGAAGACATGTATGTGGTATTTCCGTGATTTCTAAGACTTGTTAGAATTTGTAAAGCCTTTTTCTCTTTGTGAAGTTTTTTTTCTCATGTGAAATTGTTTTCCCCATACTCTCTATTGAAGGGAGTCTCTATTATTTATAGGTGAAGTTAGGGAATCAAATTTGAAGTTCCTAAGATTTTATTGCTTAATTCAAAGAATTTGGTTTCATAATTTTAGCACTTGTCTCCTTCAATTAGGAAATTCACCAACAAGATAATATTTATAATTCTTTTTTTACTTCAATTGAAGAATTTATTTCCTTTGTTTGAGTAATTTGCCAACAAGAGAATATTTATTTCTAATTTTTTTTTTACTTCAATTGTTTAATTTGATTTTGTTTTATAAGACTTAATTTTGTACTATTCCAAATTTTACACGTGTCATCTTTTGTATGCTTCGATCACTAAGACTCGTCTCTTGTTAAGACCAAATTTTGTTAAATTAAGGAGTCATAATTTTGATCAATTTAATGATAATTTAATCCACCAATTTTTTTATATTTACAACTCTATTTTGACTTATATAAGAAGTCATTTTATATTCAATAAAAGTTATATAATATTAATATTGTCTTTTAAAAATTGCAACTTAGTTTTAGCTAAAGCCCAAAAATAGGAAACTATCCCAAATGAGACTTAGGAAAGTTAATTAGCAATAGTAAAGCTTTTGAATTAAGAAAATCTTTGGAATGTTGGAATAAGATTGAAAAAGGGACATTCATTATTTCTAGATTTTAATTATTTGTTAAAAATACAAAAAAAAAAAAATTATTCTTATGGAAACCAAAATTCATTTTTATCAACGTTCTACTAATTTATCCCGTTTACATGACATTATGATTCATTTCTATTTTCATTCATATTCCTATTACTATCTCCATGTGCCAAAAGAAATAATGTGAATGCAAGGATAAGAGAGATTAAAGTTGTTACCCTTGGCCAAATGCTCTAATAAGACATGGGTATAAGAATTAATATTGAAAAAAAAAATAGCAATAAAGGGATAGGGATATTTAAGTTAGAAAAATTTTAGGACATCATATTGATATGTAATTTATTTAATGACTTAAATTAAGTTATTAAGTCACTTTAAGTTAATTTATCAAATTAACAATAGCATAAATAAAATATTTTTATGTTATGAAAAATATTTACTTTTACTACTAAGCTAAATTGAGCACTTTATTTATTTTTACTCCTTTTTTGCTCCTTTGAGATATAGTGGATATTTAATAAATCAATTTAATGACTTAATTTAAGTCATTAAGTAGATTAAGTATGTTTAATAAAAATAACTTAATACGACAACTTAAAATAAAAAATAATTTTAAGTATTATGTTAAAATAGTTAATTTATTCTTAATGTCAAATTTCATTTACCTCATTTATCCATGTTTAATAAAACATATTTTACAACTATAATTCTATATTTACAATTCATCTTTAATAATAAATATTTTTATCGTTATCTCATGTCTCTACAATACTTTAAACACGAACAAATAAATTTATTACTTAAGATTGGTAAAAATATAAACATTAGCCAAAATTGATGAGGGTAAATATGTCCACTTAAATATTTAAAATAAAATTTAAGTTAATTTTATCGAACAATCTTGATAAGTAATAAGTTTTAAGTCAACAACTTAAAAATAATTTAACTCAAAATCAACTTAAATCATTAAGTAATAGACGTTGAGTTTTACTCAACACCCTAAAAAATTTTAAATCATGTTCCTAAATTCTTAGCTCCGTCGCTATGTCTATGACAAAAATGACAGTTTCTTAACACATGAAACATGCATTCAATCACATTGCTACTCGTGGGTGCTACCTTCAATCGGGGCACATGAGATGCTGAAATGTGGGTAGAGCAGGACATGTGTTAATGGTTGGTTAGGTTTCGCTTGCTGTTTCATTCAAAACCACATGCTTCATTCCCTTATGCAGGCAAATATCAATTTCCTTTTGGGTCTAGAGGTTGGTGGTTGGTACCCATGATCATGATTTGGGCTTCCAATGACTTAGCTAATTTTTATTTTAATAGATTTTACTTTTACTTAAGTTTAAAAAGAATTTAATTTTATTAAATATTAAATTATTTGTATTTATTAAAATTTTCATATTATTAAGAGTTAAATGATTTATTTTCATTAATTTATTTATTTTAAAAAAAATAAATGGTCTTTAACCTCACAAAAATAATTATTTCTTTATTTTTTTAATAATTAAGATAAAGATAATATAAAGCTAAAGATTTTAAAAATAGAAATTTAATATATTTTTTAATACCCTAAAATACTTAAAAAAAAAAAAAAAACCAAACAAACAAACAATGCCTCTTTACTTTTCCAAATATTTCCTTCCCCGGCCAATACATCACAATAATGATAAGATGAAGCTGTTGAGACAAATTTATGAGCTGGGGAAAGCTAGAAAAGGTATGAGATGTGGCCATTGGCCATGGAAAGTACACATCACCATGTGCAATTGTCCTACAGCCAGAGCACCAAAACAAGGCCCAAGTCTTGGTTGTGCTTGAATGTTGAGGGGAAGAAAGCAACCTAAAGCACTAAAGGCTGTGGACCATATTGCCTTCCTGAGTTGATGCCGTAGTATTTGACAAACAAAGGCCGCCTACTTTCGTAATGCGTGCAGGTTCGATGCCCACGCTGCTCTAGAAGAAACTTTTGAGAATGGCGTGTGGAGTCATCTCATCTAAAGATGGCCAAAAAAACCGGGATGTGTCCAGGGCGGGTACAGAGAATAATAACGAGGCTTAAAGCAGGGATGAGGAGGGGAGCCTTTCCCTGGCATGTGCTGGTCCACCCCATTTACATCTTTACCTTACAAATCTATTCAAATTTGAAGTCATTTAAGGAACGGGAGAATCAAGTCCGTCCAAGTAGTTAAAAATCAATATCAAAACAATAGCTTCATATGAAATAGTGATTGAAATTAGGATTTTTATTCCTCTCTTCCATGTGACACTTGTTCTCATTATATCCCTATGCACTAAATTCATTTTAAGAATTGTTGGGAATGGGGGGTAGTTGAGACTTGAGAGTTTTTGGGATACCACACACCCCTCGAGTCCTAGAAAATGCCCACAAACCAACCCCTATTTCTCTACTTTTGCCTCTCTTTTTCATTCTTCACAATCTTCTCAAATCTAGTTTTCTCAGCCTGTGAAAAACAGCCCTAGATGCCGCCATATATTGAGCTTAAAACCAGTCGGAAGAGCCTAAAACATTTTCATGGGTGGAACCCATATGTGGGCTTGCCCAAAATTTCATTAATCCATTATTAAATTTATAAAGCTACAAAGAGTGCTCCTTACCATAAGAGAATAAGTACATAAGCATTTCATCATCATCTAGCTTATATGCTAAAAAAATAAAGTTAAGGTCTCCCTCGAGGGAATGGATCTTTATGTTTAATCTATGATTGGACATTGCACCATTTTGGACCCTCAAATGTGATCCACTCTGAGGCCCCTTCTTTCAAGATGCTCTCATAAATCCAAAATCTCTAAAAGTATTGCAACATCGGAAGGAAGAAAGAAATGAATATAAATAAAAGATACAGAGGATTCTTGTTTATAAACTGGAAGATGACAATCTTTCTATGAAATAATTCATCGAAAAAAGGAAAGAAAAAGCTCTGTTTTTCTTATTCGAAGATCAGTATGGCTAGTTTCTTCGTAGTTTCAATTGATTATTCAACCAAGGAGATCCTCAGTAACCTTGTCTCTTGGAAAGCATTGTGGATACAAAATCATCCATGGCTTTCAAAGAAGACCCTCCCTCTCTCATTGCATCTCTTATCTTCTCTCCAATCTCAGTTGCCTTCTTCTTCATCTCCTCGCCTTTCCCTTTACTGTCCATAACCAATTCTATAACTCTCTTCACCTCTTTCCTCTCCAGTGCGCCCTGCCTTCCTCTTGTCAACTCCACAGCCACTCCCATATCCTCCGTCAGCATTTTAGAGTTATAGCATTGCTCTGCAGCCAACGGCCACCCTATGATTGGAACTCCCACGCACAAGCTCTCCATCACTGAGTTCCATCCGCAGTGGCTGAGGAAGACCCCAGTTGATTTGTGTGACAGGATCTCCAATTGGGGTGCCCATTTGTGGACTATCAGGCCTTGGTTACTCTCAGCCATTCTCTGTTCGAAGTTTTGTGGTAACCATTCTGCTCGAAACTCACCTTCTATGTCGAAACCCACTGGAGGCCTAATCACCCAAATGAAGGGTTTCCCGCTGTCTTCCAAGCCCAAAGCTAGCTCCATCATCTGAGAAGGACTAATAGTGTTCTGTGAACCGAAGGAGATGTAAAGAACTGAACTTTGTGGATGCTTGTCCAGCCAGTCCAGGCATTTCTCGGGAGACACTCCAGACACTTTCCAGGCTCGTTGCCCGAAGATGCTTGAACCCGAAGAAAGTGAATGATTGAGCAGAGCTGGAGGGAGAAGAGGTCCTATAGTCCATACAGGAGGCTTTACATAGTTTCTAAGTATCTCCAATCCATGAGGCTCAATCTCCTCAGCTGTGTTACACAACCATCCTGAAGAGTCCAAGGAAAGCGCTATCTGAGGCTGGAAATACCTAGACCAAGCATCGGTTCCATCGGCCGCCCTCAGGTACTGATGAAGCTGAGTGATGTGGAAGCGGCAGGAATCAGGAAACCCTGGCAAAGCAAAGTAATCGGAATCTGTAGCGCGATGCGGGAGGTTCTGCCACAAAGAGATGTAGGCGGCAGTGCCATAGCCACCGCCGGTGGTGAATGTGACGTTAGAAGTGCCTAAACTCTTGGCAACTTCAGTAGCCCATCCAAAGAACACATCAGATATTATGCAAAGAGGAGGCCTGCCTTCTTTCTCAATGATCCCAGAAACGAGGCTGTGAAAAGGAGCCTGAAGAGTCTTGGAGGCGTGGAACAAATCCACTATCTGATGAAACGACAAGGCCTCAGTGTTCTCAGTGTTGGGCGGGAGGCCATGATCAGAGCTACAGAAGGGGAGCTCGGCGAGGCGGATACATGGTCGGGATGAGTCATCAGATGTGGAGATGGTGGTCCTCAGGTATTGAATATTGAGAGGGGTGTTGGCAATGGTGATGGTGAAGCCAGTTCTTTGCTGAATTTGCTTAGCTAGAGCTAGGAAAGGTATGATATGGCCCTGGGCCATGAAAGGGAGCATCACTATATGTTCCTGCTGAGAACCCATCTTGTGATTTCTCCTATGGGTGTAGCTGACGGTCCTGAGACTTGGTGTTCTATGACTCTGAAGTTTTGTACGGGTAAAGAACCTTTTTTCTGGCTCTGGTGGGTGGTGATGAAATAGAGACTAAAGGATAAATGCCGAGACATAAAAATACTAGAATATTAAGGGGCCTTCTTGAAGCATGGAAACCTATTCTTTTGTCGTGTGGTGGCGGGGAATCGGTGATAGCCGGCTTATACAATATCAGAGAGTATGTTTGGACATGAGTGCATTGATAGTGATTTCAGGAATTCCTTCTAATTTTTTTAAATATTTAAAAGTTTTCATTAAAAGAATTGATTTCAAAAACACATTTCACAGTTTTACCGTAGATGAGGAAAGGGAATAGATGTCCGATTCCTCCCTCCCCTCATTCCCATGTTTCGGGATACATTTTAGGGAGAATTATGTTTTGGGGGTAGATGGGGCCCCAAATTAATAAAAGGTCCATATAACTCTTTAAATTGAGTTGAAGGATATGAAATAGTAATGGACAAATATACCCTTAAAAAATATATATAAAATATTTTATAAAATTAAGTTAAATAAATTTTTTTTAATATTTTTTTTTTCAAAAATACTAAATTAAATAAAAGTAGTTTTCAAAAATATAAAATTAAATAATTTTTTTTTCAAAAATATTAAATTAAATAAAAGTATTTAAAAAAAAATTAAATTAAATATTTTTCAAAAATATTAAATTAAATAAAAGTATTTTTAAAAAATTAAATATTTTTTAAAAATATTAAATTAAATAAAAGTATTTTTTAAAAATATTAAATTACATAAAAGTATTTTTAAAAAATAATAAATTAAATAAAAAATATTTTTTAAATATGTTTTTTTCTCAAAATCAACAAAGGGCATTTTTGAAAATATTGAAGGATAATATCCTTCAACTCAATTTCCATACTTTCGTTGGGTCTTGGACTCAATTTGAAGGGTTATATGGACCTTTTGTTAATTTGGGGGTCCATCTAGCTCCAAAACATAATTCTCTCTAAATTTTATTAAGATAGTAATGAAAAAAAAAATAATTTCAATAAAATTCAAATCCCATTTATAAGTAAAATTTTAATTTATTGTAATTAAGTAGTATTTTGATTCATTTATCCATGAGAAAATATAAAATAGTTTGAAATTATTATTTTACCCTTGAATTTCATTCATCAAACTTCCACGTCTCGTCTCTTCTCCCATAATGAGACTATTTTTTTAGTCTTCTTATTATTTAGTAACAAAAAAAAAAAACTCTTAAAATTTATTTTTTAAACAATAAAAAAAAAAATAATTTAAACTATGTGTAAGGAAATTATTATCAATTTTTTTCTTTTTCATTCTCATTCCTATTATTACCAAACATTAGAATATAAATAAATAATCATTCTAATATTAAATTATTAGTTTTATCCAAACACTAGAAATAAAATCACTAAATTCATTTTCATTTACAAAGAAAAAAATAAAAAATATTCGTTTCCATTATCTATTCCTATGTACCAAAATAGTATTTTTATATAGTATTTCTAAAAAAATTATCTATCAAATGTTTTTTCTTAAAGAAGTATTACAAATGATTTTTTTATTTTTTAAAATCATTTTTTTTTAATTTTATTAACTTCTATTTTTTTGTTTTAAAATATTTTTTTTTGTATTAAAATATGTTTAAAAATATACTACCAAACCTTGTTAGGGATGTGAATGGGGGTTGGGAGATTCAAGATGTACTACACTTTTGGGACTTTATGCTTGAAAGAAAATAATGTGTGGTTGCAGTTGTGGTGTTGCTGAAGCTCATTAATGCCTTCACGCACTTAAAAGCTATTCTTTCGCTTATGTCCATATACAACCAATGGCGTGTTTACTTTGAATTAAGGAAAAAGGGACTCATTTTCTTAATTAGTGTTTAATTTTTTAATTGATTAAAAAAAGTAAAAATATTTGATTTTATTTTTTATTAAATTAAAAATAAACTATTAACATCTACCAATATAACTAATCGAACATATGGATAAAAAATTCATTTTAATTCTATTGATTAATATCATTAAATTATTTTTAATTAAATATTTCAATTTTTTTTATTCAATTAAAAAACAAACACCACTTTAATCTTATTCTATTCCATCCTATCTTTCCAATTTTGGAATCAAAAGATATGTTCCCAAATTAGAGAGTAGATTTTATTTTATTTTTTAATTTTTTGTTTAAAGGTAATCATTTCGAAACGTTGGGGAAAAAGTAATTTAAACTTACTCCACCCTGTCCACAAATTTAACAATATATATATTTTAATTTTTCTTCCATTAATACTTTTAGGTAAAAGGTGAAGTGTACATGCCATAAATGCAACAACAATCAATTTAATGGTTACAAATATGGAACTCAATTGGTGGGTACCATTGATAGAAGCCTTTTCAATCTATTAAAGTTTTCGACTTATTTAAAGATGGGTTGTTTGATTAAAAGGCGGTAGAAACCAATTTTGAAAATCTAATCTCCCATTATTTTTTTATTATATTATAACAAAAATGTCCTTATTTTTAAAAATCTAAAAATTGAAAGTTGTAAAATAATTACAAAATTATCTCCCCTTCTAAAAATGATATTAATTTTTTTGTTATTTAAATTTTAAAAATATATTATATATATTTATGATGTCCTTTTAATATTATAGTTTGGTCATGATTGAAGTAAATGACTAGCTAATAATCTAAAACTCCAACAACTTTCTTTAAGGACAATTTCAACCAAGGATGAAAATATTGATAATTACAGATATATCGGTCTTTTGATTTTACGGAAATATTAGAGAAATATCGGTTATAAGAATGCTTGGAAAAACTCCAAAAAATAATAAAATAAGCAAGAATATACATTTTAAAGTTATTTTGTAGGTGTAATTGATATAAATATGATCAAGAAGAAAAACATCGGTAGACAGAGATATATCGTTTCACACCGATATATCGTTAATATTTTGGCGATTTTCCCTATATTTTTATGATATTCCTCCCGTTCGATAATCTGTGCTCAAAATCATTTCGAGACCGTCTGATATATGATATATCGGTGATAAAAACCGAAATTGCAATCCATGATTTCAACTTCAAGGGGCAAAATTATTTTCTTTTTCACAAATATTTTGAGTGTATTTCATTAGTCTCAAATCTAGAAAGGGTCATTCATAAACTATTTAAAGAACCAAAAAAAAAAAAAAAAGTTCAAAAAAGGAGATTGAAGTTAATTTTTTTACTTATTTTATTTGGGAATTCAAAATTCATAAAAATTTCAAGCTCAAACTCTTGATCTTTTAATCATCATAATTTAATTACTATACTCCTAACATAATAACAATGTTATCATCATAACGATTCTATTATACAATAGTAATTAAATTATTAGAGTTTTGTGACCTGAATTCTATTTGATCTAACCCAAAAAGTTCATGATGCGACATATATAGTGAAGAAAAATAATGAGATTTTTTGGGGGTCTATAGTGGTAGCGGAAGGATCGGGCCAATATATATATATGCGATGATGTATAGGATTTATGATTATGATGTTTATGCCTATATATATACGATGATGTATAGGATTTAGGGTTATGATATTTATGCCTATGCAATAGTTACTCGCATCTCTCATCTCTTGTATTAATTTTTGACATACTGAATTTTCTTCTTCTTTGTTCGTGGTTTTTCCCATCTAAGGTTTTCCACGTAAAATTGTGTATTGTTATTATGTTTAATTTCTTATTACCTATTCTTGTTCTTTCATAACATAATTCTTATATGATGATGATGATCGAATTGATCGGGTTTGGTTGGATTTGGATCACTAAAACCAAACCACCTGTAATACTAAATTAATCATTGGTTTGCCATCTTCACAAACCTAAATAATTGGCAATTGATAGGAAAAAAGCAATTGACTACCTACAACGAATTCTCGGTAATCTTAATTTTTGTTGTTGAAATAATTCAATGCAATAAACCATCCTTGGCCTACCAAAATATACAGTTTTTCCTTCCAAGTTCAATATAGCCAAGTGTTTTAAAAAATCAGTATTTCAGACAAAAGCAAAAATGCTACATCAATCTAACAGCTCCTTCAAAATAATTTTCAAGATAAATGTCCTAGATTTGTCCTTTGGAGAACAGAATCAGAGCTATTACAGTCCAGTTCAATTCATTCACTGATATTTCAAGCAGACAACAATATCATTGAATTGTTAACTATACACATTATATATAGAATAACAATTCAGTTCAATTTATTCACAGATAAAAAGGTTAAATGTTTTCATTATGGAAGATTAGGACACATAGCTACAGATTGCCCTAGTCCAAAAAATGCTAAGAAAGCAATGCAAGTGACTTAGAGTGATTCTGAGTAGAGTGAAAGTGAATCTTCAAACTCAAGAGAAGCAAGAATGATCAAAATGATGACTTTATTGCTTTTGTTGCATCAATTAATTTCGATTTTGATCCTATGATTGATATAAAGTCTAATGATGATTCTAAATGTTCGTTTGATAGTATACATGATGCTTATGAAGCCCTACTTGAATGAAGTCTAAAATTCAAGGTTGAAAATGTGAAATACAAAAGAAAAAATGAAAAAGAAAAATAGGGCTTCAGAGATAAATAATTTGAATGAATCCCTTAGATTGGAAAATTCCAACCTTCTCAAAGAAATTACAACATTTATATATAAGATGAAAAGATGAAAAAAGAACTTATATTGTAAAAAGAAAAAGACACCCAAATGTTGAATTGTTGAACAATTTGATAAATTCATGTATGTCTTTTGATGATAAAAGAGGTCTATGATGTCTTGATCAGTCAACTAATCATACTAATGCAAAGCATAACTTTGTTAAGGCTAAATAGGGAATTCTTATTGTCTAATACCCAATAGGTTCATTTACACAAGCTCGTTTTGTCATAAGATTGGTTATACTAATGATAGGTGTCATATTAGAAAGTTTGAAGAGTTCCATGGGCAAAATTAGCAAGCTTGTAGTTGAGTTTAAAGCATCGAGAGACAAAATCTTATTTAATAGAAAAAAAAGAAAAACTGTTCAATGGGTTGCAAAAGCTCACACCAAGCTAAATATAGTATGAATATTCATGATTTCCATCTTGGTAATCAAATTCATCTTTTAGGGTCCTTAAACTAGGCAAAATTGATTTAGGAAAGATGACCAAGTTAAGCTTTAGAGTAAAGGCTTTGCCATGTCAAAAGTCATTCCCTTAGATTCTTTTAAGACTTTGTTTCTTAGGAAATAATTAGGAGTTTTCTCTTCTTCATAGCACATTTTGTTTCATAGTCTAAGGTCTTGTCTTAGTATTGTATTTTTATTCCCAGTGTTATGTCTATTTTAGTCCTTAGAGTTTTTCTAGTTATGTTTTCTTTATAGAACTTCGTTGTTAGTATGCTATTCTTAACTTGATTGAGTCTAGATCATGAATTTATGGGAAGTGTTCTTGGTTATTTCTTGGAGCAATGTCATATGCTTGATCCAAGATGATTGATTGAGGGGAATCATTCTTTTAGGTTCTAGGTTCATTACATTTCATGCTTATATTTTGGTGAAAATTGTTGATTACTTAATTAATTATTATTTTCTTAAATGGTTTAAGTTATTTTTTTTTTATTTTGTTATTCTTTGAAAAGTTCATCCTTATATCAATTATACTTGGGGATCACTTTTAATTTTTTTTTTTTAAAAAAAAAACTAAAAACGAAGTAAATAGGGAATTTGATTTGGTTATGCTATAAGATCTTCTATTAATCTTAATGAAAAAGAGATTTCAAATTCAAGGATTCATAACATCATGCTTATTTCAATATAACTTGCCATATCATATTTGATATAGTTCAAAACTTAGATTTGAAGTGAAAAAGGTTACCTTAGTTAAATTAATATTACATATCCATAAACTAAGAGTGAAAGCCATCAAGATACTTGGGAAAACCCCTTTGTGGAATGGCTAAATATTCATCAAAGATAATTTTTTATATTTATGATTAAAGTTCTCTACCTTCAAAATCAATAAAAATAAAAATAATCAATTAATGGGGAATAATTAAATTTATGCTTTCAATATCAACACATCATCATGTTAAACAGAAATCTAGTCGAACTATTTTCAAATTGAATGAGTTTTTAATTGATTTAAAAACAAACATGATCTAGCTAATTAACAAATTGAATTTATAAATTGAATTACTTTATTCAAACATTAGGCAAACGACCTTGATATTAACTATTTTAGTTGATATTATTTTTTGTTATATCTTATTGGTTGTTGAAAAGTTTTATAGTCTAATTTGTCATTAATTTGCTTTTCTAAATAGTTTTTGCAAAGAATTTAGATAATCTAAATTCAATTTCGTGAGTTGTACTTGGGTTATTTGTGATAATTATAATATGTTAATCTTCGACAATATTTTGAGAGTTATTGACATAAGAATTAACATCTTTTGTGTCTATATGTTTTCTTTGGACTTGTAGATGAATTTTGCGGAATTTTATATCAAGGAGGACATTTTGGGCTATCCAAGGACATCTCAAGCATTTAAAAAGCTTGAAGAATGTGTGAAAAAGGACTAAAAGTAAGGAAGCCTTTCAAACCCTACTTAAGTTGCATCAAACACCCACACCTTTCCTCATCTATAAATGCATATTTTCATTCTTTCTGCATACATTGGTCTTTCTTGCTTTCTTTACTCATCTTTGTCATTTTTATGACAAAATAAGGAAAATGATTGATGTGTAAAAATGATTACGATGGATATTTATTATTTATTTACATTCTTGATGATATTATGATCATGTTGATTTATTTTGATGATTGACATTTGATGTTGATACATGATTATTTATTATTTGGATTATAACAATTACCTTTATCACATAGTATATGGTTTATAAAGTTTTTCCACGTAGTGTTCTTTGTGGGCATTTTTGTTTAAGAATGTGCATGCAAGTCGTGGGTTTTCAGGACTTTTCAAAATTCATTGCGTAATAATTGAAGATTATAGTTTAGGATGTTTGGTTTAGACTTGAAAATTATTGAGTGACATTTTAACTTTATTTGAGAATATTGAGAGGTTTATGTAAATTATTTTCTCTCAAAATTATTGAAGGGGAAGATTATTAGTGTACTAGATCGACAAACTATTTTAGGTTGACAATTAATTTTGTTCCATACATTCTTGGATTCTAACCTATATACATCTCAAGTTTTACATTGGCCTTGAAGACTTGAAATCATAGTATATTCATTAACAACATAGATTATGTAAGTGTTATTGAGTTACTAAGATAATGACATAATTATGGCATATAGTGGAGTAATGTTTAAGTTGGGCAAGAAAATTGAATTTGAAAAAAAAAAAAATCTTTCTCAATCTTTCTAAACTTCTCTATGCTAGCAAATCCATTTTTGTGAAGATTTAATTCCAAATTAGTATAGATTTGAAAATCTTTTCAAAATTCACCAAGTTTTGAAATCATTTTTATAAAGATTTGTTCCTAAAATTTGCTCAATCTATTTGAGCTATTATCTTATAAATATATTTATTGGTTGTGCTATATAGCAACCTTGCACCCAAGAGTTTATTGTCATTATCCTTGCACATTTTCACACGATCAAACTCAAATCTTATTTGAATTTGCTCATGATGGTTGATTGTGCCCCTTCAAGTTGTTTAGACATTCACTAAGAAGGAAGAGTTGTGTTATGCATGCGAGAACAAGTGTAGATTGTGACAATGTAATTCTCAAGGATAATAATGACTTACAGGTAAATCTATGTACTCAATCTTTTTATATATATTTCATGGATTTAAGTTTATGGTTTATATCTTCGTGGGGTCTTTGAGAAGCTTAATGAAGGTCCATGATTAGAAGTTTATGGATTAATTCATTGTTAATATCCTAATCAAATAACTTATAAAAATTAAAAATTTATTTATTTTTGGCTAATATATAATTGAGGATTATCACCGCCTCTGGCCAGTTCCATGATACTTAATCTCAAACTTTCACATTCATCACAAAGCTAATTATATCCTCAAAAAATTTATAAAGTTTGTTGGAATTTTTATATAGGTGAAAGGAAATTAGGACACATCTTTCCCTAATGGATACTACATATTTCAAATGATGTCTCTAGTATAAGTGAATGAAAATTAGGATACATATTTTCCTAATGGATACTACATATTTCAAAGGATGTGTCTAGTACTTTAAAAACACATATCTTCTAATAAGTCACTGACAAATCTATAAATAGGACTCCTATGAAATTTCTCATTCATTTTTCATTCAATTATTTATCTATACTCTCCACTCTTTCTCCTCTTTTGTCATTTAAAACATTCAAGTCCTCTTTTGCTTCAAGTTTAGTAATTTCTCATTTCGATCGAATATTTGATATTAAAGAGAGTACAAACTACTAAGTGATTCATTGTTTCTTGTGATTTAAAGTACTACTATCACAAAAAAGTTATTATTATATCATGGGAGACGATGGTTAATAGACCATAAGCACCTAAGTGAAACAAATTAGTTTTAAGGACATAGAGTCAAAATCTAGCCTCGATCAATTTTATTTGTGAGTTTCAATTTTCTATTTACTTTGTATAGATTTGAAAATCTTTTCAAAATTCATCGATTTTTCAAATCATTTTTATAAAGATTTGTTCCTAAAATTTGCTCAATCTATTTGAGCTATTATCTTATAAATATATCTATTGGTTGTGCTATATAGCAACCTTGCACCCAAGAGTTTATTGTCATTATCCTTGCACATTCCCACACAATCAAACTCAAATATTATTTGAATTTGCTCATGATGGTTGATTGTGCCCCTTCAAATTGTTTAGACATTCACTAAGAAGGAAGAGTTGCGTTATGAATGTGAGAACAAGTGTAGATTGTGACAATGTAATTCTCAGGGATAATAATGACTTATAGTTAAATCTATGTACTCAATCTTTATATATATATTTCATGGATTTAAGTTTATGGTTTATATCTTCGTGGGGTCTCTAAGAAGGTTTATGAAGGTCCATGATTAGAAGTTTATGGATTAATTCATTGTTAATATCCTAATCAAATAACTTATAAAGATTAAAAATTTATTTAATTTATGCTAATATATAATTGAGGATTATCACCGCCTCTGGGCAGTTCCATGATACTTAATCTCAAACTTTTACATTCATCATTAAGCTAAATATATCCTCAAAAAATTTATAAAGTTTGTTGGAATTTTTATATAGGTGAATGGAAATTAGGACACATTTTTCCCTAATGGATACTACTTATTTCAAATGATGTGTCTGATATAGGTGAATGGAAATTAGGATACATATTTTCCTAATGCATACTACATATTTCAAAGGATGTGTTTAGTATTTTAAAGGCACATCTCTTCTAATAAGTCACCAACAAATCTATAAAGAGGGAGTCCCATGAAATTTCTCATTCATTTTTTATTTAATTATTTATCTATTCTCTCCCCTCTTTCTCCTCTTTTGTCATTTAAAACATTCAAGTCCTCTTTTGTTTCACGTTTAGTAATTTCTAATTTCTACCAAATATTTAATATTCAAGAGAGTAGAAATTACTAAGTGATTCATTGTTTCTTATGATTTAAAGTGCTACTATCACAAAAAAGTTAGCATTATATCATGGGAGACGATTGTTAATAAACCATAAGCACCTAAGTGAGACAAATTCATTTTTAGGACATAGAGTCAAAATCTAACCTCAATGAATCTCATTTGTCAGTTTCAATTTTCTATTTGCTTTATGTTATTTATATATTTATTGTCTACACTTATTATCCATATATTTTTCGGTGATTTGGATAACAAAGTTAAGGTCTCTCTCAAGGGAATAAACCTTTACATTTAATATATGATTGAGAATTGTAAAAAACGCCTATTGCTCTAAATACACTAGAGCTTGAGGAATATATGTCACCATTTTGGACCCTCAAAGGATTCACTTTGAGCCCCATCTTTCGAGATGCTCTCATAATCTCTAAAATATCGCCCAACCGAACCAAGAAGAAATGAACATAAATAAAAAGATAAAGAGGATTCTAGTTTGTAAAATGAAAGATGACCATCTTTCTATGGAATATTTTAGCCAAAAAGAAAGAAAGAAAGAAACTCTGTTTCTCTTATTCTAAAATAAGTAAGTTTATTCATAGTTATTCAACCAAGAAGATCCTCAGTAGCCTTGTCTCTTGGAAAGCATTGTGGAGACAAAATCATCCATTGCTTTCAGAGAAGACCCTTCCTCTCTCATTGCATCTCTTATCTTCTCTCCAATCTCTGCTGCTTTCTTCTTCATCTCCTCTGCTTTCCCTTTACTGTCCATAACCAACTCTATTACTCTCTTCACCTCCTTCCTCACCACTGCACCCTGCAGTCCTCTTGTCAACTCCACAGCCACTCCCATGTCCTCCACCAGCATTTTGGAGTTATAGCATTGCTCTGCAGCCAACGGCCACGCTATTATTGGAACTCCCACACAGAGGCTTTCCATCACTGAGTTCCATCCGCAGTGGCTGAGGAAGACCCCAGTTGATTTGTGTGATAGGATCTCCAATTGGGGTGCCCAGTTGTGGACAATCAGGCCTTGGTTTCTATCAGCCATTCGCTGTTCGAACTTTTCTGGTAACCATTCTGCTCGAAACTCACCTTTTATGTCGAAACCAACTGGAGGCCTAATCACCCAGATGAAGGGTTTCCCGCTGTCCTCCAAGCCCATGGCTAGCTCCATCATCTGAGACGGACTAATAGTGTTCTGTGAACCGAAGGAGATGTAAAGAACTGAACTTTGTGGATGTTTGTCCAGCCATTCCAGGCATTTCTCAGGAGACACTCCAGGCACTTTCCAGGCTCGTTGCCCGAAGATGCTACCCGAGGAAGGTGAATGATTGAGCAGAGCTGGAGGGAGAAGAGGTCCTATGGTCCACACAGGAAGCTTTACATAGTTTCTAAATATCTCCAGGCCTTGAGGCTCAATCTCCTCAGCTGTGTTACACAACCACCCTGAAGACTTTAAAGAATTTGCTAGCATAGGCTGGAAATACCTAGACCAAACATCGGTTCCGTCAGCCACTCTCAGGTACTGATGAAGCTGAGTGATGTGGAAGCGGCAGGAATCAGGAAACCCTGGCACCGCAAAGTAATCAGATTCTGTGGCGCGATGTGGGAGGTTCTGCCACAAAGACATGTAGGCTGCAGTGCCATAGGCGCCACCGGTGGTGAATGTGACATTGGCAGTGCCTAAACTCTTGGCAACTTCCGTGGCCCATCCAAAGAACACATCAGATATTATGCAAAGAGGAGGCCTGCCTTCTTTCTCAATGATCCCAGAAACAAGGCTGTGAAAAGGAGCTTGGAGAGAATTGGAGGCGTGGAAAAAGGTCACAAACTGTTGAAGAGACAAGGATTCAGTGTTCTCAGTGTGGGGCGGGAGGCCATGATCAGAGCCGCAGAATGGAAGTTCGGCGAGGCGGATACTCGGTTGGGATGAGTCATTTGATGTTGTGGAGAGGGTGGTTCTGAGGTGTTGGACATTGAGAGGGGTGTTGGCAATGGTGATGGTGAAGCCAGTTCTTTGCTGAATTTGCTTAGCTAGATGTCACAAGCTGACCCAAATGAGCCTCCCCATAGCCTTATATAGGGCCAGGAAGCTTCTGGAGACTCCTAGAATGGGAAGAGTGTGGAAGGTTCTAGAGAAGTCTGGAAAAGTCCACACAATTCTACACTATGGTGGAAGGCACAAGAGGAGTCCGGGGCTTTCTAGAGAAGTCTAGAAGACTCTTGTATATACTTGTATATAGGCTTGTAACTAGAATGATGTAGGACATTCTAGAATAGTCTTGAAATGTAAGGAACCCTCCAAGGTTCCAGAGAGTTCCATTGGTGCCTATAAATAGGTGAGGGCCTCATTTGGCCAAGGCACCAAGCAAGTGAGCATCCAAGCACTTGTAAAGGCTTCCTTGAGATAATAAAGCTTCCATTCTTTAAGAAGTTGCCTACCAAGCTTCTTAAGCTTTTGAGTCGCAAGTGTCTTAGCCGAGCAAGCTAAGCATTGGGGAGCAAGGCTGACTTAGCAAGATCAAGCGTCTTGGCTTGTCTAAGTGCCGCACGAGCTTAGTGAACGACTAAGTCCGTGACAAGTGGTATCAGAGCGCGGTTACAAGGTGGGCATACCAAAGGAAGCATGTCGGGCTCTAACGTGGAGGAGACTAGCGAGCAAACCCGTGGACGGGAGATAGAGCGGGCTGCACGAGGCCGAGGTAGGAAGGATAAGTCTCATGACGCCTTAGCCAACATGGAGGCAAGGCTAGCCAAGGTGGAGCTAGCCATGGCGGACACCCGGGAAGGGGTGGACTTGATTGAGCAAGGCATGGAGAAGGGATTAGAGGATCTAAGGGAACAGATCCAAGACCTTCGCGAGGGAGTGCTAGGCTCACAAGTTCAGCCGGTGTCACATGAGGAGTTCATGTCCTTCCAAGACAAGGTCATGACCATGTTCGCTAGTGTGGAGTCAAGGATGGAGGCCTTGGCTGCACGCATGGATACCCGAGACCAAGAGATCCGACAAGAGCTGGCCATCTACAAGACTGCGGTGTCAGCACGCGTCATGGCCACTCATGAGGCACCAAGGGTGGAGGTGCCCAAGCCACACACGTTCAGTGGCAAGAGGGATGCCAAGGAACTGGATAATTTCTTGTGGCACATGGAACGTTACTTTGAGGCCATTGCATTGACGGATGAAGCCACTAAGGTACGCACCGCGACCCTCTACCTCACCGATAATGCTACTCTATGGTGGCGTCGACGGTTTGCCGACATAGAGAGAGGGACATGCACCATAGACACATGGGATGCCTTCAAGAGAGAAATCAAGAGGCAATTCTATCCCGAAGATGTGGCTTATCTAGCAAGGAAGAGTTTGAAGCGTCTCAAGCACACGGGCTCGATCCGTGAGTATGTCAAAGAATTCTCTACTCTTATGCTTGAGATACCTAACATGGCTGAGGAGGAGCTGCTGTTCAACTTTATGGACAACTTGCAAAGCTGGGCCGAGCAAGAGTTGAGGAGACGTGGTGTCCAAGACCTAGCCACGGCCATGGCAGTAGCCGAGTCCTTAGTGGATTATAGAAGGGGAGACTCCTCCAAGCCCAAGCCACCATCCAAGGGTAACCCGGCCAAAGGTGGGGGAGACAAGAGGTCGCAGGGCCACACTCCTAAGGAAGGATCGAGCAAGGGCCCTAGTGGCAAGGATGGCAAAGGCAAGGACAAGCGGAAGGAGTTCAAGCCCAGGACCAATTGCTTCTTGTGCGATGGTCCGCACTGGGCACGGGACTGCCCTAAGAGGAAGGCTTTAAATGCTATGATCGAGGAGAAGGAGCAGGAAGACGATGCTAAGATGGGATCGTTGCAGCTCCTAAATGCCCTTAAGGCCAAGCCGACGCCTAAGACGCCTCAAAGCAAAGGGCTGATGTACGTGGAGGCCCTTGTGAATGGTAAGGCCACCAAGGCCCTGGTGGACACAGGTGCCACTCACAACTTTGTCTCGGAGGATGAGGCAAAAAGGTTGGAGCTCCAAGCATCCAAAGAAGGAGGATGGCTCAAGGCAGTCAATTCAGCCGCCAAGCCATCGCAGGGAGTAGCTCGCGGGGTGACTATGCACATTGGCTCGTGGGAAGGAAGGGTCGACTTCACAGTGGCACCCATGGACGACTTCAAGATGGTGCTAGGAATGGATTTCCTACAGAAGGTCAAGGCCGTGCCACTACCTTTCCTACGCTCAATGGCTATCCTAGAGGAGGAGAAGCCGTGCATGGTCCCTACAGTCACTGAAGGTACGCTCAAGACCCCTATGCTATCTGCTATGCAAGTAAAGAAGGGGTTAAAGAGGGAAGAGGTGACCTACCTCGCCACCTTAAAGGAAGAGAAGGATGATGGGTCGGGAGAACCCATTCCTAAGGAAATCGAGGGGGTCCTTGATGAGTTCAAGGACGTGATGCCGCCCGAGTTGCCTAAGAGACTTCCTCCTAGAAGAGAGGAAGATCACAAGATTGAGTTGGAGCCAGGAGCCAAGCCCCCTGCTATGGGGCCATATAGGATGGCACCACCTGAGTTGGAGGAGCTAAGGAGACAACTCAAGGAGTTGCTAGATGCGGGGTTCATCCAACCGTCCAAGGCTCCCTATGGCGCGCCGGTCCTATTTCAGAAGAAGCATGATGGGTCCCTACGAATGTGCATAGATTACCGGGCACTCAATAAGGTGACGGTGAAGAACAAGTATCCCATCCCTCTCATTGCTGACTTGTTCGATCAACTTGGAAGGGCCAGGTACTTCACGAAGCTGGACTTAAGGTCGGGCTACTACCAAGTCAGGATTGCGGAGGGAGATGAGCCGAAGACTACATGTGTGACCAGGTATGGCTCATATGAGTTCTTAGTGATGCCTTTCGGACTCACCAATGCCCCAGCAACGTTCTGCACCCTCATGAACAAGATCTTCCACCCATACTTGGACAAGTTCGTGGTGGTGTACTTGGATGACATAGTCATCTATAGTAACACTCTAAAGGAGCACAAAGAACACTTGAGGAAGGTCTTTAAGATCTTGAGGCAGAACGAGCTATACGTAAAGAAGGAGAAATGTTCGTTTGCTAAGGAGGAAGTGAGCTTCCTTGGGCATCGCATCAGAGATGGCAAGCTGATGATGGATAATAGCAAGGTGAAGGCCATCCAAGAATGGGATCCACCAACCAAGGTACCTCAACTCAGATCTTTCCTTGGTCTAGTTAATTATTACCGGCGGTTCATAAAGGGTTATTCGGCAAGGGCTGCCCCACTCACTGATCTCCTTAAGAAGAATAAGGCATGGGAATGGGATGAAAGGTGCCAACAAGCCTTTGAGGACTTGAAGAAGGCTGTGACTGAGGAGCCAGTGTTGGCACTACCCGACCACACCAAGGTCTTTGAGGTACACACAGATGCTTCAGACTTCGCTATTGGGGGAGTCCTTATGCAAGAGAGGCACCCAATCGCATTTGAGAGTCGCAAGCTAAACGACGCAGAGAGGCGTTACACGGTGCAAGAAAAAGAGATGACTGCTATCGTCCACTGCTTGCGCACCTGGAGGCACTATCTACTAGGGTCTCACTTCATAGTGAAGACCGACAATGTGGCCACTAGCTACTTCCAAACACAGAAGAAGCTGAGTCCTAAACAAGCTAGGTGGCAAGACTTCCTGGCTGAGTTCGACTATACGCTGGAGTATAAGCCAGGAAGTGCTAACCATGTGGCCGACGCCCTAAGTCGCAAAGCCGAGCTAGCGTCCATGACGAGTCAGCCCCAAGGAGATATAGTGGATCTTCTAAGGGAGGGACTGCAACATGATCCAGTGGCTAAAAGCCTTATCGCCCTGGCTCATGAAGGAAAGACTAAGCGATTTTGGGTGGAGGACGGCCTACTCTATACCAAAGGGAGACGACTCTACGTGCCTAAGTGGGGGAACATAAGGAGGAACCTGATTAAGGAGTGCCACGACACCAAGTGGGCTGGGCACCCTGGGCAACGACGCACTAGGGCACTACTCGAGTCGGCGTACTATTGGCCTCAAATACGGGATGAGGTTGAGGCCTATGTGAGGACTTGTCTTGTGTGCCAACAAGACAAGGTGGAGCAGCGACAACCTAGAGGCCTGTTAGAGCCACTACCTATAGCAGAGCGCCCATGGGACAGCGTCACCATGGACTTCATCATCGGGCTACCCAAGTCAGAGGACAATGGGTCTATCATAGTGGTGGTAGACAGGTTCTCTAAGTACGCAACCTTCATAGCAGCCCCGACTGACTGCACGGCAGAAGAGACGGCAAGGCTATTCCTAAAGCACGTAGTCAAGTATTGGGGGTTGCCTAAGTTCATCATCAGTGATCGCGACCCACGCTTCACTGGGAAGTTTTGGACGGAACTCTTCAAGCTTATGGGTTCGGAGCTTCACTTCTCCACAAGCTTTCACCCACAGACAGATGGACAGACTGAGAGGGTGAACGCCTTATTGGAGCTCTACCTAAGGCACTTCGTGAGTGCCAACCAGAAGGATTGGGCTAAGCTGCTAGATGTAGCCCAGTTCTCATACAACCTACAAAGGAGTGAGGCGACCAACAAGAGTCCGTTCGAGCTAGCTACGGGACAGCAACCGTTAACTCCTCACACCCTAACAATTGGCTACACGGGGAGAAGTCCAGCGGCTTTCAAGTTCGCAAAAGGGTGGCACGAGCAAGCTGATATAGCACGCTCATACTTGGACAAGGCCGCTAAGAAAATGAAGAAGTGGGCTGACAAGAAGCGACGACACACGGAGTATAAGGTCGGAGACATGGTGCTTGTCAAGCTCCTTCCTCAACAATTCAAGTCCCTAAGGCCGGTGCACAAGGGCCTTGTGAGGAGGTATGAAGGACCCTTCCCCATACTTGGGAAGGTCGGCAAGGTGTCCTATAGAGTCGAGCTGCCCCCGAGGTTGAAGATTCATCCTGTCTTCCATGCCAGCTATTTGAAGCCCTATCATGAAGACAAGGATAATCCAAGCCGAGGGTTGTCCAAGAGGGCACCTACAGCGGTTGTGACCTCCTATGATAAGGAGGTAGAACTCATCCTCGCAGACCGGGTCATCAGGAGACGAGGGGTACCTCCTGCTACAGAATACTTAGTGAAATGGAAAGGACTACCAGAAAGTGAGGCTAGCTGGGAGCCAGCAGAGGCACTATGGCAGTTCCAGGAACAGATCGAGCGGTTCCGGGCAGAAGGCGCGACGAGGACGTCTGCGGCATAGGTGGGGGAGAGTGTCACAAGCTGACCCAAATGAGCCTCCCCATAGCCTTATATAGGGCCAGGAAGCTTCTGGAGACTCCTAGAATGGGAAGAGTGTGGAAGGTTCTAGAGAAGTCTGGAAAAGTCCACACAATTCTACACTATGGTGGAAGGCACAAGAGGAGTCCGGGGCTTTCTAGAGAAGTCTAGAAGACTCTTGTATATACTTGTATATAGGCTTGTAACTAGAATGATGTAGGACATTCTAGAATAGTCTTGAAATGTAAGGAACCCTCCAAGGTTCCAGAGAGTTCCATTGGTGCCTATAAATAGGTGAGGGCCTCATTTGGCCAAGGCACCAAGCAAGTGAGCATCCAAGCACTTGTAAAGGCTTCCTTGAGATAATAAAGCTTCCATTCTTTAAGAAGTTGCCTACCAAGCTTCTTAAGCTTTTGAGTCGCAAGTGTCTTAGCCGAGCAAGCTAAGCATTGGGGAGCAAGGCTGACTTAGCAAGATCAAGCGTCTTGGCTTGTCTAAGTGCCGCACGAGCTTAGTGAACGACTAAGTCCGTGACATAGAGCTAGGAAAGGTATGATATGGCCTTGGGCCATGAAAGGGAGCATCACTATATGCTCATGTTGAGAACCCATCTCCTGATTTCTCCTATGGATGTGACTGAGTCCTCAGACTTGGTATATATTCTATGGCTATGGGGCTTTGTATAGGTAAAGAACCCTTTTTCTGGTGGCGGTGATACAATAGAGACTAACGGGTAAATGCTGAGACATATACTAAAAAACTTTTGGAGCTTGAAGCATGGAAACCTATTCTTTTGTTGTGGAGGTGGTGGTGAATCAGTGATGGCTAGGTAGCATAGATAAGGTTAGACAGTAGGTCTGGACATGAAACACGCTTCTTCTTGATACTTTGTAATGGAAAGAAACCTTTCGGCGTGGTTGGAATGGTGGGGATGGCTCAGGGATTAGGGAGTGGCTTTGGATATTAATGCCTTCACGGTCACTAGTACTCCAACTAACTTTTGCTCGGTGGTATGATAACGAACCTCATTTATTTTTATACCAAAAATACCCTGATGAATCATTTTTACATCAAAAAAGCCCTTGATCAATAATTTTTGGGATTGATCGATTAAAAATGATGAAAACATTTCAAATTTGTAAAACTAATCTTCTTCATTTTTGAACTTGAAGAGTAACCAATTTTTAACATAAATACCCTTCAATATTTTCATTATTTACATGTTTGTTTTAAAAGAAAAAAAAAATATAAGAGCATTTTTATCAAAAATTGATATTTTTTAGGTTAAAAAAAGATGAAGAGTTAGTTTTTCAAAGTGGGCAAGATTTCATCCCTTTTAATCGATTATCCCTCATTTTTATACCAAAAACATCATCAATATATTACTCCTCCGTATTTTTCTACCAAGTAGAATGTTGATAGTCCTACCTTGGAAATGGACTTCTCTAGAAGGAAAGTAGTTCAGTGTCAATAAATCTTTTGTAGAGAGGGGGTTGCTAGCTATAGGTAGTGTGTGGTCTTTAATTTGATCTAAAAGTTACTGAGAGCAATAAATCTTTTGCAGAGATGGGGTTGCTAGCTATAGGTAGTGTGTGGTCTTTAATTTGAACTAAAAGTTACTGAGAGCTCCAGTCAAAAGAAAACAATAATTCTTAGTGAATGAGATCAATTTGCTTTGATTTTTTTTAATGTTGTATTGATTTATCAAACTCAAACACTTCTTTTTTGGTAGGGAGATACAACATGAGAAGAGCATTGGTTGTGATTTCATCCTGTATGTACTGTTAGTCAATTTTGATATGTTTTACGTGTCTATGAAAAAGTGACACATTCTTCTCATCGTGGTGTTATTTTCAACACACTGCAATATTATTACATTTTTCATAAAAGAGTAATACATTTTTTCTAAAAGTTGTGTCAATCTTCAATACGCACAAATTTTAATTTTTAATAAAATTAAAAGAAAATTAATATAAAATATTAAATACTTTTTTATGAAAAATATATTCTATTTTTTTATTTTATATAAATAAAAAATAAAAAACTTTAACGAAGAAAAATGTTAACACCATAACTAAGTTTTTATTTTCTTTAAGGTTATGTTTGGTTCCAGAAAGTACAAAGGAAAGAAAAAAAATGTTAAGGGAAATGATTTTCTCATGTTTGATTGTCCTATAAAATATTCTAAAGAAAATTAAATATAATTAAAATTAATTAGAAACTTATACACTTTAAAATTATTTAATCTTTATATTGATGAGTTAAAATAAATAAAATGAGTTTGAAGTAGCAAACAAAAATAACTTATCATCTTTAACTCCATTTTTAATTTTCCTTTACTTTTTCTTTCCTTTTACTTTTCCTCTCTATTTTCTTTCCTTTTCATTTTCCCTCAAATTTTCCGAGAACCAAACATAGAATTAAAAATATGAAACATTTTAATCAAGAAAAAAGTTAAAACTATGATCAAGTTAAATTCATAAGTAAAAAGACAAAACCGTAATCATTCTGTTACGACCATTGGTTTTTTTTTTTTTCTTCTCACACCCGGATAGCTGGCGATGGCATTGTCGGGCTTGATAGTTTCAAGGACTACTATGATCCGTCTTTGAAATGTGTCCGACAAACTCTTCTTGAGTGTACAGGTGTGTCTGGAAGCTATTTGAGGTAGTTGCATTTTCCCATGTAATGCATTTGGCTGCTCAGGCTAGTGTTTGGTGTGCTATGGATGTTGAAATCTGTGTAACAATTAATGGCGAAAAATAGAAAATTGAGAAAGAAGAACACAAAGATTTAACGTGGTTCGGCTAATTGCTTACATCCACGGGAACAGGGAAAGAGGATTTTCACTATGTTCAAATTAGGGTTACATAAAATGGTATTTATATTAACCATTAGGAATGAAAATTCCAAAAACACCCCTGAACCACCCCCCAACCTATTGTTCGCCCCACAACAAATATGAGCCACATACTACAACAATCTCCACCTTGGAAAATATTCACTCCCCCCTTAGGAGACTAGAAATATAGCTTATAACTCCACCTGGGACAATAGGTTGGGGTATCTCCCATCTAGCAACTAGAGACATTAATCAAGTTTAAGCAATGCTTGAAATTTTCTGTGGTAACAGGCTTTGTTAACATGTCTGTTGCGTTCTCAGATGTGTGAACCTTCTCAAGTAACAGTTCACCAGAATAGACCAATTCCCTGATCTTATGAAATCTCATATCTATGTGTTTGGTCCTTGCATGATACAACTGGTTCTTTGCCAAATAAATGGCAACTCTGATTGTCACAATATAATTGAACTCCACCTTGCTAAATACCCAACTCCTTAACCAAACCTATAAGCCATAATGATTCCTTTGTAGCCTCAGCTATTGCCATATATTCTGACTCAGTAGTAAATAGTGCAACTAAAGACTGTACCATAGACTTCCAACAAATAGGTCCCCCACCAAGGGTGAATACATAACCTGTGGTAGACCTCCTGTCGTCCAAGTCACCTGCATAGTCTGCATCAACATATCCTCTAATTGAAGGATCACTTTGTTGTTTGCTGAACATGATGCCATAGTATGTAGTACCCCTTAAGTATCTAAAAATCCACTTG
Source organism: Vitis vinifera (assembly GCF_030704535.1). Lineage (NCBI taxonomy): Eukaryota > Viridiplantae > Streptophyta > Magnoliopsida > Vitales > Vitaceae > Vitis > Vitis vinifera. The sequence continues at coordinate 21,845,076 of NC_081809.1, forward strand.
ATTGCATCCCAATGCATTCTTCCCGGATTTGATAGAAACTTGCTCACCACACTAACAGTATGCGCCAAATCTGGTCTTATACAAACCATAGCATACATAAAGCATCCCACTGCACTTGCATATGGAACCTTTGACATGTCTTTTACTTCATCATCTGTCTTTGGACATTGATTAGTAGACAACCTAAAATGATTTGCCAAAGGTGTACTTACTGGTTTTGCATCATCCATGTTGAACCTCTCAAACACTCTCTTAACATAGCTATACTGAGATAACCATAATCTCCTTGAAGCTCTATCTCTGTGAATCTCCATTCCAATAATCTTTTTGGCTGCATCTAATTCCTTCATGTCAAACTCCTTACTCAACAAGGACTTCAACTTATTGACCTCAACCATACTCTTTGCAGCAATTAACATGTCATCCACATAGAGTAATAGAAAAATAAATGATGAATCATCATCTAGGCTCTTTACATAAACAAAACAATCATACTCACATCTCTTGTAGCCAATCCTGATAATGTAGGAGTCAAAACACTTGTACCACTGCCTTGGAGACTGCTTCAACCCATAAAGTGATTTCCTCAATTTACAGACCAAGTGTTCTTGTCCAGGTTGAATAAACCCTTCTGGTTGTACCATATAGACCAACTCCTCCAAATCACCATGAAGAAAAGTTGTCTCTACATCCATTTGTTCTAGTTGCATGTCAAAATGTGCTACCAAACCCAACACTGTCCTGATGGAAGTGTGCCTGACCATGGGGGAGAAGATCTCATCATAGTCAACCCCTTTCCTCTGTGAGTAACCTTTTGCTACTAAACGAGCTTTGAACTTTTCACCTTCTTTTTCTGAAATTGCTTCTTTCTTCTTGTACACCCATTTGCATCCTATTGCTCTCTTCCCCTCTGGAGGCTCCACCAAATCCCATGTTTGGTTCTTATGTAAAAACTGAATCTCCTCCACCATAGCTCCCATCCATCTACTTTTCTCTTGGTTGTGTATTGCCTCTTGAAAGGTAATAGGATCCTTGCTACTAGTAATCAATGCATAAGAAACCAAATCTTCAAAACCATACCTGGTAGGTGGCTTAATAGTGCGTCTGGGTTTGTCTATGGCTATACTATGATGTTGTTGATCTTCTGAACTAGACTTCCTTGCATTTCGAGCATGATCCTCTATATCATGGGTCTCTAATTCCACCTGTATCAACTGCTCATTACTGCTGCAACTTTTTGGTTCTTGTTTCTCTCATTTCTGAGTACACTATAACATGGGTTTCTCATCAAAAACCACATCTCTACTAATCACCACCTTATTTGCCTTTGGATCCCAGAGCTTGAATTCTTTCACCCCTTTCTTATACCCCAGAAAGATACACTGTTTGGACTTCGCATCAAGCTTTGATCTCTCCTCATTAGGAATGTGCACATAAGCTGGGCACCCAAATACTCTCAAACCAAATTAATCTATCGGACTGACTGTCCATACCTCATCTGCTACTTTCCCATCTAATGCTGCTCTGGGTGACCTGTTGATCAAGTAACATGCCATGTTCACTGCTTTTGCCCAAAATTTCTTTTCAAGGCCTGCATTCAATTTGAGACACTGAGCTCTTTCAGCTATTGTTCTGTTCATCCTTTCTGCTATACCATTTTGTTGTGGTGTCTTGCGTACTGTGAAGTGTCTCTTAATCCCATGAACTTTGAATTTGTATACACAGTACCATTATCTGACCTGAGACATTTAGCTTTCTCCCTGTCTAGTTTTCTACTTTAGCTTTCCACAACTTGAACTTGGCAAACATTTCTGACTTGTGCCGCATGAAGTACACCCAAACCTTTCATGAATAATTGTTAATAAAACTCACAAAATACATACTTCCTCCCAAAGATGCTACCATTACTGGTCCCCAAACGTCTGTATGAACATAGTCAAGAACCCTCTTTGTCTTGTGTGTGGCTGTCTTGAATTGCACTTTATTCTGTTTTCCAAAAATACAATACTTGCAGAAATCAAATTTACATGTTTTAATACCCTTCAAAAGATTTCTCTTGTGAAGCTCCATCATCCCACGCTCACCCATATGCCCTAACCGCATATGCCACAAAACTGTACTGTTTGACTCAGACTCTATGGTTGCAACTCCCCCTACAATTGTGGTATCCAACAATTTATAAATATTTCCTAGTAGTTTTTGCCCTTTCATCAGTCTTATTTAGTATAAGGTGGTAATTTAAAGGTTCAGGGTGGTGTTGAGGCTTGCAAAGTAGCATGCACATGTGGATGTGACCTCAAATAGCTCCATGGAAAATGGATTCATCAGTTGTATTGCTTGCCAGTGTGGGCTTTAGGCTAATTATTATTAGAATGCTTAATATATCTTATAAGCTCAAATCTTAAAAATTAAAGCTTTTAGGAAAAGTTATTCAATATGATATTAGAGCCTCATTTGATGGAATTCAAACCTTGCACACCTATTCATTCAATTCATCAAACCCCAAAAAAGGTTACTTAAGGAAAAGTATTATATACTATTTGAAATATATTATAGATCCAAATCCTAGATATATACCTATTGGAATTGAATTGAGTATCACATTTTTCCATGTTATCCATCCATATTATTTTTGAATTTTTAATTTGAGAAAAGTTTAAAATCTTAATTTTATTTTATTTTATAAAAATTAATTAGGTCTATTTGTGGGTACTCGAGTGTGAACTGTCTGGATGAACTCTTTGGGTAGTATGGCACCCAGCTAAGCATGCCTCCTCGAGCAGTGCCTACCTGTACAGTTGATCATGAATGAGTCTGTTAAGCCTTCAACAAGGTAACCTAGCAGTTGTTACATGTCACGAATGAATGACCATTATTAACAACCATTGATTGAGTGTCATGCATTAAATGTACAATAAAAGACCAATCATGAAAACAAGAGGAATGTTATGGATGTCCGCTTATAAAAGCAACCTCATAGCTAGAAGAGAGGTACACAATTTAATCCCTAAGAAAACTCTACCAGAAAAATCCTCTTAAGCTAACTAAGCCATCGGAGGGTCTACTTGGATTTGCCAAACACACTTTTTTTCTTGCAGGTCTATCCAGCACAGAAGTGCTAGACGTTGCATAGAGGGAGAAATGTTGTTTAAGTAAATGCACAATAAAAAGGTAGTCATGCAAGCAAGAGGAACGTTATGGATGTCCACTTATAAAAGCAATCTCATAGCTAGAAGAGAGGTATGCAATCTAATCCTAAAGAAAATTCTACCAAAAAATCCTCTCAAGCTAACTTAGCCATTGAGGGGTCTGCCTAGATTTGTCAGACAAACCTTTTTCTAGATTTGTCAGACAACCCTTGAAAACCCAAGGGTTGGCATATATGCCCTAGTGGTTGAAATAATAAAAGAATAACTAAAGGCCTTATGCAAGACAATAGTTAGACTTTTGTATGTAGAACTACAAATGATGTTAACATAATATATTGGACAAGGGCCTTCAAGACAAAACATAAAGAACATGTTATATATAGAAGAAAGGTTTAAAGCTCAATTAGGGGCTAAAGGCATCACCCAAGTCCTTGGTTTGTAGTATGATGAAATCTTTAATGTAGTTGTTAAACCTACCACTATAAAGTTGATGCTTTCAATTGCAATTAGTTCAAATTGACCAATAGAGTTGGTTGACATAAAAAAAAAAAAAAAAAGCTATCCTTTATGGAAAATTAAGAGAAAAAGGTCCATGTACTATCCATCAGGTTTTTCTATTCTAAAGTTTCCAACTTATGTTTGTTTACTTAATAAATATCTTTACGATTAAAACAAGTCTGATATTATAAATTATCACGATATTTGTTAACCTTGGGATTTTTTGTAACAAGGCAAATTCATCACTCTTTGTTTAAATTAAGAGATTGATATTACTTCAGATATATGTGGATGACGTGATTATTTTGGAAACTAATGTTAACTACGTCCAAGTACTTATCAACAAATTAAGTCAAGAACTTGCTCTTAAAGATTTGCAAACTTTGTACTATTTTATGGGTAGATTGTTTGTCACTCAAGCTTCTTTCATTAAGTAGAAGAAAAATTTTTAGCTTCTAATTTAACTTAAATTAATTTTATTTTCTAGTATCATCCAATAAGGAGGTAGGGACTTCATTGTTTTAAAAAGACATTTTTTGTTTTTTCATTTTCTCACGGTGAGTTGGTTGGGTTGATGAGTAATCGAGCCCAACCCAACCCAAAATCTAACCCAAGGTACTCAACTTAAGCCCAATCCAACCTCATTTTTCTAAACTCGGGTTGAGTTAAGGTTAGATTTGAGTTGATTGGGTTAAATTTAGGTTGATTGTGTTGATTAAGTTGTATAATCCAAAATCCATTTTATATATATGTTTAAAAAAAAACTTTTTTAAAGTATTTATATGAAAATTTAAATAGTTAATAGGACAAAATTTCAAAATAGCAACAAAAGAATAAATATAAATTTATATCATTCTAAAAAAAAATGAAAAATGTGTGATATATTTGATTTTTTTTCTTATAAATAGAAAAAGAAAATTAATATAATTATATAAGATAATATGTATTATAAATATTATAAAAACATTAAATAAAGTTTGGATTTGATTCGCATTGTTCGAACCCTAACCCGAGTCTAGTCCAAATTAAGCTCGGATTGACAAAACCTAACCCAAGTCTAACCCGAGTATTGTGAAGAATATAATTCTTATTATTATACAATAATTTTATTAAGTCAAACCCAATAAAAAATAGAAATGGAATGAATTTCTTATTCTAACGTCTCAAACATGTACTCCTTGATTTAATCATACAACTCCAACTAAGAAGAGAGAGAAAAAGATTTAGGTTTGTTTTGATATTATTTTTAAAAATGGTTTCTATGATTTAAAATAGAAAATAATTTTCTGATTTGATAAATTTTTGTATAGTTTTTTAAGAATATGTTCTAAAAATAAACAACTCAAATATGAAGAATATTTGAAAATTTTTTCATTGTCGATCAACAATACATAATATCTTCACAAAAAATAATTCAAAAAAAGTTGTTTCGATGAAGCACCATTGCATTGTGATGGGGTGGTTCCAGCTGCTTTACCCAGCAATAGTTGCTTCAGTATGCCCTTAACTGAGGCCTAGTAAGAAGTTCAAACATTTGAAATATAAGGAAATGGAGTAATAAGGTAGAAGCTCTGCATGCAATGCTAACATTTGCAAAAAGTATAGCCTTAAATCCATCTCAAATTTGTAATTCAGCCTCCTACTCAAGGAAAGGAAGAATAAGGGTGAAAGATCATACCTAACTAACCAACCTAATAATTGGGAGACATGTCATGACTTTCTTATATCTATAAATTATGTTTGGAACTACCTACTAATTTAGATACATAGATAAAATCTCTACCCTTTTACATACTAGTTTCATATATTCCTCTGAACTAGATCCTATATAATGGTACATCATACCAAACAACCCTAATGATTGGGTAGCATATATATCATGTAATATCCCACATCGGATAGTGGAAAAAGTTCATAATACTATATAAGTATAAACTTCTCTTAATCATATAAATGCGTTTTAAATACGTAAGGGCTCCTTTGGGATTAGAGATGACAATATCTACACGATTGGGTGCGGGTTATTATAAATGGTACCAGAGCCGATCTCCAACCTTGATATGAGAATTTGTTTGACCCCATGAAGGGTGTTTGTTTATTTGGTCTCGTAATCCTATAAACACAATGAGGATGTTGTGTCACGCCCCAAGACCCACTCCAAAGGCGTGACGGTCATTTCACACTTTAAACCCGAAGGCTTACAGTGTAACTTGACCCAAACAATTATCTTGTAATTGGAAGTTACCAATTACCAAATACCTGTTCAGAGTAGCGGAAAAAAATCTAAAATCCTCAAAATTCAATTTCAAAACTAAAACATCCACTATCCAAAATCCATTGTCCAAATATTTGCAAACTTAAACAATTCAAGTACTAGAACAAATTTCAAAATCTCCAAAATTCAACTTTGATCTAACATAAAATTTGAAGGATCAATATCCAAATAACTTCCAAATACCAAAGGATCCAAATGAACATAACTAACAGTTAAACAAAATCCAACATAAAATCCTAAGTCAAATCCTAATGATGATCATTCCTCAGCCTAGCCATCACTCCTCACCCGAACTAAGAGTACCTGAAAAATTTTCAACAATTGGGAATGAGCTCACAGCCCAATAAGAAATATTAATGCAGTTCATGGATCAAATATTTTCATTTCAAATAGGAGATATCATTTTTTTTCTCATCAAATATCAGAGTTTCAAAAATACCAATATATTCAAAATTCAACCAACCATTTTCATATCAAATTCAAACACTTTCACATAAGATTCAATCAAATCCATTCAATTTTCATTACTCTGGTTATCAAATATCAAATGCCCAGTTAAGTGGGACTTTTCAAACGGATGGCTAGCCTCAAATTGTTCCTGGTGGACGGAACCAAACACTACTAATACTAGTAACCTCTAACCAAACCCCTAGAGGCTGGGGTTCAAATCAATTACATTCCCACCATGAAATGTAAATGTCAACTATTATATCCCGTTGACAGGGCCGAATAGTCAACTATTATATCCCGTTGACAAGAGCCAAATAAACCAGAGTGATGTTTTTGTTCAAGTATTCAAATTTACACAACATAATATCTCCATATTTTGTGTCATAAATAAAACAAAATATTCCAACATAATATTTAGTACAAAACAGTTTGATCCATGCATGGTAACAAAATATCATTTTCTTTTTCACAATTCAAAATAACATATAAAATAATTTAATTTTATAAATATTGCATTAACTTCCCTTACCTCAAAAGAAGTCCTTGAAAGCTTGGGAGAAAAATAATTCTGGAAAAATCTACTCTTCTCCTAATATAACATAAGAGAAATAATTATTACTATTTATCTATCATTTAACTAATCTATTCCTTATTTAAATAAAATTAATAAATTCCCAATTTGTTTCTAATAACACATTACTAATTTAATTAAATTATAATTTTATTTCATTATAAAATTCTATATATATATATATATATATATATTTTGCTAAATCTCTCATTCTATTTATTACAAAAAAAAAAGACTATTATTACTATTATCTTAATTATTAATCTAAACTAAATATTATTATTTTAATTAACCAATTCAAAAGCCACTCAACCATTACCTAGATGTCTCGGGTACACTAAACCAAAAAGTAAGTTTTTTTTTTCATCATGATTCATTATATATATATATATATATATATATATATATATATATATATATATATATATATATATATATATATATATATATATATATATATATATATATATAAAAGGCTTCCTTCCATTTGGCACACGCCCTTTTTTTTTTTTTTTCTCCTTGCTTCCAGTAGCACAGTACATGTGTACGCCCTTTTTTTTTTTTTTCCTTCCTTCCTTCCTTCCAATGCTGTGCACACGCGTTCTCTTTCTTTTTTTTTTTACATTTTCTAATCCCTTCAACCACAAATAATAATATATTTATTTACTTTTTTTTTATTTATAAAATTAACCCTAGCCTAAAATCGAAACCTTTCAAGGAAATTTTTTTTTCTTCTCATCTAATAAAACTTAAGATCTCCCAAATTCCAATAATAAAATCAAAATCTTAAAATTTTTTATTATTTTGATTTTAAAACGAATTAAAAATAAAATAAACTAACCCTAATCTAGATTTGGGTTTTCCAAAAGATATCTAATGTGTTTGAAATTAATCAATGAATCTAAAATATTAAACTAGGGGTTAGAATCTTACCTATAGAGATCTGTTCTTTAACCCTGAAATCTGACTCCAACCTACGTTCTCTGAAATTCTGCGAACAGGAACTCTATTCAGAAAAGAATAGGAAGAAATAGAATTTCTAATTTATACCTAGGGTATTTATTCGTAAAATTACACTTTTACCCCTCTTCCACTTTATTAAATTAATTAATTAACTAATTGAATTATTATTAGTAATTTCCTAAATTACCCTTAAAAAAAATACTTGGGCATTACATGTTGTGTTTGCATGAGGAGATTTATGATATCACATATTAGATAGGGGAAAAAGTTTTTGGCACTATATAAATATAGACTTTTCTTACCCCTGTAGAAGTATTTTAAAGTTGTGAGGGTCCATTGAACCCAAAACAACATGATTGCGTGTAGGTTGTTACATATCATCATCACTTTCCTAAGAGGAGTGCCAATTATATTAAGCATCAACACAAAAAATTCTCTCAACACCAAATATAGACAACTGATTATCGATCAATTTGATATCCATTTTCACCAAACAAAATCAAACATATGTGCCAAAGTTCCTTGAATGATTGAAGTTCTTTTTTTATCATATTGCATAACATACCTTAAATTTTCGTAATCAAGGAAAAAAGGATCATTTTTGGTGTACATGGATATAGATGAAAAATAGGATACTTGAAGATGAAAAGTTCCCAAGCCACTGCATAGCATGGAAAGTGAAGGCTGTCATAGTAAGGATTCCATAGCCTACTCTAACCTTGGTTGTTCACCCTCTTTGTCAAGTTGCCAACAATTTAACTAAGCTACCCAACATCTATCGTCATTATACAACTAACAATTAACAAGAAAGAAACAAATTAACAATTAATAAGCATATTAGTCAAAATGTTGCAACCCAGGACACTAGTCAAGATATTAATGTAGAAACCAAATATACTAGTCAAGATATTAAACACTCACCGAAACTATTAATTAACATAGAAATCAAGATGTCAAAACCCAAGCAAGTGATTGAATTGTTGATCTATTGCCAATATGTTTTTGATCTTTTTTATGCTTGAAAGATAAAAAATTTTAAGTGTTAAAAAAATTAGAAACACTTTCTTAAATCATTGTAAAACACATTCTTAGTCTATTAATCATAGAAAACACTAATTGATATTATAATAACATAATAACACTATGGACTCTTAGTCTATTAATCATAGAAAGCACTAATTGATATTATAATAACACAATAACACCACTCACCTTATTTATAAATCGATTTTTTTTCTTCTTTATCACTTTAAAGTGATGGATGAGGTGAAACTAGAGTCTCCACGTATAAGTTGGCATCATCTTGGAACCACCTTATAATGTTCTTTTACGTGTTTTCTTTTAGATCGCACAACACTAGTTTTTCCTTGTTGTCCAACAACAAATGTTCATTATTCAGAGTGTGTAACAAGTAACACTTGAATTCTTCATTCAAGTTATTCCTACGACTGTTATATGGGGAAGCCATCTTACTCCAAGATGTGTCAACACCATACTCTTTCATAACCCACATCTTACTTGGATCTTCAAAACCCTGTACGCAAAGGCATCCTCCTACAACCCTCAACTTAACATATACTTCTTCTTCTTCTCTCGGAATTGCTAGCTCCCGAAACTGCTCCTTTTCAAAATCAAAAGCCATGATTGTATCAAAGTCATGAATTGGATCATAAGCTACCCAATGGAGTGCCCCATGTAAAACAGTTGCACATATGTACGCAACCCTGGTGTGATGTTTTTTCCTGAATTCTTTTCCATTTATTGGATTTCAGCGAGAAAACATCCACCACGGTCTCAGTGTTAGGATCGAGCATAGAAACAACAAATATCTTGTAGTCATCGGCAAAGGAGTCATACCCAAATCCATGGCAACCAAGAAAATCCAGAACGTTAGGATTTGGTGGTAATTGATTGCATTGTCTGGTAGATGGGTTCCATAAGACAATCTTATTCGCCAAATCAGCTATACACAATAACCCATCACAGGAATCCAGAAGAACGACTTCGTATTTACATTTTCCAATATCAAATAAATAATTAAAAGCCAATGACCCACCGTCATCATCGCTAAATGCTTCACAGTACTCTTTGGTAGAGGCTCGAACTACCATGATTGTTGCCACGTTCGCTATAGTCCAAGATGCAAAACCGAGTTCTAGCTTGGGTTTGTGGTAGTCGGAGGTGACTTCTAACGAAATGGGGATGGGAAATTAATGCGCGCCAAGCTTTGCAAACGCACCTGAAACGGATCAGAGACTTGACTGGTGATCTCAAGAGTATGTTCTCCATGATGTGAAGAGGTAACTCCGCCATTGTTGTCTTCTTTGATCTTCCTAAACCTACAATCACCCTTTTCCCTTTTTAGTCCAAAAATATATTCTTTTCTAAAGATTAGAAATCCACCTAAAGAAGAAAGAAAAAAATTACTTTCCTCCAAATATTATAACTAATATAATTTCAATTTTGAAAATACTTCCACAAATTATTTTTGCTAAAAAATAGCTAAATATCTCTCTTTTATTAACACATCATGGTCAAATTAATCCTCTAATGCCACGTGATTTTACATGAACAAATTTAAGTTAAATATGGTGATAACTAATTATCATATTCGTGGACTTCGAAGATGTCAAAATTGTATTATTTTTTATTTTTTATTTTTTATAATTAATAAATAAAATATTTAGTCTAGAAATAATTACTATTTTATATTAAGCAAATAATGATTAAAAATTATTTCTCTTAATTTTATTTTTTTTTCTTGAAGATTAATTTATATCAATTGATTGTAAAATATAATATAATTTTCTGTATTTTTTTTATTCTTTTTACTAAAAAATGGTTTTCAAAATATGATTCGAAGGGTTAAATTTTAAAATAAAATAACTCTTTTTTAATTTGAAATTAATTCAAAATTAAAATTAAATATTATTCATTTTTAAAAAAGAATATAATTTTATTTTTTAAAAAAAATAAATTAAATTAAAATACAAAATGTTTTAATTTTTTTTTTCAAAATTTTAAACATTTTATCTACCATATTAACTACAATATAATTTAATTTAGGAAAAATGAATATGGTCACCAATAAAAAAAATTAAAATTTATTTATAAGAGAAAAATACAAGTCTTAAACCCTAAATTACACCATTTAATGTCTTATTAATCAAAATTTGGTCAATACTTCGACTACTTATCTTTTTCTTGGAATTAAATTCCATTCATCAAACAAAATGTCTTTTTTAAAAATTAAAAAATTATAACTTGCTTGGGTTATGATATTTTAATTAAATAACTATAATTTATCAAAATAAAAATGAAAAATATTTTCATAGTATAAAAATAATCATAAAGTTAACCTATTATTGTTTATTTTAAATTATTATTCATAAATGATTTTATTTTTTGAAACATTATAATCTTTCATCACCTACATCTCAATTGGATATTTTTTAGCTCACCGGGGTTTAGAATTCCTTTCTATGTTCAATCCTTTCTTCAAATAAAAATTTATTTACATTCTATCTTTTCCTGGTATTTTCCCCTAAAATTATAGCTCGATCATGTTTTCTAAAATTTATTTTTAAAAATTATTTTTTATTTTTTAACTTAAAAACAATTTTTTTTAAAAAAAAAAACATTGTTAAACAAGCTCATGTTTTCTTTTTATTTTTAAAAATGGGTGAAAATAACTTCTACTTATTCTCTAAATATTGTTTTCTATTTCACTTTATTTTTAAAAAATTGTTTTCACATAACCAATTGTCAAACAATGTTAAAAATTTGAAAACAATTTTCTATTTTTAAAAATAGAAAACTATGTTTAAATCCAATGGTCAAACATTGTTAAAAATTTAAAAACAATTTTCTATTTTTAAAAATAGAAAACTATGTTTAAATCACATTGTCAAATAGGCTCTATGTTTTTTATTTTGTTTTTTTTTTTTTTTTAAGTTAAGAATAAGATTTTTTTTAAAAAGAAAAGAAAAGAAAATGTGTGATTAGTTTGTCCAAAATATTGTAAATTGTAACTTGAAAAATACTTCTCTCTACACATTGTTACAAAGGGGAGGTGACAACATGATAATTTTAGACTTCTGTTTTAAAGAGAGAGAGTAACAAAAATTACTATTTAGATTTTATATTTTAAAACTATATATATATATATATATATATATATATATATATATATATATATTTTAAAAAACAGATACAAATATTTTTAAAATTTAATAATTTTTTCCATAGTAAAAGAAGTAGAAATTTATTATTTTTTTCATTTTATTTTCTATCCTCATCATTATCTACCATCTTTTCAATTTGAAAAAAATAATTAATTCTTTTTTTTTTTTTTTAAAAGAGGGTAATATTAGCATCACTCTTCTTTAACTTTTTAAGGTAGGTATACAAAGGATATTCTTTTCTCTAGCAAAGATACTAGAATCCTCAAAAAATTTTACATTCATTATTCAAAACTTGATATGGTTACAAACAACTTGTTGACGGAACCAAGCATAGAAGCCTTGTAAACAGAGGGTGCTAGCATTTTCAAAGCCCCAACACAAGTTAATTTCATGGAAGTGAAACGTATTCTTTTCTATTTAAAGGCCATAATTGGTTACGGAATAAGATTGGTACATATCTTAAAGTAATCTCCAATTGGGAAAAATATTTTATCTTACTAGGAGAAGTTCTACAAGTTATTGCGTTTTTTCTCGAATTCACTTAGGTTATATTTAGTTCCCAAAAAAATTAAGGAAATAAAAAAATATTAAATGAAATAATTCTCTCATGCTTGGTTGGCTTATGAAAAATATCAAAGAAAATCAAATAATTTTATCATATTTTGTTATCTTATGAAAAATATCAAATAAAATCAAATATAATTTAAACTAGTTAGAAATTTACGTATTTTAAAAGTATTTAATCTTTATATCAATGAGTTAAAATAAGTTAATTGAGTTTGAACTGGTAAATAAGAAGAATTTATTAATTTTAAATCTATTTTTTATTTTCTTTTACTTTTTTTTTTTTCTTCTCTATTTTCTTTCCCTTAAATTTTCTCTCAAATTTTTGGGGAACCCTTAAAATTATAGTTTAAAGATCTCTTATTGTTGTCAAAGAAAGAAACTTTATTTTTTTCAAGGAGTTGTGTTGGAATGCTAATGAAAATTTTCCCTAATTCTTGTCAGTTTAAGTTGCTCTTGTGTTGTTAATATATGCTTTAAGGGATAGATATAAAGCTCATCATCATGCACATATACATTCAGGTTATACTCTCTCTTATGATCATTTTGATATTTCTTGTGCTCTACTTCAAATCTTAGTTTCTTTCACAACTTCGCATGAGGAATGAACAAGAAAATAGAAATATGAAATAGAATCATAGAATCATCTGTGGGGTATTGTGCAGTTGAGGCAGAAACTGCATGCTTACTGTAGGAGGCTTTCAGTATTAATTCCAAGAGACATGATTTGCGTTGCAGCTTGTCCAGACCTAAAGGAAACAACAGCAGGAAAATCATTGAAAATGGGACAAGAAAAAAACACCAATTAACATGTATTAGGGAGAATTATAAGACATTAAGAGCAGCGATCTAAAAATAAAAATAGAAAATTGTTTTTAAAAATCTCTAACACTGTTTGATCACTATTTCCGAAAATAATTTTTAAAAACAAAGTGAAATAAAAAATAATTTTTAGCGAACAAGTAAAAGTTTTTACGTTGTTTTCATCATTTTTTAAAAACAAAATAAAAATATGGGCTCTATTTGATCACACATTCTGAAACTTGTTTTTAAAAACCATTTTTAAGTTAAAAAATAAAAAATAGTTTTTAGAAACAAGTTTCAAAAAACATGGTCAAACGGGCCCTAAAAAACCCATTGCAAAATTAATCCAATTTCATTATATTTTAACCACATATGAACCATATATATTAATTTTAATTGTTCCTAATACAGTTTGGTTATATCCTCTCAATTTTTAAGTTCTATTTTATGTGACAACACTTTCATTATTGTAGTATAAATTAAAATCAATATGAAATCTATAACAAGATGCCATATAGTACAAGTAAGAGACTTGTTCTCTTCCTTGATTGAGACCCACAATAAGCTACTAGGTTACATTGCATGTTCCATTATCTAAAGCCTCAATTGTTCATCAACAAAGATAAACATGGTATGTAAAGTTAAAGACAACAATACCTATATTGGAAAGATTCCCACATCAACCCATAGAAAGGATGGAATAAGGTTTTCTTATTTACCTCAGCTTGTATGCCATGTCCAAATGGGGTTGTTTCTTCATTTCAACTGTGGCTATTGGGTGAAATTAGAGTTTCCATATACAAGGTCACCCGGTACCAATAATCACTTTGAGGAGCCACAAGAGCAATATTCTCTAAAGCTTCTGTTTTGGAATTGTAAATAGCTAATTCCAGTTTATTAACCAGCACTACAATGTCACCATCCTTTGTATAATCAAATGGAACCACTTTAGTTATGGGGGAAGGTGGAAGTCTGATCAATTTAGTCCAAGAATGTTTTACTCCATACTCTTTCATTCTCCATATCTGGTGACTATCATCAACATGATGTTGGATCATGGATAGGTCTCCTCCCAAGACCCCAAGAGTTGGACAGGATCCAATACATGTTTCATCTGGAAGTGGCACTTCCATGAATTTCTCCTCCTTCAAATCAAAAGAGACAACTCTATTACCAAGATGCATGCCATCACCATCAGAAACCTTATCTGTTGCCCAATGTAGAGCTGTATTGACAAAAACACCTGAATGCTGAGAAGGATGATAAGTAGGAAATTCTTGAATTCTTCTCCAAGAATTGGTTTTCAGAGAAAAGATTTCTATCGTGGATTTGACAGGACTATAACTACCTCGAAACAACTTGTAGTCATCAGTAGAGGAGTCATAACCAAATCCATGGAGAAGATATCCATAAAAAGCCCGTCCAGAGTGGATCTCCCCAGGATATGGTAATGTCTTGTGTTCTCTGATAGATGGATTCAATAAATGAAAGGTATTGAATCCATAAACCGAACATATTATGCCATTGCATGAACCCACGAGTTGGCAACCGATCGAACAAAAACCAATACCAACACATGCATTATCATTCACCAGAGTGTAAATAGAGGTATTTAATTCAAAATCCATACATACCTTACCCTTACAATAACCCACTATTTGGCCACGCACAGAAGGAGAAACAGCATCAACAGCTCTATCAATATTAACGTAAATAGAGACCAAGAGTCTTCTATTGTCCAAGTAATTCCCTTTATCAATGGCTCGAGTCCAGTGCAATTTTGTGAACTTGGGGTCAGTGATCAAAGAGAGCCATTGCTTGCAAACACATGTGAATCGTATTAGACTCTTGACAGGTAGTCTTAAGAGAATTTCCACAATGATATCCTGGGTAAGGCCAGTCATTGATCCTCCTCTTTCTCTCTTATCAGCTTCTGTTGATCCGACTAAATGAATAATGCCATCAAGACCGGATGTAAAAGGCAACTAGTAATTAAGGGTCACACAAGAAGAGGGTTTTAAACCAATTATTTTTATATGCATGCTATTAGTATAGCCAGCCAGTTTATCTATGTGGAAGCCTATGCTTTAGAGGTTTTTAGGCTAATGGGTGGCACTTAATCCTTGTTCATTCCTGTCCCTGCTTTGATGCACGTAAAGAACAACAGCATGATTATGATCATTTCACATCACATCACATCCTGATCGAAAGGAAAAAGAAAAAGCTAACCGGTTAGCTGAGAACAAAAGAGCAGCAGAACTAATAGCAAAACAGAACATATACTAATCCTCCAGACAATAGATCCTACAAGTTTCCAAATAAATTAGGCCAAAAACTTACCTGCTCATTTCTGCAGGATCTTGTTCCACCTGAACAGTGTAAACATCATGTTAAAGCCTTTTGAAACCAGGTGGTTAATTTGATTTTCCAAATGAGAAAAGGAAACCAGAAAGATGGATTACCTTAAATCTCCAAAACCACCCAGCTAGACTAATCATTCTCTTTCTTTGATTTTCTTTCTCCTCCTGCCACCTCGATCTCTTCGTTTGGCTTTTGAGGGTTGATTCTAGTCGGGTTCCTGAGGTTCCGAGGAAGGGTGTCGGAGGTGTGTTAGAACTAACAAATCTTAAAAAGAAGCGTTTTATTAAATAAATGGTGGGTAGCCCCCATTGCCGGCTTCCATCAAAAGTGAAAACTCCTATATTTTGTCATTTCCTCCTTTTAATTATCTCCTTTTCTTTAATATTATTTCTTCTTTAATAATAATAAAATATTAGTATTATTATTATCATTATTTTGAAGTGATATTGTGAATAATTATTTCTTGTTAAAAATACTATGAACAATATTTATATTAAACATATTATCACATAAAAAATTAATTAACCATGAAAAGTCTCATGTAGATATAGATTGTAGGTGTGACCAAATGAATTTATATGACTATATAGATATAATCGCAACCAAGAAAACTCATTTTTAACTTGTGAGAAATATTAGATTTAAAGTAAATAACATCTACATAAATAAGAACAAGTTATAAAAATACTAAATTATAAGAATCAATTAGTGTCAGGACATAGATGAAAAAAAAACTAATCATCATCGTGCTTTTGGTAAATTGTTACACAACAAAAACATAATTTTTAAGAAACAAAAAACCATTTACTAAGTATTTGTCCACTAATTATATTTCTTTGAACTTTTAAAAATGACTTTAGAACTTTGTCAACCACCTAAGTCATGTTTGTTTTGATTGTTTTTTGTTTTCATTTTTAAAGAAAATAGAAATCAAAGCCAGTACCAAGATGGTATTTTTTTGGTTTTCTAGAAAATTGAGCTCAAAAAGGGAAAAAGTGAAAATAATGATTTGGTGTTTTATAAAAATCTTTTTAAGAAAATTGGAAACGATTTTCTAAATGTTAAAAACCATACAGAAAAGGAATAAAATGGTATATATATATAAAAAAAAAATTATGAGACCCATGATATAAAAAGATTACAAATATTACATACATGACAGAAATGTTAATACTGCTAGACATAGATTTGGTTAATTTTGATTTTGATGATAACAAAACAAGATTTAGATCTAATGGTTATATTTAATTGTGATAAGCAAGAAGATCATCTTAAAGTCATCAAGGAAGAAAATACATAGAGCAAAAGAGGAAATTAAGAATAGTCAAGAAAAGTTTTATCAAGTTTATTATTATGATATTTTATATAAGATAATGGATGCATTAAGTTAGGATTACATATTTTTGTTAAAACACCAAAACATTCATCCATGAGTTTTTAATTAATTTTACACTTTTATTTTTGGATGAAAATATTTTTAAGGAGACCTAGTTAGCCTAGGAGACTACCTTGAACCTTAAGTTTTTTTATAAAAAACTCTCAAGATTTTTTAAAAACATTGTTGACTTAATCAAAGTGCATTAGAATTGAATATCTATTAAAACTTTGTTAGAAGATGGTTTATATTCATATGAGTCAGATAAAGAATGTCTTAGTCATAAAGCATGTATGAACTTTTAAAATATTAAGTTAAAGCACATGTGGATGACTGAGCAATCATCCAGTTGTCATGTGGACAATCACGTAGTCATCCACTTATTCTATTGTGGTTGTTTTAGCTACTAGACGTCATGTGGACGCTCATGTAGACATCTAAATATGTTTTTTGACCTCCATCGACTCTTTGCACCTCATTAAATGCTTCAACAACCATTATGTGGACAACCATATAAACATCTTGTTTAGGGAGACTTATTCCTAATGGCTAGTTTGATGTTTTATCTCTTATATAAGTGTAGATCATCCATTTTGTTATATTAGCACATGTCCTATTATGTGTTCGTTTGGTACTTTACAATAATTCCACGGTGGCCCATTAGACACCACCTTGGAGACTTTGGTTGAAGGACTCATTTGACCCCATTGTGATTCTGGGCAGCCTTAATTTAGATTTAAGTTTTTTTTTTCCTTCTTTGTTAGGATAACATTTAGATACACTTTGCTCATTAGGCACCACCTTAGGTCCACTTAAGTACTCTAGGCCCATTTAGATGCACTTGACCTATTAGGCACCCTCTTAGGCCCACTTAGACACCCTAAGCTCATTTAGATACACTTGACCTATTAGGCACCACTTTAGGCCCACTTAAGTACTCTAGGCCTATTAGACATCACCTTAGACCCACTTAGGCACCTTACGCTCATTTAGATGCACTTAGCCTACTTAGGCTCATCTAGACACACTCTACCCCACTTAAGTTGCCTTTCAGGTGATTTTTGCATGTTTGCATAGCTGGTATGGATTGCATTTTTGTGTGGTTTGTATGGTTGCATGGCATTCTTGCATGACTTACATGATACTGGATTGCATGATATTTATTTTATTTTTTTAATGATTTTTATTTTATAATTTTCTAGAATACCTTTTATTCATTTATTAAATCTAATAATTTTACGTTTCTGTAGGAAACTTACCAAAGGGGCTTGGCATGGAAAAAGGAAACAAGGCACCATGTGCATGGATGGAATGAGAGCTTTGTTCAGGGCAGCATGTATATGGATGGAATGAGAGTTTTGTTCAGAGAGGGAATCAGTCTGGAAACTTACCAAAGGGGTTTGGCATAGAAAAAGGAAACAAGGCAGCATGTACATGGATGGAATGAGAGCTTTGTTCAGGGCAGCATGTATATGGATGGAATGAGAGTTTTGTTCAGAGAGGGAATCAGTCTGGAAACTTACCAAAGGGGTTTGGCATAGAAAAAGGAAACAAGGCAGCATGTACATGGATGGAATGAGAGCTTTGTTCAGGGCAGCATGTATATGGATGGAATGAGAGTTTTGTTCAGAGAGGGAATCGGTCTGGAAACTTACCAAAGGGGTTTGGCATAGAAAAAGGAAATAAGGCAGCATGTATATGGATGGAATGAGAGCTTTGTTCAGGGGGGAATCAGTCCGGTGAGCATGAGGGTCATTTTTCTTTCCGAAAGGAAAATGACCAAAGCTGGTTTTGGCAAGTAAAAAGAAAAATGATGAGCGTGAAGAGAAAGGAGGCTAGGAGATATAGAAGAAGGGGGATTTTCTCCATAGGAGAAGAGGGCGTTTATTGATTTATTCCTTTTGGAAGGGTGATAGGGAGCACGGGGAGGAGAGATACAGTCCATACACTACTAGGAAAGAGAGGAGATTCCAGGCTGCAAAAAACAAGGGAACGAGAAGGAGAAAAGAAAGGAGAACGGAGAAAGGGAGAAGACACTTTTCTGGACTGTGGAGGGAGAAAAGAAGAGAGAACAGAAGAAGAGTGCAGAACCTAGTTGGAAGCAGGGGAGGACCTCACTGGTCCTGGGATTCTTGAGAGGGATATTCGTCAGCCTGCGTCTTCCTAAGATAAGTTCTTCATTTTAAATCCATGTTCCTTTCTACTTTTATTCCATTTGCAATTATTGATATTTGTTTGGATGATTGGAGTGGCCATCATTTTGGGTTCTTCATGGATTGCTTGCAGTTTATGGACCCATAACCAGAGCACAACTCGCCCCTGAAGAATCTGGGAAGAGAAAATCCATAAAGACAAGCGTCCATAGGATTGGCAACTGCAAACCCATCGATAGATATGGGATTTGAAGCCAATCTGGGAATTTTTCAGCATCATCTTATGAATACTTGAATTTCTATTGCGAATTGGAACTGTTCCGGTTTTCAAGAGTGTGGTTTCTTTCGTGTTTGGGTTGACTGCAGTTTAGTTTGCCTTGGGGTTTGCGTGGATCAATATGATTCGCTCCATCATTGATCAAGAATGGGTGGCTTCTATATTAACAGTGTCAGATTGATTTCTTCTCCAAGAATTGCACTACTCCACTACTCATACCCCTCGCTTCATGCACTCCATAAGACATTTGAAATCCATGCACATATCTAAGACTCTGTGCAACAAATGTGAGACAGCAGCCGTCTGATCTAGGGAGCCTGTAGGAAATAAGGGGAATTATAGGCGTCGGTCTCTCCTCGTTCGTTTTCAATGATTCTCCAATTCGTCTGTTGCTTATTTAGAAGAGAGGTGTAGATGGAGTTGCAAATCAAGGTCGCCCAGGCTGTTCACGCCCTCAATCATGACTCTCAGTCCCGCAACCGCGTGGCTGCTAATCAGTGGCTCGTCCAGTTCCAGCAGACAGACCTTGCTTGGGATGTCGCCATCTCCATCCTCACTTCCGATCATCATCGTCATCATCACCTCGTTCTTCATTCACTGCTTACGGTTTCTGCTCTCAGTTTACTGTTCAGGACAGAAATACAATAAATAGCAGCTCTCCTAGTGTTTGTGATGGTTATGTGGCATTGTTTGTTCGGATGTTTGGGCTAGATAATGATCCTCTTGATAGGGAACAGGCAATAGTAGCATTGTGGAAAATATTCACTTGGAGGAAAGTAGTATATTGATGCCATAATGCAATTCCGAGGCTGCTTAAATCTCACAGTAAATCTCCTTAAATCAGGCTCCAGTTGTACTTGTGAAGCAGCTGCAGGCCTTCTTCGAGAAATATCTTCAATTAATCTATACAGAGAGTCAGTAGCAGAAAGTGGGGCAATAGAAGAGATAACTGGTTTGTTGAGGCATTCTTCCTTGACATCTGAGGTGAAGGAGCAAAGTATTTGTACTTTATGGAATCTGTCTGTAGATGAAAAGCTCAGAATGAAAATTGCTAACACTGATCTTCTGCCGCTAGCAATCAAGTCCCTGGAGGATGAGGATATTAAAGTGAAGGAGGCAGCTGGAGGGGTTTTGGTAAATTTGGCACTAAGCAAATCTCTTCACAGCATCATTGTTGAAGCAGGTGTTATTCCAAAATTGGCAAAGCTTTTAAGAATTGATGTAGAAACGCATTGCTGGAACTTGCTAAGGATGAATAAAATAGAATTCTCATCATTGAGGAGGGTCTTGTCATAGTGCCAATGATTGGTGCGGCTGCCTACAAGGCCATGACACCAGGTTTGTACTCGTGGCCTTCTTTACCTGATGGTACGAAGATCGAACAGAGTTCCAAAGCTCCCTCAAAGTATGGCTCCTCTTAATTACTCCTTAGATTCAATATTGATGACAAGAATGCCGAAATAGATAAAAGCAAGATAAATGCAGTAGTTGGGCGTACACAGCAACAGTTTCTTGCTCGTATTGGGGCTATAGAAGTGGAAGATGAAAGAAAATCCCAATCTGTATCCACAAGTCAGCAGTTTACACTTTTGCCATGGATGGATGGTGTTGCTTGGTTAGTTCTGATTCTTGGGCTTGAAGATGAGTTGGCCATTTCAAGAGCTGCAGAATCAATTTCTGATGCATCTATTAATGAGCATATGCGGATCTCATTCAAGGAAGCTGGAGCCGTGAAGCATCTAGTTCGACTTTTAGACCATAATAATGATTCGGTCAGATTTTCTGTAACTTGTGCTTTGGAAAGGTCAACAACAGCATCTGCCAGCTAATTGAATCTGAAGGTGTTATGTATCCTTTACTTAATGCTCTGAAGCACTCAGGGACATCTGAAACTTTGATGGAAAAGACTTTGGATATTTTGGCACGGATTTTAGACCCTGGTAAAGAAATGAAATCAAAGTTTTATGATGGACCAGTTAATGGATCAAAGAAGGGATTGAATGCAATGGGAAGCCCTGATGCCACTATTTGATTTGTTGGAAACATGGACGAGACAGCTGTATCAGAATCAACTACAGGGAAAGATGTCATGGACTCTGCTGTCATTACTCGCCTTATTGAAATTTTAAAGACCCAATCCCCAAATTTGCAGAGAAAAGCACCTTCCATCCTTGAGTTCCTGACAATTATTGAGCAACACTTGGACACAATCCTTTCAGTAGACATTGAATCTGGTTTGGAAGCTGTTTTCCAACAGAAGATTTTGGACTATACAGAATCTGATACGGATGATCTGGAGCTTACATTCAGGAGTGGGAAAACTTGTGGTTAAGGTTTGTATAGGATTTAGTCTGGTAATATAAGAACAAGAGGAAAGCAATCCGGCGGATCATCAACCATTTGGTGACTCATTGACATGCATGGAGAACGTCTTTAGATTAGAAAAGACTGCAGAGTTTTGGCTCTCCATGACTCCATTTTCATCATTGGAAACCAGTCCATAAGAAAGTGAAAAGCATATCAGAACTCCAGCTTTCCAGTGTGTAGAAAAGGACAGAATGGCAGATGCAGTCGCTGAAGAAATGTTGATTCAAATTGAATTCTGCTTAATACAGGATCGGGCAGCCCACTGTCAATCCCATGAAAAACTGGGATGTATCCTTAAGAAATAAGCCACGCATTGGGGAAAGTGGGGCTGCAGATTTGATTCCAAAAAGGTGCAGCTGCACCATGGCATTGCATATAGACATAGCCGGCTCCACTCCTTTGGCCACATTGGTGCATACCTCTTCCTCTATTTGTTTCTTTGATTGAGAATTTACAGTTTTAAATTGAATTTTCAAATCCTTTTCAATTGAATAATTCTAACTTTAAAAATCCATCTCTAGATTTCTTCTAAGCAATAAGAATCCTCATTTTCAATTTATTTTTTGCTGCCAAATTTCTTTCCCACATGCATTTTTTATTTTATTTTATTTCTTTCTTTTTTCATGATTTTGTTGATTTTTAACAAGCATGAACAAACTTCATGTATCCAAACAATGGAATTCATAAAATCAACTCATGCAAAATTAATTAGGGCTTTGGAGGGGGCTCAACATTCATGATTTTCTCTTCAATATTGTTTGTTCGATATCTTTGATTGTGCTTCCTCTTTGTGGTACATGAGATGATTTTACACCTATCATTGAGCCAACCTTGTTCCTCATTTTAGCGCTTAACTTGCTACCCAGGTACGCCTTCTATCACCACTTTCTAAATTTTGTGAATATGTTTGTCACTGTGAACTACATCTATGTTTGATAGCACTTGGATGTCTTGATATTTGTTTCATTGTTCAATTATTTTTTATAAAGTGCTTGTTGAATGATATACTATTTGAACTAACTTTGATGTTTTTGTGATAACGCTTAAGAAGCAGTCCAGGTACACACCTTAAATCTTTTTTATGATTTGTGATTGGTTTTCTTGTTTGGCATGCTATTTTTTGAAATCACCTAGCCAACCTAGGTATCTATAATAAACTAATTAATTACCCTATTTCCCTCAACTTAGTTAATAGAGACCTTTGTAGGGCTTAGAAGAGTACTACCTTTTAGAGGTACCTTCCCAATAGGTAACTTGATCCCCGGACCTAGACTCGGGTTTTTCAAAAACACGCTTTTCCAAAAATTATGGAGTCGCTTCTTTAGGGTTTTATTTCTTATTTTATTTTTCCTTTAAAAAAAATAAAATAAGTGGCGACTCCAACTTTTCAAAAACTAATTTTTTTACCAAATAAAAGTGAGTCTCGCAACTGAGTAGGGGTGCATGTGAAAATGCGGGTCCACAATAAGACCCTATACTTAATTTATAAAAGATATAATATTTTCAAAGTACTATTCAATCATCTCTTAAGCCTTAGGAAAAAATTTCGAGTGCATTGAGTTTAAAACTTGCATTTCATTTTGGTACATCTTTTAATCCTAGTTTCTATGCATTCATTTGTGCCAAATTTGTAAACTAAGAGTTTATCTTTGTAAAATCAAAATTATAAACCTTATGAAGGTGAGCTCAAGTGTGGTGTATCACTAAGATATTACTTTAAAAAATTTAAATGTGGGGTATCACTTAAAAGGAAAAAATTTATGTAAGTTATCACTTAGGATTTGTCAAGTATAAGGTATCACTTGGGAACTTCAAGAGTGAGACATCTCTAGAGAAAAATTATAAGGCTACGTTTGGTTAACATGATAAAATAGGATAGGATATGTATATTTTAAGATATCATATCTCATTGGATATGAAATATATATTTTAGGATATGATTTCCAATTATATTATATATCATTTGATATATGTATCCTATGAACATAATATTATAAGGTAGTATATCAATGAGATATGTTATGTTAAATTACGTTTATATTTAATTTATGAAACGAATAAAAAATAATATAAAATATGTATTCTTTTTAATGTTTAAAATAAAATTATATCACTTTCTAATATTTTTTATTTAAAACAATGAAATTTCTCTTATATCTAAAAATATTTATGATTAAAATATTTAAACCTTATAAATAAAAGTTTTTATATTGTATTATTCAATATATAAAAATAATTTATATATCATATATTAATATTATTTTATAAATATTTTTAAATTTTCTTTTTTAACCATAAATTTAATTTAAAATAAAATAAATTATTTTACAAAATGAGTATATAAAAAAAATGATAAAAATAAATAAATTTGTGACATATAGGATATGTATATCACATATCTTACCATGAAATTAACATAGCTTATGTTGAAGGGATAAAAAAAATGTAGATAATATATAAAAAAAGGTAAATAACATACCCCACCACTTATTCTATCTCATATTTGGTTAAACATTGGATAAGATAAATGATGACATAATTTATCTTATCCCATCACTAACTAAGCATGAAATAGAGTTTAATATTCTCTCTCTTATCCTATCTCTTACTATATCGAACTAACCAAATATGACTTAAGTGTTTATTGGAGTTGGTTAATTAAATCCGTGTTAAATATAGGGGTGCAACTTGGGTGGGAACTAACCCAAATCAAACTTGACTATTAGACAAGGTTGGGTAATCATTTTTAATATCTTAATTGAATTTGTATTAAGTTTTTTCCAACTCCAACTTAATTTGTATTAGACTTAGACCTAGTTTGGACAATTGAACATAACCCAAATCGGATTTAATATGTTGGTAATATTTACCTCATATTATCTAATATATATAATCAAATATTATCTTCAAATATCTTATAGATATTGTGTTTCTTTATTAAACTATGGATTATAAGGGGATACATTGTTATATTAGAATAATTTATTTGATAATTATTAAATATATTAGAATAGGTTAATAAACCATTTTAAAATAAAAGATATTGGGCAATTATTATTAATATTTGGATTGGGTTTGATTAGGTTTTTCCAACCCTAACTCAATTTGGATTAAACTTGGACCAAGGTTAGGAAAACCCAAACATAACCCAAACCTTATTTAGTATGTTGTGATATTTGTAATTTATATTCACCTATATAATCGTTTTCAATTTATTTATGTTTTTTATAATTTTAAGAAAAATATCATATTATAACTATATCATATACTTTTTCTTTTTTCTTAAAAGATATATAATTTAATTTTACTCTTTTTCAATTATTTTAAATTTTATTTCGTTTATTATTTAAATATTGATATAAATATATAGAAAAAAAATATAATCCAACCAACTCGAAAGAGAGATTGGATTGAATTCCGATTGAGTACCTTAAGTTGCAATTGTAGTTATATAAAATTTTACTCAAATTTCTTTCCACCATTTTTTTTTTTTTTTTTTGTTAATGAAAACTCAACCAAACAAGATTTTACAAATTTCACTTTCTAAAAGCATTTTTTGCTTTTTTAAGATAGACGAATTTAAAAGAAATAAAAATTGTTTATAAAAAAATGAAAACTATAAAATGTTTACCAAACTTTAGTAAGGAAACTGTTTCAAAGTATTAGGAGCAATGCATTCTGCCCATCCCAAAATCACTTCCTAACACTCCATTTGATAGTGATTCTAGGAAGTACTTTGAACTTAAAAGTGATTTTGAAAAATCAGTTGTAATATTGAAAAATCACTTATAGTGTTTTCTAAAGAAACACTTCATAAATGATTCACCTTAAAACATTTCTTAAGAAAACACTTCGAATAGAAACACTCTCAAACACACTCTTAAGAGTTCGTTAAGAATAATTTTAGGAAGTGTTTTTAGCTTAAAAAATGTTTATAAAAAATAATAGATGTTTGGTGAAATTTAGGAAACACTTTTAAAATTCTGAAAAATCACTTTGATATATATATATTTGTAAACACTTGATGGATGATTTTCCAAAAACCACTTTATGATAAAACACTTACACTATAAATATTTTAGGAAGAAACACTATCAAACATACTCTGATATAACTATCACTAAAGAAACACCTGGCATGAAAGAAGGAAAGGAAGATTAATGACCAAGAGAAATGCATGTTGGCGAGCACATTATTACAACTGTTAAAGTATTAATTCGATGAATTAATGGTGATGTCTTTACATCTTGCTCCATTATCTGCAAGCACAGAGAAGAAGAGAGAAGAAAAATTACAAGTCCATTCACATGGTAGAATGGGAAGTGAAGAAGAAATAGTCATGGTGATCAGCTCTGAGTTGCTTCAGCCAGGAATCTGCAGCACAATGAAGGTAAACCATCTTCTCATGATCAGAAGTCTGTGGCTTTATCCAAAGGTTGCCTTGCATCTTGTATGTAGCCAAGCCAAAGGGATGAAGGGAAACCCTGCTACTCCTCTCTCCCTTAGATTCCCCTTCTCTGCAAAAACTGCTTTTCCTTTTGTCGCCATCATCATCCACATCCACTACAACATCTATGGGATCAAATAATTATAGTTATAGGTTATAACATGTGTCATATACTTACCCAATTCATATTCTTAATCTTACTTTAGTAGACAATTAGTATTAATTATCCTTGTATTGATTATGCAAATACCTTGGAAAGATGAAGACAACGTATGGTATGTGAGGAAGCATGTGGACAAGTCCTTCACATTTCTCCCCAGTGGAATATGATAAATAGGATACCTAATGAATATTCAACCCAGAAAGATAATGCCTTCATGTTGTTAATAACTTCAAAGATAAACGTTTCAACAATACCAGTTATAAGAAAAAGAATAAATTCACTCAACTAAAGACATGCCTTTGACATCTCATATAGTAGGTCACTCACAAATTTTCATAGGGCCATGCTTGCTTGGGTGAAAGTACTATTGATAGAGAAAAAAATACAATAAATAAATAAATAAATAAAAATTTTCATGTTTGGTTTTATTGTGAAAAATACAAAAGAAAGTCAAAAATATAATTAAAATAAACAAGAAATTTATAGACACACACATATATATATATATATATATATATATATATATATATCAAAGTTACATAAGTAAAATGAATTTGAAATAAGATATGAAAATAATTTATTGATTTTAAATCTATTTTTTATTTTTTTCATTTTTTTTCTTCTATTTTTTTTTTTTTTTCGTTTTCTTTTCCTCAAACTTTCTAGAACCAAATATAATCTAAATAATTTTTAAATTCTCTTATTTGATTAAATCGCTTTACCCCATGATTGGTATTAACCCTTGATTTTAACTCTTTATTTCAAGGTTTCTCTTCACCAAACAAAAACACCAATATCATCACAAAATTCTACTAATTTTCTAAAAATTTGATTACATTAATAACATGATTATAAGCGTGTTTGACAAGATTTTAAGAGAACACTTCTAGTAAAAGTACTTTTGAAGAACAACCAGACATTTGACAAATTTGAAAAATCACTTTTAAAAAATTGAAAAAATCATTTATAATGTTTCTAAATAAGCATTTGATATACATTTCTCCTAAAAATATTCTTAAAGCAAATATTTTTACTAAAAATGCTTCGAATAAAAATATTGTAAATGTACTGTGTATCCTTACCAAGCTACAGCCATCCAACTAGCTGGAGAGAGATCCACACTCTTCAATGTCATCAATGCAGGATAATTCTTACTTAGTTCAACTATCTGAAACCAAACACATGGAGTCAACATCACATTCTTCTCACAACTCAAAAATAAATACCATATCCAGACCTACATTTTTTTTTACTGAAAAATAGAATGAATTAAGGAACTTAAACACATAATAACCACCTTGTCCATGAGTGGGATCCTCCAGTAAGGAGAGGACATCTCATTATGCTGCAAGTAAAGGTAGCCAAGGTGATTTTTCATAGACAAGGAACCCTCAGGGTCAGAAGTCAAATCATCAGAAATGGTGTCCCAAGTTTTGCTTGAGTTGTTGCTTAGAGATCTTGACAATTTATCATTCTCACTATCATCACTCCAACAATCACTCTCAGGATCTGCAGTGTCACTGTCCTCCTTTGGAGTCCTACATCAAAACAGTCAAAAAAAAAAAAAAATTGCCATTTTTACCACGGATTCATCAAAAAGGGTAATGGAACATGGAGATCAAGAACATGATTAATATCTTATAGACCTGGGAGTGGCCAGAGATTTGCTGGTGTAAATATGAATAGCAGATAGATAAGGAACATAGTATTGCATAATGTTTTCTCCACCATCCAACTTGAGTGGGATTCCAATCCCATATGCACTCCATTCATCATAGCAATCCCAAAGATCTGCCAAAGTGAAGTAGTCAATTTTATCCTGGCCAGGTAGTCTCCATCTGTTGTTTAAATCTTGAACACAATCCTGCATAAATGGATATTTCTTTTTCCCTTGAGCAAAGCAAGAAAGAAAAGTAATTGGACTTAAGACTGTTAAACATTGGAACAAGGTACAAGTATTACAAATGCAAGAAGGAAAACGCAAAAAAATACTATGGATATATTTGTTCGTACTAAGAAAAGAAAAAAAAATATTAAGAAAAATAATTTCCTCATATTTGATTTCTTTAAAAAAAATTAAAAATAATATTAAATATGATTAAAACTAATTTAAAATTTATATATTTTCAAATTATTTAATTTTTATGTATAAGAAAAGAAACATGTGAAATGAGTTTAAATTAGCATGTAAAATAATTTATTGATTTTCAATCCATCTTTTATTTTTCTTATTTCTTTCCTTCTACGTTTCCTTTTTGTTTTCTTTCCCTCCTTAACTTTTCTAAGAACCAAACATAGCTTATATATATTTTTTCTTTTTCATGTACATAGATTAATTACATTTTGAGTCCATTGGACGGTGATTCTATAAAACACTTTTAGTTTAAAAAATGCTTTTGAAAAAAAAGTTAAGTATTTGATAAAATTTAAAAAAAAAAAAAACAGTTTCAAAAATCAGAAAAAATGAGTTATAGTGTTTTTTAGATAAATATTTGATAAGTAATTTTTCTAAGAACATTTTTAGAGAAAACACTTTTATTATACTTCGAGTAGAAACACTATCAAACTCTTCATTTCTCATGATTGTAGACCTTAATATTTTAGGTTACCTGAGAAAGGGATTGTGAAGGAACAATTGGAGTTACTCCATTAAGAAAGCATTCAAGATTTGAATGCCAGGTTGTAAGAGAATCCATTAATCCCTGCAACAAAATCATCACACCATGATATAACCAAACAGATGGTATAAATATCAAACTTGGTTAAGAGGAATAGAATCTTGTACATATCATCAACTTCCATTAATAAATTATAAAAATATGTTATTAACAGTCTATTTGATAATAATTTTAAAAAATATTTTTAGTCTTTTTAATATTTGAAAAATAAAAAATTTCTAATATTAAAAAGGTTTGTACAAAAATTCTTTCCTTGAAATTGAATTAAGTGGAAAAGGCAGATTTCAACTATTGCATTATGTGAATTATATGTCATGCTACAACATCTATTAAAGAAGCTGGTGAAGAGACAAATTAAATTATTTCAAAAATATGAGGGAGAAGTTGGAAAAATAATTGAAACGATAAAATCAAGTACAGAAAAATTCTAGAGAGAGGGTGATAAAAATTTGAGACAGAAAAAAGAAGGATATCTCAAGTAATTTCCAAAAGGAGCAACTTATTAGTATTTCCAAGATTTTGCTATAAATTCTTAGAATAACCAAGCATATGCAGATCTCCCCAAAGTTATTGTCATCTTTTTTTCTCAACAAACTAGCAGAGAGAGAGAGAGAGAGAGAGATTTGATCTCCCCAAAGTTAATGTCATCTTTTTTTCCTCAACAAACTAGCAAAGAAAAGAGAGAGAGAGAGAGAGAGAGAGAGAGGAAGAAGAGTCAATGTTGTTTCTGAGAAACCTTCAATTGCAAAAACTGAAGATACATCATGACCTTAGAAACCCATATAAGGTTGAGAATAAGTGATCATGCCAAATAGAAAAACAATGTTATATCAATAGGATCTTTGGGCTATATGGAAAACACAAAACTAACCTTTGTGTTTGGCTTTGAATTGACTCTTGCAATGGCAGATGAGCCTCGTTAATATAGCAGATGGGTCTGGTGAAAAGGAAAAACAATGGAAATATAGAAAATCTAAAGATAAAGACGACAGAGAAAAGAAGAAAGAGAAACTAAAGAAATTTTCTTACATGGTGATTACCCTGCATTCAATATGGTCTGCAGAGAAAGAAGAAGATCACTTTATTACTATAAAGAAGAGTAATTTGTTTTCTTAGATTTTCTCTTTTAATAAGGAAAAAAGGAGATTCTCTGGATTTTTTTTTTGTAGGAAAAAAAGGGAATTTGAAATTTTTTCCCTTTTTGCTTTGGAGTCATTCGACATATTCGTTAACATATTATATCCTCTTCTTTGCCTTTCTCAGACTTGATATCCATTAGGATATGTTTGGATCTCAGGAAACAAACAAACAAATTAGAAAAACGAAAAAAAAAATAAAAAAAGAAACCAAAGAAACTGTCCATTGATTAAAAGAAACATGACAAGTGAAATATAGTAGAGATCGATTTTGAATTGAATTAATATCTTGAAAAATCAATGCTTTCTCTGAGTGCCCATGGCCAGTGGATCAGTTTCAGTTTCTTTGATGACCTGAAGTTTGTTCTGAATCGTTACCTGCATGGTTCTTGAATTTGGTATTGATTGCGAGGGTGTTAAATTTGTAAATAAATTCTGAGTGTTATAACTTCACAGTTATTAATTTCATGCTCCAGAGAGGTTTAAATTCATTAAGAAAAATGATAAATGACTTCAGGTATCATTGAGACCTGCTCTGCATGCATGGTTGATTGGAGGGACAGAAACAATATTCATTTTGCTCAGCCAGATATTATTTCCAACGTACTGCTCACGCACTTGGAATATGCATGCATGGCGGTAGCGATGGAAGCAGGGTGGAAGGGTGTACAGCAGCGGCAGTGGTACCGGTGGTTGTGCATGGTGGCGGTGGCGGCACCAGGTGAGGTGAGGATGGTGGTGGTGGAGGTGAAAGGGATGAGAAGGATGGTGCATTTCGGCTAGGGTTAAACTATACATGGGACATTAATAAACTATAAAAGTATCTAATATTATTTATCTATACATTCAATATACCAAAATTCCTAGTTTTTACTTCTACCAAAGTTAATTAATTAACAAAGTGCTACACCAATATTCCAACATCCAAGTTCCAAATTTCTAAGTATCTAACCAATAAAATGAACAAAAAAACTATTAGATCAATTTGTATGTGCAACCATAATTACATATTTGAATGAACATAGATTACATATAAACAAAACAAAACAAAACAAAAATAAAATAAAATTGCAAAAGTTAAAGGCTCTCTTAGGAAGTGTTTTCAAAAACAATTTTAAAAATTATTAGAGTTTTTTTTAAAATTATTTTCTAATGTTTTGTAAAACAAAAGCCTATTTACAAATTTAAAATGTTCTTAACTTGTTTTATATATTTTAAATATTTTTAAAAAAATAATTTTTATTTTCTATCATTCTTCATCTTTATATAATTTTTTTTTAAAACAATCTTAAAAAAAAAACGTGAAAACAACTCAAATATATTCTAAAAAAAATACAATTTCTTATGTTTTCTAGTTGTCAACTATGTTTTTTGGGTTTTTTGTTTCAAGAGAACATGAAACTATTTTCAAAACTAGTTAGCAACAAAGACATGATATTCTTTATTAATCATCCTCAATAATCAAGATCTATATATATCGATACCATCCTTAACATCTCATGAGATCATATTATTGCTAACATATTCTTCTTCCTCATTGTCCTCAATTTCATTAACCATTTTCAATATAATTATTTTCTTCAACTTGAATAATTATATTGTGGTGGATTTTAGAGAAAGAATTTGCTAGTAAGTTAGATTAGCTGGATATAGGTTGGCAATCTTGTTCTAAACATTAATGGTCCAGAACTAGCTATGTGCTTCCATTGGACTTTTGGGCTTTGAAGATTCAGGTTAAGACAACTTAGCTTAGCAATATAAAAAGTACATAGGCATGCAAACATTAATTTTTGAAAGATGAGTAGTAAATAAAAAGTACATAGGCATGCAAACATTAATTTTTGAAAGATGAGTAGTACATTAAGCAAAAAAAAAAAAGCTACAAAATAATAAGAGGGCTCAAGCACTCACTGTGAAAATTTGTTTTTTGTTTTTTTGGTAATTTTGAAAATTATAGAAATCTATTTTGTGTATGCATTACTTAGACCGAGCTACTGAGCTTTTTACTCTATAAATATGCCTATTTGTGTTTAAAATTCTCACACATTTATAATTTCACACGATCATTATCCTATCAAAACATTCCCAAACTATTAAAGTCGATTTCTTATTCAAGAAGAGCTTATAGTTGACTACATTTCCATTAAAGAGTTGAGATGTCTATTAAGGAGTTTGAGGTGAGTGTGAAAGCTGAGTGTAGTTGCTAACTAAAGCAAGTCTATAGGGAGAATGTAGCATTTGGAATTGGGTCTAGGCAAAACTATATACTTGCTTTTTATAATTAATAGATTTGATCTATGATTGACTAAACCCATGATTTTTACAATTGTAGGGTTTTTGTGAGACTCTATAAAAAGAATATCAATAATTGTGAAAAACCTAATTTTTGGGTCTAAATAATCTGATTATCGATTGATACCCCTGTCCTACTCCAAGGCAGTTTTAGAAATCAAGAACAACAAACTTTCATTGGTATTAGAGTATGTTAAATTCAAAAATAATTTTCTTTTATTCTTATTTATTTTCTTCATTCATGAAACTACAACAAATGAGATCATCTATTAATAATATTCCCTCCTTTGATGGAAACAATTGTCCTCATTAGAAAGCTTATATGGATTTTTTTTGTCTTTCTTAAAAAAACATGAGGTAAATAAGTTTGGGAATTTGGACAGGGACCTCCATTAAAGATGGATGTTGTTGAGACATCAATTGGTGAATTTAATTCCAAATATGAATGGGACAAACTTGATAAGAAATAAAGTGAAGCAAATGTTAGAGCTCTTTATAACATTTCTAATGGTGTGAGTCCCCATGAATTTCACATGACAGCAACATTTAAATGTGCTAAAGAGACTTAGGTGGTGTTTGTTTTTTGGCTGAATAAAAAAAGTCAAATATTTTGGCTTTTTCTATTAAGCTAAAAGTAACATATTAATATCATCCAACATAGTTAAAATGAACTTATTATCAATAAGTTTAATTTAATTATATTGGATAATATCAATAGGTTACTTTTAGCTGAATAGAAAAAGCCAAAATATTTGGCTTTTTCTATTCAGCCAAAAAACAAACACCACCTTAGAATATTCAATTTGTTACGCACGAGAGTACTTCAATTGTATCCAAATACTAACTACTAAGTTCATAAGAATGTAAGTAGATGAGAACTTTTCTTATTTATATGTTAAATTAAATAATATAGTCAAATCAAATTTCAATATGGTTGATGAGAACTCAATCTCGATACTTTAAAAAGTATATTTTAGTGTGTTTGAGGTACTCAGTAATCCCAGTGTTACTTTTTGCTACTAGTATCTTACGAAAATTATTTTGATGTGTAAGGTATTTTTAATGTAGTTCCAACAATTCACAAAGCATGAAGAACCTAAGTGAGGAAAGTGCACCTCTAGGCAAGAAGATCCCTCAATTTAAGGTGGGTAGAAAAATCCATAAATCCATTCCTTAGAGATTTAAACTTAAGGTGACTATCATAGAAGAAATTAACCAAAGACATTGACTCTGAAAGTTGAAGAACTTCCTAGGTCTCTTCAAACCTATGAGAACCTAATTCAAAGAAGCTTAAGGAAGCAACTCTAAAAGTTTCTACAAATGATAGTAACGAGTCTAAATAACCAAATAAATAATGTTTTGACTCTTTTTTTTTTTAATCATCTTTCCTTATTTACTAAGAAATTTAAGCAAATAATAAAAGTTCACAAAAATATCTTGAAAAATCAGCCTCAAAGAAGGGAAAATGATTAAAAGTAAGCAAATAAAAAGAAAAACATCCATCTAAGAATCAAAAAATTGAATATTTAACTGTATTGGAATAGAGCATATGGCATTTGATTACCCAATTAAGTCCTAAAAAAAGTATTAAAAAAACGATACAAGTGATTTGGAGTGACACCAAATCTGAAGATTGTAAGTCAGATGACTAAAATGAAAATCAAAGATGACTCTAACTCAGTTGCAGTTTTACTTCCCTAACTGATTAAGAATATGATCCTCTAAGTGAAAATCAATCAAAATTGATTTTTATGATACACATGTTGTCTACGATGCCTTTTATGAAGAAAGATTGAAAATTAACACTAGAAGTGTCAAAATGAGTAGGAAATCATTAAAAACTAAAGAACTTTATGATATTTTATACTTTATAATATTTTAAATTTTGAAAATGATGCCCTACTTAATAAAATTGACACTCTAGAATCTAATAAAAACTACTTGCTTGGTAAAGTGATAGTTCATAGATTGAACATAATATCATTCTTGATAAAAATAAGTCTTTATCACTTGAAATGGACAAGACGAGAAAGGACGTGGCTAGAACTAGCAAAAGACTTCATTTGGGGTTAAAGATCTTAAAAGAAATTATTAGCAAAGGGAAATCAGACAATAATAAGTGTGGACTTAGCTATATAAGTAAGGTTAAGACTCCCATTAGTATGAAAACAACTTTTGTAATGCCAAGGAGGTTGCTCTATCTATGGAGGCATCCTCTACTGCTACTTTCTTCTACAGTATTTGAAATAGGTTAGACATGAGCATAGTAAATCTTACCATAATCTCTTTAATAGGTTTCAAGTACCCCATGTAAATAGATTACTGAATGATTTAACTTGAGCATATCCTAGAAAGCATCTAAGATGTTTTTCCCTAAGCTAGGACTCTCATACCAATTGTTGGAATATTTGGATTACTCCATCCCAACTCTTAGATCGTTGGGGAGCATACTACTATAATCCTAGGGATGATACTACACTATAACCCTTGGATCAAGTAAACTAAAAGTTATTTGTTAGCACAAATGTTAGATTTCTAGAAGAAGACTATATGATAAGTAATAATGCAACAACATAAAAAATATGGATCTAGAGGTTCAAGAATCATTCATTCCCAATACTTCTAGTTATAAGAGCCTTGTCATAGTGGGAGGGTTATTATATAATCAAATAGGTTCATGTATTTAGGAGAGTCTTTTGAGGCAATTCTAAAGGAACATGAGATGAATCCCACAAATTGCGAAAAAGTTATGAGTAATGTTGAAGTTCATCTATGACGGAGACAAAATTAGAATCTATATATTCTAACAAAGTCTAGGATCTTGTAGAGGCACTTAAAGGAATAAAACTCATATAGTGCAAGTAGATCTATAAGAGAAAGAGAAGAGTAGATGGAAAGATTGAGACATATAAGGTTAGGTTTATAGCTAAAGGTTATAGTTAGAAACCTAGTTTCGACTATGAGGAAACCTTTTTGTGAAATGAGTGTGTGGAAATGTGGCAGCCATGAGGAGTTTGTGTAGTGGATAATTATGAAACCATGTTTTCTGAAACTAAAGAATGAAAAACCAATTTCTTTGTAATAAGTGTTTTGAAATGCCTTTTTTTTTCTTTCATCGTATTGTGTAGTTAAGCTCATTTCCAAAAGATTATTAAGTGTTGGTAATTATTATTATTATTTAATAAAGTCAAAATGGAACATTTCCTTGAATAGAATTGTATTAAATCATTTGTTTTCTAATAAAAGTAACAAATTATTTTCTTGTAAATAAAATTTTTAAAAGTATTTTTGGCAAATGGAATTAAAGCATTTTTTATTTAAATTAATTGAAACTTTCTTTTATAAATAAAATTCGTTAAAGCTATTGAATTGGAAATCAACTTTTTTTACATAAATAAACACTCGTGAAATCTTTCGATAATGTGTCACATTATGGAAGTCAAACTACTTTTCTAGACAATTTAATAATTCAATCACCTTAGTGCATAGTTGTGAGTTTTTTTAATATTGATTTGTGATATAGATATATTATACACTTTATTTGAACATCCTTTAGATAAAAAAAAATTCTTTTTTTGATATATTATATACCTTATGAGTTCTTTTACCTTATTTCTTTGTATTCATTTATGATCATTATTTGTTTCTTGATATGTGCTCTATATATTGTCGAGTTAGCCTTTGATTTTAAGTTTATTATTTATTACTTGTGAATTGACCCAATATTTTCATGAGAGTGCTTGGCTTACTATTCAAGTACACCTCTCCCCCCTTTTTGTATCCTTTTAGTTCTATAAATAGATAAGCTTTGTGTGTAAAATACCCTCATGTTTGATTGTGTTTCGAATTGTTTTAACAAATGCTTGGTCTCTTGAATAGAATAGACTACATGTTGTACGTTATATATCTTATTGTTTGAATTAACTTAGATGTCTTGTGAAACGCTTAAGTTGTGGTTCAAGTACACATAGTATCATTTCTTTATGATTGTAGTTTGAATCTTTGTTTAGCAATGATAAAGTTAGCAGACTTTTGAAATCGCCTTAACCTATCTGGGTATCCATAATAAATTTATTAATTACCATATGTCCCTCTACTTAGCTAGTAGAGACTAATTTAAGACTTGAAATGTGCTACCTCTTTAAGGTATCTTCCTAATAGGTAATTTGATCCTTGAACCTAGACTCGAGTTTTTTACAAATAGCTTTTCCAAAAGTCAGGAGTCATTTCAGGGGTTTTGTTCCTACTTAATTTCTCCTTTTAAATAAAAATAAAAGTAAATGGCAACTCTAGTTTTTACAAAATCATTTTTTTCACAAATAAAAAACGAGTCTCGCCGTTTAAGTGGGGACGCACGTGAAAAACACGGGTCCAAAATAGCCTCCAAGATCGAACCCATCTTGATTTTGGACACATCACCATTCTAAATATAAGGTGGCCCAATGAATTAAGGGATATGAACCATCCTTTATGAATAAGACTATATATGTTTGTAGTGAGAGTGGTCAATTTTGAAGATGGAACTCTTCACTTGGTAACATTGATGTCAAGGATCTTGATTATACACTTAACTTCAACATGAAATGGTAGAATCATCTAAAGTGGTCCCACTTGCATTGGCTAAGGACTAAATTAAAAGGTGTGTTAATCATCGTCTTAGGATAACTTTTTAAGGTTTAAGGCAGGTAGATTAATTAGAGAGAGTCTTTACCCTAGTAATAAGAATCATGACCTACTTGAAGTAGGCTTGATCTTTAGGATACTAGGATACCTTACAAAAGGACATATAGTTTGAGTGCACTACATTTTTTGCTAAATTAATTACCAACATGCCTTGAATGCTCAGTTTACTTTATTAATGCATGGAACTTTTTTGTATTTGTTGAGTTGGACTTAGTTATAACATAGACATAGTATTAGTTACATATGGATATAATGTTGTGTGTTCTAACTAACATGTCTTAGCTCTCAAAAAGCCTATGTCAAGTTCCACTCAATGAACTACTATGGCCATAGTTTCCATGAACACACCCCTTTAAGATCACCCAATTGGACACTCTATCTCAATCTAATGAGATATCATAGTGTCTCTATTAAAAATACTTATTGCTACCAATTTTTATCAACAGTGACCCAATTTATAGGGAATATATGATCAACTTACGACCTCATCCACATATTAAAGTCACTGACAACCTCAATATAAGCTCAATATTCTTTCAAGGTTGAGAGACAATATAATGAAGCAACTTAGTGAGGTCATGACTACTTGACAGTCTTAAGTCATGACTCACCATAGGTCATATCCAATTATAACAATCACACTAGTGCGCTCACCATAAGAAACTCATCCCAATAGAAAACACTAGATATCGCTCCAATTAGGTGGTGATGCACTATTGCATCTAATGAGTTACCTAAACACACGACTCAACTATGAACAAGTCATTTATTTGCAAGGAACTTGTGAATTAGATTTTCTGTACAACTCCTAATGCACCCAAATCACATACAATACAAAATATGTTAGACGAGAATGCTCATGAAGTACAATACATGGAATAAGAATAGATAAAAGTGAAATTGTAGCATCATTAAATAAATAACGAATTCCAAATCTATTACATCATGTCATGCTTTTAAGGGTTCTATCCTAACAGAAGGATGGTTGGTCTTGTCTACCAAGATGGGGTTCCCATGGTGAGAAAACTAGTATATATGATTACACATTGGATAGGACCTATGGTGAGTTATGACATAAGGTTATTAGTTAGTCATGACTTCACTAAACTACTATACTATATTGTTGTTAGGATAGAACCCTTAAAAACATGACATGATTTAATAAAATTGGAATTCATTATTTATTTAATGACGTTCCAGTTTCACTTTTATTTATCTTAATTCCATGTATTATACTTTTTGAGCATTGTTGCATGCATATTTTCCATTGTACATGACTTAGGTGCATTCAAGGATGAAAATATCGGTAACTATGGATATATCGGTACTTCAATTTTATGGATATATCAGATATATCGGAGATATATCAGCGGATATTTTGGAAAAAAATATCGATAAGCTTAAAATTGATCAAAATTTATAAAAATATAAGAAAAACTTCATAAAAATGTAATTAGAAGTATAATAAATATTTTACAAGTTGTTTTATTAAAGAATTTGATGTATGTATAATATGATTTATCATATTTGATAATAATATCGTATGCATCGATAAAAATATGAATTTTATAAGTGTACATTTATTATTAAATTACATCAAATATTATTTCATAATAATATTATGATATTTGATTATAATATGTCTAACTTAAAAATATATATTAATATTAAAATTATGATCCATTTAATTCAATTGTATTAAATGATATAAAATAAATTATGATATATGTACAATTTTTTAATATTTAATTAATTTATTAATGATATTAAAAACACTATGAAGAAAATTATTATGATAATTTTTATATTTTTGGTAATCAATTAAAAGAAATTTTTGTATTTAATTATAATTAATTTTCTCTCTAAAATTTTCTTTTAAAATTTTCTTTACATGATGACTTTGAATATATACTTTTAGTGCAATACATTTAACAAAGGGTGAGCTTGCCTTGGTGGTCTAATGAGCTTAACCCTAAACCTTTTGTTTGGGGTTTGAATCCCCTCATCGGCACAAAAAATGGGCATTTTTTAGAGTGCAATGTAGCGAGTGCACTGTAGCGCATTAACCGACCAAAAAATCACTAAAATATCGGCGATTTTCTTCATTTTAGGTCATTTTTTTCCATTAAATCGATGATTTATCACCTAATGCTGATATATCGGCGATTTTTTGCCGATTTTCAGCATTTTTTCTCCTCTCCGATTTTTCTCCACAATTTATCGTGTCGACGTCTCCCGATACACGATATATCGGTAATATATCGTTGATATATCCCGACATTTTCCTCATTGGGTGCATTAAGAGTTGCATAGAAGATCTGAGTTGTAGGTTCCTTGCAAATAGATGACTTGTTCACAACCTATTCATAGGTCTAAGCAACCCATTAGAGGTTATAGTGCAACACCTTCTAATTAGGGTGATGGATGGTCTTGGCTATCGGGATGGGTTTCCCATGGTGAGTGCACTAGTGCGCATGGTTACACATTGGACAAGACCTATAGTGAGTCATGACTTAAGGCTATCAAGTAATCATGACCTCACCAAGTTGTTTCATTATGTTGTCTCTCAACCTTGAAAGAATATTGAGTTTGTGCTCAAGTTAGCAATGACTTTGACTTACGAATAAGATCATAAGTTAATCATATATTCCCTATGGATTGGATCATTGTTGATGGAAGTCAGTAACAATAGGTATTCTTAATAGAGGCACCATGATATCTCTTGGGATTGAGATAGTGTATCCCATTGCGTGATCCTAAGAAGGTGTGTTCATTGAAACTATGGTTATAGTAGTTCCTTAAGTGGAACTTGACATAGGTTCTTTTGAAAGCTAAGAAATGTCAATTGAACACACAATAGGAGAATTTGTAACTCAAGGATGGTAGAGGTAGTCTTGAAAGGCTGATAATTTTCACCTTGGTAGACTACGAACACCAATTCATGGGGAGATTGAACATAATGGATAGCAGGTCACAGACTTGAGCACTTGGTGTCTCGCTATTATTTACATAGGATATTGGAGTTCAGTTGATTCTCTATAGTAGGATATTGAATCAACTTTAGAATTGGATTTTAAGAGAGCTAGTATTCCTATGGGTCCCAATGGTTCCTGTTCTAAGCTCATATACCTTATTGACATGAATTATAAAGGCCGAATTAGCTTTAAGTTCACTTTTGTGCATAAGGGTGTTTTGGTAATTACGCAAGATTGCATAGGGGTAAGTGAACAAAGTCTCTGGATTGGGTTAATTATTGGGATAATTGATTAATTAGTATGTCCTATTGGTTTAATTAATCAATTAGAACTTATTTTGGGCTAGATTAAGTGATCCAAGCCTATGTGGGCTCAACTCGCTTAAGCCCACTTAGGAATCCTATAAATGCCCCCTAGGGATTAGGGTTTCTATAGCTTTTGTCTTCCACCATCCAGAGAGATTGAGAGTCATAGCCTCCACCCTCTTTTCCTCCCCATCGGAAATGTGCCAAGATCAAGATTCAAGTCATCGGGGTGGAAAACTTTAAGTGTACGAGACTTCTGCGATTTCAATCTTCATCTTCACCATGTGAATTTGATTTGGGAACATTGGAATCTGAGGTATGATTTTCATTAGTACTTTCTGAATCCTTTTAAAGTATAAAAATGCTTCTTCTTTTTTCCATTATGTATAGAATTTAGAAAAAATCTAGGATAGTTATGCATATTCCTAACTTGATCCGAACTTGGGAAATGAAGAGATCCAGGTTTTTCCCATCAACTAGTATCAGAGTCATAGGTTAATAATCATGCTAGAACCATTATAGGGTGTGCTAACTTATTTTTCCAGGTTTTTTGTTTTTCCCATGGCCCTAGAGATAATTAATGTGTATTCTTTATTATGATATTATTATAATATGATGGTTATAATTGTGAATGTTTTTTTTATTGGGGATGTAATAATTACTTGGATTGGTTTTTACTTTTCCTAGATGGGTTGTAAGCCTCATAAGAGGTATAGGATTTTATTTATTTTTTTTGTAAAAATCCCTTTTTTTTTATCTTAGAATGATATGTAAACTCCAAATCTTTAGAGTATAGGATTTTGTTATAAAAATCCAATTTTTTTTTATCATTCTTTGTAACCTATGGAGAGTATGGAAGCAATCTGAAGCATCACAAAGTGTCCGTGCACATTCCCTTGCTGGAAAAGATAAAAGAAGGCTTTTTAAAGTTTCTTTTATGAGTTCCTATGGTGATTTAAGGGAAAAGAAAGAATCTTAGAAGTTCTTGATTTGAGATCCTTGGCAGCACAATTTCATCATTTTTAACTTAAAATCGGGATGAATTTCTGAAAGTTTCTTGGAACAAGCCACCTATGATTTTGAAGCTTAGGAAGTCACGAATTCAATGCTTCAAACAAATTGCAATTCAGAGCTGAAATGAGGGGGATATAGTTGATTGAAGCAAGGCTGCACAAAGAGCATGGTAGCACAATGACACTAAATTCAACTCAAAATTGGGGCTATCTCCTATGAGATTTTTGAGGAAAACCACATACATTTTGAAGCTCAGGAAGTCAGGAATCCAATGCTTCAAACGGATTGCAATTCGGAGTTGAAACGAGGGAGATATGGCTAATGGAAGCAAAGTTGCACAAAGGGCATGCAATTACGAGATTAAGTTCGGGCCAAATTGTTTTTGGTTGTTTAGGCTCAATCTTTAGGCCTTTTTTTGGGCTCTTTTTGTGGAAATTGGGCCCTTTTGGTTTTTCCTTTTTCATTAACCCTATCTTTGGCTATAGAGCTATTAATTTGGCTTTTATCCAAGTTTTAGTTACCAAATTTGCAACAGGATCGCTAAGGCCATGAGAATTATTTATTTAATTTTCCTTTATGCCTTTTATGTTTTCTTATTTTTGGCATAGAAAATGTTTTGGTATTCTTTAGTTAATGAATTTTCATTTTTTTTCCTTTTTTTTAGATAATTTATTAAATTGTAATGTCCTAAGAATTAAGAAATTTTTATTTTAGAAAAAGACAAGTTGGAAAAAAATAAGGAACTTACTTCCTTTTCAAAATTAAACTCTTCAAGATTTTTTTTTAAAATAAATCTTTTTAAATTTTAGATCTCTAAAAATCTTTTTATTTTGAGGAATAAGTTTTATTTTTCCAAGTCTTTATGAAATAAGATCTTTCTTATTTAGTACAATAGTCTAATTTAAAGAAATAAATTATTTTTGAAAAAATATATGATAGATAATTCATGATTAAGATAGTTTATCAAGATATTGTTTCAAATAAAATAAATTAAAATGGTAATTTTGGATTTTCTTAAAAGAATAAATTTTCATGAGTTTCATTTCCACTATTATTTATTTAAGAAATTGATTGTTGTCATTTGGAATTTCAAATTCCTTTTGAGAATTTCCTTTATTTAGGTTAGGTGGTTCTCCAAGCTTTCCCCCCATAGAGAAAGAGAATGACACCTAAATTGGTCCTCTAGACTCTCCCTCCCTGAAAGAAGGAAAAAATCATTTAGTTTGAAAATGAAAGTTCAAGGATAAGAAATATGAAAGATATTCCTATTTGGCATAGGAGTCCCAATTCAAGTAATAAATAAAAGTTCTAGAAATTCTTGTGATAGATAATTTATTTTAAGATAATTACCAAAATTATCTTAAAGTCTCTCTTCCAAAATATTAAGTGGGAACGGGCCATAAACAAGCCCATAGCCTCCAAGATCGAGCCCATCTTGATTCTAGGCCCATCACCATCCTAAAGATGGGGTGGCCCAAGGAACTAAGGGATATGGACTATCCTTTATAGATAAGACTATATATGTTTGTAGTGGGAGTGGTCAATCCTAAAGATGGAACTTTTCACTTGGTAACATTGATATCAAGGATCTTGGTTACACACTTAACTTACACATGAAGTGGTAGAATCACCTAAAGTGGTCCCACTTGCATGAGCTAAGGGCTAAATATAAAGGTATGTTGATCAAGGTTTAAGGTGGGTTGATTAATTAGAGAGGGTCTCTACCTAGTAATAAGAGTCATGACCTGCCTAAAGTAGGCTTGATTCTTATAATACTAGGATACCTGGCATGGATATATGTAGTTTGAGAGTAATAAAATTTTTGCTAAATTTATTACAAACATGCCTTGAATGTTCAGTTTCTTTTTATTAATGCATGGAATTATTAAATTTATTACAGATATTATATTTTTAATCTGTTACCTATTATCTTTTGTTTAAATTGGACCTAATTATATACTAAAAATAATTTGAATATAATATTAATTGCCTAGAAGCTGATTTTGGTAGAGTTTGTTATTTCATTTGAACAAGCCTATCATAAAGTAAGAGAAACATATCAAATGTGCCATAAGACAAATCAAAAGACTAAGTCTCTCATACTTGGGTCTTTAGATAATGTGTTTCAAAAGCAACACATGTCTATTGTCATAGTCTATGATATTCTCTTTAAAGTTGTAAGGGTTATTTGGTGATAAAGGCAAGTCAACTAGACAAGTTGCCCTTAAGACTATTATGAACACTAGGATTCAAGTTATCTTAGAGATCTTACTAGATTCTTTTGGGATGGGTAAGAAGATTCTCAAAGAGTAAAAGGGTATACATATGGAAGTCAAGGTTCTTCAGGTTTTTCTCCTAAGAAGAAGAACAACAACACAAAATAAGGAAAATTTAAGAAAATGAATG
This sequence comes from Vitis vinifera, assembly GCF_030704535.1. Lineage (NCBI taxonomy): Eukaryota > Viridiplantae > Streptophyta > Magnoliopsida > Vitales > Vitaceae > Vitis > Vitis vinifera. The sequence goes on from NC_081809.1 coordinate 21,889,166, forward strand.
AGAAAACAAACTCATGGGCATTGATTCTTTTGTGATCTTTTAGGATACTAGAAAATGAATTATCAAAGTGCTTAAGAATAGGCAAGTACTCATCATATTCTCATTGTTTAAATAAATAGTGGTGGATAGATTTAAACCCCACTATTTGTAGTTCTTTACAGGGTTTTCAACAAGTGAGAAGGTTACATGATGGGATTATACTTACCTTAACTTCAGTTGCAAGGTTAGTTGTGTAAGCTGGTGGAAGTTATTACCTTTTTTATGTGAGACTCCATTATCATTTTTCCAAGTAATGAGAATAATCAGATCTCACTAAAAGAAAGAACCTAGCACTAGTAAAACATTTGGCTTTTAATACCTAGGTCATATTAATCTATATAGGATCCTATATTAATCTAGAAGATCTTTCAATGTATGAATCCTATATAGATGGTAAAATGACCAAGAGGCCCCTTTTATTTTTAAAGGACTTGGAACCAATGAATATTTGGAGTTAGTGCATGCTCTCACATATGAACCTTTTTTTGTTATATATGGAAAGTACAGGTATTAGATCATTTTATTGATAAATACTCTAATTTTGGATATATAGATAGGAAATCTGATGCCTTTGATAAATTCATTGAATTTAAGGAGGAATCAAATAACCTTTTAGGTAAACATATCAAGGCACTTTGATTAAATCGAGGTAATATGTCTAGTAGGTCCAATCTTTTCCATATGGAGCATGAGATGATATCCTAGTTGTGTGCACCAAGGACTCCATTGCAAAATGGAGCAATGGAAAAAAGATATTGAACTCTAATAGACAAAGTGAGATCGGTGATTGGTTTCTCATTACTTCCCATATTCATTGGGAATATATCTTAAAGGATGTATAATACCTCTTTTTATAAAGAAGTGTATCACTTTATAAGATATCAAAGAGAATTTAGGGATTATTACTTTATAGTCAAGATTATCATAAGGTGTTTGTTGTTACAAATACCATATTTCTGATGAAGACTATATGATATGTAATTGACCAAACTTCTATATTGTACCAAAATACTTAGCCTTTTTACATAGCAACTCTTGTCAAGAAAAACTAGAGAAAAAAGTCACTATGGCTTTTGTAGCACTTCGAGTATCGTCCTCAAGGACTAGCTTATGAAAATTGTCAATACTAGAATAAATGAATTGCTTTTGTTTAAATCCTAAAGTGAAAAATAATATGTGAATGAAATGAAACTAAGTAAAAGAACTAAATTAATAAAAAAAAACCAAATATGATTTTAAATTCAAATGATTCAAGTATGGGTTTTTTCACAATCCAACTTAAGGTATAGAAATAGAGAGAACAAGGGCTTCTTAAGTAAAGTGATCTTAGAGTTTTGGGGTTCTTAGCTGCTCGCGATCAACTTGAGTTCAATAACTCAAAATTGCATTTGAAACCTAATTTTTCCCATTTTAAAACAGATTCCTAAAACCATCAAATGAATGAGATTGATTACCAGTTTAATATATGACTTTTTTAACCCTTCTTGCTCCTTATAGCTTTGTTTTGGGGCAAATAACGATAGGAAAGATCAGAATAACTAATGATCAAGAATTACCAAGAATCACTAGTATCGGGTAATAATCTTTCCTAAACTAACTCACAAGGATATGATAAAAAACAAAAAAAAAATGATAAATTGTCACCTAACCAATAATTAATCTCATTGTTATAATAATTTACCCATTGTCCCTATAGGTTTCCTAGCCCTTAGGTTTTCATGTTTCAAGCCCCAAGTTGGCTTCTTAGTCTCTCATGGGGTAATGTCACATTCACAATCCATAATAGGGTAAAAATCCATAATTTGAATCAAAAGAAATTAAAAACAATATATTTAATAAAAAAGGAAAAAAAAAAAAAAAAACCAAAGTTCTTGTCTTCTTCCACCTTCAATGTCAAACTCTCTGGAAAAATATCCAAGATTTCTAAAACCTAGAACTAAGAGAGTTTATATAATATCATCAATTACCTAACATGTGGCACACTCTCATTGGCCACTTATTACAAAATAATTACCCAAAAATGACTAAAAATAATAAAATGGTGATTTCTAGTCGTATAGGGCCCACTTAGAGCAGATGGAGTACTCTACATGCAATTCCTGAGGTAATGGAGGTGAAACATCAAAGTGGCAGTGGGTGAATTCGAAATTGGGGTTATTTCAAATTAGATTTCGAATTCATAAGTTGGATTTCGAATTCATAATTTAAATTTCGAAATCATTTCGAAATGGTCGTTCAACTTTGTGCAATTGTCTTCAAATGGCCATGACTTCTTCATTTCAACTCCGATTTGCACACTATTTGAAGCATTAGACTCCTCACTAACCAAAATTTGAAACAATTATAGAATGTATAAAATGGACTCTATAAAGTGCTCCAAATTTGTCCTCAAATTCAGAGTATATGTTATCATCAGATTTTGAGTTCTAAGTTTCTATGCAGTTGAATCTTGCTTCATACCTCATTTCCCATATTTTCTTACCTTCTTTCTTACTCCATAATGGTCATTTCTCATCTTTCAGACTCATGATATCCTCGTCTTGCCTTTCCTCATGGTTCATGAGTCTTGACTCACTTATTTCCTCGTTTTACCCTTTTTTGATCTTTCAAAATCTAAAGTGATTCAACTTGCACCCTTTTATTCCCTTAAACTTGAGATAAATCTCCAAAATACAAGTTAAACTCATGGCTAGGGCCTTGGATTCAATTTAGGTCAAGTTGGGTTATTTGAGTGTCCTTTGGTACAAAAATCATGTCAAATATGTGCCATTAGAGCACATATTTTGGCTTCATTCAGTAATAAGGCAAACAATGATATAGATTGGAGAATACTAGAAGATAGTCCCACTATACACAACATATTATGGATCCAGTACCAACCATTCCTATTTCTCATACACCAATGCCTAGTTGTAATGGAAGATTGTTAAACAACTAGACCGATTCATGTATTTGGGAAAGTCTTTCAATGTCATTCTAAAGGAACATGAGATCGATCCCATAGATTATGATAAAGCAATGAGTGATTTGGATGCACATATTTGGAAAAAAAACTATGGAAGTAGAGTTAGAATCCTTGTGATTCTAATGTAGTCTAGGTTCCTATAGAAGCACCTAAAGGGATAAAACCTATTGGTGTAAGTTAGCCTATAAGAGGAACAAAGGAGTAGATGGAAAAGTTGATTTTTATGTGGCTAGGTTGTAACTAAAGGTTATAGTTTGAAACATTGTTCCGAATATAAGAAACCTTTTCACCAATAGCCATATTCAGATCCATCATAGTACTCCTACTGATTACGGTGTATCTTATTTATGAGATATTACAATAGAATGTCAATATAGTGTTCTTAAATGATTATCTTGATATTAGTATCTATATGATGTAATCAGATATTCTCATAGCAAAGGGTCTTGTGTGTACAAGAAGGTGCAGGTAAGCATGATAGTCTTTATGCTCTTGTATGTTAATGACATTCTACTCATTAGTAATGATGTAGGATTATTGTCATCGGTTAAGATCCGGTTTCCTACTCAGTTCCAGATGAAAGATTTGGGAGAAGTGCAGTATATTCTTAGGATTAAGGTCCTTAGGGACCACAAGATTTGGAAATTCCCGCTATATCAAGCTACCTACATAGATAAGCTTTTGATCAAGTATGTGATGCAGGATTCCAAGAAAGGTTTGTTACCTTTTAGGCATGGAATTTCCCTTTCTCAAGATCAATGTCCTAAAACACCTAAAGAGAAAGAGTACATGTAGTTAGTAACCTATACCTCTATAGTGGGTAGTCTTTTATATGCAATGTTATGTACTAGGCCAGATATTTGCTTTGAAGTGGGTATGGTGAGTATATATTAACTTAATCTAGGTCCAAAATATTGGACAACTGTCAAGCATATACTCAAGTATCTTAAGAGAATAAGGAATTATGTGTTTGTCTCCAAAGTGTTGAGATAGTTTAGAGGGTGACATGATAGTTGACAAGATACCTTATGTGGAGAACTTGGTAGATCCCTTCACCAAGACATTAACATGAAGAGTCTTTGTTGGTCATTAGGATAACATAGGTTTTAAATGAGTATCTGACATCTTTTATAGGCATGATGCTTTGAGGGTTAGTGGGATAATGTTAGGATAGAGCCCTAAAAAGCATGACATGATGTAATAAAATTGGAATTCATTATTTATTTAATGATGTTCTAGTTTCACTTTTATCTATCCTCATTCCATGTATTATACTTTATGAGCATTGTTGCTTGCATCTTTTGCATTGTACGTGACTTAGGTGCATTAGAAGTTGTACAAAAGATCTAAGTCATGGGTTCCTTGCACATAGATGACTTGTTCGCAACGGGTTCATGGGTTTAGGCAATCCATTAGAGGTTGTAGTGCACCACCTCCAATTGGAAGGATAGCCAGTCTTGGCTATTGAGATGGGTTTCCCATGGTAAGTGCACTAGTGTAAATGGTTACACATTGAACATGACCTACAGTGAGTCATGACTTAAGGCTATCAAGTAGTCATGACCTCACCAAGCTACTTCATTGTGTTGTCTTTCAACCTTGAGAGAATATTGAGTTTGTGTTATAGTTAGTAATGACTTTGACCTATAGGTGATATCGTAAGTTGATCATATATTCCTTATGGATATTGTTGATGGAAGTCGATAGTAATAGGTATTCTCAATAGAGACACCATGATATCTCTTAGGATTGAGACAGTGTGTCCCATTAGGTGATTCTAAAGAGGTGTGTTCATGGAAACTATGGTCATAGTAGTTTCTTAAGTGAAACTTGACATTGGCTCTTTTGAAAGCTAAGATATGTCAATTGAACACATAATAAGAGGATTTGTAACTCAATGATGGTAGAGGTAATCTTGAAAGGTTGATAGATTTCACCTTGGTATATTACAGACACCAGTTCATAGGGAGACTGAACACAATGGATAGCAGGTCACGGACTTGAGCACTTAGTGTCACATTGTTATTTACATAAGATACTAGAGTTCAGTTGATTCTTTGTAGTGGGATGTTGAATCAAGTTTAAAATTGGCTCAATATACCTTGTTAGCACGGATTATGAGGGTCGGATTGGCTCTAAGTTCACTTTTGTGCATAAGGCTGTTTTGGTAACTACGCAAGGTTGCATAGAGGTAAGTGAACAAGGTCTCTAGATTGGGCTAATTGATTAATTAGTAGGCCCTATTGGGTTAATTAATCAATTAGAACCCATTTTAAACTAGATTAAGTGACCCAAGCCCATGTGGGCTCAAGTCACTTAAGCCCACTTAGGAACCCTATAAATACACCCTAAAGGTTAAGGTTTCTATAGCTTTTGCCTTCCACCATCTAAAGAGATTGAGAGTTATAACATCCATCCTCTTTTCCTCCCCACTAGAAGTGTGTCAAGATCAATGTTCAAGTCATCAGACGAAAGACTTCGGGTTTGCAAGAATTATTCAATTTTGATCTTTATCTTCACCATGTGGATTTGATTTGGAAACATCGAAATATGAGGTATGGTTTTCGTTAGCACTTTCTAAATCCTTTTAAAGTATAAAAATGTTTTATTTTTTTTCCATTGTGTATAGGATTTAGAAAAAGCCTATGATAGTTATGCATGTTTCTAACCTGATTCGGACTTGGAAAACGGAGAGATCTAGGTTTTTCCCATCAATTATCTCTCAACATTGAGATAATGTTGATCTTGTGTAGAAGTTAGCATTAGCTTTGACCTACGGGTAAGATCCTAAAGTGATCACATATTCTTTATGGATTGGCTCATTGTTGACGAAAGCTAGTAGCAACAGGTATTTTCAATAAAAGCACCATGATATCTCATGGACTTTGAGATAGTATGTCCCTTAGGTGATCCTAATGATGTTTAATTGTGAAATTTGTGGGCTCATAATAATTTCTTTAGTGAAATTTGACATATGCTCTTAATGAGCTAGAATACATCACTTGATCACATAATAAGAGGATTTGTAACTCAAGGATGGTAGGGGTAATCTTGAAAGGTTGATAGCCTTCATAGGAAGACTATATATAGTGGATAGCAAGTCATAGACCTGAGCACTTGGTATCTCGTTGTAATATACATAGGGCACCAGAGTGCAGTTGACTCATTATAATAGAATATTGAGTCAACTTTAAAATTGGATTGATCTAAGGGAGCTAGTACTGTCATATGGGTCTAAATGGTCCCATTGGAGATCATATTCCTTGATAACATGGTTTATAAGAATTGGATGGGTTTTTAGTTCACTTATAGGCATAAAGGTGTTTTGGTAATTATGCAAGGTTGCACAAGGGTAAGTCAACAGTATCTCCGGACTAGGCTAATTGATTAATTTGGAGCCTTGTTAAGTTAATTAATCAATTAGCAACTTTCTCAGGTTAGATCAAGTAACACAAACTCATGGTAGACTCAAGTCACTTAAACCTACTAGGAAGCCTATAAATACCCCTTTTAAATGTTAGGATTTCAATCTTGTAGCCTCTCTCTTTACTCCAAAGAGAGAAAACCTTAACCTCCAACCTAGAGATCTCTACCATCTTAGTTCCTACATTCAAGGAGGGGTCATTGAGTGGAGGACAATTGAGTTTATGAGATCATATGTAGATTTAGATCTCTTTACACCGATAGGAGTTGATTTGGGAACATCTAGATCGCAAGTATAACACTTTTTTTTTCTAGATTTTTGGTTTATTTTTTAATATCAAAGTTTTCTACAATGCTTAGATCTAAAGAGCATAAGATAGGATTGCATGTAACCTAATGATCCAAAGTCAAGGAACAGAGCAATTTGAGGTTTCCTAACGTACAGAAACATCATGGCTTGGCTTAGAGCTTAAGGATCTTTGGACATAGGTAAGTTTTGTGTCAAACCACATAGATTGAGTTTACATTTTCTTATTTACTTTACTACTTCAATTGTTATTGATTATTGTTCATTGAATGTAATCTCATTATGTTGAAATGTAATATAAATTTTGTGAAAATTAAAGACAACCACTAAATTCATCCCCCTCTTAGTTGACCATTGTAAGTTTGCTAATTGTTAACTTCACTAAAATCTCATTATCCACTTTCCTAATAATATAAATATATAATATATAATATTTTAAATTAGATTTTTAATTAAATTCAAATTAATGGTTTTGTAATCTAAGTATTCTAAAATGTTATACGTTATAAGCAACTTTAGTATTTAATAAAACTATGTTTTGTTATTATAGAGCCCTTAAAAGTGTGACATGATGTAATAATGAAAGGATTTCCTTAATATTTATATTATGATTCCAACTCTCCTTTTACTATCCTATTTATGCATTATCAATCTTAAGCATTCAAGTTTGCATCACTTGAATTGTACATGACTTGGTTGCATTAGGAGTTGTAAGGAACATCTAAGTCATGGGTTCCTTACATGTAAATGAGTTAGTCACAACTGGTTCATAGGTTTGGAGCAATCCATCTAAGGTCATAGTGCACTACCTCTTAATTAAAGGAATGACTTTTCTTGGTTATCAACATGGGTTTCTTATGGTGAGTGCACTAATACGTATGGTTACACATTGGATAAAACCTACGATGAGTCATAATCAAGTGGTCATGACTTCACCAAATTATTATATTACATACACTCTCAACCTTGAGAGAATATTGAGCTAGTGTTGAGGCCTTCAATGGCTTTGACCTATGGGTAAGCCACTAAGTTGGTCACATATTCCCTACAGATTAGGTCCCTATTGATTAAGGTAGGTGGCAATAGGTATTCTAAAGATAGACACTATGATATCTCATGAGTTTAAGATAATGTGTTCCCTTAGATAATTCTAAGGACATGTGATCATGAAATCTGTGGTCGTAGTAATTCCTTAAGTGGAATTTGACATATACTCTTAGAGAGTTAGAGTATCTCAATTGATCACATAATAAGAGTATTTGAGACTCAAGGATGGTAGATGTAATATTGAAAGGATGATGACATTTACCTTTTTAGATTATGGACATCAATTCATGGGGAGCTTGCGTGTGGTTGTTTGTAGATCATTGATCCAAATTTTATATCTCGATTTAATATCATAGGGATCTTAAGCGTTGGATAAGCACTTGAGCAGTTCCAATGCTTGAACGTTGCTTCCACCACTCGAGCATCCCCATATTTTCAAAATATTAATTTAATATTTTTAATTCAATAAAAATACACTAGTCTACTTTAACCCTTTAAACACCTAACTTACCACAATTCAAACTTTTTTGAACTTACCTGTAACTTTTTGGTTGAATGAGTAGCAACATTAAATCTTCAATGGAGAGTACACTACCTAGAAAGGTTTTTTAAGCTAAAAAATAAAATGAAACAAAATTGTCAATTTACAATGCAAACTCATTGTCCTAAAAATAATAAAAATAATTGAAAACAACTAAAATATATCCTCTAAAAATACCTTATTTTTTATTTATAAAAATAAAAAATAAAAAATTAATTTTCAATTGTTAAACATGTTTTTTAGTGGATAACAGAAAAAGTTTTGAAAAATAGTTGTAAAACTAAGCCAGTTTTATGGAAGACCTAGCAGATGCCAAAAGCAGGTGGGGATAGTTGGGAGGATGTTGAAAGATGTTAGTCAAAGCCCTGATAGCCCTTGGAGGCTCAAACTATGAATGAAATGTGCTTGAAACAGTGATGGTTGGTAGGAAGTCGCAAAGAACTTAACCTCATTTTGTTGATAACAAAGACACACATTGAAACCAGCCATTGTTAGGTCCCTCATGATTGAACAAGCCAGGATTCAGTGAGAAAAGAAGTAAGATGGTTGGAGAATTGTTAAAAATTACAAACATAAGTGGAGAAGTTGTATAAATGCATCACCAATCATTATGAATGATTCTTCATTTTCTCCAAACCTAAAATTCTCAAGCTCAAATTTCTATTTGTTGACTATAAGTCTAGAATGATTATTTTTCAAACTTTAAGGTCTCGTTTTGATATATTTTTTGTTTTCTATTTTTTTTAAATATATATATATATATATAAAGTAAAATTATAGAGTTATTATATTTCGTATAAAAGCTACTATTATTTTATATTTTTAACAACAAAAAATAAGAAATATATCCAATAACACTATATTTTAAATTATAGTTTGTGTTTTAATTGTGATATAGTGAAAAGGGAATTATGCTGTTGATTAAGAATTTTTATTAGTGGGTTGTAAGGTTATGAGAAGGCTAAGACAAAGCTAAGATGGCTTTTATTATCATTTTTATTATTATGATATTTTGAGTTGAAATTAGGGTGTTGTTTGTGTTTTTAACTTTTTATTAAAAGTAACTTGTTTTCGAATTTCAGATCATTTATTTATTTATTTATTTTTGTTAACTTGTTAGTTATTTATGAAATTTTCTTATTCTATAGAAAATATCAAAATATTTTACTTTTTTTTAATACTAAAAATAACCTATTGATTTTTCTTTACTTCTCAATATTTAATATAAATAAAATACTTAAAAAGAAATAATTTAATGTTTAATACTACTATTTAGTTTTAAATTCTATTTAAAATTAAGTTTTAAAAAATAAAAACAAATACTACCTAGGTTTTATGGCTCTACTTGGAAAGTATTTTTGAAAACAGTTTGAAAAATAGTTTTTTACAACAATCTTAGAAAAATATTCTTTAGAAAAAAAATATTTGAGAAATTAAAATGTTTTTAACTTGTTTTCTATATATTTTAAAAATAAATTTTATATATAACTTTATTTTTAATCATCCATCATATTTATAATTATTTTTTAAAACATTCTTAAAAAGCAAGTGAAAATAAAAAATAAAAATAACTAAAAACAATTAAAAGATGTTTTCTGAAAACATCTTATTTTCTATTTTTAAAAACAAAAAATTGTTTTATTTATTTTTTATCAAATCTGTTTTTCTACCTTTTTTTCTTAAACAGAAGACTATTTTCCAAAACAATTACTAAATAAAGTCTATATCTTCATTTTTTTTATTTCAAATATTATCACTATATTCGCTTTTTTACATATGATTGGAGATTGAAACTAATGATTTTATAAGGAAATTGATTTTCAAAGTGAAAATATGAAAAGTTAAACAAGATAATACAATAAAAATCATAATTATATTTATATAACTTGTACAAAATCATCCATACTTATAAAAATCCTAATTCTTATATTTGCTAACAAAGAGCATGATTAATAATATGGTCAAACATAGACTTTTTTTCAAGTACAAACCCACAATGTCTCCTTATAATTTATTAAAACTCATAAACATTGCAATAGGTATCAATAAATAACATTCTTTTCTCATCCCTTCTACTCAAATAATTAAATAAGGCCTAAATAGCTTAGGAGTTATTTGGTTTATTTTTTAATTTATTAAAAAATAAAATATTATTTTATTAATAGTAAAGAGTCCTTGAAGGTATTCAATAAAACTTAATATTTATTACTTAATAATTTAAGTTGACTTTTAATTAAATTATATTTAGGTTATTGATTTAAAACTCATTACTTAATTTTTACTATTAAGATTGTTTAATAAAATTAACTTAAAATTTATTTATAAATTATTAATTTGATATATTTATCCTTATAAATTATAATTAAGGTAACGAAGATCTAGTGAGGTTGTGAAGTAACAAAAAAAAAAAAAAGATAAGTATGACAAATAAGGATAAAAAGATAAAATAAAGATATAAGTTTAAAAATAAGTTAATTATTTTTACTTATTACTTAAAGTTCTTATTTTATTTTAAATCATATCATTAAGTTATTTTACTAAATATACTTAATTTATATAATAACTTAAATTAAATTATTAAGTTGATTTATCAAACACTCATTTAATTAACGTCTTTTTATTTTTTAATAACAATTATATTAGCGTTATATCATCGAAAACTAGAATCAATTATGATATATCACGTGTGTAACATGATTTCATTATTTTATATACCGTTTGAATAATCATTAATACTTGATTCCGCTCTTTTGTATCTTAATTCCATTTATTTGTATTTATTTTGTATATTTGTATAATCGTTGATGACGTAAATTTTCATTATAGACTTTATACGATCAAGATCACAAATTAAATTTAACGGGTAATCGAATGGCATAATATTTTTCAACTACATTATGTGGAAAAATATCAACCTAGAAGAACTTTCCAGGCCCACCCGATCCCCGACCCGACTTCTCCCAATCGAGTCATACGAAATCATGCACACTCTGAGGTGTCGGTGGGTCGTCGGTGGGTCAGCCCTTCCAAAGGTTCTCTCCGCGAAATCCAGCCTGTTATCAATTAAGCCTCGAACACCTCCCCCCCACCAAACCCCACATCAGCCGTCCACTTCCCAATCAGATTCCAGATCACACGCAAAGTAGCACGAGGTTTAACCACGTGGCACCACCAGGGCCGTTTCGAACCTGAAAAAGACGCACGATCTAACACACCTCTCTTGCTTGGAACGCAAACACAAAAAATAAAAAGCGTTCCTCTTCTTCCCTTTGTCATCCCACGTATTTCTCACTCTGAGCTCGCTCCTCAAATCTTCTTAACCATGGTTGAACGCAGCGTTTTGATAGGGTTGGCGGTGGCGGCGATTGTGGCGGTGGTGGTGGTGGAGGGGGACTCCTCGGTGAAGACACTGGTGAAGACGGTAAAGGGAAAGAAGGTGTGCGACAAGGGGTGGGAATGTAAGGGGTGGTCGGAGTTCTGCTGCAATTTGACGATTTCGGACTATTTCCAGACTTACCAGTTCGAGAACCTCTTTTCCAAGCGCAACTCGCCGGTGGCCCACGCCGTCGGCTTCTGGGATTACCGCTCATTCATCCTCGCCTCTGCGGTCTACCAGCCGCTTGGCTTCGGCACCACCGGCGGCAAGGTCATGCAGATGAAGGAGCTGGCCGCATTCCTCGGCCACGTCGGCTGCAAAACTTCATGTAAGTGGTTGATTTGGTGTTTGGCTGCTGAGAAAATTGAGGGAAAATGAGAGAAAAAGAAAAAATCAGCGTCTGATTAAGTCTTTGTAGTTAGTTCTGTGCATTTTTGGAAATCTAAGATTTGGTTTAGTGTTTTTTTCCCCTTCGTTTTTCTCGGCAGCTAGATGGGATTTAAGGTAAATTTGGGAGAGTTTAGCTTTGATTTGAGCAATAAATTTTTTATAGGGTTTATTAAGAAAATGTTATATAGATTTGAGGGTTTAATTTTACAATGGGTGTTTGATTCGTCGAATTGACTGGAGGATTTGGATTGGATTTCTGGACTTAGTTTTGATCTAGGGTTTGATTTGATGGGTTTGAAATGGATAATGGAATGGACAATTTTCTTTCATCTGAGGTGAGTTTGGACGGTTTTGGGATTACATTTTGTGATTTAATTTTGGTCTATGTGATTGGACCTGTACATGATGCATGTTTGGAATTTATTTCACTTCGGATTGGATTAAATGGATGGATTTCATGACCCTGCCTGGATCAGAGTGAATGAGGAAAAGAAAGAAAATAGTTCTGCAAGTTACCCAGAAATGGTTTCTTCCATTATCTATTTTCACTATTTTTCTTTCATTTTCCCTGGAGTTCTTGAGATCCAAACAGTGCCCACGACACTCATTACGATTTATAATAAGGTGTGTGGTGATATTTTCAGGTGGGTACGGAGTGGCCACAGGAGGGCCATTGTCCTGGGGTCTCTGCTACAACAAGGAAATGAGCCCCAGTAAGTCATACTGTGACGATTTCTACAAATACACCTACCCCTGCACTCCTGGTGCCGAATACTATGGCCGTGGTGCATTGCCTATCTTCTGGTAAGCATCTTTGCCTATAATTTGATGGGGAGTTTTGGTTGAGCCAATCCCAAAATGAAGGAATTTTCTGGTGTGATTTAGATTAAGCGTTGTTATGACAGGAACTACAACTATGGAGCAACTGGAGAAGCCTTGAAGGTGAATCTGCTGGACCATCCAGAATACATCGAACAAAATGCTACCTTGGCCTTCCAGGCTGCAATTTGGAGGTGGATGACCCCAGTTAAGAAGTCACAGCCTTCTGCACATGACGTCTTTGTTGGCAACTGGAAGCCCACCAAGAATGACACTTTGGCCAAGCGGGTGCCTGGTTTTGGAACCACAATGAACATTCTATACGGGGACCAGGTTTGCGGGCAGGGCGACGTTGATTCCATGAACAACATCATCTCCCATTACCAATATTACCTCGACCTGTTGGGTGTTGGTAGAGAACAGGCAGGACCCCACGAAAACGTCACCTGTGCTGAGCAGATTGCATTCAACCCATCCTACACTGCATCCTCTTAAGCTCCATATGATCACCCCTTGGATGGATTATGAAATAAGAAAGGGCAAGTAAGATTGTAAGAGATGTGTGAAGTTAGACATGACAGGTGTTATAAGGTGTGGATTCAGTTGCTGCTGCGCGCTTCTGTCATTTATGTGTAGATTTTGGCGTTCATTTTGTGTAATGTGTAGTCATTAAATATGAATTGTATGAAGCATTTTATTCATATATATTTGTTTCAACTGTGAAGACCTTTCAGAAGTTGCAGTGTGCCTGAAATGGTAGTAGTAGAGGAACCAATGGTCTATAATGGAAACCTCAAAGATGAGTTATTCACAATAAATGATGGTGTGATACCTGAAGGAACATCAAATTCTTTGTCTAATCTTGGGCAGGAGGGTGGTCGTACAGTTGGGTTTGTAGCCGACTTTGCTTAAGAGTGTGAAGCATGATGCTACATTTGAATGGAATGTCATACCATGTATAATATCAATACATTTTGTTGGAACTTGTCGGTTTGATTTTGGGTTGGAAACTCTTTGGCTTTGAGATGGTATCCATTATAAAATTAAATCATATAAAAGGCGATAGGTGGAGCATCAATTCGGCTTATGATTTAGCAATAATAATAGTGACATCAATGAGTAGGGGCTATTCCTTGTTGACTCATCTCTGTGGATGATGCAGTTGTGTCGGTGCCTAGGGCATAAAGGCAGTGTCCTGGTCTTACCATATACAAATTATGATTAGTTGAGACGTCGATAGTGTCATTACAATTTAGATTTGGAAAATGAGAAGTGAAGGTGGTGGTACGTGCTCCACCATTAAATTTGAAAATGAAGTATGAAAAACTTTAATACTGAAAACTAAACAGTTATGTAAAAGTTAGGTATTGTAAGTGTTGAATTAATAAAAATAAAAGGTGTTTGATGGCATCTTAATTTTAAATTTTGAATTTAATTTGACAATGGTTTTAAAATCAAGTGGTTGGAGTGTGGTGATCGATGAGCATTTGTTGAGGAACAAGAGGCTGATGGCGGTATCAATAAAAGCAAGTTTCTCGACCTGACCAATGACAGACAAAGAAAAAGCATTAACGACCAACCCACAACACCCAACCAAAAAGGGTTTCCTCAATGAAGATTAGGCAATCAAAAAAGTGTATGTTACTGGTTTGTCATTTGTATGAATTGATTGTGTAGATCCACAAGATCATAATGAAACAATCAAAGGCTAAAAATGATTTATTTTATAGAATTAATTTTATAGTTATTATATGATAATTTTTAAATATCGTATAACTAATATATTAATTAATAAAAATTATCTTTTGATGTTAAATATAATGTTCATTAATTATTTTCACTTTTTTTATGAAGACTTCCAATCTAAGAAGAATGTTTAAATAATTTTGGTAAGTGTTTCATTTATTTAAGGTATCGTGTGGTTCCAAAACATTTGAAGAAAAATAAAAAGTATATATATAGAGAAATAATAAAAGAAAAAATAAAGAAAATAAAAAATAATATATAAATATAATAAATTATTTTGATATGTTATTTTCTCTCTTGTATAAAGATTAAATCATTTGAAAATATATTAATTTTTAATTAATTTTAATTATATTTTATTTTTCTATCATTTTTTAGTAAAATCAAATATGAGAAAATCTTTTTTCTTAATATTTTTCTTTATATATATACATTTTTGGACAACAAAACATAACCTAAATGATAATGAAAAAATGATTAGACTATAGCTAATAATATGAGTTTTTATTTTTATTTATTTATTTATTTTTAAGTTGTATAATTTTGAAATATGAGCTCAAGTAAATGACCTCATTTGCCCGAATAAATTACCTACAATCCCCATTTCCAACTTTTTCAAACATAACTTACACTTCAGGTTTGTGAGTAAGGATGCACTGGAGTTGTTGGATTATTAAAGGATTGTATTATTAATAGGTACATTAAGAAACACATATTCGAAAGAATGACCATCTTTAAAAAAACATGAAGGGTATGTTTGGTTTCTTGTAAATGCTTAGAAAGGGAAAAAAAAATACTAAAGAAATCATCTTCTTTGATTTGAATGACATGGAAAATAAAAGGGATAAAAAAAATATATAGGGGAAAATGTGAAAGAAAATGTTTAAATTTTTTTTTTGTATTTTCCTTTTTTAAAAACAATACAAAGGAAAATAGAAGAAAAACCAAAAAAAAAAAAAGTAAAGGAAAATTTCCCGGGACTCATCTCTTTACCAAGTCATACCTCTTCACTATTGTATCTCATCAATCTCTTCACAAGTCGAGAGTCTTCTTCTCTCTCTCTCTCTCTCTCTCTCTCTCTCTCTCTAATATAGCTCCTAAAATCATCTCCATCATAAAGAGCCTAGTTGACTTTACTAAGACCGTAAGTCCTCCCAACAAAGCGTGCGTGACCTTCTTGACCGATAATGAAGACTACATTAAAGATGTTTGTTGCATTGGCTAAGGGACTATGGAAGGTGAAATCCTTTTACTCACTTGTAGTTGTAGTGTTGCCAAATGTGTCGATGGAGCACAACAATGAGCCTATTGAAATTAATGTTGATATTTTATTTGTTAGTTACAATTATAGATTGAGTCAAATAAGATGTGAAATGTGTTACCTATCTTTTAAGAAATACCCACTATGTGTATAAGTGGGTTGGTGTTAGTAGGCCAACAATTGATTTATTTAAAAGTTCATTAGAGTTCGATTGTCTATTTAAATACAAATTGATGAATGAAAATCAATCCAATTCCATTAAACTTTGTGCTTCTTATCCAAAGTTTTTAAGTGCTCTATTTTAATTTTACTTCTCTCTTCCTAATTCTTATAGAGAAGACAACTTTTTAGATTATCATCCGGTATCAAAATTAGGTTCATCAAATGGTAAACAACACTAGTCTTACCCTAATTGCACCCATCATCCTACTTTTTCAAGGAAGTGGATATGAAGTTTAGAGCATGAAGATGAATTACTTTTTTATCTCCCAAGATTTATGGGATTTTGTGGATAAGAGTTATGAAAAAAATGAGATTCATGTAGAGGTTATTAGAGATACGTGAATGAAATATGCTAAGGCATTTTTATTTTATTTTATCTAACAAGCAATTTCGAAAACTACTTTTCCTCACATTTCTATAACAACAAAGTTCAAAGAAGGTTGAGATGCTTTGCAAAAAGGATATCAAAGCACAACTAAGGTACTTACATTAAACTTCAAACTCTTTGTAAAAAGTTTGAAACATCACCCATGAAAGATAGTGAGTGTCTACATGATTTACTTTTGCAATATGTTAGAAATTGTAAACCAAATTTAGAAATATGATGAATGGCTATCCCATGAAAAAATGGTTAAATTTTTTTTGAGAAACTTGTCTAAGAAGTATGATCATGTAGTTGCAACAATAGAATAGTCCAAATATTTATGTGTAATAGACATAAAGAAAATTTTGTTGAAAAGGCATATCAAACTAGATTGTAGTTCTCTAAAGATAAGACAGGTAACAACAACAAGGAGTCTAGCAACAAAAAAGAAATGAAGAACATTCCTCCTGTGGTAAAAGAAAAGAAGAAGTGGAAAAGATGGATGAGTTAATGGGTAATATTCAAGAAACCAAAACCACTATCAAAATGGGTTTGGTGAAAAAGGTGAAAGCTACAATCATAAGTCATTCCAATGTTACTATTGTAAGAAGTTTGGCCACATAAAAAGCATTACAAGCTAAAAGAAAAGCAAGTCAAATTTGTTGAGGAAAAAGAGAGATATTGAATCTAAAACTTTATTTCTTGCTTGTTATTCAATTAAAGAATGTTATTCAAATGTTTGGTATTTGGATAGTAGGTGTTGTAATCACATGACAACAAGCTTGAATGCTTTTACAAGTCTAAATAAATCAATGGCCACTCAGGTGAAGATGGGTGATGGAGCAATTAAAGGAGCATAAGGTAGAGGTGTAGTAAAAGAAAAATTAGGTGAAATGGGTTATGTAAAGAAAGTTCTCCACATGTTCCTGACTTAGATGTAAGCTTGTTAAGTGTAGGGTAGTTTCTATTAAAGGGATACTTACTTGTTTTTAAAGATTTGATATATTCAATCTTCCAAAATAAAACCAAAAGGCATTTATTGGTGAAAGTTTCTATAGTTAAAAACAATTTTTTTTTCCTTTAACCCTTGGTGGTGATACACATGCATGTAGTGTTTCATTATCTGATGATAATTAGTTATGGCATTGTGGCTTTAGACGTTTAAACTATAAGAGTTTGGAACATTTGTCTAAAAAAAATATGGTGTATGGTTTTCTTTCTATAACACATGTATGTGAAATTTGTGAGAGCTATGTTTGGAAAACAACATCAAGATTTTTTTCAAAAGGAAAAGCAAGAAGAGCTACAAGACCAATTGAATTAGTGCATGTAGATGTTTGTGAGTCAATGCAAACTTTTTTTTCTTAATAATAACAAATATTTTATTGTTTTTGTGGATAATTTTAGCAAGTAGACTTTGGGTCTATTTTTCCAAAGAAAAGTTAAAAGTAATTCCTATCTTTAAGATATTCAAGAATTAGGTTGAAAAGTATAGTGGCTTTTCCTTGAAGATTTTGCAAACAAATAGTGATGGTAAAATTTGATCTAGTGAGTTTGATAAAGTTTGTAAAGATTTTGGTATTTGGAGGTAGTTAACAATGAACTACACTACTCAACAAAATATGGTGGTAGAAAGGAAAAATAGAAGTCTAGTAGAGATACCTAAGAGTTTATTGAAAGTTTAGGGTCTTCCAAATTGTTTCTAAAATAAAGCAATTCACATTATAGCTTACGTTCTTAATAAGAGTCCTACATCAGTATTACACCACTATACTTCTTTTGAACAATAGAATGGATAGAAGCCCAAGGTAAACCATTTTAAGATTTTGGTTATTTTTCATACATTTATATGTCCTCTCAAAAAAGGCATAAATTTGATGACAATAGTTGGAAATGCACATTTGTAGGTTATAGTGCTAAAACTAAAGGATATCAATTTTATAATCTTATCGCCAAGCAACCAATTACCAGTTGTGATGATGTGGTTGATGAGAAAAATGCTTTAAATTGGAAATTATAAAATTCTCTAGGTGTAATATATGTAAGATGATAAGCTGGTATATACTCCTCAAGGTATGAAATTCAAAATGATGATAATTTCAATCCTTTCACAAGTCATTTTAGATCAAGATATACTTCTAAAAATATCTTCAATTTCCTTTTTTATCTCCTCTCTTGAAACAATGCTAAGGAAGATGAGGTCCTTGAAAGATATATTGAGTAGTGTGAAAGGTGTTGATTCACTTAAGTTCATGAGTCCTGCCATTTTCAAGAATCTATGAAGTATAAAGAATGGTATGATGCCATGGATGAAGAAATTGAGGCCTTGAAAAGTAATAAAACATGAGAACTAGTAAATCTACCAAATGTTAAGGAAGTTGTTGAACTGAAATGGATCTATAAAATTAAATACTGCCCAAATGGTTTAATTCAAAAGTACAAATCAAAGTTAGTTATAAAAGACTAAATGCATCATGAAGGTATTGATTTTGAAGAAATGTTTGATTCTATTGTTAGATTTGATAGCATTAGAATTGTTTTGACTATTACCGCTCACCATGAATGGAATGTCTCCTAGTTTAATGTCAAATCTACATTTTTAAATGATCTTTTAATTGAAGAAGTCTATGCTTAATAACCTTATGGTTGTGAAATTATGGGTGAAGAACAAAAGGTGTATCAGTCTTTATGGCTTAAAACAAACATCAAGGGTGTGGTATGATCAAATTAATGGGCACTTCAAGTAATAGAACTTCAAAAGATTGAAAATGAGCCTACATTATATGTTAAGATAAAAAGTATACATGAAATACATATTATTTGCCTTTATGTTAATGATTTGATTTATATTAACAATATTATTGTTTTAATGAAGGAATTTCAAAAAGATGATGAGTAGTGAATTTAGGATGACTAATCTTGGCTTGATGAGTTATTTTCTTAGGTTGAAAGTAAAGTGATGTGATGTAGGAATTATTATTTCTCAAGAGAAGTATGCAAATGATCTTTTTGAAAAGTTTAAACTAAATAATTGCAATCTAATGAAAAATCCTATAAACACCAATAAGAAAATTTTCTTGTGGGGGAAAAAATATTAATATTCAAGAATATTGAAGTTTGATTGGTAATTTGTTGTATATCACCAACAATATGCTAGATATTATGCGAACAAAAAGTCTTTTGTCAAGATTTATGCAAAGTCCAATCAAGCTTCATTATGGTGCATTCAAAATAGTATTAAGATATTTAAAGAGAACAAATTAATTCATATGGCATTTGATACAATCATGTTAACAATCTTTTAGCCATGTTGTTTTTCTAATAGTAATTGGGCAAGTCCAATTTAAGATTGAAGCAATACTACATGTTACATTTTCAATCTTTGTTCAAGAATTATTTCATGGAGTTCAAAAAAGGAACCATCAACTACATTATATTTCTCAAATGCAAAAAATATTGTTCTATTACTTGTCTAAAGTGTTTGGTTAAAAAGAATTTTAAAATATATGAAGCATTATCAAGAAGTGCCCATAATTATCCATTATGATAATCAATGCACAATTTCTATGACAAAGAACTTCGTATTTCATGGGCACACAAGACACATAAAGATACGTCATCATTTTATCAAAGAGTTAGTACTTAAAGGAACTATTAAGATGATATATTGTAGCATCAAAGAACAACTTGCAAATATATTTACGAAATCTCTATCTTTAAAGAAGTTTTGAGTATTTTAGGGATATGTTGGGAGTTGCAAAATTTAGCATTAAGGAGGGATGTTGAAATTAATATTGATATTTTATTAGTTAGGTGTAATTTCAAATTGAGTCAAATAAGATATAAAAATGTGTTATTATGTCTTTAAGGAAGTACTCCCAAAATGTATTAGTAGGCTAGTGGTTGATTTATTTAGGAGTTTGTTAGAGTTTGATTGTCTAATTAAATGCAAATTGATGAATAAAAAATCAATCCAATTCAATTGGACTTTTTGCTTCTTATCCAAAGTTTTTAAGTGTTTTACTTTATTTTTACTTATCTCTTCCTTTGTAGAGAAAATAACTTCTTTTTGGATTATCAAAGTTGAAATCCTAGGGGGTGTATTGTTAAAGAGATTGAATTGATGTAACCATTGGAGAACCAAATCCAATTCCTATGACCTATTACATTATTAATTATTCCAAGATCTATATCACGACAGTTTTAACATAACTTTTTTATCATTATTTTTATCATTTTTCTTCCAGATGACCATTTTTATGTAATGATGGATTGCTTCTATAAGAAAACATGGAGTCACGTGCCACAATACAAGATTTGGGTACTACCAACAATGTTTTAATTTTGAACGTGTAGATTTTTTGCATGTTTTATAATTTAATTTATGTGTACTGAAACAAACATATTTATGTGCTTTCAATTGTAGTTTGTAAATTGCAACTTTAAGAGTCAATTCACCATGTGTTTGAATAAATATCAATTCTGAAAAAAAAAATTGTAATGTTTGTACAATTATGAAGAGATGCACTTTCTTAGAACTAAAAGTGGTTGATCTTAATGACCATCTTAAGCTTTCTTTTGTTAAAAGCTATCTTTCCTTTTATTAAATATTTTGATTCATTTTCTCATACATAGATTTTGATGAAATTAAATTAAATTCATTTTGAAATTCACAATTGGTTAATGGTTTGTTGATGAAATGAACCTATTATACCTCTAAATAAAGGAATTTTTGGTCCCTCTCTCTACTCTCTTGTAATTTAGTAGAAGCATTTCTATGTTCATCACTAAGAAGTGCATAAAAGGAAAGTAGGAGAGGGAAGATCAAGGAAAGAGTTCAAGATGGTAACATGAAGAACTTCCAATCATACTGAAGTTAGGGGTATAGATCAAGATATAGTTTTTATCTTCTTCTTCTTCATATCCTAAATATGATATTGTTTAAGTTCAATATTAAACATTAAATAATTTTTTTTTCCTAACACTACTCTGGTTTTTGTTTATGATAAAGAATTAAGTTAAAGGTGAGTTGTTGTTTGAGGAAGAATGGTATGGAAACTTTATTTGCATTTTGATTTTGTTTAGTAAATGTGAATGCATTGGACTATATCTTTGCTTTAGTTGATTTTTTTTTTTTAATTAATTTCAATTGTATTTTTTTTTTTTTTTGACAAAATCATCTTTCAACGATTTTTAATCTTTATTCTCTTGTATCAAACACTTTTTGGATAAACATTTCAAGGGTATAAACATTAAAAAAAAAATGGTATGTGTAATTTTCAATATATGGAAAATATTTTTAACTCTACTCTTTTTCATCACCCGGGTATAGTAATGATAGAATTGATAATTATATTTTATTTTAAGAATTGAAAAAATATATATATAGGAAATATATTTAAGCATAAGAGAGTTGGCCAATTAATTTGAAAAAAAATGTTGTAAATTTCTTCTTCAATTCTTTCACTAACCAAGTCTTTGGAAACTACTTTCGTTTTAAATAATAGAAAATAGCTTTCGACTTAAAAACCATATTTGATAAATAAAAAAAATTATTGAAATTTGTTTTTTAAAAACCCATTTGGCCATGTTTTGTGAAACTTGCTCTTAAAAACTGTATTTTTATTCTTTAACTTAAAAGCAATTTTTAAAAACAAGTTTAAAAAAACATGGCCCAAACAGGTCCATGTTTTCCTTTTGTTTTTAAAAATTGGTGAAAACTACTCTTGCTTGTTTTCTAAAAATTGTTTTCTATTTCACTTTGTTTTAAAAGATTGTTTCACAAGAATAACTACCAAATAGTGTTAGAAATTTTTAAAAACAAAAAAAAATTGTTTTAAAATCACACGACCAAACAGGCTCTTAGTTTTAAATATATGTTATTTTTAAACATATTTAAGGTACTTTAATTTTTTTTTTTATAAAATATTATGAAAAATAAATGAAAATGTAAAGAATATTTTGAGAATTTTATATAATATATAAACAATAATATATTTGCAGGGAATGAATTTTTTCATATTTAAATTCTTAAATAAAATTTTATTTTAAAAATAAGCATAAATGATTTTTAAAAACTATTTTTTAATAATTATTTTAAAAAAAAATATTATGCAATAGCTACTTACTCACTATATTATAATTAGATACATTTAAAATATATTTATATTTTCGAAAGCCAACATAATAAAAATTAGGGTTTATTACACTTTACCGCCCAACCTATAGTGTGTTTTGCACATTGCTTTATCAAGTTCAAAATCGGGCAATGTATCCCTCATCCTTTATAATTGGATGCAATATGCCTTTTTTGAGAGACAATGTTATTTTTTTGACAGAAAGACATGTGCTTTTTACATGATCGAGGGCAAATGGGTCAATTTTTTTTTTTTTTTTTAAAAAAAAACCCTAACAAGCTTTCCTCTTGCTTCGTTCTTCTTCTTCTTCTTCTTCTTCTTCTTCTCTCTTCACTCTTTCTGTCTCCTTCCCAATCCTCAATCCTCTCTTTGATGAGATGAAAAAGCCAATTGGGATGATTGCATCTCTTGAAATTTTAAGCTTGAAACCTCAAATGTGGTAAGTATTTAAAGATGGGTTTTGTTCATCATAGGAAAAAACCCAGATTCCAAACCCAAATTCCATTTTATTCAAATCGACAACGCT
This sequence comes from Vitis vinifera, assembly GCF_030704535.1. Classification (NCBI taxonomy): domain Eukaryota; kingdom Viridiplantae; phylum Streptophyta; class Magnoliopsida; order Vitales; family Vitaceae; genus Vitis; species Vitis vinifera. The sequence goes on from NC_081809.1 coordinate 21,912,329, forward strand.
CACAATTCAACAAAATCGAGTTTATGGCAATAAGGAGTTGAAAATCTAACTTCAATGTCAAAGCTTCAAACCCCCCAAAAGATAGAATTAAAAAAAGGAAAACAAACACTTCAATTCGGTATGATTATCTCCAATTCACAATCAAAGATATAAAATAAAAAAATCAAGCTTTTTGAAAAAACCAAAATCGAGAACTTGAAAACTCTAGCATAAATATCATCAAAATTGAAGCTTTTTTATTTATGGGTATCATCGCCATGGAAAACCTACATCACACCATTCTGCAAGTTTTCTGAGAAAAAATTTATAGCAAAACCAAAACTTTTCCTCAATGGGTATCTTCTGACAGGTGAAAAAGAGATGCCCAAATGCTTATCTACAGTGACCATAGTGGAAATGGGGAGGAGAGAGAAAAAGTGAAGAAAGAAGAAGAAGAACGAAAATAAGGGTTGGTTGGTTAAAAGTTTTTTTTTAAAAGAAAATGATCCTTTTACCCTCAGTCAAGTGGAGAGCACATGTCTTTCTATCCAAAAAAATAATGTCGTCTCTCAAAAAATCAACATTGCATGCAATTATAAAGGATGCTCTACATGACTCAATCTTGAACTTGATTAGGCAATGTGCAAAACACACTATAGGTTAAGGGGGTAAATTGTAATAAACCCTAAATATTAAAATAAAAATTGGGTAGGAATCCTAATGCTTCTAATAGAGGTGCAACTTGGATAGGTTGTCTCGATCCAATTCAAACCCAACCCGTTGTTTGGGTAGGCTTGGTCAAACATTTTCAATACTTAAGTTGAACTTAGGTTAAGTTTTCTCAACCCAAACTCAATTTAGGTTGGACTCGGACCAAGGTTTGAACAACCTAAGCATAATCCAAACCTAATTTAATGTTTTTATAATATTTATATCATATAGAATAATATTCATTATATTGATAGTATTTATATCTTATATAATAATATTTATTTTCTTTTTAGATTTTAAGTTCATTTTTACTTTTTTATTGTTATCTTGAAATGTTGACTTATTTACTATTTAAATTATGGATTTTCTTTTAGAAAAAAAAAACCATTATTGATGGATTTTGAATCATATTACCTAATCAACCTAACTAACTCAAATCTAACCCGATCAACCCAAGTTTAAAAAAATGATGTTGAGTTGGTCTTGAGTTGAGTACTTTGGGTTAGAGGTCGGGTTGGGTTGAGTTTTCGTTGATTATTTCTTAATTTGGGTTGGGCTTAAGTTAGCCACTAACCTCACCAACCCGTCCAAGTTGCAGCCTAAGCTTATAAGAAACCAAAAGTCTTTTGAAAATGCCAATTGACTAGTTTTTTATTTTTATTTTTTAAAAAAGGCTCTTGAATAAAAAATGATTAGGAAACAAATATTTTTATGTTATTAAAATTATATTACAAAAATGAACACTATGTCATTCTCTTCATTATTTACTCACACATTGAAATAGAGTTGACACGACTCGATGTTTAGTAGGCCATTACAAGCCAACGTGCTGAGCTAGCATGACTCACTTAAAAATAGTATTGAGTTAGTCCATGCAAACCAAATAGGTGGCCCAACATGGCCCATAAGCCTACAAACCAATCGTATCGTGCCAATCGTGCTGGAGGCCCATGGCCCATGAACACTTTGTTGAAATTTTTAATTTAATTTTATAAGTCATTTTGTCTTAAATTTTTTTCATTATCATATGAAATTTATTTTTGTTACTTTTAAACACCTCTAATAATATATTTATATTTATTGAGTTTGTAATTGTAAAATTTATAGAAATGTTGATTTTTTGTTTTTAAAATTAGTAAATATATATATATATATATATATATATATATATATATATATATATTTGAATTTGTTTTTTTTTTAATCAAAATAACAATAAATTTAAAACAATAGAATATAAAAAGAAAATGAAATAATTCTTTTATTCATTATTTCAATAAATTACATGAAAAAATAGGGAGAAAAAAAAATGTGAGAATTGCATCACTATAGTTTGAGTACATCCCAACTAGGTTGGCACACTCCCAACTATCAACCATATGCATTACCTTTAAAAATTAGTTACATTTAATAGATTTAAAAGATACGAACAACATATAATTCTTCAATTATCATATTCATTTTTGTCTTCTTATTCAATCTTCATCCTCAATTGTCTATATTGAGATCCAATTTCTCGAGGTCTTCTTTAAGTTCATCTTCCAAAGTTTGGAGTCTCATGCGTTCATCTTCCAAATCCTTCAAACATGTCAAGGCCTCTAGTGTCTCTACTGTAAGAGTTGTCCTTTTGTCTTCTATTATATTTGCAGTTATAGAAAAATCAGATTCCTATGCGACAATAGACACCAATGAAGTTAGTAGATCACGTGCCATTTTAGATACCACAGGAAGAGTGAATTCATTAGATTTCCACCAGTTCATAATATCAAATTTTTTTACTTCATTAGGGGATAGGTATGAACAATAATCAATATCTAAATATTTTGAAGATCACACCTACTTGAAGGACCAACTTGTTGCTTTCCCTTATCTAATTGCATAAAAAATGAATCATTTCCAAATGCAGATGGAGTTATAGTACTTGAAGACGCACTAACATATTTATTTTCATAATATTTATATAAGTTGTTTAATTGTTTGTATATCTTACCTTCTAGTTCAAATGGTTGGTTCATACAAGTAGCTATGAAATTTAAAATGTTTTCTACACCTTCAATCTTAACCTTTGGATCCATTCAAGTAGCTAAACAATAAAGTGGTGGAATTGTCTTCCAATATTTCAAAAAAGAATTTTCCATTTGTACACATATTTCACTAAAAATGGGATATTCCCTATATTGTTGAAACACATCTCTCATGTTGCAAATACATTTAAGTGTTATACACGATGTAGGAATATATACAACATAACACATATTAGTAGTTTCATAAAAAACCTTCAAGAATTTTAAAAAGGAAAAACATTTCTCCCAATCCGAAGTTATTTTAATTTCACCTATCTTACTATTGACATAATCTAATAGTATGTTATGATACCCTACACAATATTTTAATATTAGGTAGGTAGAATTCCAATGATGGCCGACGTCACGATGGAATTTTCTCTTCTTCAAACTTATTGATTGACATAAAACATAAAATTCTTGTAATCTACTAGATGAATCAAGAAATTGTAAAGTAGATCGGATAGCCTCTAATGAGGGTGATATTAATTTTAGACCATCTTGTATATTAAATTAATTATATGATAAATACATCTCACATGAAATATTTCATTTAGTGGACCTTTTCTAATTATTCTTACAAATAAATTTATGACACTTTTATTGTTTGAAGCATTATCAAAGGTAATACTAAAAATTTTGTTTTGTATGTCATATTCTCTAAAAACACTTATCAAAGAATCATATATGAGATACCCATCATGAGAATGAAATATTTTATGAAAACCTGATATTTTCTTATGTAATTTCCAATTTGAATCTATATAATGTGTTGTCACACATGTAAAAGATTCATTACGTTGATTAGTCCATATATTTGAGGTCATAGACACAATACTACTATGATTATTAAATTCTTTAATTATTAATTGTTTTTCATTTTTGTAACATTTAATTACACTATTATAAGAAATAGTCTTAGGAATTTTATGATAAGCTAGTTGGACATACTTATGCATGAAATGTACAAATCTAGGATCTTCTCCAAATGTCAATGGAAGCCTCATACTAGCTTCCATTCTAGCCAACCCTTCTTTTAGGAATTTTTTATTGTATATAAAGGGAGACATTGAAGATGTACTAGATCCTATTTTAGTTTGACTTATTTGGGATTGCCTAGGGTTAGAGAGAGGGACACTAGGGGGGTGCAAGTCTCCTCATCTTTAAAATGATTAAATTCATTACATTCATTAATACAAAAGCCTAGGTTTTCAACATCTAGGTGACAATGATCCATTTTTAATTTTAGAGGAAAAAAAAAAGGTAAAAGGAATATAACAATTAAATGAAAATATAAAATTAAAATAAATAAATGAAGTAACTAAGTATAAATACATTCACCTTGAGATGCTTGTAGAGTTAGTAAATATCTTTAACACAAAATAATTTCTAATTAATGAATATTTGTGGAAAGTATATAACTTGAAGCCTTGAATTGGAGCACTTGTAGAAAATCTAAACTTAGAAAATTGTAGAAAAAGAAATTAGAGAGAATTGTAAGCAATATAAAAAGAGATGATAGAGAATAATGTGAGAAATAATTAAAATGAAGGGTTTTTATAGAGAATTATTGGTAAGTCATTTGTTCATTTACCTGTAAAACTAGTCATTATATAGTTGTTGAGAATGATATTATAGATATTTGACATAAAAATATTAATAAGTGAATGATTTACTTATTTATCTTTTAAATTAGCCGTTATATAGTTGTAACTAGCCGTTATATAGTTGTTGAGAGGTGTAATATAGATATTTGATATGAAAATAGTAAAAAATAATTATTGATTTACTTTTTTACCTTTCAATCTAGTTGTTTTATAGTCGTTGAGAGGGGTATTATAGACATTTGATATGTAATAAAAAGGAAAAGGTCAAAAGTAAAAAGTGATATTTAAAAGGGCAAGTGAGCGGACGAGTGTCTCCTCAGGCCCAGCACTACGAGCCGGCACTAAGGGCGTCTCCGTAGGCCCAGCATGGTCTGCTACAGTAGTTGGGCCATTACAGCCTGGCCCAACCTTTTGGAGTGCCGGTGCACGGACTAAAATGGGCGCCCGGCCCATTGGACAGCTCTATTTGGAGGGTTATTCTTCACAGCTCGTATGGGAAGAAGGAAGAAACAGAGGGAAGACGAAGAAGAAGATAGAGGTTGGTTTTTCGCAGCCGACCTTCAGTATTTCTATATTTTTCTCATATCAGATTCAGACTAAGTGGAAACAAAGTGTGTGCACTTTGTTTTTCCTAAAACCTTTTTTTTTTTTCAGAATTAATTTATGCCTCTTTACTCGATTATTCTCTCTTACTCAGTTTTCATCGGGATGTAATTTTTCTTCGTTTTAAGGATTTTGGGTCTGTTTGGTTTCTGAGAAAGTCTTTAGGAAGTGAGTTTCTTTTTATTAGCAATTTTGGGTATTTTGTTTCTGTGGTTTGAAATTTGGAATGTGGAGATACGAAAATTCAAAATATCTTTAGTTGTATGAATCTCATTTTGATTTTATTTAGGAGAAATGCCCTTCTTTGATAATGTATGTCATGTCCTGTGCATTCAGTTTGGTCTTACGAAGTGAAAAAGAAAAAAAATAAATTATGAAATTGACTTCACCATTGAATTGAATGCTATGAATAATCGTAGATGGATCATGCTCTTTATCTACTGTGATTATGGAGTTGTGATTTTTATTTTTTTTTTGGAAATGTTTTGTTACTATAATCAACAATTTGTGGGGTGTACTTTATTTGTAATATCTGGGTTCTTCAGTTAACGAGGAAAAACAGCCTCAGACATACAAGAGATTGAAGAGGACTGAGGTAATCAAATGCCTAAAACTGAATTGCTTAAATGTTTTTGGTGTTTTGCAGTGTACTAAGGTGCGCTTGTGAAACAGCAAAGGTATCACTCTCTAGATAATATTTGAGCTTTCTGAGTAATTGCAACAGTGAAGATGTTGATGGCAATGTCAAAATCCAAGGCAATGGTCAATCTGGTTAGCTTCTGTATCTTTTTCTTTGTTTTTTATTTTATTTATTTTTTAACGTTTTTGCACTATATATTCTTAGTTTCTAATTATGTCCTTTCCCCCAGTTATTATTGTGATTGTAAATGATGAGTGAAAAAATAGGCAATATATTTTCAGTACCTAGTTTGAGTAAGAAAACAATTTTTGGGTCATAAACCAGTCCCCTTGGGTGTTGTAGAAATCTACCACTTCTGCAATTCGAGCACAATTCTTGCTGAGAGAAGGTTTTTTTTTCCCCTTGCCCAGTCAGTTTTCAGGCTATTGGTGTATCTCCTTATTATAAAATGAATTTGATTTTTTTTTCTTTGAATTAACAAATTTTGAGATTTTAAGTTTGATTATTTGGCTTTGAAGGCTTGTTTGTTGAGATTCTTTTTTTTTTTTTTTTTTTCTATAATTGTACCTGCTGTAATACACATTCAGCCTGCAGTCAGCCATTTCATCAACTACTATGCCCATAACCCTTAGTATGAGGGATTTCCTAGTTCTCTTTCTATGGAACCTCGCCAATGCCTCCAATGCCTCACTCTCCATTTTGATCTCTGCCAGGCAACTTTTTGAAGATTTTGAGGTCCTAGACTTCTCTAAAAGCAGTTATAAAAATAAGAATCTTATCCTATTAAATAGAGGAGTAAAGGATACTGCAATCCATTAATTGAAGGCTGGACACTCTAACTTCGATCTTTCCCCACCTCTCTGGCATATCTCTGGTTCTTTTCTTCCAGAACTCTCCAGCGAGTTTACAACTTTGCTTATTGATGGTCCAACTATGGACATCAACTACCAGATCAAATAAAAAGGAAGAGAGAGCATACCCTTGTCTTATCCTCCTATACCTTAATAAATTCCAGTGGCATCACAGTTAAGTACAGCACAACAGAGTTCAATCAAGAAGAGATTCATTTTTTTTTTCTCAACATTTCAAAAGGAAAAGAAAAAAGAAAAAGAAAAAAAAAAGAAACATTGTGATTTGAGTTGATTTATCTGGGTTTAACTTGAATATACAAGTTCTGAGTCAAAGACTGAACTTTAACATTTCTTTGAGCTCATATAAAAATACATCTAACTAGATTTTTTTTACAGGTTCGGCAATTTACTCAACTAGGAGCAACTAGAGTTCAGACCCTGGCTTCCAGTTACAGTACATTTACACAAACTCAAATGTCCGATACAAGCAATGTGGGAGAAGTGGCATTTTTAGGGGTATGATTGAAGGTTTTAAAAATAAATTTTATACGCTTAATTCCTAGGAATAAATATATAATTTCATATGTTTTTTCAGAATTTGATTTCTTTATGTTATATGTTTGAATTTATTCATTTCTTTTATAAACAACAAGATTTGATTAAAAGTGTCCAACAAAAGGGGGTGCTACCCAAGTATAAACAGTACACAAGGGACACCAAAGACAAGATAAAAAAGAAAAAATAACACTCTCTTGGCAGATCCCATACAATTAAGGAAATATAACAAGGATGAGGAGTCATTGCTTAAAGACTTTTAGACCAAAGGGAAAGAGAACATGCAAAAAACTTCCTTAGTGATGGATATGCTTGTTTCACACCTTTAAAAGTTCTAATATCGCACTCTTACCGAAATGGTTCACAATAAACACAATACTTTCTCTGGATTTTTGACAACAAGACTCTCATGCACCCCAATGAAACCTTCCTCACCGTGATAGGAAGCATCCACAAAAGGCTGAAAAGAGAGAAGAACAAATGCCACAAATCCCTAGCTTTACCACAGTGGATTAACAAACAATTCAAATTTATTCATTAGCATTTCTTGGCTGATAATTGTAAATGCAAAATAGCCATCCTCTAATTTTACACACTCAAATTAACTTGGAAGTTTAATACTTGATTACAATAGATTGAACTGAGTGCCATCATCAATTCATTTGTTTGAATATCATCATTGATTACATGTATATAAGCTAATGATATGCTATTACAAGAATTGAAAGGGGTTAAAGTCAAATTTCTCAGTCAATGTCCTGAATTTCACAGATAGGATAGTGGACGTTCCTATTATTAATCAACTAAATTACCTGAAAACCTATCCATTCTCTTCTTTTTTGATCAATTAGTTTGTTTTGTCAGTAGTGGTGAATGATATGTAAGTGAGTGAACTTGTACTGTTAGTATTCAGCCAAGGTCCAGGTCCAGAACTGATAAATAGTGCCTATGTTTTGTGTATTTCTGAATTTGTGCATTTTATCTTAGGAAACCAGTGATTGGTGTAGACTTCTTATATATTCTTCTTCTTTTTTTTTTTTTTACTAGGTGTTAGGCTTCTGATATATTCTGAGGGTGGATATATTTTCTTAATTTGTCTTGAAGAGTTTAACATTTAGGATGGGGAGTGGACATTGGTTAGGGTAAGTTCCTGGAAAACTTAGAAGGTTTGTGTATGGTCAATGTTGAGCCATTGGCTTAGGTAGTTCCATTATGAATTAATGGATCATACTAGAAAAAGTATAAGCACTGGATTGAGTAATATATAAAGCATTGCTCATTGTAGCTTGATGCTCCATTTCTTGGTAGAAGGAATGGGCATGCTGAATGTGAAACAATTGTTACCAAAACCCACAGTAGTGGGATTTTTTGTTGATATCCAATCAAAGTGCAAGTTAATTACCTAGATTTTGACTTTCCTGAATTCATAGTTACATCCTCATATGAGATTTTATAGCCACATATTGGTGTTATTTTTGGAATGACTTCATATCAAAACTGGACCATGAAGCCAGCTTCATTTTTTATAGGCAAGCAGAAAATATGTTAACGAACGTCTAGAGGGGGGCAGGACTGGTAGCAGTAAGTATATGGAACTCCCACAAGGGAGAAAAAAAAAAAAAAAAACGAGAAAACAACAGGCCAAAAAAACCCTAAATGGCCTTAGGATCCGTCCAACTTAAAAAAATAAATAAATCACAAGCTCTCTTCACCAATGATTCCTCATACCAAACAAACAAAAATTCAGGTAACATATTTTTCATATCTAATTTCAATAGCAGTGGCAGAGCCAGAAAGTGTTTCCAGGAGGGGAAATTGTCGCTAAAAGAATCGTCAGTAAGTTGATTTTGGGTGTAGTGAATTTTATGCAAACAACTACTGTAATGAGGAGAATTTTCCATTAATTGGGTTTTGGGTGTGCAAGGGTTGGGGGAAGAGAATAAATAACTCAATTATTTATGATGCTCTCCCTCTCTCTCTCTCTCTCTCTCTCTCTCTCTCTCTCTCTCTTTATATATATAAAGACACCCAAGATGAAGTGATATGCAATGAAAATATAAATTATGCCAAAACTCAAAATCAAATAAGAGAAATCAGAAATACACAAAGATATTTAATAAAGAAATTTAAAGAAAAGGAACATCAGACTTTATATTACATAAATTAAAAATTACATAACTTGAAAAACATACTTATAAGGAGAAACAGGGGAAATGATATCTTACAATGGAAAGGACAGGAAAGCTTTTAAGAAAGCTTTGGCTTGGAAAGCTTACATCATGAGAGAAAAAGAAGAGAGAAGGAAGAGCTTAAGATGGAGAAAGAGGGAAAATGAACCGTGCTTACAACTGAGGAACTAGCCTCCTTAAATAGTTGAAAATAAGAATCTTAAACAGTACAAAGTAGACAATAGGGCAATGTATACTTTTGACTTTAGTTGTGAATAGTAACCACTTGTGAAGTGAATAGTGAACAGTAAAACTGATTTTTACTATAGCACTTTTGACATTTTGGCTCACAAATCTTACTTTCGGTGAAATACAGAGGGCTGTCATACTGCTTTTGTACATTGATGAAACTGTAGAATCACATGCGAGGGACAAACTTACATTCGGTGCTGAAATGACTTAAAGTTGTTGGTGAACTATGAGAGAGCTTAAACGGTGTTATCTTAAGGGAAAATATAATGTTTACGATATTCCTCAAGTAACTTGATGACTTCATTAACTGACTTGGTTGGTAGAGGATTAATTTTCTTCTTGTAGAAAATCTGATGAAAGGAATCCATAGTGATGAGGTAACCCAAATTCTTTGGATACGCCTTAAAGTCCCGGCTGATAATCCTAGCCCTCCAAAATTTTATCTGATTAATAAGAGGTTTAGCACAAATATCCGAATGTTTAAGAACGCAAGACAACAAGGTTGACCTTCTGTTCTTAAAATGGAGAGAGATATTATGTTGTGTTGGTAACAGATCGCCATCAGAAATCCATTCTGAAGCTTTGCTGATGATGATGATATCCGCAAATTTTTTGTTCATATTAAAGCCTTGTAAAAGCCCTCGGGCTAGCTTTCTCCCAAAATTAACAGTTTGACTAGGATCAGAACAAACGAGTTGATGAACTAAACCATAGTCCAAGAGTAATTATGGGGTTAGGATTAAATCTTTGCCTCTAAAAGAGAGACTGATTGGCTTGTAATATTGAAAGTCTCAACAAACCCAACTGATCATGAAATTCTTGTTGTACTTGCAGAATAGTTGTTTTGAGCCTTGCTGGTAAATAAGAGGATCTTCGACAATTCGACACAACTTAGAATTGTCAAATTCCATATCCTTGACTAGTTTTAAACCTGGGACACGAAGACCAAGGACGACTGAGAGGTAAATATGAAGATCTTGAAGATATGAGGAAATAAAAACTTGTTTTTCTTCTGCCATGGCCTTAGCCTTTTCTTGGACCAGGAAACGGACATCCTGATTAAGAGAATACAACATCTCTTTCTTATGAAAATACATCCTTATTTTAAAGTTGTTCCACTCATCCTCACTCAATTTTACTTCATCCACTAGTGGGGTGGATTGCTTATTCTCACCATTTTCCAATGGGGAAAAAGGGGCTTGATTCTTAAGAATAACTTGTTGACCTTTGAGAAAGTCAACCATTTCTAGTTTTCTTTCCAAAGTTTTACATCTTTCCTGCAAATCACAAAGACTTTTGAAATAAACAAATAAATGGTTAGTATCATTAGAAGATAGATTTGTGGGGAAGGAATCCTCCACAGAAGGTAGAGAACTCGAACTTGCTTCTTTATCCCTATTAGAGGATGAGGAAATCTTAAGGGTTTCTGAAGGTTGAGAATCTGTGGAGAAACTGCAAGAACTTGAAACTTCAAAATGTTTATAGTGCAACGACGTGAATTTTTCAAAAAGGACTGAATGGGTTTTCTTAGAATCTTGGGATTTCTTAATGAACATAAGAAGTAGTTTTTCTTTTTTGGGGGCCATGGCCTTGTGAATCTTGCATATAATCGTGGCTCTTATAGGCAAATCTTGTGATGATGGAAACAAGACTGTTTCCTTCCTTAAACTTAAATCCATGGGTCTTAACATGGAGGACAACCGAATCTAAGATGTCGGCATCTCTTAATCTAAGTGTGAAGTTAGGATAACACTGGAAGTAGACAGGACCATCATTCAATCTTGCTTGAACTGCACCAATAATAGAATCTCGGTAATCAAGATGTCTATTATCCCTTAAACACATAACAATTGAGGTGTTTATACCTATTCTTGTCAAAGGCTTAGCTGCAACTTGAATCATACCAAAGTGTATGAAGTTGTAGTCTTTCTTATGTCATTCTATGGATCTACTATCCAAGAGTCTTATCACTTGATCTTTTTGTTCCAAGCTTATGGTCTGTTCAAGTGTCTTAATGGTGTAGTCTGTAAAGAACTTAAATGTTCCTCTCTTATAAATTTCTTGATTAGATATCTTAGGTAACTTTCAATCATCTAAATCATTTTGGGTCTTAGAATAATTGATCTCTTCACTGTTTACAACATCTTGAGAATCTATGGATTTCCTAGATATGGTTTTGAAAATCGAACTCATTTTAAGATCTTAATCTAGAGCCTAATAGCAAATTGACAAACCTAGTGAGCAATCACCTTAACCCTTTTACAGCCCTAAAAACGCCTATAAATTTGTTCTTAATATTGTTGTTTTGATTGATTCAGGAGCAGCTTTGAATTGCCTACAAGAAGGTCTTGTACCAACCCAGTTTTATTAAAAAACTAGGCAAACTCTTTCAGGAGCCAATGGTAAAAGACTTATCATTAAGTATAAGTTGTCAAATGCTCACATTTGTAACTAGGGCATTTGATTAAGCAAACCTTCATCATAGTTAGAGACCTAAAGGAAAAAGCTCTTCTTGGAGTCCCCTTTTGAACTCTATCTATCCTATTAAGGTAGGCGATCAAGGTCTAAGAACAACGCTCTTAGTTAAGGAAGTTTTATTTGAATTCACTAACCCACCTGATGAAAGGAATATAAACACTTTAAGGGATCAGGTGATTCAAGCTAAGGAAAACCAAGTTAATATTTTAAAACAGGAAATTAATCTTGTAAGAGTCGAAGAGCAATTAAAAGTGAAGAAAACTCAAGATGCGATAGAAAAGTTTAAGAATAAGATTGTTGGAGAAATATGCTCTTACATTCCTAATGCGTTTTGGCACAGGAAGCAACATGAGGTAGAGTTACCTTATGAACTAGACTTTAGTGAGAAGAATATTCTCATTAAAGCCAAACCTATCTAGATGAATAAGGAATTATTAAGTTATTGTGAAAAGGAGATTCGGGATCTTCTTGACAAAAGGTTGATAAGAAAGTCTAAGTCCCCTTGAAGTTGTTCAACCTTCTATGTTCAGAAGCAAGCTGAATTGGAAAGAGCCTAAACTGGTAATCAACTGCAAGCCTCTTAATGATGCATTAGGTATCCTATTCCTAACAAAAAAGACCTCCTTCAAAAATTAGTCAAGTCTAAAGTTTTTTCTAAGTTTGATTTGAAATCAGGATTTTGGCAAATCTAGATTGTAGAAAAAGATAGACATAAGACTGCCTTTGTGGTACCCTTTGGACATTATGAATGGAACGTAATGCCCTTTGGTCTTAAGAATGCCCCTTCAGAATTCCATAACATAATGAATGAAATCTTTAACTAGTTTTCTGATTTCATCATTGTCTACATTGATGATGTTCTAGTTTACTCTATTTCTATAGAAGAACATTGGAAACATCTCAATAAGTTCATCCAAACTGTTAAGAGTAATGTTTAAGCCTATCTGCCACTAAAATTAATCTGTTTCAAACTAAGATTAGATTCCTAGGTCATCATATTTACCAAGGAACCATTACCCATATTCAAAGGTCAATCCAGTTTGCTAATAAGTTTCTTGATGAAATTAAGGATAAGAAACAATTACAACATTTCTTAGGAAACCTTAATTATGTGTAAGATTTTCTTAAGGATATAAGTCAATTGTGTGCCCCATTAAGACAAAGACTTAAGAAGAATCCAGTTCCTTAAAATGACGAACACACTAAGATTGTCAAGACCGTCAGGTCCAGAGTCAAGACCCTACCATGTTTAGCCTTAGTTGATCCTGAAGCCTTTAAAATCGTTGAGACTGATGCTTCAGATATAGGTTATCGGGGGATCCTTAAGCAAAAAGATGGTACCAATGAGAGATTAGTTAGATATACCTCAGGAACCTGGAATAAGGCCCAACTCAATTACAGCACCATCAAAAAAGAGATTTTAAACATTGTTTTATGTATTTCAAAATTTCAAGATGATCTTTTAAACCAAGAATTTTTGTTAAGAGTTGATTGCAAATCTGCAAAATCAATTTTGCAAAAGGATGTTAAGAATATAGTTTCTAAGCATATTTTTGCAAGATGACAAGCTATTTTAAGTAATTTTGATTTTCAAATTGAGTATATTAAAGGAGAAAATAACTCAATCCCTGATTTCTTAACTTGTGAATTTTTGCAGGATTCACAAGGCCATGACCCCCAAAAAAGAAAAACTACCTCTTAAGCTCATTAAGAAATCCCAAGATTCTAAGAAAACCCATTCAGTCATTTCTGAAAAATTCATGCCATTGTACTATGAACATTTTGAAGTTGCAGATTCTTATAGATTCTTCAAAGATTCTTAACCTTCAGAAACCCTTAAGATTTCCTCATCCCTAACAGGGATAAAGGAGCAAGTTCAAGTTCTCTACCATTTGTGGAGGATTCCTTCCCCACAAATCCATCTTCAAATGATACTAACCCTTTATCTGTTTATCTCAAAAGTCTTTGTGATTTGCAGGAAAGATGTAAAACTTTGGAAAGAAAACTAGAAATGGTTGACTTTCTCAAAGGTCAGCAAATTATTCTTAAGAATCAAGCCCCTTTTTCCCCACTGGAAAACGGTGAGAATAAACAATCCACCCCACTGGTGGATGAAGTAAAATTGAGTGAGATGAGTGGAACAACTTTAAAATAAGGATGTATTCTCATAAGAAAGAGATGTTATATTCTCTTAAACATGATGTCCGTTTCTTGGTCCAAGAAAAGGTCATGGCAGAAGAAAAACAAGTTTTTATTTCCTCATATCTTCAAGATCCTCATATTTACCTCTCAGTCGTCCCTGGTCTTCATGTCCCAGGTTTAAAACTAGTCAAGGATATGGAATTTGACAATTCTAAGTTTTACCAAATTGTTGAAGATCCTTTTCTTTACCAGCAAAGCTCAAAACAACTATTCTGCAAGTGCAACAGGAATTTCATGATTAGTTGGGTTTGTTTAGACTTGCAATATTACAGGCCAATCAGTCTCTCTTTTAAAGGCGAAGATTTAATCCTAACCCTAGAATTATTCTTGGACTATGGTTTAGTTCATCAACTCGTTTGTTCTGATCTTAGTCAAACTGTTAATTTTGGGAGAAAGCTAGCCCTAGGGCTTTTACAAGGCTTTAAGATGAACAAAAAATTTGCGGATACCATCATCATCAGCAAAGCTCCAGAATGGATTTCTTATGGTGGTCTGTTGCTAGCACAACATAATATCTCTCTCCATTTTCAGAACAAAAGGCTAACCCTATTGTCTTGCATTCTTGAACATTCAGATATTTGTGTTAAACCTCTTATTAATCAGATAAAATTTTGAAGGGCTAGGATTATCAGCTGGGACTTTGAGGCGTATGCAAAGAATTTGGGTTTCCTCATCACTGCAAATTCCTTTCATCAGATTTTCTGCAACAAGAAAATTGATCCTCTACCAACCAAGTCTGTTAATGAAGACATCAAGTTACTTGAGGAATATCCTAAAGATTATATTTTCCCTTAAGCTAACACCGTTTAAGCTCTCTCGTGGTTCTCCACCAACAACTTTAAGTCATTTTAGCACCGAAAGTAAGCTTGTCCCCTGCATGTGATTCTACAGTTTCATCAACGTACAAAAGCAATTTGACAGCCCTCTGTACTTCACCAAAAGCAAGATTCGTGAGCCAAAATGTCAAAAGTGCTACAATAAAAGTCAGTTTTACTATTCATTATTCACTTCACGGGTTGTTACTATTCACAATTGAAGTCAAAAGTATATAGTGCCCTGTCGTCTACTTTGTACTGTTTAAGATTCTTATTTTCAGCTATTTAAGGAGGCTAGTTCCTCAGTTGTAAGCACGGTTCATTTTCCCCCTTTCTCCATCTTAAGCTCTTCCTTCTTTCTTCTTTCCCTCTCATGATGTAAGCTCCCCAAGCCAAAGCTTTCCTATCCTTTCCATTGTAAGATTTGTTTCTCCTTATAAGTATGTTTTTCAAGTTATGTAATTTTTAATTTATGTAATATAAAGTCTGATGTTCCTTTGCTTTAAATTTATTTATTAAATATCTCTGTGTATTTATGATTTCTCTTATTTTATTTTGAGTTTTGGCATAATATATATATATATATATATATATATATATATATATATATATATATATATTTCTCTCTAAACACACCACCTATCTGCCATCCATTTCAAGGTATTCTCTTATCTGAAGGGTGACAAATTTTTCCATTTGGAATTTATTTGACATGTTAAGAAAATCTGCTGCATTCTCTTACCAAAAAAGGAAAGTATACTTGATTCTAATAGACAAGGTTTCTTAATTAAAATGCAACTATAATTTCCAGGGTCAATGCAACAACCAACCTATGTATCATGATTCTGGGAAGGATGCTGCAAGTGTGCACAAGCACCAAATAGGGGAGAATGTGTCAAGGAAGGATAAGATCAACTTTCTTGTTACCACAGTGAGTATCAATCTGGAAAATCTCAGATAATTTCCTTTTCCTTTGTTAGCATGATGAAGATTATAATCTTCACATAAATATATTTTTAATAAACTTCTCTGATGATTGATTCAAAACTTGGGCCTTTTAATCCTCATGCAAACCTATCAAGCTAAAAAGAAATGTGCATATGTTAAAATGCTTCAGATTCATTAAGCCCTACGTATCTAATGTTTCCTTACTGTTAATGAATAAGCTATTATGTTGATAGAATGGTTGTTTCTGGAAAATGATTTGTGAAACTTTTGAGCTTTTCTCAAGACTGTGTGTTGGGGGTTGGGGTGGGGGTGGAGAAATAACTTATATTGCCAATGGTTGAATCCATCTGGAAGTATTTGGGATTTAGAATGATAGCCTTGAAATTTTTTTGGACAAATTTGGATGAAGGTGCATCCCTGTGATTATAGTGCTAGAAATTAAACATCTTCTAATGAAAGTCTTTTGCAATAGCATTATATACACTGGTTGTTTAAGTAATAGGGAACTCTGCACCAAATCAGTTGCATTGTGGTTACTCATTTGGTAAGTCTTCCAATGCAATGCCTGAAAAATTAAACAGCAATTAAAACACTTTTGAAGGCAATTTTTTTTTTTTTAAATCAATTATTGCTCCTGGTTTTCTTTTCTTTGAAATTTGCAACATATTCAACTCTGGATCCCTTGTTTCCAGATTACATTCCTTTACAGTGAGGGATTGGAGACAACCTGACATTTTCAGCAATATTTTTTGGCTTCTTCTGTTGATATTTTTCCATATTTTTGGCCTGAATGGCTTTAAAGTACTTTTTTTGTCATTGAACAAAAAAAAGTATGTTTGAGTTCATGATGATGCAAGTCTCAATCATACTACCAAGTACGACGAGATAAGATGTGTCTCGAGCAAAGTGAATCATACAGCCTTTGCAGTACCATAAGATATGCTGGTAACTCAAATAATGAAAACCAGGTTAATGTCATGTGATATATTGCATGGGTGTAACTCATTTTGTAACTTTTCCAATGCAATATCTGAAAAATCAAACAGCAATCAGGCACTTTTGAAGGCATTTCACATGGAAATGTTGTGGCTCTTCTTCTTCTTCTTCATCTTTTTCTTCTTTTTTTTTTTCATTTTTTTTGTCAATTGCAATATTCTAGTCTGAACTTCTTGCTAGCTCTTTGAATTGCTCCTTAGTGAGAAAATGGAGAACTTTTCAAATTTTCAGCTACATTCTTTGGTTTCTATTTCTTGATATTTTTCATACTTACACTCATGGGTTTAGAACATCTTTCTTGTCATCAAGCACTATAGCATGTTCTTTCCTTCATTATGATGTACATCTCAGTTATACTACAATGAACAACTAATATGCATGACGGTCCTACCAGGATGCATGTCTTGGCCATGCAACCAAAGAAAGTAAGATATGTGTAACAGTTATCAATGATGCATCAAACATTATAGAATCACCGTAGAGATAGAAACCAAACACCAGTTTATTACAGGATGGAAGTGAGATTGCATTCTTAATATGAGGAGTCAGAGATGGTTAAGCACCTCTTCCTCCATTGCCCCTTGCTAGGTGTTATAGCGGAAATCAGTCTGGTGGTTTGGTATTTGCATGGAGAGAGGCATTGCAGAGTTATTTCTCCTTAGGTTTTTGGAAGAGCCCTAGAGGGGTAGCCTTGTGGAGAGACCATGTTACCTGATGACTCCTCAGATGTCTATACCAGTGAGTTGCCAGGAGTTCTTTTTACCATTTTGGAGAACATGTTAGCAATTTCTCTCTTGGCCTCTTGTACTATATGTTGGAAGGATCCTTTATCCTTATCTCACTCGCTCATGTACTTACAAATACATGCATAGGTATATTTCTATTCTTATTTCATATCAAGAAAAAACAAGTTGCCTTCATGCTCAGTTACTTCAGGGTCGTTTTCTAACTAAGGGACTCATTTAGATAATAATGTGTGATAGGCATTTCCACTTTAGTCCTAATCTCATCTCTTTCCAATTAATAAAGAGGTCTGTCCTATGTGTTCAATGTCATTCTTCACCCATCTGCCAAATGGGGTTGTCCAACAAAGTTTCATAATGACAAATCAAACTTGTCATTTTCCCATCTTGCTTTTCACCTACCTCCTATTGCGGTATTATTGCGTTTCTATGTAAGAAAAGAGAGTCTTGGAGCCTGAATTCTTGGATTCAGAACTTGTGCCCTCTTTAAAAGCTCAAGAATGTCCTTTTAGTTGAATTCTTAAGTCTGAGAACTAGATGGTGAATTATTTGGTCTAGCAAGGAGTCTCTTCAGAAGAGGCTTTTGTTAGGGATTTCCTACCCCTGTGAGTAATTCTTTCGTTCATGTGGATTGTGTTGGTTGTTTTCATATTTCAGAAAGTAGAACAGTAATTAGACTACACAAGAGAGCATATCCAATTTTCCGTATGGTTATGAACATGGATGGGCCCACATGTATATTAATTAGCCTCTTCACAAACTTCCCTCTCCCTCCAGTGGGCCAAATTGATAACAGGAAGCCAAGGACCCAGAGTCATGCTTAATAATTGGCCTATCTTCAGTCATGATATATCTGTAGATTTAAATGTCCATATGGCTGTGAATTACCATACTATTACGTATGGCATTGGTACCCTGTTTAAACATATCAGGACTCTACCCATGGGATAACTATGCATCCTCATGATATATTCTGTGAGGACCACATCCCTAGGAACTTTGCTCCATTTCTGTGCTCATTGCTCAAATCTGTTGAAAAGGGCATCGTGTTGACTTATCTTTAGCCCCCTTTCATGCGTAATGTTTCCAGTTTCCTTAACACCTGACCCTGCCCTTTGACAACTGTGATCTTCATTATGTATGACATGTATGAACTCTGCCTTGCAAGTGAATTGACTCTGTCATCTGTGACTTTTTGGTGTCCTCTGCGATCTTCTCCATCTTTGTCATGATTGCCTTCCTTCAGCGATCATGTTATCTCTATTATTTCCTGCATGCATGGCTGAAGTTCAGGTCCGGCCTATGCTTTGAGGGAGTGTTGAAGTCCATACCCTCTTTTCATGTGTCATGATCATGGAGGTATTTTTGTGTCACATGTATATCATTAAATATAGGCAGAGCAACCTATAGTCTTTTACTTGTACCTATGTTTTTTTCCCATCTTTATCTCAGTATTAATCCTAGCACTACTTTATGGTGGGTAATGTAGTCATGCAAATTCTAGTTTATTTAAGGTGTTTAAAGATGCAAGGTTCCTAGAAGTTTGTGCATGTATGATGGTGTTGAGATACAATTTTTGTCCTACATTTAATATGCATCATCCGTAGAATTTATGAGACCCACATGTTGCTACCCAAATGCAATGGTCTAAGGTTCATTTGAATGCCTCAGAATTTAGAACGTTATTTTTCATGTTACCTTTTATAAAAATCCTGCAACAGAAAATGGGTGCCACATCGCAATGGATAGTAATAATATTGAAGGGTTATGAGGCAGGCACTGAAGTTGCTCCCTTGGGAGAGGGTTGTGGCCCTTTAAGAATTGTTTTCGTGGATGACATCTTGGTGGAGTTTGAACAGGTTGCGGTGAGGCTGAAAAACGTCACAGAGTGGGATGACTAGGGAATAGGGAGCAGGTCTTGGTTTGGTTCCAAGGGAGGAGGTGCATCTAGAGGATTGGTCCTCAAGCAACTTGGCAGCTTTCAGCAACAGGTTGGGCATGCCGGCAGTAGGTTTCAAGGCTGAGATTTGGGCTCCCTCAGTAAAATGAAGGATAAAAAAGAGGTGAAGGGCCAGGAAGGTGGGAAGAGGAGGAAGAATTCTCCTTGAAAATTTGAAAGGGAATTAAGGAAGTTGGAATGTTTTGTGAATTTTAAGAGGGCAGAAGATAAACAATCAGTAAGTTAGGAAATTTCTATAGTTGGTACATGATGCTAAATTTTCTCTCTTATAATGTTAGAGGGGCAAGGGAGATTATCTAGCCTTTGGTTAGACCGCAGAAAGCAACTTGCGTGCCTGCAAGAAGATTGACTGGGAGCATTATGCTTTTCTAGGTCTTTAGGGTGTTGGTTTTTGTTTTAGAGGTGGTTTGTTGTTGCTCTTTTCCTTTTTGCTTGCCTTTTGGCACTATTTGTATACTCTTTGTGTATTTTGGTACGCCTTTTTCAAGCATTTTTAATGAAAAAATAAGAATAAAGGAGGGGGAAAGAGTACTTATCAAAAAAAATATGAATATTGAAGTAACATTGTTTGTGAAATCTTAAGAGTTAATCCTTTGCCATCAATCATGATGATGGCTTCCATTTTTGTTAATGGCTTCATTTTGGATAATGGATTTCAACTCCAATGCCATCTAAAGCACAATGAAAGCATTCAATTTTCATCTCTTTTTTTTTTGCAGTTAAAAAGTATCAATATTTATATAATTTCTCATTATTGAACATGCCCATGACAATGGACCATTTTGAAATAATGGAATAAGGACATTATCATGCCCATAAAAAAAATATATATACTGACATTGTCATCAATCTAAGTGCAAACTTTCTTAATCATCATGTTGATGCAGCCTTTTCAGGAAATCAACTTAGATCTTTTTACAACTCTTATACTAAATGTATTCTTGTTATGTGGTTAGGTTCTGCATTTATGTTTCTTGGGATGTTCACTCTTGAGAATTTTTGGAAGAACTGAATAAATTTTTTGGTATTTATTCTTTATGTCTTCAGTATTATGTATGTTGGGTTCATGGACCACGGATAAATTTTGTATTTGAACTATGTATTTAGTTTCCTTGATATTTCATTTTTTATGCATCTTTATGAGCATGTAATGGTATAGAAAATGTTATACAAATGTTAGTACAGATGAAATAAATGTCCTTAAGAGTAATTTGAAGTAATACCTAAGTCAAGTACTAAGCATCCACATTGTACTCTTTATTATAGTTTAATTTTAATATTTAATAATAAGATTATAGGAGCTAGTTCCTCAGATGATGTTTGGACTGGAATGTGTTGATTAGCCTTTGCTTGCCATTCTCTCCCTTTTGCTACAGTAACAATCTTGTATCATGGGTCATCAATTCCAGTTCTCTCATTACTTTGCAGAAGATTGAGCTTGGTATTTTTGTGATCTACCTTTTCTTGTGTTTAAATATGATGTTAGATTAATATCACCTATGCAGCTTCTTGATCTCAAGGACAGTAAAGAGGCTGTTTACGGTGCTTTGGATGCTTGGGTTGCATGGGAGCAGAACTTTCCTATTGCATCATTGAAGAGGGTATTGATTACTCTTGAGAAGGAACAACAATGGCATAGAGTGATTCAAGTACGAGAATCCTCTCCCTCTCTCCCTCTTTCCTTCTCTTTCTCTTTGCATGTCCGGATGTCCCTGTGTGTGTATCACCTCCACCATAAAATACATACCAAAGAAAAGACAACAATAGAATTGTTAGAACACAAGAAATGGTGCAAGAATGAAAAGGAGGAATCTTCATCTGTGGTTTATCGGTTATTTTATTGGCAGATAGGTGTTGGTAAGATGAAAGACCTTTATAAGGAAATGCATGGGTCTGTGGTTTTCTAACATTCTCACTCTTGACCAAGGTGTTAATTGCTAAATCTTGAAACCTCATTTCCCATTCCCCTCTTCTTCTGACTCTGAACCCCAGGAAACATTTGATATTTCTGTGTTTGTAACTATAAACACTGTGGGCCTGCTTGATCAAGTTTACTCTTATCTCTCACAGGTTTGAGTTAAGGGGAAACTCTGGCATGAGATTCTGATTTCCATGTATCAATGAGTTATATTCAATGACTAATGTCGATAACTCGATACCTTTCTCCATTTCATCTTAACTTACTGAATGATATAAGTTAGAACAAAGTTGGCATATATCAACTAGAATTCATTAAGAAATCAGCAAAAATTGTGCTTATACTTTGGAAGGATGTCTCATTCTTCTTTACACTTACCATTTAAATACATGAATTTGTTGTTTCTGATTAAAAAAATTGTTCTCATACTAAGCTTGGGGAGAGATTTTTCTTGAACAATAAGGTTAAGATGTAATCAGCTTGATAGAACTTTAATCTTGTGCTCAGGTGTTTCTTTTGGATGATCTTTTGAGAGGTTGAGAGAACTTTCTAACAAAAACTAATTTTTCACCTCTTTCTCCTCTGAATTTCTTAGATCTCACCTTTGAATACTTCTTCCAGGTTGTTAAATGGATGCTAAGCAAGGGGCAAGGCACCACAATGGGAACATATGGTCAGTTGATACGAGCTTTAGATATGGACCATAGAGCAGAAGAAGCACATGAATTTTGGGTGAAGAAAATCGGTACTGATCTACATTCAGTGCCTTGGCATTTATGCCATCGTATGATATCTGTATATTATCGGAACAACATGCTGGAGAATCTTGTGAAGGTACCATTTCCTTGTACACTTTTTAGGAGTATACTAGCCAGTTGTCCATGTCATATTTGCATTTCATTATCCAGTTTTTACTATCAACATTTGGTCTTGGAAATGGTATTGTCTTACAATTTAGCTCCATCTCATTTTCACTGGACAATGATGAAAGCAAATTGATTTCTTGTTGTGTCATAATGCCATAGAGATGCTATATCAAAGTAATGATTTTCTTGTATTCCATGACTTGATAGATTGTAATTTTGTCTCTGGTTCTTATGCTTGTTAACTCTATGTGAAATTTTGACTGATTGCAGTTAGTTTTGGTAATAGAAAAGAAAATATTTTTTTGGAGAAAAATATGAAGAAAATATAGATGAAAAATGAAAAAGAGTAAATGAAGAAGGCCCCATTTATAAATAAAACAGAGCCCCCTCAACTTCGTTTATTATAGAGAACTCAGAAATCAAGTTAGGCAACCCTCTCCTTGTCATCACTTCCATATGAACTGCCGATTGTTGAGAGTTATTGCATTCCTCTTCTGTTCACATGGATCACAATGGAACCATGGGCATATGTTAGGCAAAAATTCCTTGTTCTTCATTCATCATCCTCACTGTCTTCTGGCATCTCATGGCGAAATCTCCTGTTCATTCATCTTATCAGTGATTTTGGAGACACTGTGTGCGCTCATGACAAACAGGCACCCCATGACAGGCCACTGCAATTCTTGTTTCTCTAGGCTCGTGTATCTTAGTTTTTAGATTCTTACAGCATCTAGCTATTTGTTGTAAGTTTGTTTTTAGTGCCATAACCTGCTGCCCGTACTCTGTATGAGGGAGGGTCTTTTAACATCCTCAGCCACAACCTAGAACAACCTATATGGCAGATCCAAACCTGGAAAAGTAAATAAATAATAACGCTGCTAGTACCTGACATTGTAGGAGGCATATGTTCATACCTGCTATTGGTCCCAGTCCTGCTCTTGCCTCTTCCCTCTGTTAAATTAATGTGGAATCCATTTGAAGGTGGAATATCCCTATCCTATTGAGTAGTGAACCATCTTTGAGTTAAGCTAAGGAAATATCTGAATTTCCTTTTTTGCAGATATATATATGCATTTTGATATGTTTGTGCATTTCTGATATATTTAGGCTTAACCATGATAATAGTTTGATATCAAATTAGCTTTAATATATTGTTTTAGATTAATTATTGGTATTGTATATGTCTAACTAAGCTTGTAACTTTATTGTACTTCCATTGCAAAGCTTTTCAAGGGCCTGGAAGCCTTTGATCGTAAACCTCAAGATAAATTAGTGGTGAAGAAAGTGGCAGATGCGTATGAGATGTTAGGTTTACTTGAGGAGAAAGAGAGGATATTTGAGAAATATGACTATCTATTCACCGAGACAGTGGCAGGGAAGCCAAAGAAATCCAAAAAATTCTTGTCTGAGAAGAAGAAATCAGGTATGCTTTCTTAAGTGATTTGATTAAATTCGATGATAAGAATCACGGTTCTTTGGTCAATGGTGGTTTCAGTGATTACAGTATTAGATTCATGCAAATAGAAAGTGAAAAGAAGGTTTTTGAGAGTCCAAGATGCATAGAAGAAAGCTAAATTAATACTTTTATAACCCGAGCAATTATGGTGTGTTTAGGGCGAAGAAAACCTACATCAACTCCTGACTATCTCACTCCAGGAGATGGTGTACAAGCACAGTAGAAGACAAGTGTGAAGATTTTGAATGTATTCTCCATGGATGGAATCCCACAAGTGCTTCTTCATTCAAAAAGGCTTCATTACTCACATGCCTTTGGATCTCTCTGGTACTACCAGATGCCAAATGTTTCAGGTTTGGGAGCCGGTACATAAGAAAGAGAGAGCTGGAGAGGAAGGCAAGGACATTGCTGATGCATCATGTTTTTTGGCATGATATGGGTAATAGTGACATATAGGAGTGAAAAGGAACAGCACAGAGATGTTTTGGTCTTGTTGCAATCTATCTGCATGTATCTTTATTTCTTCCTTCTCCAAATTTTGTACCATACCAACAAGCAGAAAATGGCTGGAAATTTTCTTATAATAGAAGTATCCATGTAAAGAAAGAGCTCTTATTGTGGCTTATTGAAATCCAGTGCTCCTGCTGTAAACCCACCAAAAGGAAACAAAGAGATCCAATCTATCATGCCTAATCCACACACGGGATAATTTGATATGAAAAGTGAAAACCTCTACCTCATTCCACTTTTATTTAATTTTTAGTGGGTGTTTGATACAATTTAAATTGATTTAATAACTTAATTTAAATTATTAAATTAAATATATTTGATAAAATAATTTAATAATATAACTTAAAGTGAAAAAAATAATTTTAAGTAATAAGTAAAAATAATTAACTTATTTTTAAGTTCATATATTTATTTTATATTTTTATCCTTATTTATATCCTAATTAATTTTATGATCTAGCAATAAAAGCAAGATGTGTAGGTAGAGTGACTCCATCAAGTTCCCATGAAATAGGATTCATACAAGGAAATTCATTGTTATTGTTGGTTATTAGGAGCGTCCTAAAATTGTCTGAGTCAAAGTATGACTTCCAAATTAAGTTCTGAATTAGTGGATGCTCCCAAAGGGAGTAGCGATGCCATACGCAAAAAGGAAGAGACTCATAGAACGGTAGAGGCAGATCAAGTTGTTGCACATTTTTGTTAATCCATGAGCAAGATCTATATAGACACACATATATCAATGGATCCAATCCATACATCTCGATCGGAAAAGTCTCAATAGAAAAAAAAAGAATCAAAATTGATCGATATATTTCTCGAAACAAACGAAAAAGAAATGAAAGATGAAACATAAATTATGGATCCACTAAGTCCTTTGTCGAAGACTTGCTTAAGAATAAGAAAGAGGAATCTCATGTCTCTATTACTATTTTATGACCTCTATTGTTACTTGACCTCATTTACCCTAATTATAATTTATGAGAATAAATATGTCAATTTGATAATTTAAAATAAATTTTAAGTTAATTTTATCAAACAACTTTAATACTTAAAATAAGAATTAAGTAATAAATTTTAAACCGACAACTTAAATATAATTTAACTTTAAATCAACTTAAATTATTAAGTAATAAGTATTAAGTTTTATCAAACATTCTTTTATTATATATCAACAATACATTTGAAAGTGTTTATTTATTTATTTTAAAATAATTTTAAATTAAAATGTTTAAAAAAAAATCACAAATCAAGTATTGATGATTTTTAAATTTTTTAAAAGTGTTTGTCAAATGTTGTTAAAATGTTTGATTTTTTTTTCTTTTTCCATTTCTATATATTTTTAAATACTAAAACATTTTCACAACTCTTAAGTAACTTGTTTCCTTGTCTTTAAAAATTTGTCACTAAGCTTATTTAGACTCAAAATAGAAAAATACTAAGTTTAATATACAATATAATAATTTTTATATTCAAATTTACTTTTAAAATGTAACATTTGAAATAGTAAATTTTACTGTCTCAATTTTTTTAATCAGTCTCTAAAATTCATTATTTTTTTCAGATACTTTTTAAAAAGCTCCTACATTTATATATATATATGAAATACTATCATTTTTTATTTTTTAAAAATAAAAAATAATAAAAATTGATATTTGTTTTTTCGATTAAATAGAAAAAATCAAATAGCTAAAAATAATCTAACTGACTTGATTCAATTTAATTAATATTAATAAATTATTTTTAATTGAATAACAAAAAAACTAAATATTTTGACCAAACTAAAAAAAATAAAGCTATAAAGCTTTCTTTGATGTGGCACTTGTCACATCAACCTTGTCTTTTCTACCTATACGCAGCATAAAAGATGGAAATTATTTCCTTTTTTTTTTTTTTGCCAAATTTTAAAATCAAACTTTTTGTTTTCGTTGCCAAAGGGCATATCACTTTCGTCCCCTGAAAATTAAGTTTTAAACTGAAAATTAAAGAATATTTTTTAAAATTATTGTATTTTTGTCGGAATCTCCGTGGGGGAAGAAGAAAGGAGTGTCCACCATGAGAGGCGTGTCCATCACATGACTCTGTGCAGGGGGTGTCCATCATAGATTCGAAGTAGGAGACTAGTACTAGTCTCTGTCCCTGTTCACAGACACACACTTAGTCAAAAGCAGAGCATGTGATCATGTGATCATCTGATGGGAGGCCGCACATGGGACATGGCATCACAAACCTGCAACTACATACTGGGCAGTACTTACCCCCCTTCCTTTCCTCTCCCTTCACTTTTGAGACATGTGAAGTCTGTTGTTTGGTGGGGATCATGTATGTACAGCTCTCTCTCTCTCTCTCTCCACTTCTTTCCTCCTTTCTTCTTCTCTGCATGTGACGCTCTATCCAAAATCCTCCTTCTCAGAACCACAAAAAACACCCTCCAACTCACTTTTCAGTAACGCCCAACAGGCCCCACCACCCCCCCAAAACCCTTTTCTTGGTGTATATATAATCACTTCCCAGTTCCTCTCCATCCTAACTTCATATGAATCTCTAAGATGCAAACCCAATCTTTCAAGCTTCTCCTCTGGACTTTTCTCACCTTTGCATCCCTCCACCAGGGTCTGCATTCTATGGCTTCCCTATGTATATAATTATGGAAAATTACCAAGTTTTTCCAGCTTTTCTGGCAGACTCAGTCACATAAAATCGAAGGGCATTTGTGTGATGAGTCTGGTCAGAAGAGTATTCTTTTTCCTATGTGTCTCTACAAGAAGAGCCTCATAAATCTTGGATACACCATCCAGGAATTGAGAGAATGAATGTTTGTAGTAATATTTTGTTGATAAATGATAATTGAAATTGACTGGGTGCTAAAACTACAATGCAGGGAAGGGAGCAAAGTGCAGTGCTGATGGGCCAACAGTGAACCAGACTCAGGTGGGGTTTGGCAACCCTCCCAAATTCATGGTGGAAGTCCACAACAACTGTGCTATGTGCCCAGTTATTGATGTTCATATCAAATGTGGAAACTTTTCCCAGGCTCTGGTCAGTCCGAGGCTGTTCAAGGTTTTAGGCCACGACAATTGTGTCGTCAATGCTGGGTTACCATTGCCACCCTTGCAAAAATTCTCCTTCAACTATTCCCATCAGAAGTATCCCATGTCCCCATCAATCTGGTACTTCCAGTGTGAATAGAACTAGAACCAGCTACCACTGCCCACCTTTCCTACAGCAGTGTATATTTTCTCATCCTATCTTCCCTTTTATCTTTTCGTATTTGTATCAAGTCCTGAGTTTCTCAATTTGAAAGATAACTATCGCATGGAAACACTTCAAAGAAGCAAAGACAACATCCAAGAAACAGTTCAGCATTGCATATAAAGAGCATGGTATGGTTACTACTTCTATATATCAATCTCTGTTATGGAAGAAAACATAGAAGAAAAAGCTAATATAACTTCCAGAGGCCTTATCTCCAAGATCACCGTCTCTCGGGACTTAGGAGATAAGCAGCATATAAAAGTCTTAGGAATTTTCAGTTGGAGAGGCTAAACTAGTAGTATGAAGAAAATTCAGAAAATTTTGGTTTAAACACGACTTTGGGCATTGACTGTTCATATTTTTTTTGAGATCTTCATCTTAGGTGATACCCAGGTAAGCATTCAATCAGTTAAATCCAAGAAACAGAATGTGTTTGACAATCAAACAGGAAAAATGAAATGACACTAGAGTAAATATTCTCAGACAATAATATGTGAATAACTTGAATTGGACCACAACTAACCATGAATATAGTGGCTCAAACCTGGAAAATCATTCAATGACAAAAACTGAACCATGGATAGAGAAAAAAGACTTAAAAAAGCACTTGTAACCAACTGATGTAAAAAAATCACAAGGAACCCGTGTGCAATCAGGCAATCTAACAGAAGGAAATAGCGTTAATCCAAAACAAAAGGACATAAACAGATAGTAAAGCACTAATCACTTGCAATACATACATATATACATATATATAAACTGGGTTTGTCAAAAACGACTTTTTCCAGTTTAGATGAACTTAAAAAAAATGTAACAGGTACACCATACCCGAAGACAGTCATAACACTGTAGGCCCATCAAACCAACACATATTTTCTCATGAAATAATGGCATAAGATGGAGATATCCTGGGAGAAGTAAAAAGGAAGGACAAAACCCTCACAAGCAAATTGCTTGTGTTTATTCCTCTAGGACCTAAAGTTGTTCATAATGTTCGTAACTGACACAATCACCATGACTGAGATCAAATTTGACAGGTGAAATAAACTGGCCTAGGAAAAGATAGATTTATTTGACCTACTCAAAATCATAGGACAAGGCAGTCAGATAGTATCTAGGGATTGTAAAGGAGTTATGATTGAATCTTGCCTCCCTTAGAGCTTTGAATAGCCTATTGTCAATTTTGGACAGCAAAAAGAGGAGAAAAAAGAAAAAGAGAGAACTTTCTTGAAATTCAACAAAATAAGAAGGCAAACATTAGTAGAGAGTACAACACGTTTATTCTACATGAAATGCAACATGGAAAAGAACACAGACAAATGTTTTGTGGTTTGGTTCATTACAAGCATATTTCACAGTACTTCAATCTCTTAGTTTTATCACCCACAAGAAGGAAAAATAAAATGATAATAGTGGGGATGTTTACCTTAAAACTTTACAGCAAAGATAGGCCTCCTAGAAAGGCAAAAAGGCAAAGGACAAACAGAAGGTAGAAGAAAAGAAAGTGGGATTTTGAGGTGTGATACCATTTGCACATGATATCATGTCCATATACATACACATACAAAAGCAAATTAAAAAATGAAGATAATATCCTGAATCTTTATGCATGGAATCACAAGAAGAAAGGAATGGAAAGCAAAAATATGTGAATTTGATAAATTTTCTTGTACAAGGAGGTCAAGGTGTAAAAAAAAATACAGTATTTAGAGTTATTATTTCAACCCAATACAAAGACACAACATGTAAGTTGCTGATGTGAATTTGATAAATTTTCTAGTACAAGGAGGTCAAGGTGTAAAAATACATACAGTATTTAGAGTTATTATTTCAACCCAATACAAAGACACAACATGTTAGTTGCTGATGTGAAAAGGTTAGACACCTAAAGATGGCATCATCTTGGACCAACAAACAAGGCTACGTTAACAAGTTGAATAAAATTTTGCATGCAAGAACTTCTGACGAAATCTGCATATACAGAGTGATTTGAAAGGTGACTTGTGGCTCACTAATTCATCAAACACATGATCAACATGGTGATGGCCAAGCTACAAGTAGCAATGACTAAATAATGCATGATGAGAAGAAAAAGGATAAGTAAGGTGCAGATGTATATATGCCTACAATTT
This sequence comes from Vitis vinifera, assembly GCF_030704535.1. NCBI lineage: Eukaryota > Viridiplantae > Streptophyta > Magnoliopsida > Vitales > Vitaceae > Vitis > Vitis vinifera. The sequence goes on from NC_081809.1 coordinate 21,942,036, forward strand.
GACAAGCATAGCTACTGAAGCAGGGCCCACTGGGCAACATGCATGAACTAAGGTAGAGCCTTATGTTTGGTGCCCATTGGACCCACTGGGCACCACACATCCAAAGGTTTAATATCTGCCAGATCTGTGGCAAGGTGCAAGGGTTCCTAAGAATTTTATAACTCAGTACCCATGTTCTCAGCTAACATGTTACAACACTGCCAGCTTGAGTGAGGACGGGATGGCTTAAGGGTTTGCTGGGTATTATTATTATAACGGATAAATACTTGACCTCAGAGGTCAAATTTCATCTTCATCTTTATATGCCTAGGACTCTCCAGCTCCAGTGGATGGCGGGAAGGTTAGTTAATGAATGCAGATTAGAGAAAAAAATTGAATTTCTCATTCATAATCAAGATTAGGTTTTGTTGAACTATCAATTTTCCTAAAAGCTTAAACTTACAAAATTTAAGCTCAATATGCATAGCATGCTCCTTAACAGGTTTACAAGGCTATATATAAAACAACAGCTATTCTATAGAAAGGAAAAAAGGACACTTATACAGAGAACTAGTAGCCAAAAAATCAGGGAGAGAAAAAATTTAAATAGGAAACAATCTTAGGTTTGAAAAACCATTGACTCTATTGATTTATCCCCTAATTGACTGCACAAAATTACTAAAATCCTAATTTTTCTGAACTCCCCCTCAAATTGGTTAAAAATATCCAATATTCCCAACTCGCTTGTTAAGACTTCAAACAGTTTCTTTTGAAGACCTTTGGTGAGGATGTCTGCTAGCAGTTTTTCTGTTGGAACAAACAGCATGCACCTCCACATGCTTGGTTCTATCATATTGAACCCAATTATGTGCTACATTGATTGTTACCTTATTATCACAGTACAACTTCATAGGTTTCTCACTTGGAATTTTTAACTCTTCTAGCACCATCCTTATCCAAATAAGTTCACAAATTCCATGAGCAACAACGCAAAATTCAGCTTCTCCACTACTTCAAGCAACCATAGTCTTTCCCTCCAACAAATGTATAGTACCCATATGTTGATCTTCTATTCTTATTATTTCATCTGCCCAGCATCAGTGTAGGCTTCAATTCGTATATGACCCTTTTCCCAAACAATAAACCTTTACCAGGAGCTCCTTTTTGGTACTTAAGAATTCAATAGATAGCTTCAAGGCATTCTTCAGTTGGTGAGTGCATAAATTGACTCACCACACTTACTGCAAATGCTATATCATGATGAGTCTGTGATAAGGAAATCAATTTACCCACCAATCGTTGATCATGTCCCTTGTCTACCATTGAGCTTTAACTCCCCTACCCTAATTTATGGTTAAGATCAATAGAAGTGTCCATTGGTTTACAACCTAATAATCCTGTCTCCTTAACTCTAGGGTATATTTTCTCTGTGAAACAAATATACCACTATGGGATCTGGTAATCTCCATACCAAGAAAATATCTCAATTGGACAAGATCCATAATCTCAAATTCCTAGGCCAAAATTTCTATTAGTTTCTCCAATTTAGAAAGTTTGTCACTGGTGAAGATGATATCATCAACATACAGTATGAGTATAGTAATCATACTATCACTTGAGTGCTTGTAGAACATAGTGTAATCAATTTGACTTTGTAGATATCCATAGCCCCAAATGGATTTATATTCAACATTCAAGAGTGCATTCTTCATGTCCAATTGCTATAGAGGCTAACTTAAATTTGCTTCAAGAGATAGCAACACACAAATTGTATTCATTTTTGCAACTAATGCAAATGTCTCTTGATAATCAAAATCATGTGTTTGCGTAAGGCCTTTTGGTACAAGCCTTATACCTTTCCACTAAACCATCTACCTTATGCTTGATTGTGAACACCCACTTGCAGCCTAGATGAGTCTTTCCCCTTGGTAAACTCACCAATTCCCAAGTATAATTTTTTTCAGGAGCTCTCATTTCTTCCACAACTGTCTCTCTCCATTTTGGAAGAATTAGAGCAACTTGTATAGATTTTTGAAATCTCTACGGAAGACATGTTAGTAGTAAAAGCTCTAAATGAGAAAGACAACCTATGATAAAACACATATTTGGCAATTGGGTGCATAATATAAGATCCGGTTCCTTTCCTAAGAGCAATAGGGACCCTAAGTTTGAGAAAAAAATGTATTTTTCATTTATAATCAGAATTAGGTTTACAAGGCTATATATAACACTACAACTATTGTATAAAAAGGACCAAAAAAAAAAAAAAAGCAACTATATAGAGAAATAATAGCCTAAAAGTCCAGAATAGAAAATTTTAAGTAGGAAATGATCTTAATTGAATGCAAACCAAATTAGGAATCAACTGCACCAAATTAGGACATAATTACTAGAATCCTAATTTTTCCACAGCTAATGAAACCCATGGTGGAACTCTATCAAAAATATTAGGACAACCTTTCTAAAACCTTTCCAGCAAAAAGAGAGCATTAAAGATTTTGCATAGAGCCCTAACACCATTACAAAGAAGCCAATTCAAAACCACCAAAACTCAATGAAGCTAGACACTTAAAAGATGGTCAAAGGAGCTCTTCACCAACCTTCCAACCAAGAACAATAGAGACTTAAAACAGTTCAAAAGGCTTCCAGCAAGCCTTTAGCAGGTGGCTAGACACTTAAAAGGCAGTCCACAGAGCTCCTTGTTACCCTCAAGCTCAATATCCTTGAGCCATCCAACCACCTCACTAGTGAAGCGCTACATTACTGCTGTGATGTTAGAACATCAACTTGACAATGCATCTCAACATTGGTTACTGCATCAGTTTTCCCTACAAAAAAAACCCTAAAATGACCTTCATTTACCTCTATTTTTACTTATTAGGTGGGTAGTCCCAATTTGTTATTAACTTGATTATTGTGAACCAACCCCTCCTGGTGTTTTCTTCATGTTTATTAGTTTTGTGATTTCTCTTATCCACTAGATTTACCAGCTTTTACTGTCACAAAATTGATGGTAGAAAGATGTGCAGGATGTTTTTGACACCTACTTGTATCTATGTGAGTGAGGTGTGAGCACATGGGATATATTGTACAGCCCTAAAACCAACAGTTGTATTTAGTGGACTGACATTACATTTTTTCCCTTAAAAAGTCCATTAAGCTGCATTCTTTAATTACTTCCTGCTTGAACCAAGTCTTGTTAGATGTTCTGTTTGTGGCAAATTTCCAGAAATTGGTTCCACCATGAAAACAGAAATTTAGCCTAAGTTGAAAGTACCTTGCATTTAGCACCAGGTGTTCCCATTGCTAGAATAAAATACAGATGATGCACATGTCAGGAGGAAAGTTTATGCACCATTTTATCAACTATTTTCATGAATTTCTTTTTACCATTCAATATGAATTATATTAATTATTGACTATTTGTATTCCACATTAACTGTAGCAGTTAGTAAACTAAAGTGTACAACATAGTTGTTAGCAACAACATGATTATAGCGCTTCTTGTACTCAGACTGCAAGCAGAAGAAATATAATGAGAACCTACTAAATGTACTGTTCCACTCTGTTCATCCACCACTTTAATGCTTGAAGAACCTGAAATCAACCATATAAAAGTCAATGGAAGGGGAAAAATACATTTGAACTGAAATGATGCTTCATTAATTATCCTAACTTCACAATGAAATATTTCCAAGATCTATTTTTTTTTTTTGATAAGCAAACACATATATTAGCAAAAGGCAAAACGCCGCAAAGCATACAGGAAGTATACGAGGCGACGTAGGCCTCACAAGCTTACCAAAAAAACAACAAAAAACCTACCAACCCTTAACTGGTGGCTATCCACTCCAGGAAACCTATAAGGGAGCGAGACTCCGCACCACTATACAATTTTGCCCACCCTCACAACTTACAAACAAAAGAATTCTTAACTTTCTGTATAGCTAACTCCCCCCCCCCCCCCGAATGCTAATCTATTCCTCTCCTTCCAAGCCGTCCAAAAAATAAATAACGGTATGGATCTCCAAATTTTCTCCCTCTTTTTTCCCACAAAAGAACCCTTCCAGCTGATGATCGCCTCCTTTACAGTTTCTGGAAAGACCCATTGGACTCCAAATAGGCCAAGAACAATCCCCCATAACACACTAGCCACTGTACAATGGATAAGAAGGTGGTTGACGTTTTCCTCATCCATACCACATAAATAGCAGCGATTAGGAAGCTGCCACCCTCTCTTTTGGAGCCTATCAAGCGTAAGAACCCTCCCCCAAGTAGCTTCCCACGCAAAAAACGCTAGCTTGGAAGGGACGTTCTCCACCCAAATGCCCTTTTTGGGAAAAAGCAGGGTACTATGGCTGATCAGCAGCTCATACGCTTCCTTAACTTCAAACTTTCCATTTTTCCCCCCCTTCCATAATGCCAAGTCCTCCTCCAGGGTGATTCTTTGACTCCTTAGGATTTGAAGCAATTCATCAACCATGTTCAGCTCCCAATCATTGAAGCCCCTAGAAAACCTTAGGTTCCAACTCCCTAGGTCAGAATTGTGGTCCCATAACTCCCCCACAGTGGCACTCCTTTGGGCAGCCACATTGAAGAGTTGAGGGAACCTACGAGCCAACTCCACCTCCCCACACCAAGGGTCCTTCCAAAACCTGATTTTGGTGCCTTTTCCGACCTTAAAATTCATTTTGTCCCAACACCAATCAGCTTCTTTCATAATCTCCTTCCAAACCCCAACACCAAAAGCTCCATTTACCTTCTTAGTCCTCCACCCAAATTCCTCTTGCTCATATTTTGCCACAAGGACACGTTTCCACATCTCCTCCCTAGCATGAGCAAATCTCCACACCCATTTTCCAAGAAGGGCTTTGTTCAAAGGGACTAACTTCCTCAACCCCAGTCCCCCCTTCTCCTTACCCACGCACACTCTTTCCCAATTGACAAGGTGGGCTTTTCTTTCCGTACTTCCCCCTCCCCACAAAAAGTCTCTTTGCAACTTTTCTAATCTTCTTGCCACTACCCTAGGCATACGGAAAAGGGACATCTGATATAGTGGCATGCTAGCCAAGGTACTCTTTATGAGTGCAATTCTTCCGCCCTTTGATATGTATTGCCGCTTCCAGAGAGCCAATTTCCACCTCATCCTTTCTTCCACCCCATCCCACACGCACACAGCCTTATTGGGCGCACCCAGGGGCAGCCCCAGGTAAGTTGATGGCAACTGACCTACCTTGCAACCCAACTCCACAGTCATCTCAAGGATCTCCTCCACCTCCCCTACCGGAATGATCTCACTTTTAGCCAAATTTATCCTCAGCCCTGAAGCGGCCTCAAACCAACATAAGATCCAGCTCAAAAATGTCATATCATCTCTCTTGGCCTCACAAAAAACTATGGCATCGTCCGCAAAAAGAAGATGGGATATATTCACAGTCTGCCCCCTGCCCCTCTGGATCCTGCACCCGGAAATGCAGCCCCCTTCCACAGCCCTCCGAATAAGGGCGCTCAGCACCTCCATTCCCATAATAAATAAGTATGGGGATAGAGGGTCGCCTTGCCGAAGCCCTTTAGAGCTAGTGAAGAAGCCAACTGGTTCCCCATTAATTAACACTGAGAATTTAGCAGTGGAGATGCAGCTCCATATCCACTCCCTCCACTTAACCCCAAATCCCATTTTTTGCATAACCCTCATCAGAAACTGCCAATCCACACTGTCATACGCCTTTTCAATATCTAACTTGCAGATCAGGCCTTTTTCACCTTTTTTCTTCCATGAATCAATCACCTCGTTTGCTATTAAAGACGCATCCAAAATCTGCCTATCCATAACAAAAGCGTTCTGATCTGAAGAGACCACTCTCCCAACCACGTTTTTGATCCTATTGGCCAGCACTTTAGCCAAGAGCTTGTACAGCCTGCCCACTAGACCGATCGGCCTGAAGTCCCCCAGCTCCTCCGCTCCTCCTTTTTTTGGGATAAGGACTAGAAACGTAGTATTGAGGCTCTTGAGAAAAGCCTTTCGCTCATGGAAATCCTTGAACATCTCCAGAACCTCCTCCTTCACAAACTCCCAGCAGAATTGCCAAAAGGCCCCCGTGAAACCATCCGGCCCTGGAGCCTTATCCCCATTCATGTCCATTAGGGCCGAATGGACCTCCTCTTCCGTGAAGGGGAGCTCCAATGTGTCCGCCTCTTGTTGGCTAATCTGATTCAAATCTAACCCCCCTATATCTGCCTTCCACTCCGAGTCTTCCGTTAATAACCGTTGGAAAGCATCTACTATTCCATTCCTCACTTCTTGCTCCTCTGATAGCCAGACCCCATTGATTTTTATTTTTTCCATGGTCTGCCTTCTTCGGTGTGCGTTTGCCATTCGGTGAAAGTACCCCGTATTTCTATCCCCTTCTCTTAGCCACAGCTCCCTTGAGAGCTGTCTCCAGTGTATCTCCTCCAACTTCACCCATTTAGCGTAATCTTCTTTTGCTTCTTTTTTCCTTGACAACTCCTCCTCTATCAGGCCCCTCTCACTTTCCACTTGGTCCCAATAGTCCACTTGCTGCAGAGCGGCCATCTTATTACTCTCCAGGTTCCCAAACACCTCTCTGTTCCAGACCTTTAGTTTCTGCTTAATCCCCTTTAGTTTTGTAGCCAGCTTATAGCTAGCCCTTCCACTCACTGACATCCCCTGCCACCAACTCCGCAACAGGTCTTTGAACCCTTCCACTTTCAGCCACATATTCTCGAACCTGAATGGTGAAGGGCCTCTTCTTATACCACCCCCCTCAATTATAATTGGAAAGTGATCCGATATAGGCCGAGAAAGTCTCTTCTGGGTCACATTCCTAAACTGATCAAGCCAGTTGGGTGAAACCATAAACCTATCCAGCCTGGCCCAGGCTTGATTCTGAAACCCCCCACTCCACGTAAAAGATCCACCTTGAAGAGGAAGATCAATAAGCTCAAGGTCATCCATAACCTGAGCAAACCTCCTCATAGCTGGTGTAATCCTCCCTTGCCTGCTTCTTTCCCCTTGAGAGAGGATCACACTAAAATCTCCCCCTACACACCAGGGTTCTCCCCAAAGCCCTCTTATTGCTCCCAATTCCTCCCAAAGGCACTCCCTATCCTCTTTGGTGAAAGGGCCATAAACACCCGTGAACACCCAGATTATCCCATTTTCCACAGTTCTGAATTTACAGGAAATTGAGAATTGGCCCTCCTCCCACTCCAACAGTTCCAAGGACCTCTTGTCCCAACAAATTAACACACCTCCAGCTGCCCCAGCTGCTTCAATAGTTCTCCAGTCTAAGAATCTCCCCACCCCTAAGCTTTCACCATCCCATCCGTCATCAACTGTATTTTTGTCTCCTGGATACAGAATAAGTCCACCTTCTGTTTTCTAACCACAGACTTAATAATTCTTCTTTTATTAACATCATTTGCCCCCCTCACATTCCAGCTCAACATTTTAAGATTCATTAAACAAACAGAGTTGGCCCCCTCTACTTTTTAAATGACTATTCTTCTTGTCATTCTCCTTGTATTTGACTGAACATTCCAACCTTTTGAGCTCCCTCTCAAATTTTGATTTTTCCAGTAACCCTTTACTATGAATCCTTTCCCTTCTTTTTCTAATTTTGGACAAGAAGTCCAATATCTCTCTCTCCAGGCCTTCTACTGAAAATCCCAGAAGTTTGCTAAACTTAGCCAAGCTGCTGTCCTCCCATTTAGTCTCCTTCTCGCTCCTTTGAGCCTGAGACCCCGTCATAACTGGAGTGCATTCTGGGTTTTGGACTTCTAGAGCATCACAATTTAACTCAATCAGGTCCCAACAGCCCTCTCTACTCGCTGTAGGCCCCCCCAAGGCTGCTAGCTCCATCTTGTTTTCCTTCTGGAGGCCCGCCCTTATTTCCCCAGAGTGGTCGCAAAACTCCCTCTCCGGAGTCCGACCAAAAAAAGTAGAAGAAGGAGAAGAGGAATCCACAGCCTTTAGATTAGAATCAGACCCATACCTTAAGGCTTCATCCATGATCGCCCTCTCTGCCACTGGACACTGGAGAGCTGGCTGCTGCATCCCACTTGCCTCCTTCTCTCGCCACTTAATAAATTCCACTTCCAACTTTAGGCCCAAGACATCTTCATAGTCCGTGCCAGTCTTTTGGACCTGCGGTTGGCCCAGACAACCCCCACCCTTTATAGCAGGCCCATGAGACAAAAGCTCCAGCCCTTCAGAGGCCCTTCCCTCAGCCAGCCCACATCCTTTCCCGGTTGCAGCCCATTCATCCCTCTTATAAGAAGGCATGCCTTGCGTAGTTGGCCCATAATCCCTCTTTTGGCCCACGGGGTCACAGCCCAGTCCAGACGAACTTGACCCATCGCCCACGAATCCGGAGCTTTGCCGGGTCGCCCGCCCAATTTGAGCCCAATTTTCAAACTGGCTCACCTGCTCTCCCGTCCCATCTTCTGACCAACGCTGTTCCTTGGGTGCAGCGCCCAGGTTTTCCCCCACACGCCATCCCGCGCGTGGTTCTTCCCCACCCCTGACCTCCCCTCTCTGCCGCCCACAGCCATCTCGGCCATCCCCCTTTTTCTTCCTTATTTCCGGCGAGATCTCCCACCACAGCGACACAACATAAACCTCCCCCTCCACCCCGATCTCCATCGAACTCGGCAAAACCCCTTCAGACAACTTTACTTTGATCCTTGCCCATTCCAAGTCCTCCTTTCTCTCCGTCAGAGGATCGACGTCTAAAAAACCGCCGCACGCTTCCCCCATTCTCTTCAGAATCGACGGCACCCACAGCGAGATTGGGAGGCCCAAAATTCTAACCCAAGCTTCCTTCTTGTCTTCCCCCTCTGAAGCACATCCAAACTTCGGGCTCCACACCTCCAATCCCATTTGGATCCCTCCCACTAATCTCGCCCCCGAGGCTAACACCCTCTTGGCTTCTTCCACCTTTTCGAACTCCAAAAGGGCACAGCCCTTCCCCAATCTAGCCAAACCTAGCTTACCTTTCAAACCCCACACTCTTGCCGCTGCCCACCCCAAACTCGCAAGGTCTTCTTCTCGCGCTAAACTAGGGCTCCATTTGCCTATCAGGCACTGCTTCAATCTACTCACATTATTCTTTGTTTCCTCCTCCTTTGTCTCCACTCTGAACCTTGTTATATCCCTGAGCTCTGAGCCCTTGACCACTTCCGTATACAGCTTGCATGACTCCCTTACTCCTTGATCACTTTCCTTTTCCTCAAGCCAAAGTCCTTCCCTCCGTAAGGCCTCTATCACAGCAACCCATCCTCCCTTTTCCTTTCCCCCTCTTGGTATGCAAATACCGAACCTCCTTTTCTCCATGTCCGTCACCCCCAGACGGATAAAGCTCCCGGCCCTATTCACCTCTCTCACCATGGAGTAACACCTCCCTTTTTCCTTCCAGCCCTTCTCCCATCTTCCTTCTTCCCCATTCCTCAGACACTGAGTCAACCCTTCTATGAACAGTCCCACACTCGCCGGCCCCAGTCGGACCCAAGACACTAACTCACCCTTACTTTCCGAGATCACAACATGACGCTTTCCATTTCTCTCCTCAGCTTCTACTTCGAACATCTTCGATTCCACCACAAATCTATTTCCTTTCCTCCTCCCACGATTCTCCGCCCGAGACTCCCCTTCCTTGCTCTCGACCTCACGAAACCCCTCGCTCTCTCTCATTTCCAAGATCTATAACTCCCAACAATGAAATACATTTGACCAAAGCAATTAATCTAGCACACGAGGCTCTGGGTTCCAACCCAGGGATAAAGCTTAGGCAGTTTGAAGAAAATTATCATCAATATTCAGTTACATTTGAATATTTAGATATATGACCACTGATGGTTTTGGAGACCTCTTTACATTATATTGTCTTTCTACATTCAGGATTATATAGAAAATAATGAAGACCAAAAATCTCCCATTCCACTGGCATGTCTCAGATATAAAAAAAAATATATAGAGAAATATGTCTTTAGTTAAATTTAACTTAGAAAACAAGAAAAGGAATGACTAGAAAAAGAACCTGGGAAGGGGGAAAAAGCCAAGCAAATGAAAAATGCACGGTAAAGCAATTAAGCACTAATGCTAATATTGGTCCAGCAATCTTGTGCAAGAAGAATCACATGAAACAATTGAATCTCAAAATGTTTTATATCCGTGTCTTAAAATTTTGAATATGAAAGTTTTTATCAGTTTTCCACAATCAGAAGCACATTAAAATCATGTAGACAATATAGCATACATATAGTAGCTATCCCTTCTTGTCGACATTGCTCGTCATCAAAACCATTGGTACAACTAGTAGGGAGGGGCATTCGGCTACATTTTTATCTTGGATGACTAAGGAGATATGACCATTAGATACAGAGGATTTGGGACTGGGTAGGGATGTTGATTGTTCTTTCTAATGGAAGCTTTGATAGGCTAATCAAGAAATCGATCAGCTCACCAAGAGAAAAGCCTCTTTTCTAGTTGATTTTGTTGGGGTTGTTATGCCCCACACTGCACATTTTCTCCACCCACACCTCCCTTTTTATTTATTTATTTTTTTTAAGGATTTCACATAACAATAACAGCAATAAGTGATATAATTGGTAGAGGGCTAGCAAAGTCCTCAGTCCTCACTACTGAAAGAAAGGCATCAAATGCCTTAAACAGATGAAAGAACTTAGTAGGCCTCCAAACACCAAGTCATCACATGCTTCTCACTTTGGGCTCATTAAAACACTACAGACTGCAACTAATGTGAAGGTGGGCAAGAGGCTTTATATGCTTGGCACTTGGGCCTCAGGAGAACATACCCATTTAATAAATAGAGAAGGATTGGTGCATACAACCGTAAAAATAAAAATAAAAAACTAAGGTGTCATTTGGATATACATCCTGTTTTGTGTTTTTGAAAATAGAAAATAAAAGTAACTACTAGATAAGATGCAAGAACTTTTTGAGACTTAAAAAGATAAATGACTTTTAAAAGCTGTTTAAAAAAATTGAGGCACTAAAAATTTTTATCACCTCAAATTTTAAAATTTTAAAAATAATTTTTAAAGAGATAAAGTAAATCCATACTTTTTATATAAGAGCTATCACAATTCAAAGAAGTTAGCAATAAGATGCAAGAACTTCTCAATACTTAACTTAAAAAGATAAATGACTTTTAAAAGCTGTTTAATAAAATTGAAGTACTAAAAATTTTTATCACCTCAAATTTTAAAAATCTTTCATCACCTCAAATTTTTAAACACATGCAGGATTATTTTAAAAGACAAAAAACAAGAAGTGCATCCAAACAAGTAATAACTTATTTTTTTTAAAAAAAAGAAACAAACAAACAAACAAACATAAAATGGTGGTTGGTTTCAATGAAGAGTTTTTTAAGACTTTCCATAACAAGGCTGTCATAAATAAATATCAAAGTTGAACACACAGGTTAACCGCACTTAAGAAAGAGTTCAAGATTGGTAATTATACTGATAAGAAAACCTAACCACTCCAAAATAAATAAAGCTATCTCAGATATCAGACAAATTTATTTATGAGGGAAGAGACTACAGGAAACTTTCTCATAATGACCACAACCATAAGCAACAATTTTCTAGAAGATTAAGAGACACAATTTAGCATATAATAATTTTCTCAAATGTGCAACCTACATTACGAAAAACTTCAAAACCAGCCAAAAACATTTTCTTAAAAATGAAGAAAAAATTACATGATACTTACAGTTATATTCGGTCCATCCAATGACCTGATTTTCTAGATCATACAAGACTAGCTTATTTGAAAGTGCTAAATCTGCAATAGAACATTGAAACAAAAAAAAAAATGGCTCAGATAAATACCAAGAAACACTCATTCTTTAGTTATGGAAAACTTATAATTTATCAGATTTGACAAGTTCAACTGGATTACAATTCAACGCTAGAAAATTCTGACATGTCATTCAATAGTAAAAAAGGGATACCTTGTAATTATAAGAAAACTTATCAAGTCAAACAGAAGAAAAATAAGATGATTATAAAGCCAATTCCTCTTTATGGCACAAAATGTGGGGCAATTAAGAAGCATATCAAAAACTACAAATCAGCTGACCTAACTATGTTTAGACGGATGAATGATGGAATAAGAAATCAAAGTATAAGAACTGATGCATTAGTAACAAGTTAGTGCTAGCCCAATTAAGGACAAGATTAGGGCATCATGCATGATGGTTTAGCAATGATATTGAAATGCAAAGAATATTGTAGCATGGATAAGTGATTAGATCCAAGTTGAAAGTTTCAAAAGCAAAAGAGGAAAACTATAAGGAATGTGTGACAAGGTAGTGATAAAAGATATGATTGCCAAGGATAAAGAAACGAGATGGTAAAGTGGAATGGAAGGCTTCTTGTTGTCGACCTGGAATTAAGGCTTTGTTGGGTTGGATTAATTGAATATGACCATACTGCAACATATGTTTCAAGACAATTTTTATCAATAACAAATTAGTTTTTGTTATTGTAAAATGAAATGTGAAAAAGTAGAAAATAAACTCCTCAAATGTACAAAACAATCCAAGAATAAATTGTTAACTGCAAATAAAAATTTTAAAATCAACTGGCAAAGAATCTGTGTTTTTATCCATCTATTACAAGTTCTTGTTGAATCAAACAGTGATGGTTTAAATCCCTAACTAAACTGCAAGTGGATTTAGAGTTATGCTTAGGTGATTAGAGTTATTTAAACACTGATAAGTAGAAATTCTAGGAGTATACCTCCTAAAAGGGTGATATTCCTTCTATCCCTGGATTGCATCCCACTGTTTTGCCAACCAATGCACCATAAACCATCCTGTCAAAATTATGACGGCAAATTAACTTATAAATGGAAATTAAGATAATGAAGTTTAGAAAATTGTTAGTACAAATAATAAATGCAGTACAAGATAAGAAATGAATGATTCCATAAGAAGGTTAGAAAAAAAAGAAAAAGGAAAGAAACCAACGGGAGAAAAGATAACGGGAGGTTGTGATGGTTTGGCAAAGTTCAATAAAAACCAATTTCCACACCACTGAGTAGTAATAATGTTCAAATGAAACATTCTGCAAAGACATGAAAAAGACCTAAACTACAGATGCATTTTTTTTTTTTTTTTTTGATAGAAAATGACAAATGGATATTGATAGAAAAAAGAAGTACAAGAGAAGGATGAGGAATCCTCCCACCAAAGAAAACTAAACTACAATAATACAAAAACAAGAAAATACAAAGTAAAAACATATAGACTCTCTAAACTACAGATGCATGTGCACCTAGATACATCAATGTGTAACTAAAAACAAAATATGACACTAGACAGAGATATCAAAAAACCAAATCACATAGCCAAACAGAAAATGTTAGGCTAAGAATTCATAAAAACTATCTGATCAAAAAAAAAAAGAATCCATAAAAACTAATGCACAAGTAAGAAGTGCAAAATATTGCATATGGCCAACTAAATAACATTAAAATACACCAATAAATAAAAAATTAGAAAGCTTACTGTGGGGAAAAAAAAAACCACAACAACAACAAATATTAGAAGGAACAATAATACAACAAAATGAAAAAAAAATGAAATAAGTTTCAAGAAAATTTAATTTTATATGACCTCTTAATTTATATCAAATATCCAACCAATTGATTCTTATTGGAGAAAAGGAAGATATTGAAAATATATTATAGTTTAACAAAAGTAAAATAATAATGCTAATAATCATTATAACAATGGCATGGCAACGTCATATCTTCTCATTTAATAATAGGAACAAGATCTAATTAGAAAATAACAATGCCTAATGGCTTATTTGGGATAGAGTTTAACTTTTGTGTTTAATAGTAGAAGAAGTAGAAGCAAAAGTAAATACTATTGTTGTGCAAATGAATTTTACGTTTGAAAACTATATCTTAAAAATGCTATTACTAAAAATAAGAATAATGTTGATACTTTTAAAAATTTTAATAATTAAATTAAAATATACTTCCCACATCATCTTTGAGGAAAAACATGGATTTTTTGCTTTCTCAATGCACGAAGTGTAGGGCCCACATTTCTGAATTCCATCTGAACGCTGCTAAAATTGCTTTTGACCATCAAACGTTGCTTTAAGCACTTAAGAAGCTCTCCCAAATAGGGTTTAAAACAATTAGGGCTGAAAACTCTCTTTGGTTTTGCTTAAAGGATCCCCCAATAAGGTATTCTCCTTTACAGATTTTGTACAATAAATTTTTAGCTAGAGGTAACTTCCTATTGAATCCAAGTCAATTTATTCATTGAATTAGCACCTCACATTGAAAAAGAACTTAGAAAAGTATGACTAGAAAACTAAGAATGTTTAGAAAAGAGATGTCTAACGATCTTGTGGATTAGAGTTTCCTAAATCACATCCTTTTTACAGGACAGTTTGAGTCCAGGTAACATGATTGGATTCAAGGATGCCTTTCATTAATTATATTTGTTGTGCCCATCAATGGTAATTGCCAAGGGTTCGATTGAGATCCCTAGAGGCCTTCATCAGGGGGACCTCTCTCACCCATCTTGGTGACCATTATGACATCCACCAGCAAGATGATAGAGAATGCTGAAGAGTGTGGCCTGATTAAGGGCTTTCAGGTTGGAAGGGACAGTGTAAGAGTTTTTCATCTGCAGTTTGCAGATGCTACCATTTTCTTCTCCAATGTCTCCCTTTTGATTTTTACAATCTCAGTTGGTTGTCAGTAAATTGAGAGAGCCTGTAGGGGATACTTGTGATTGGAAAGGGGGAATTCTGAGAGATCATTTGAAAAGAGAAGTAAGCATCGATTGAATATTGAATTAGGCCCAAATTTGAGGAGGGTCAGGTTTGGCGGGTCTCCATGAGGAACAAAGCCTTCATGTTTTGGAGGTTTATGCAAGAGTGTGTGTGACTAATTAGAGTTGAAACAATGAACTTGTGATTGGTTTTGAAGAAAGGAAAAGAGAGAATAAAGGGGTTCTAGGTTTTTCTCTTGTCAACTTTCCCATATGTTTCTACATATTTATATTATTAAAGTAAAAAAAGAGAAGATTACAGTAATACACCTACCATAATTTAGCAAATAATAAACTCTTAACAATTACAAACATCATGTGATTAGGATCAACTACAGGTTGCACACTACTGGTGGCATCATACCTAGTTTTAAGTTGAAATTTCTAGTTTTCTTATTCTCTCAACACAAAAAATCCAATACAAAATCTGTTGTCAAGTTTCTAGCTAAAACTAAGGGAACACAAGTTGGACAAAACTATGAAGTTTCAGAAAGTTATATGGATTCTGCATTGCCTTCTCAAGTAACAAGAAGTTCTAAAATTTAAAAAAAAAAAATGTGTATAACAACCAACCTCTTCCTTCCCCTTCCCCACCAAAAAGCTCTATGGTGGGGTTTGCATAATAACCAAAGGCATTAATGAATCATCAAGGACTTCTGTTATTTTGATCCCTAAAGTGAAGACCCATGGAGAAATCAATCACATTCACAACTTCCTATTGGAATACACATTCATAAATTTGAGAATTGCTTAAAGTATCAGCATGCATTACATCGAATTAAGGCACTTCACAAGGATATGGATAAGGAACTATATTAAAAAATTTCTACAAAAGAAGTAAACTTGTGTCATCCAACTGACACCTCAAAAGTCAAAAAAGGGTTCACTGCAAAAACAAAAAATCTAAAATCCAGGTTATCTAAATCACCATACATGTAGGTTCGATTGTTGAGGCCAATAAATATCAAAAGCATGCATATAATCATTGCACAATAGGAAATTGTAAATCTGTTTAAGTGGTGGTGGGGAGGGGGAGTTGGGGTGTGTGGCAGAGGAGGAACTAAATAAAGCAACATAACCAAGAAGAACATTTACAATAATGATGCAATATACTTACATATGAGAATAGATATTCATGGGGATGAACCTTCAAGTAAAGTGAATTTTCAAAATGAAAAGTGACAGCCGGAAATCCATCATCCAAACTGCAGGAGAAAAGTAATCATATAAATAAGACTTGTACCTCAATTTTTTTATAAACACAGGAATTACTTTACAGAAGATGTCATGAGATAGCATTCAAGTAAGAAGTTACATATTCCTACACATTGAGTCAGATAGAAGTAGAGATGTGGAGTGACAAAATATTATCTTCTCAGAGCATACAACATGAAGAATATAGTCCAGATAGCATGGATATTCATATTGCCAACTTTTGCATTCTATTTCAATCAATTACCAAATTCAAGTATCATATCATATATTGTGAGAGAAATAATGAAAGAAAAATCTAATGTTTGGGAAATGAACATATAATAAGAAATGGAAATACAAGGCATCGCTATATTAAATAACGTGAAATTTAAAATTACATCTGTATTTAAATTTTCCATGTTCAAACCTACATATTTCATATTTTAAAAGTCTGCCTTCAAATTGTTAATTCTTAGACGACAGGAAGAAAGACAATGGAGGTTTGACTGCACATTGACAGCAATTTTGGCCGTATCAGATTTGGTAGAAACTTTGACAGCTGAAGCCCTAGGACCTGAAAATCAAGAAGCAGATCATTTGGCTAAGAGGGGTGAGGTGTTTTTAGAGGTTAGAGGAGACTGCTACCATTCTTGATGGTTATTAGTGTTGTCTCATCTGCTTTGTGTTTAGTTTTGCTTTTCCATGTTTTTATCTTCTTTGTTAGTCTGTTAGTAAGGACATCTTATTCTTCCCTTGGGCACTCTTTGTTTTCTTATAAATATTTCAGCCTCTTACATAGAAAAAGAAATTTTTTAGCTTTTGGGAATGAAGAGCTTTCGCTTCAAAGACTGAACTATTCTTTTGTATGTAATCTTTGGTCTTGGGTTAGGATGTCTATAGTTTTGAGCCCTTCTTCTCTTATTAGCTTTTTTGATTGGTTAGGCTCTAAGTAAGGGAAGGTGAAGTGTTTTGTTTCTTTCCCCCCCAACCTTGGTTTCGACCCTTTGGGCTGCTTTTGTATACTCCTTGTATACTTTGAGGGCACTGTTTTTAGTGCTTCCTCTTTCCATTTAATATAATTCCCTTTATCTATCAAAAAAAACATAGAAAAAGAAACATAACATGAAAAATCCAAAAGATATAACACAAAACATTTGAGAACTTGTTGGAATCCATGCAACGATTAATGGCCGAAAAATAGAAAAACGAGAAAGAAGAACACGAAGATTTAACGTGGTTCGGCTAATTTCTTACATCCACGGAAACAGGGAAAGAGGATTTTCACTATGTATCAAATTAGGATTACACAAAAGGATATTTATACTAACCCTTAGGAATGAAATTCCAAAAATACCCCTGAACCATACCGCGGGGGGCAGCTTCGCTCCGGCATTTGCCCCTTTTTCTCCATGTCTTTCGCTCAAATATTTTTTTTTTTTTTTTGATAAGTAAAGAGAAGTATATTAAAAAGAAAGAGGAGACACCAAACTAGTGCCCTCTAGGTATACAGGGAATATACAAAAGTAGCCCACAGACTCTAACCCAAGGAAGCGGGAAGAAACCCCTACCTTTAACTACAGCCTAGCCACTCAAAAAAGTTAACAAGAGAACGAGGGCTCAAAACTATAAACACCCTAACCCAAGACCACATATTACATACATAAGAATGTTTCAGCCTTTGGAGTGACAGCACCTCATTCCCAAAAGCTAGCAAATTTCTTTCCTTCCAAACTGACCAAAATATACATAAGGGGGTCATTTGCCATGCCTTTTTACGGATTTTCCCCACAAACGCTCCATGCCAACCAAGGAGAGTTTCCTTAACTGTACCAGAGAAAACCCACACCACACCAAAGAGAGAAAAAAGAAGCTCAAATATGAGCCACATACTACAACAGAACTTCATGTTGATTGCATTGTATGGTTCTATGATAATTGTTTTAAGAATAGTAAGCCACATCAACTTTTTCTGATGACTTTCATCATCATTATCTGCTGAAAAAAAAATTCCTGATTATTTCCCTCCAAGATCCCACCCTTCATATTAACATCAACCTTATTGATACTTCACAAAGAAAAAGCTCTCAAAAGAAACTTGTTAGGCTGTATCTTTGCTGGTACAGTTAACATTAACATAAAGGAAGTTTTGACTCCTTCGAAGAAAGCTGTTCATTTTCTTCAAGATTCTCAGATTCAGCTAAATGTTGTGGAAAGAATCTTCAACAGCAGCAGCTGAAAGCCATTCATGAATTTCAGCTGTTACAGCACCCCAATTCTAGCAGTGTGATCAGACATTGCAACTGATCTACAGCCAACCTCCGCACCTCAAACCCAACCACTTACAATATAGGTGGCTGTACAGAATACACTTGAAAACCTCATAATTTGAAGTACTTATTTGGAAGTATTTTGGGGGTTGAAGAAAGTTGAATTGTTATGGTTAATACCAAGAGGAAAATCGAAGCCATTATGTGAATTATTACGAGTCTTATTAGACAATCTATCAAAGGTTTTATGCAAATTCCTTTCACATAGCCATACGAGAACAGAGTACCACTCCCTAAATAAAAAAACTAAAAAAAAGTTGTACATCAATAATCCTCTTTATAAAAATTTAAATTTGTTAGTTGGACAAAAATGAATATTTGCTAGCAAGGACCTTTCACTATTGGGTACCTATTACTAAACCTAGTAGGTAGAACAATAAGAAGTGGCAATACATGCCTCCCTCCCTCCCTCACTTCCCTGCCACCATGTACAGTGAATCTTCTATCGATTTACTACTCAAATGAAGATGCATTAACAAACTACTGCTCCTGTCCACCAAGAGGATCATATAATAGCATAATGTTTGAATATAAATTATAGTGACTAGAAAAACCTCCAATGAAATGAAATTCACATGACAATATGAAGAGACTTCACAATTTTAACTTGCTTATCTTCAAAATAATACAAACATCAATAACTCTTAACTATTACATTCCATTGCTTGGAATTAGTCACAGAAGCTAACTGCTATGCATCATACCTTTCAGAGTACTGAAAGCACGTAAACTGGTCATGAATGGTATGTACTTTCAAATCAGACTGCCAAGAAAATATCTAAAAAAAGGGGAAAAAAAAAAGAATATTAAACTATGTAAGTACGCAATTTATAAAGAGAATCCCAAACAAATTTATTTTTTATTTATATGGGCAGGTTTATCACCTACCTTACTCAATAACTGATCATAAACCACCTCTGGGAGATAAGCCAAGGTTGTACCACTATCAATGATTGTTCCTTTCTTGTCTCCCACATCAAATACATCTGTTGGAAGATTTAGAAAATAACCACCAACTTCAACTGCCTTCATATTGACATTGTAATGTGTCCTAAAATTTTTATAACAAGATACAGTTTAATTCAAGGTATTCTGCAGACCAAGATCCAACAAGACTAATAAAAGGAAACCTAAATTTTTGCACAAGAAACGTTAGGCAATCCAAAAGGCAAGATGTGTATTATGTAAGAGAACATGGAGACTATCATACAGGAGACAGAAAACTTGGCTCAAGAAATCAGAAAAATTATGCAAGGAACTTCATTGACAATTAATTTGTTTGTATCTTAAATCTTTACCAAAAACTGCAATAGGATTTGATAAAATCATTAATATAACATAATAAAAAAGTAAACCTATGTCAAATTGAATATACATATTTAGAGTCGAATTCTCACCATCATTAATAAAGCTTCACAATGAACATTAATAGTGGGGCCTTTGTTCATCTAAGTTATTCAAACAAACCTATACTTATGACAAAGCAGTTGCAAACTTCCCAAGAATTACCAACCAAAATATTACATATTTTTAGTTTTTATCAAAAGGTACGATACACATGCAAAACTATAAAATTAAGTTTCACATTAAGGAAATCATCAAACTCAATTTTTCCTGGCTAAACATGTATGAAATCCTCAGTCAAACCATTTACAGCCATATTTGGTCCCATTATTTACATTTTAAGCAGTGAGTCAAATTACAGGACACCTCACATGAAGAAGGACACTAAACTCAAACTCTTCCTTTCTGCCCATATATAGCAACCATTGTTAACCCATTTAAACCCTTACATGGTCCCATCATTTACAGTTGAAGTGGTGAAGCCCCATAAAAAACTTCATAGCACTACCAGGTGTAGATATCAACATTACACACACACAAAGAGACAAGAAACTAAATCTTGATAAAGATTTTGAGTATTAAGCTGGGATTTCTTTTCATCTCTAGTTAGAGGCATCAATCTTCCCAGTAAAACCAAGACAATCAAAATCAAGAATCCTAGATCATCTAATCAAGAGGCCAATGGCTAACCAGGAAGGAAGCTAGATCCATTGAATCATCCTTGGTAAGCAGGAAGGCTCTTTGTGGATAAGGCAGAGAGAGTACTGTTAATTGAATGGCTGTCATAACTACGTTCTAGGTGATCTTGATCCAGAGGAATGCCATAATCTTCAAGCATAGGTGGAGGATAGCCCTTAAGGTTTGGCTCAAGGGGCAAGGGGTTGGGAGGGGATGTGGGAGGTTCTAGGTTTAATTTCTAACAGTGAGGAAAAAGGTGACTATGAAAAAACCATAGTTTTAAAAACCGGACCGGACCAGCCGGTCCGATTGTCAGTCAGTCATGGTTCCAGTCCAGTTCGGTGAATTGGGCCGAAAGATGATTGAATCGGAATCGGACCAAGTGAACCGGACGGTTCAACTATTTTTTTTTTTTTTTACAACATCAAAGACGTCGTTTTGATTACCCCCAACCTCTCGCTCCTACCTGAAGGACGACGACCTGATGAGGGGACTAATAGGAGCACAATGGTAAAAAGAAAATAGGAATCAAACACGGTTACGCAAAAGCAAAATGACTGTTTTGCCCATTTTCATTTTTCCCTAATATTCAAAACCTAGTCGCCCTCCCCAACTCCGATCAAATCCCACCCACCGGCAACGAAATCCCGAATTTATAAATAAAATAATCAAAATCAAAATCACGAGTGCTTTAGAAAATTTCTAATCCGCAACACAAATTAATCAAAAATGGGAACGAAAATGGCTTGGAATCATCATTTCTCCCTTTAATCCAAGACAAGTGAACTCACCTGAAAGAAAATCAAGGATTCGTCGACGTTGAAGAGAAGCCGAGCAGGTAAAAGAAATGAGAGAGAAAGAAACCAAGTCCAGATTGATAGGAGAGGGGATGGGGCATGATTTAATGCTGGGCTTCTCACCTCTCTCGCTTCCCCATTCTTTTCCATTTCTTTCTCTCTTCAAACTCTTTTCTTTTCCTTTTTTTTTTTTCAAAAAGGAATATAAACTATAAAGTGTTCTCTTTCGTTTTTTTCACTTTTTATTTCCTTTGTAATAAATGTTGTATATCCGTTTTTTTAGAAATTAATAAATCTAAAATAGCATTTTTCTCAATTTTTTATATTATTATTTTATATATATTTATATTAATTATTTAAAAAATATTATGAAAATTTGTACCTTTCTCTCTAATGAGTTTTGGACAAAAATAATTTCTTTAAAACAATAATTTCATAAAATAATTTGATTCTCACAATAATTTCAAAACTATTACGTCTTATTCACGCGAATATATAAATTATATTATTTTTATTTTTATAATTATTTTAATTTCAATAATATATAAATTATATATTTATGACGTCACCAGTTCAACCGCCGGTTTGACCAGTGAACTGTGAACCGGTAACTTTTCCAATTCAATGACCGGTCCGGTTCTACAAACATTGGAAAAAACAAATAATAAATTTTTTTAAATCCATTTAGCATCCTGCACCAATATGTACCATTTACTTCCACATGTTCACCACTCAATACATAAAAGATACCTGAACATCAACACCAAAAATGACATAGTTTTAAATCTCGATTTTGCAAATTTTGAAATTTTGAGATTTATATTCAATTTTGACAGAAAAACTTTTAAAATTGAATGCACATAACTAGACCAGAAACTAGTCTGCATGATCACTGAAACAAATGAACCAATGCCCAAAGAAAAGATGACTAAGGTCGAGCACAAGGGGTGCTTGTTCAAGATATATTACAGAAGCTACCACAACTCTTCCAAGATCACACGGCACATTTATGTAAGAAGACATCAGAATATTATAATTGTAAAAGAAACCAACCATATACATCAGCAGAAACAAACACAAAGTATTACCAAGAAAAAAAAAATAGAGACTGCAAAGATCAAAAACAACAATAAAGTTCACACAGAATTTTTTATTTTTTTATCAGACGTTCACAGAGAAATATATACATACTGGTTTGGTACCAATGGAGTTGTGTTAACTTTTGGCTGCACAATATGCCCAATAGCAAAGATCCCACCTCCATTTAAACCATCTAAGCAGTGTGCAAACATCTTTCTCACTTTTCCAGAAGAAGCTAATTGTGAAATCATAGACGTATTTGACTTCCCAAAACCAAGTATCCCATCAAGAGCTTCCTCAGAACTTAAATCCCCAGATTGTGTAGCACTACACCTGTCCCAAAAACATCAAAAAGACAATGAAAAAAATAAAAGAGTAGATAATTACTAATTGACCCCACAAAGTGAAAACACTGCAACCTGAACAATGATAAGAAAAGGCCCTACAAAGTTCCAGAACAGAATTTTAGACAGATTTGAAGAAATTCAAAAATCAAGAATATAGTAGCAAAATAGAATGCATTCTAAGGAACCTCATCCAGTGTGACAATCTACATGTGATGATGAAAGGAGCAAAAAAGATGACCGAAGAAAATAACAAAATAATTACAGGCACAACAAACTTCACTGGAAACATAAACTAATATCACAAACAATTTTTACGACCATCAAATCTAACCCTTCTACTCTCTTTCAAATATTTTCTTTTATTGTAAATCATCTTGAGTAATTATTTTTTCCCAAATTATATGATTCAAACCCAAAATAGTTGATTGACCAGCTACACTTTAAGATGGCATTGACTACATGTCTATTTTGTTCACATGAAAACAGAAACAACAGAGTCATTACTAACTAGATTATTTTTAGATAATAGATTACAAAAAACAGTTTTAATCTTAAACACAATCTTGTACAACCATATAGTCTATTGAATCCTGTACAACCATAGACCTCAATACCAGTCTCAGTTTAAGCTTAAACACAATCTTAACCCACTTGCTTATCAGGAATCAACGCATAAAAAATTGACAAGATAAAAATCAATTAAGAAAATGTCAACACAACACAAACAATCCAAGTAAGAGATCTATAAGGGGCACTCTGCCATCATAAAAAAAGGGGGACACTTACAGAGAACTGTGAATCACCTTCCAATGACAATCACTTCATTGCTATAAAGTTGCAAACAGAATCTTAGTGGGACAAGGTATAACAAGTTGGAAAATTGGGGTTTTTAGAATTTATGGAGGAAAGTTGGAATTGGGCTTAGGGATCACAATGTGGTCTAGAGAAAAGGAGGCTCTTCGGCAGTCTTTAGCTAGAGAATTTGAAATTAAAGAGCTTGGTAGGTTGGAGTAATTCCTAGGAATCGATGTGGCTTGTTCCAAGGAGGGCATCTTTCTTTCACAACAGAAACTATGTGTAAACCAGAAAAGATGTAAGCTAGTGGATACCCCAATAGAACCAAACCACAAATTAGGAGAGCCTTAAGAGAATCAAACCATAGATTGTGGCATGTACCAACAACTAGTAGGCAAACTCATTTACTTAGCACATACTAGACTAAACATTCCATATGTTGCAAGCATTATCAGTCAATTTACACACAATCCCAAAGACTCTCATCTTCAAGTTGTCTATCATATCATACACTACCTTAAAGGAACTTCTAGTAAAGGGTTGTTGTTCAAATGAGGTATGGAGTTGTACTTGGAAGCCTACACGAATGCAGATTATGCTGGATCAGTTTTAGATAGAAGATCAACATCAAGGTATTGTACTTTTCTTGGAGGAAATCTAGTCACTTGGTGAAGTAAAAAGCAACCAGTGGTCACAAGATCAAGTGCCAAGGCCGAGTTTTGAGCAATGGCTCAAGGAATTTGTGAACTGTTGTGGCTTAAGATTATTTTAAAGGATCCTAAAATCAAGTGGACACACCCTATGAGACTCTATTGTGATAATAAGTTTACAATTAACATTGCTCATAATCCGGTACAACATAATTGAACAAAGCATACAAAGGTAAATTGACATTTCATAAAGGAGAAGCTTGACAGTGGTCTTATTTGTACTCCATAGATTGGGGTAGGTGGCCAACTTGTAGATGTTCTATCTAAAGGGCAGGCTATTACCACGTTTCAAGGAATTATAGGCAAGCTCCGAATGAAGAATCACCTATTCACTAGCTTGAGGGGGAGTGTTGAAAGTTTGAGTCTTATAACTTAGGACTTTTTCTCCTTTTAGGACTCCTCTTGTACAGCTATAAATTAGTTAGGATTTTCTCCTTTTAGGACTCCGTGTATAGCTGAACTATGACATTTGAATTGATTTAAATTACCATGTATATCATGAATTATCCTTTCCTAGAATAGACAAGACTAGATATATATTCTGGTGTCTCTCTTGATTTTTTGTGAAGAAGACTAATTCAGAATTTCACAGAAACTAATAATTGAAAAGGGCAAATATGATTCCAAACTTCTTGCAAAAAGGTGAAGTCACTATAGCATCAGCACAAGGACCTTCATGTGTAAACCAGGTCACTGGCAATATGAAGGTCAAATTCATAATCCTCCTGATACAGTACCCTCAGAAAATTGTATAGCCTCATTACATATTTCATGTGTACATATGATAGAACTTACAAGTTTTGACATTTACAGCTAAAATACAGCATATATCGTATGCATGACATTGGAATAAATTTTAAAAAGATGACTAACCCAAATATAACACTGCCATTTGCCGATGTAGTTTCGAGATCTCCAGATACCTGATCATACTGTACAATATCCCTTACAAAGTATCCAAAAGAGGAGCTCCCATCTGCATATATCTCAGTATAAGAACAGGACATATTAGCTATGCAATAAGATGGAGGGCCACCATTGATTGCATAGCAAAAATCTTGATCACAAGAAACCAATTTTCCAGTGAGTGACTCCTTTATATCATATAATGTGAGTTCCATCTGTTAGAAGAAAACAAAGAAAAAAAACAAAATGCAAAAAATCAATGCTAAAATATTTGAAGGAAAATTTTGTTAATGCAAGGAATACAACACAGAAAAATCAAACAAGTAACAAGCATAGAGCAAGATGAGAAGCCTACACCAAGAGAGCTTTTCTTGGGACATTCATTGCACTGAATACAATTAACCCACATAATGTCACTTCCTGTATCTACTTGTACATAGTAGTCCCTTGCCGGTGTTCCAATCCCAATTTTAGCATAGTAAAGCCTACAAAATTTTGAAAAACATATATTAACAAAGTAAGCATAGAAAGCACACATGTCATACAAGAACTTGTAACAATTACAAGGTTTTCCAGGTGTTTGGCCATTCCTAGTAGTGCTGTATTTGTAGGACTGAACTAATGTGTTCAAAAAAGCATTTTTCTTACTTGATATTGAAATTGGTGCTGAATTTGAAGGACTAAAAACTTCAAACTGCTGAAAGAGTAGATTTATCATTAGGCAAGTAACAAAACAGAAAATTAACAACTTTGATTTGATACTTAAAATCTCATGGAGACTGGATCAAGTGGATTTATTGTGCAGCATAATTAAACAGATTTGAGCACTTTTCCAGCCCTATTACTAGTGAAAATGGAAATGTGAGTAATTGCTATATCACACTTAACCCAGATAATCACACTAGTCAATGCTGAACCATACACAAATGCACTCATTAAACTCAACTGATGCATTTCACATCTTGTTTCAGGCACAAGATTAACTCATTTCAAATTACAACCCAACATGAATGAAACCCTTTCAAGCAGAATTAGTGCAAAAAATTATAGAAATGGTAAATCCATCACTAGGCTAATAAAACAATATCAAAGTTAGGAATTTGATTTGATACCTTGGCAAATTATACATATCAATTGCATATTCAGAGTTGAGCAATAATTCAAAAGATTCCAGCCCAATTTTTCCCTATTTTCAGTAAAATGGAAATTTCAATGATTAATAGATCGTAATTAACTCGAAAATTTTCAGTATTCAGCGTTGAATAAACTGAAGAATATAAATTCATTGTTCGGCTAATAAAAAAAAGAGCAAATTCATGACTCTAATTTGATACTTCTAAAAATAACATATAGCAAGTCAATATTTGGTGTCTAGCAACAATTCAACAGATTCCAGCTCAACTTTTTCGGCCTTATTTTCAGTAAAACTGGAAATTTCAGTGGTCAGCTCTGAATCATGTCCAAAAGAAACTCACTAAAGTGACTAAACCTAACTTACCCACTTTGAATCCTACTTCAAACCAATGAAAGGGTAAATTCAACATTAGACAAGCAAAAAATAGCAAATTTTTTACTCTGAATTTATACTTCAAAAAGAAAAAGAAGAAAAAAATCATACTAGCAAGTCGATATTCAGATTTCAGCAACAATTTGTGAAAATGGAAATTTTCAGTGTTCAGTGATAAATCATACCTAAATAAGCCCACTAACTTATCAAGAAAATATCCACTTCCCAATCAAGAAAAAATACCCACCGTCCAGAATCCTATTTTGAAATATCATAGCTATATATTAACTGAATTTTTCCTATTCTTATGGAAAACTAAAGTATTCGGAAACGATTATAACTAAAATAGCCCCACCAACTTCAATCAAGAAAAAATTACCCACTTTCAAATTCCTATTTTGAACGCAAAATTGAACACATCTCAAATCAAATTTTCATATCGCATAATTTTATTTAGATATGGAAAGGTGTAATATTCACTGATCAATTATAACACGTTAAAGCAAAACCAATTCCCAAAATCCTATTTGAACCCAAAAAGTAACTTTTTTCAAAACAAAAGGAAAAGGGGAAAAAGGATGGAGTAAATCGAACCCGACGGCTTCGGGACGGCCGGTGCCGCCGAGGGGGAGGTCGACGCCAGCAAGAATCCGAAGCTGGCGGCTGTTGTCGTGAGCTTTGAGGGCGGCGAGAGACCGTTTCTGGCCTGCGAATTTGTACTTGAGACTGAAAAAGCCGTGATTTGCAGAAACAGGAGTCGTAATAGTGATGGAGATGATGAGTAATAATGGTAATAATAATAGGATTCGAAGCAGAGGTGACGGAGCGAAGAGGCAGGGAGGTCTGATGATGAGCATGATGGCTTTGGGCCCTTTGGACATGGCTCTCTCTCAATCTCCAATTGACATCTGCGTAGACCTGGGAGCTTATGGGAAAGCTGCGTTTGGCTCCTCCAAGGAGGCAAGGACTACTATCAAATTCCTAATGGGAAAATTCTTTCTTTTCCTTTCTCCACTGAAAGCCATTCGAGGTGATTTCCTTTGACCCGTCTCAAATAATAATAATAATAATAATAAATAAATAAATAAATAAAAATCCTTTTTTTACTATAACAAAAATATGAAAATAAATAAATATAATTAAAATGAATTAAAAATTTATACTTTTTTTAAATATTTAATTTTTATGTAAAAGATTTAAAATAAGTATAATGAATTTGAAGTGATATATAAAAAAAAAAAAAATTTACTTCTAATCTATTTTTTACTTTTTTTTCGTTTTTTCTTTTGTTTTACTTTTTATCTTTTTTTTTTTTTGTATTTTCCTAAAATCAAATATAGTCTTAAAATTTTAAGAAATTACCAAGAAAAATTCTATAGTATTAAATTATTATTATATCGTATATATCTTACTTGTTGAATAATTAGGGGCTAAAATGCTTGGGAGAGATTTTTAAGTATTTAAACTAGAGTTTGAAAGTCCAACTCAATTTTTAGAAGTGTTCGAATAGAACCCTCAGACCATGGCCTCATTCTAATATACTTTAGAAGATTGATCAAATTTTGAACAAATTGAAAAACAAATTTTTATTTGATTAAAATATTTAAAAATGGTATCTTTATCATTAATAAAAATAATTTTTATAATTTAAGTCGTAAACATAAAACCTATCCTATCGTATGGTGACAACTTCTATTTCTTTTACTACTATACATTAAAAGTTAGATTGAAAGGAATTGATAAAAATAAGAAATAGAATAACATGTGTGATTATAGATAATATGCTTAAAAGAAATTATCGAGTTTTTAAATTTTAGTTGTCGTGATTCCATATTGCTAGATCATGCGTAAGTCCACAATTCTTCACAAATATCGCATTGAGTGGCTATTATCATTCAACTTAGCTTCTTTGGTGCTCTTTGATACTTTATTGTTTATGAAGCTTTTGTAACCTTGCATGTAAGACTTTTTAGTATCCTATCAAGAAATGTAGAGTAAAAGTTGCTCACTAAGAGACACATAAATAATTCTTTAATACTCTTTGAATCTTTATTGTTTATCAAGCTTCTGAGATTAATTTTCAATCTTTTGTCATGAAATCTAGTGTCGAAGTTGCAAGCTAAGAGACACATATAAATGTTATTATCATAAACCAAGTTTTGTGAAAGATTGAATGATGTTTGGATGGAGATAAGGGATGATACATAAATGATTATGTGACTCCATATGCATTGTTAAGAGCTACCTCATAAGTCAATAACAACTAATTAACTTGACATAATTGATTATTACCATCTAAATAATGCTCCTTTGTTCTTCCCATACAAATGTGTGGTATAAATAATTATGACTAGTGGATAATGATTGTGACCCTTAATTAAAGGACCAAATGGCCACAGAACACATGTTAAATACCTCGTGTGTTTCGTTTTATTCCTAAAACCCAAGTCATTAGGATTTGGATAGGCTAAAATTGAGATTGTATGCAAAAAGTTAAGAGATTGCATTTTGATATTGGTTCATTACGAAATTCATTACCATAATGGATATAGTTTAAACTCTTTTAGTCAAAGAGCAATATTCTAATATATTTAGAGTTTGGATTATAAACATTATGGTGCATAACTTTAGGTGTGTACAAGAGTTCATAATTGTCAATTTCTTCCCATTAAAGCTTTTTGTTCATGATTACAAATAGAATTGGCCAAGCCATTTGAATGATCATAGCATGTAGTTGCAACATTAGTAGTATGACTTGACCTAGTCCTAGAGGTAAGGTGAGTCCATACCTAGCATGTTGGCACTTTGTGTGTTAAATGAGATGATTTTGCTACATGACACTTTATGTTTCTCTCAAATGAGGTACAAGTATGGTTTGCTTGTTAGATAGCAAGTAGTTCATAATCCCAAAAAGATTGAAGTGTTCAAGGGTATTGCACCATATACTTGCTTATGTACATGATCCAAGGATATTGCACCTTATATCAATGGGTGCATGGGGTATTGATTCTATGGTTTTTTTGTTTGAATAAAAAATCTATATAGAAAATATGCTCTTTGTTATATATATATTGTTTATTCATCTATTGTTGTGTATAAAGATGGTTCTAAAATATGCATTTTATTATTGGATTCTGAGTGATATTATTTGTAGTAGGATTCATTAATTAGTTGAAAGTGAAGTCTCAAGTTCAGCTACTCATGAATCTTATTTCAACTAGCATTTATATGTTTGCTTTATGTCTATGGTACAACACATTCCTTTGCTCCTTAATAAATCACCTTAAAATCATATTTACATTCAACAACTTGAATCCTTAATCTTTACCTTTCCTTCTTGAAAGGACTTTCAAGTTTTTGAATCGAAATTTTGATTTTTGGACTTTTAATTAGGAACAAGGCTAGAATAATTGGGATCTTTGATTTTTTCAAGTTTTTCCTTTTTACACACCAAAATAAGTTTTAAACATTTTTTTATACCAAAACTCTAGCCCTTTAGCCCTATCATAATAGGAAAACATATTTCCTATTATGATATTTGACATATGTTCCTTCGAGGTAGAGTATGTCAATTGAACACATAATAAGGAGGATCTATAACTCAAAGATTGTAAAGGTAATCTTAATAACTGATAGCATTATCTTGTTAGATTATGAATACTAATTTATAAGGAGTTTACATGTAATAAATAACAGATCACTGATCCATAATTTGTCTCGTTGTTATTTATAAAGGTATTAGAGTATAGTTAATTCTTTATAGTGAAATGTTGAATTAACTTCAAAAATGGATTTTGAGGAAACCATTACTCCTATGAGTCCCAATGGTCTCCACTCAAACTTATGTATCTTTATGGCATGGTTTATAAGGGTTGGATTGGCTCAAA
This sequence comes from Vitis vinifera, assembly GCF_030704535.1. Classification (NCBI taxonomy): domain Eukaryota; kingdom Viridiplantae; phylum Streptophyta; class Magnoliopsida; order Vitales; family Vitaceae; genus Vitis; species Vitis vinifera. Next base: position 21,972,433 of record NC_081809.1, read on the forward strand.
GTTTACTTTAGTACATAAGAGCATTTTGGTAATCATGCAAGGTAACAAAGGAGTTAGTGAACAAGGTCTATAGATTGGGTTAATTGATTAATTAAATGACTTTATGAGGTTAATTAATCAATTATGACTCATTTTGGGCTAGATTAAGTGACTTAAGCCTTGGTAGGCTTAAGTCACTTAAGTCTATTTAAGGAATCCTATAAATACCCTATTAAGGGTTAAAGTTTCAATCACCTTTCAAATGAGTCATCTTCCACCTCCAAAGAAAGAGAAAACCATAGCTTCCTCCTTTCCAAAGACCTACCCTTTAGAGTTCCAAGATCGAGTTAGAGCCATTGGACAAGAGATCTTGGGTTTACAAGGCTTTCGACTACTACTAAACAAATCTTCATTGAAAGAAATTGATTTGGGAACTTCCATGTCACAGACAAAGTTTTCTAAAGCTGTTATTCTAAATCTTTATGGTAAAAATTGTATTTTTTGCTTTTGTTACTAGGATCTAAAAGCGCTTGGGAGTATTCATGTACCTAACTTGAGCTTAGGATAAGGAATAGAGTGATCTGAGTTCCCTACATTATAATGCTTAGTTATGACTAAAATATGCACTTTATATTGTCAATATTTTGTTCTAATTTCAAACTTTAAGCATAACTACCTAACCTTCAAATTCAATGTCTACAACTCGAATATGTCAAAATAAAACTTAGTGGTGGTAAAGTAGTTTCAAACAAATAATTTTCTAAGCAAATTGTCAATCTAAATTAATATATTAACAATCTCTCCCTTCGATAATTTTAGAACAAAATAATAATAATTTCTCCCAAAACTTTCAACTAGGATCCTAAGGTCTCACAACTCGATTAAGCCCTCACAACCACATTCAACATAAACAACATGATCTTCTCAATATTATTTCTTTTTATTGATGAATCTATTACTTGAATTAATACACTCAAATAACTAGATACTTGTGAAATGAGTAGTGTGTAAGGAGAATAATAAAGAAAATGAGTAGTCTAGCGATTGAGCGGCTAACCTAGTGCTAATAAGATTTTGAATAGAAGGCATAATAGTGAAGATACCATGGACCCAAGTAAGCTTGGTAAAGCTAGCTATCAAAACTTAAACTACAAGAGGCCTTTGCTCTCCATGCAAACTTTGAATATTAATTACCTTGCACTTCTATGGAGACAGTGTAGGAACATTTGAACCAAACATTAGAGCTCTAATAGGATGTGACATTAAGTGGATGGCATGACAAATAATCTCTAGAGTAATTGCGAAAATCAACACATACATCATAATATAGAATTATATGTTGAGTAGAGAATCATGAATGTTTGTTTAGAACATCCTGGTCTGGTGTGTGTGGGTATGTAGCCCTTTGAAGAGTAACAAGAGGCTTTCAACACCTTTTATAGAAGATCCTCAAGATTGGAGTGTTATAGAAAGCTTGTAGATCAATTTAGTGCTTTAGCTTGACATGCATCTTAAAGAACTTGATATAGAATTGATTTCAATGGTATAGAGATTGGAAACAACCAATTAGAAGATCTTCTCGACCGAGTAAGTGGAGTATGAATAGAAGTAGAAAATCTTATACATCTTTGAAGAGATAGAGAGGTAACAACCACTTTACTAGGGTATTCTTATGGGATTTCAAGTGTATTTGGTAATAATTTTAGGAAATGTTTTTAATTTTTTTAATACTTGAATGATAAAAAATTTCAAATGTTAGATATGTTAGAAATGTTTTATTAAATTACTATCCTCTAAGAGTCCTTTTGATAATGATTTTTTTTAAGTATAAGAAAAAAAAATTCAAATAGAAGAAATAATAAAAACACTTTTAAAATTATTATCAAACACATTCTTTATCAAACATTAGGAGGAAGTGACTATCAGAATTAAAAATAAAAAAAGTTAGATCAAGCATAAAAAATTGATCAATAGTAGAAACATAAAAGAATGTGCACAGTATGGTCAATCATAATGAGAAGTCAAGAGTGATCAGATCAAACCTCACCACAAAAGCGACCACCTTAGATCATGTATAGGAAGAAACGCTTGAGAGAGACAATGGAGAAAAAATAATGAAAGCCATGCGAAAATGTGGTCTAGAAACGGTTCTCATGCGGAGCGCTTACATGTCCCACAAGGGGTTGCTTGAGCGTCGCAGGTACTAAAACTTGAGTGTCCTATCCAATGTTGCTTTTCCCTTCTTCTTCTTTTTCCTGTGCTTTTTCACCCTATTGATGAGTAATGTTTGAGCGTCCGTGCAGTTAAAACCTGTTTTTCTTTTTTAATGCAAATCACCTTCAAGACCTTATCACCACATGGGCAATTTTGAAATGTGGCAGTCTTTCGTTTGGAACTTGGAAAGGAAGTATGTAAATTTCTAGTCAATGTTTGTTCCGAAAAATATGAGGGAAAGTAAAAAAAAAAAAAAAAAAAAAAAAAAAGAAAAGAGGAATGAAATAAAAATTAAATTTTAAAATAAAAAATTATTTAAATATACTTTTTAAAACTCATTTAATTTATTTTTCTTTATTGTATTAAAAGATTAAATAATCTCAAATTTTATAAACTTCTAATTAATTTTAATTATATTTGATTTTTTATTTTTATTTTTCAGGTGAAACTAAACATGAGAAAACTATTTTCCTAGAACCAAAGCCTAGGGTTGGACATTATTATCTCCACTTGTCAAAATTGATGAATAATGGAGAATAATTGCTTAATGCCAATCCCTATTGATTTGGATGCATTTTGTGCATCACTAGTGCACTAAATACTAGTCTTTTAACTTATCTAGTACTTAGTCAATGGAATTCCATCTAATTATTTGGGCTATTGCTTTAGAATTAGTGGTAATTTGGCTTAATTTGACCTTTTTTTTAAAAAAACTATTTTTTTTGTTTATTTTAAAGAATATAAAAGTTCTTTAAAATATTTTTCTAACTCAAAACACCTTTCAAAAACTTTTAACAAAAAACAATGTTTCAAGAATTTATTTTAAAATTAAATTATTTTTTAGAAAAAAAAATTAAGGTGTTCTTTAAAATATTGTTCTAACTTAGAAAATAGGTTTAGGAAACTTTTAACCAAAAAAAACAGTTTTTTAAGAATTTATTTTATATTTTTATTTATTTAAAAAAAAACCCTTAGATAGATTATTAAGAATGTTTCAAAAATAAAAACTAAAATAAAAATTTTGCCTCCTCTAAAACATTTAAAAATTTTACAGGCTAATAAATGATAAACACTCTTCAAAGAAAGAAAGAAAAATAGATTTAAAATTGATAAATCATATTTATATATTTGTTTAAACTATATAGAAGATGAAATAATTTAAAATAAAAAAGTTTCTAATTATTTTTATTGTATTTGATTTTTTTAATAATTTTATGATAAATCAAATAAAAATAATAATTTTCTTTAACATTTTTTTGAAACCAAATAAAATATTATAAATTTATTTTGTTATTCATGGTAAATCAAATATAACAAAAATAATTTTATTCAATATTTTTTCTTATCTTAGAGCCTGTTTGGTAGAATTTTTAAAAATAGTTTTTTATTTATTTTAAAAAACAAATAATTTTTTTTTTTTTAAAAAAAAAACACCAATCAAATAGACCCTTAATATTTTTTTGAAACCAAATAAGATATCACAAATTTCTATTGTTATTTTTACCTTCTATCAATGCTTATTGAATAGGGACAAATTGAATCAATTATTTTTCCATGCCTCTAAATAGGATGGAGCAAGGATCCTTCCCAACTACAATGCTATACCAAAGTCCACTCATGCTATCAATTCTTCACAACTTTTATGAAAATAAATAAATATGGACCAAAACAAAGTACTTTCATTTAGAAAGTTATTAATTAGCAGGTAGAATATTGGAAAGTAACACCCCTAAAAAGACATGCCAAAATTTCAAAAGAAAATTACAAAAACCTTTTCAAATTCCTATATTAAATCTACAAATAAAAAAGTGTCCAAAATTTGCTTATGCATAACCTCATCATCATCATCCAAACTTAGCTAGCTTCAATATTTTCTCCTACATCCCACATGCATCTAACCAGACTATAAAACTTACCAAAAAAGAACCCAAAAAAAAAAAAAGGAGCCACTAATTGAATTACCTATGGCACATACACTTGTAGTGATAGGCACTGTGAATTGGGTCATTACCATCCACAGGAATCTGCTCTGCTCTGCACTTGAACTTGCACCCTTTGCATTCATTGTATGTGCATGTTGGGGCTGTAGACCCTATCATCTCTCTTCTTGAACCCCATTTTCTCCATCCTCCATCTCCATTGTTCTAGCACCCAAGAACCCTAAATATAAGCACATACTTATTGAAAAAAATAAAGGAATATGGGACTGGTTTTGATCTTCATTAATGTTTGCATTTCTCACCTGAACTGATACTACTCTTTGTGATGGATATGAATTGAAGCCTCCTTGTTGATGTAGAAGTTCTGAATGAGTTGCAGTCCCTGCATTATTATTCAAAAAAGGAAAAAGAAATATTTTTCATTTTTCTTTTGGAACTTGAAATCCAGATTATGATTCTCAAATCCTGGAAAAATCAAATGCTTATCTATATATATTTTCTGGGTAACCAAACATAATTTCTAGATTTGGAAAGAAAGCCAACATATAAAGACTTGGAAACAGATAAGATTGGTTACAACCTGCAATGAGGAGAGCTGCAAGGAGAAAGGAGGAGAAGAGAAACTGCAAGTTGGCTGTGGCCATTACTTCCCTGAAACAGACTGGAGAGATTAATAAATGCCAACTCTATACATTATCTGAAGGAATATGACAAGGACACTCAAAAAGAGAAGAAAATAACATAAAAGATGATAGTGATTAGGGAAAAAGGAAAGCTTGAAGTAAATATAGAGGCATCAAGAGAGAGAGACTAGTGGGTGTGGGTCCTGCAGCTTACCTACTTCATTTCAAATCTAACTATATAATTAGAAATGAACTAAGAAAAATAGTTAAAGGGTATGTTTGGTTACACAAAGTACACAAGGAAGAAAAAAATAATAATTTTCTTATATTTAGTTGAAAAATATGAAAAAAAATAAAATATAAATAAAATTAGTTATAAATTTATATATTTTTAAATTATTTAACTTTTATACAATTTAGTAAAATGAGTTTAAAGAAGCATATAAAAATAATTTTTTAATTTTTCTCCATTTTTTTCTCTTTATATTATTTCCTTCAAATCTTATTAGAACCATACATAACCTAAGGAAAAATATTGAAAAAAAAAATCAAGGAAAAGCATAGAAAAACCATCCTCTCTTATTAGGAGTGGTAATTCGTGTTGCAAAATGTTGTTTATATCATGTTAAGGCCTAATACTACATAGGTTAGTCTACACCTAAAATAAATAATAATTGAATTAAAAACATAAACTCAAATACTATTTAATTATTATACATGTAATTCATTTAATAATCAAGTTCTTCTATTTAATAGTCAGGTTGAGTTGAATCTTGTATTAATATTTATGATTAATGTTTTAACAAGATATATTTGTCACTCAATTAACATTTATTCTTAAAACGAGTTAAATATAGATTAGATAGTTTAAAGTTATAATTATATTAATTAGTATCATTAGTGATATGCACATAGTCATGAATTTAATCCAAATTCATTTATTTTCAATCCAAATCTATAAAGCTATGTTTGGTTCTCGAAAAATTTAAGGGAAATTACAAGAGAAAAAAAAAAGATAAAAAAAAATAGAATAAAAAAATAAAAAATAAAATAAAAATTGATAAATTATTTTTATTTATTATTTTAAATTTATTTTACTTATTTTAACCCATTTGATATAAAAATTAAATAATTTAAAAATATATAAAATTTTAACTAATTTTAATTATTATTTTATAAATATGTTTTTTTCTAAGACAACGAAATATGGAAAAATTATTATTTTTTGATTTTTTTTTCTTAGTATTTTTCGATAATCAAACGTAATAAAAAAAATAATGATTCAAACTTTGATAAGCAACCAACTAGGTCCAAAAGTTTAAAACGAGAAAGGAAAAGGATGTGAATAGTAAACACGTGTCGAGATGAAGAAAGGACAAAGAGAAATGAATGAAAAGTGACAAGAAGAGGAGTGTTTGGCACGAAGCAGCCAGCTTGCATGCAGAGAGTGTTTTGTGGAAGGTGACAAGGGGGCTCGGATATAAATGGAGCACCACAAAACTATGAGCTTTGTGTCATCATCTCTGCAAGACCTCACTTTGGTAAATGTGGGTGAAATCATTAAGAACTGAGCCTCACCCAACGCCATTTACAAACAGTGGGGGGAAAATCATACAGGAATGGGCCAACTCCAGTTGCAACTTACAAGGCATAGACAATGAATGAGTATGACTCAATCTCTGGCAACTTTCCTCATCAAATAGTATAGTCGATATGACAAGAGATCACTAGAACAATTCTCTGCTGTCCATTTTAGCTAACCTACAATTCAATTGCCAAAATCCATGCTATCCTCTCTCATCACTGTTGAAGTGACAGAGAGATATGGAAAGGAGGGGTAGGAAGGAGATTGGGGGGGATGGGATGGAGACACAGCTCACTGAAAGCTAAGATAGCATGGATTGGGAGGGGGCTCTCAAGGCGCAATTGGGTCATTGGAGCGTGTGATCTGGGGCTCGAAACAAATTAATGTGACTTTAAGATGGGATTTCCACTGCCTATTTATGCTACAAATACTCCCAGTTCTTTTCTTTTCTACCCCATAGATGGGAGAAAAGGAAAGGGCAAGGGTGTTACCAGCTGCCAACTCCCACACAGTCACCACATAGCTCCTGAACAACCCCCAAAAGTTCACAAAAAAAAATAATAAATAAAAAAAAAATGTTGCGTTTTGAAACTTGAAGACTGGTTGTTAATTGACACGAGTATGGGAAGGACTGTGTGGTTTGGAACCATGGGAATTTTGTCCATTTATATGTGAAGTAAGACCGGTTCGTGCGTAAACTATCATCTGGCCGGCCCTGCACGTTTTGACTTTATTGAAACTGGGGAGATTTTGATGTGCATGAAATATCTAACAGCTTGCATAGGGTATTGTGCCAAAGGTTGGTGGGCTGTGGGAAATTGAGTAATGGGAAATGAAGAATCGTTTGGAGATGGCCCCATTCCTACATGCAGCCCAAAAAGCCATCCTCTTAATACATCATCTTTTGGTCAAAGTGGACATGGTTTGGTACAACCATCCATCACGTGTCATTTTTTAATTATTCTTCATGTTTTGATATCAAAAATTAACTTCCATATTTGTAATTTTCAAACTTAATTTTCCAAATCTCCATTTCCTAAACTTAATTTTCACAACTTCCATTCCCAAATAATTTTCCAAAATTCTAATTTCTTTCAAATTTAATTTCCAAAATTCCAATTCTTAAATTTAATTTCCAAAATTTCATTTCTTTCAAATTTTATTTCCAAAATTCTAATTTCTTTCAAATTTTATTTCCAAAATTCCAATTCTTAAATTTAATTTCCAAAATTCCAATTTTCACATTTATTTAATTAATTATTATTATTATTTTATTTATTCATTTGTCTATTTATTTTTACAATTCCATCTTTAAATAATTCTACAAAATTCCGATTTCCAAATTTAATTTCCAGTTTCCAAAATTCCAATTTTCATGTTTATTTATTTAATCATTATTATTTTCGTTATTATTATTTTATTTATTTATTTTTAAAATTTTCATCTTCAAATAATTCTTCAAAATTCCAATTCTTAAATTTAATTCCTAAGACTCCGATTTTTAAGTAATATTTGAGACTCCAAATTTCAAATAAATTTCAAAAATCCAGTTTTCTCTTAAACAGTTTTAATTTCATTCTAGTTTTCAAATAATCTTCTGTTTCTCTTGATTTTACATAAGTAGGAATGTTTTTTTTTTCTCATAATTCTAAAACAATAGAATTTGTGAGACCAATTCATGCAAAATCATTTGGGCTTTGGTGGGGGCCCTACATATGAATTTTCTTTTCTGATCGTCGATGGTTATGCTTAATGAATATTGCCTGATATTTGTCTTGCTCTTTGATATGTATGTGATATATTTTGTATTTATTATTGCACACTAACCTTGTTTCTTGATAGCGTTTTATTGCCTACTGCCAATATACGATCTCACTATCACTTTGCTTATTCTTATGTATGATCCGTTTTAGTATTTGATCATTTTCATTGGTATCCATTGATTTCCTTATCAATTGTTAGACTTGTTTCACCTTATTTAATAGAGATCTTATTATAAGATTTAGAGAGGTGATACGACTCACTACCGTACCTTCTCAATAGGTAACCTGATCCTCAGACTCGACTTTGGTTTTTCACAAACTTGTTTTTTCTTCAGGAGTCACACTTAGGATTTTTCTTTCTTATTTTGTTTTTCCCTTTAAAAATAAAACAAAAATAAGTGGAGACTCCAAGTTTTTTTTTTCTAAAAATCAATGTTTTCATCGAAATAATAAAAAACGAGTTGCACCATCGAGTGGGAACGCATCGAGCGAAAATACGGGGTCCACAGATATATTTTGCATTAATTATTGTGCCCTAACCTTGTTTCATGATAGTGCTTTATTACCTGCTGCCAAAGTAAGCTCTCACTCTCACTTTGTTTATTTATTCATTATTATGATTTGCTTTTGACCTATGATCCTTTTGGGTATCCATTGATTTTTTAGTTAATTGTCATTTTGCTTCACCTTACTTAGTAGAAAGCCATTTTTAGGGACTTAGAGGGGTGTTACGGTCTTTACCGTACCTTCCCAATAAGTAACTTGACCCCCGAACCTAGGTTTAATTTTTTACAAACTGTGTTTTTCAAATAAGAAGTCACATTCTTTTTTATTTTACTTTCCCTTAAAAAATAATTGACGACTCCTAATCTTTTCTAAAAATAATTTTTTTACCAAATAAATAAATAAAAAACGAGTTTGGGAATATATAGAGCAAAATACGGGGTCCACATAAGGTAGGAATGATGTGATCAAGATATAAATTAAGAATGTTACAAAGTTATCAATGTTGAAAACGTGGGAGACTAAGGTGTGATAAGACAATAGTAAAATATAAAGAAAAAAATTCAACTAATTTATGTCCTAAGTGCTAAAAGAAATCAAAGAATATTATAAAATGGAATTAAGATACAAAATAATTAGAAATATTAATTTAATTTAAAAAAAGAATTAGATATGTATAAATTAATGTAGTGAGTTTTTCATATACTTGTTGTCCCACTTTTTCTAAGGATGACACGCGAGTAGATTTTTTTGAGTAACCGACTCATCTAACCCATAATGGTTTGAGGTAAATATAACCTGTTTAAGGTAGGTTTGATAATTTTTTTTAAAACTTGGTGTAGGTTTGAGTCTTCTTACACCTCGAATCACCCCAATCATATATTAAATAAAAATTAATTTAATTTAATTTTTTAATTTTTCAACTTTTTTAACACACACACATATATATATATATATAATTTTAATTTAATTTTTAATTTTTCAACTTTTTTAACACACACACACACACATATATATATATATATATATATATGTGTGTGTTATATTTATTTTTAATATAATTTAAATTTCAAGTGTAAAAAATGAATTTTTTTATTAAAAAAATTAGAAAAAAAGGTTAAATAAACTAATATAAGAATCTTATACATCCATCCCACCTCATTTAATTTTTTATTTTGGATGGGGATAAGAATGGATATAAATAAATGAGACGGATTGAGATAGGGAAACCTATCCTGAATCGGTCCTATTGTTAATCATAACTCAACCCCTAATAGGACAAGTTTGGGAGAAACGAGTTAAGAATGAGTTTGAATTTTAAGACTATATTTGGTTTTTAGAAAATACTAAAAAAAAAAAAAGGTTTTCTCACCTATAAAAAATAATAATAATTAAAATTAGTTGGAAATTTATGGATTTTAAAATTATTTAATCTTTAATAATAGGAGGAAAAATAAGTAAATTAAATTTGAAAAAAATATAAAAATAATTTATTGACTTGAATTTTATTTTAGTTTTCTTTCCTTTCACATTTCCTTTCTACTTTCTTTCCTCCATATTTTCCCTCAAATTTTCGGAGAACCAACCATAACCTTTGTTTTTTTAAAACTAGGTATACGGTGTTGGTTCGTGTATTACCTTGTCTCATCCCAATTATATAGATAATTAAATAAAAAATTATTTAAATTTTTATTTTTCTTTTTTTAACCCATAAAAAAAGTTGTTCATAAAAATAAATTATAAAAATTTATAATATTTTATTTATTGTTAATGTAATTAAGCATTTAAAAAAAATTAAATATTTAAACATAAAAACCAAAAGAAGGCACCCAAATTCACCATATATCATTTAATTTCTTTTTTGGGACGGGGATGAAAATAATAATAAATAACTAGGATGAAGACGGAATCAAATATTTATGAGAAATGTTTTAAAAGGCATAGAATTTTGAAATGTCCATTAGAATGCAATTTTTATTTATTTTTAAATAATATTTTATAAAAAAATGTACAAATTTACTAATGCTTTTAAAAATCAATTTTAGAATATATATTTTTTAATTTGAGATAGTAATAATTAATTATTATGGATATATTATTTATGGATAATAATATTCTAAATTAATTATTTTATATATTATTAAAAAATATAAACTATGTTGACAATTAATATTCTTTTTCCTTTTTAAGTTAGAATTCTTGTAAGTGGATATATTCATGCCATATAAAAATAAATATTTTATAATAAATTAGGTGTTGATTAAAAATATTTTGGTCTTTATCTTAAATTTTATCTTTTAAATTAATTTAATTAATTTTTTAAATAATTTACTTTATTTTTATAAATTAATTTTCAAGACAAAATTCAAAATCAAGAGAAATATTTTTTCAATCATTATTCAATTTAATAGAAAATAGTGTAATTTGTATACTAAAATTTTTATTTATTAATTATAAATGACAAAAAGTACATATTGGAAAAAAGAAGAAGACACCTTTGAACCCCATAAATATAAATATTAGCGAATAATGATAAATAATGATTATTCACTTTATTATATGGGAAATTTGACCATGCCATGCAAAACGATGTGGTATAAGAGGATAAGGAGCTTAGGTGTCAATTGAGTAAGCCACCATGTTAAAGAAATAGAGAAATTTGGCTAATTTAGAATAAATTAAATTAAGTTATCTAAGGGAAAATGTTAGGAAAGAACTAAACACAAAATGATGGACACTCCATAAGAAAATCCAAAAAATCTCATAATTTTTCTTCACCGTTGCACCGGGCCACCAAACTCTAATAGATAAGATAGCAAAAATAATTTGTGTCATGGTAACATAATATGGCCCATTATATAGAAAGCGATTGGAGAATTTGCTAAAAAATAATGGTTTGTTAGGTGGATAATTAGGAGGGTTATTAATTCAAAATATGGAAAATGTGCCTTAAAACTAGCATTATAATTAGAGTTAGTTGGATAATTATGAGATAATTATCTTAATTAAAATCGTTTTAAATTTTGAATTAGTTGATTTTGAGGTGATGATCAAATGATTTTGTAAAGATTTAAAATTAAATAGGAAAATTAAGGGAAAAAGTAGGTTTTGATTCACTAATTTAAAAAACATATAGAAAAAAGAACCTCAATTTTTATAAAATAATTATTTCCTAAAATACCATTTTATTTAAAAATATTAAATAAAATTATTAAAAATAATAATTTATAATTTTATTTTGATAAAATTATCTTAGAAATAAATATATTATAAATTTTTGTTATATAATATGAGATACAAATCATTTTGAAAAATTTCTCTAGATCCTTGAGTGATAAATAATTTCTTTTTAATTCCTTAATTAATAATGATTTTATATCATGTATTATGTAAATCCATTCTTCTTATTTTTTTTTTAAATAAAATTGAATACAAATTTTGTTAGTTGATATAACAATAAAATAAGAAATTTAAAAAATTAAAAATGCAATTAAAACTAAAATACTTAAAAATTTAATACAATTAAAACCAAAAAAATTAAAAATTAAATACAAATAAAACTAAAAAACTTACAAAAAATATTTTTTAAAAAATATTGACTCATTGTATTTCCAACTCTCTTTCTTGAATTTATATTTTTTTTATTGGTGTGATTTAACTAATTCAAAGTTATTATTTTATTTTTATATTTTTAACTTTAAAGTTTTTTTTTTAGTTTTAATTTTAAAATTTCTTAATATATTAATATCAAATCTTTTCTCATGATAAAAAAAAAAAAAAAAAAAGAATTGTCAATTGGCATTACTAATATACAAGTAAAAAGTCATTTTATGAAATAATTATCTACATGTGAAAATTTATATGTATTTTAAATAATTTTTAAATTGGTGAAAATAAAACTGATATATAAAAGTTAAGGTTGGTTTTTCTACATTTTTTTCAAATTAGTAATTCAAAACTGGCTTTTCTCAAAAAATAAAGATATTTCTAATTGATTTTTAAATAGACCAAAATCATGATTTTTTACGCTTAGGGCCTCAATATTCGGTCTAGTTGTTGCCAATTTAGGGTTGACTTGTATTTTATTCCATATAAATCTAGGATAGTGAATTTTACAAGGTTGAAGAAGACTACAATGGCGGAGTTACCTCTTCACATCATCGAGAACATACTCTTGAGATTACCAGTCAAGTCTCTGATCCGTTCCAGGTGCGTCTGCAAAGCTTGGCGCACATTAATTTCCCATCCCCATTTCGTTAAAAGTCACCTCCGACTACCACAAACCCAAGCTAGAACTCAGTTTTGTACCCTAAACTATGGCGAACCTGGGGACAATTACTATCTGGTAGTTGGAGCCTCTACCAAAGACTGCGAAGCATTTAGCGATGATAACGGTGGGGCATTAGCTTTTGATTATTTATTTGATATTGGAGGATTTAAATACGAAGTCGTTCTTCTGGATTCCTGTGATGGGTTGTTGTGTTTAGTTGATTTGGCAAATAAAATTGTCTTATGGAACCCATCTACCAGACAATGCAATCAATTACCACCAAATCCTAACGTTCTGGATTTTCTTGGTTGCCATGGATTTGGGTATGACTCCTTTGCCGATGACTACAAGGTATTTCTTGTTTCTATGCTCAATCCTAACTTTGAGACTGTGGTGGATGTTTTCTCGCTGAAATCCAATAAATGGAAAAGAATTCAGGAAAAACATCATACTAGGGCTGCGCGCATGTGTGCAACTGTTTTACATGGGGCACTCCATTGGGTAGCTTATGATCCTATTCTGGGCTTTGATACAATCATGGCTTTTGATTTTGAAAAGGAGCGGTTCCGGGAGATGGCAATTCCGAGAGAAGAAGAAGAACTATATGTAAAGTTGAGGGTTGTAGGAGGATGCCTTTGTGTACATGGTTCTAAAGATCCAAGCAAGATGTGGGTTATGAAAGAGTATGGTGTTGACACATCTTGGAGTAAGATGGCTTCCCCATATAACAGTCTTAGGAATAACTTGAATGAAGAATTCAGGTGTGAGTTGTTACACACTCTGAATAATGAACATATGTTGCTGGTCAACAAGGAAAAACTAATGTTGTGTGATCAGAAAGAAAACACATACAAGAACATTATGCCTTACGGAAGGTGGTTCCGACATGATGCCAACTTATACGTGGAGACTCTTGTTTCACCTCATCCATCACTTTAAAGTGATAATGGAGGACAAAAAACCGAATGATAAATAAGGTGGGTAGTGTTATTATTTTATTATAATATTAATTAGTTTCTTCTATGATGAATAGATTAAGAGTTGGTTTGATAGTAATTTTAAAAAACGCATCTAATTTAACTTTTATTTTCAAGTATTAAAAAAAATTATAAACGCTTCTTTAAATCACTATCAAATGCACTTTAAAATATATATAATGGTAATAGATCAATAATTCAACCACTTGCTTGGGTTTTGATGTCTTGATTAGTATTCTTGTTTTCTATGTTAATTAATAGTTTCGATATATGTGGTTAATATCTTGACTAGTATGCTTGGTTTCTTTATTAATAGATCAAAGGATTTGTTTTATGATACTAATAGCTACAAATGTTGTAGTATAAGGCCCTTGGTCACCTTTATCATCTCTCATCTTTAAAATTTTGGCTTTCAACTTTCCTTACCTTATCAACTAGTGTAAGTTCGCATAAACAACAAATGAATTTTTCTTTTTTGAGGTACATTATTTCCTTGAAGATAATCAAGATATAAGAAATTAAGAATGGATGATTATTGATTCATTCTATCTACATGAGCAATGAAAGGTAAGTTGAAACTATGTCGACAATCTTTGAGGATTATTTCGAGTATTGACATCTTATTAAGAATGGGGAAACTTGTTAATCTGTTTCTTTTGTGTAGATTTGATTGTTGACAATTTGATCGATAAAGATGAACATAAAGAAACCAAACATCTCTGTTTTTTAAATTTATTTACAAGTATGTACATAATAGATTTTAAAGTTTAGAGATAGCTTTTGATTGTCTATACGGTGATGTAAGTTCTTAAGTAATATTTGATTTGGATAAGACATTATCTAATATGAATTCATGTAAGAAAATTAGAAAATTAGAACTCGTTTGACAATGATTTTGACAATAATTTTAGGAATCGTTTATAATATTTTTAATATTTAAAAATTTTTATCATTCAAGTATTAAAAAAAATTAATATATTAATTTATTCTTTGTTTTTTTTTTTCTTTGCAGACAAACAAATAAGCATATGGAGAGGGCCTAGCAACAAAAGAGGGCGCAACGCTGGTAGACCGGGCGTACAAGTGAGACAAGAATAAACTTTCTCAGACTGCAATATCATTTAATAACTTCACTTGGAACAAATTCAAACTTTTGTCGATGGTAACTGCTAGTTTATAAAATGACTTTATTAATAATTTTCCCCTTAGAAGGCACATGATGCTTCATTTTGTGGGCCTTTACGTGGGACATGGATTTTAGTGAGCTTTTTATCCTTCATTAGGATGGTCCATTTCTAGCCATCAACATTGACCTTATGAGAAGGGGAGGCCCGGAGGGTGCTGAGAGAAATATTTGTTATTTAACACGACTCCCGTACAATAAGAGTTCACAGTGAATCTATAAAGTGTTTTTAAAGTGTATTTGTTAGTATTTCTAAAAAAATATTTTTTTAAATTTTTTTAACACTTAAATAATAAAAGCTTTTAAGTATCGAAAGTGTCAGAAGCGTTTTCTTAAATCACTGCTAAAAGGGTTCTATATCTTTCTAACAATTGAAAATTTTTATTTTTCAAATATTAGAAAAATTATAAACACTTCTCAAAACACTCTTAAATATATTTTAAGAGTCCGTTTGATAGTGATTTTAGAAAGCGCTTTAATATTTTTAATACTTAAATTTTTTTCATTAAAGTATTAAAAATACTATAAACGTTTTCTAAAATTACTCCCAAAACGTATGCTAAGAGTGAGTTTGATAGTGTTTCTCTTGTTAGTGTTTTATCTTAAATTGTTTTTAAGAGAATTATCTTTCAAGTGTTTTTTCATAAAACACTACAAGTGATTTTACAATACTATAATTGATTTTTTAGATTTTTAACAGTGTTTTTTAAAATTTTTCAAAAATACTTTTTACACTAAAAGAGTTTTAAAATGACTGTCAAATGGAGTCTAAAGTTAATTTTTTTAGTTAATTTTTTTAGAAGGCAAGAGACAAAATTCATTTCTCAAAAGTATGGAATAGTTTCCTCATAGTAAATGTTTTCATTTGATCATTTTTATTGTTTCCAAGTTTTATCAACGGCCTTCAACTTTGCTAAATTCATCTATATTTCTCTCCCACACATTTTTTTTCTTAAAAAAGAAAAAATATTTTGTTCATAAATCACATAAAAAAATATATTATTTAAAAATTTATCAAATTTTTTGATAATTTTTATTTTATATTTTAGTATCCATTCTTATCTCAATCATTATATTAATTTGAGGCTTAATTATTTTAAAATATAGAAATTTTATTTTGAGTTAATACATATTTTTGACTTTTAATTTCATTTTTAGAGTTTAGTTGAATAATACAAGATCTAAATGTAATGTATTATATATATTTTTATATTTTTTATATAACAATCAAATATAAAAAAAATTATTTTTTTAAATTTTTTTTTCCTTTCTTAAATATTTTTTCTCCGGACTAAACATAACCTAAAATTTTAGCCTTCAACTTTCCTTAACCCGTCAACTAGTGTAAGTTCACAGAAACAATTTTCCTATAAAAAGACAAATTCATATATATACTCTCTCCTTAAAAATTAAAATAAAATATAAAATTATATTATATTATATAAAAAATAAAAAATAAAATTAGTCGAAACTTTTCTTTTAAATTTTTAATTCTTTTGATATATTCTTTCAAATCATATATACATAAAATTAGTTTTTTGAATGACAAACATACTTTTAATTATTTTTAAGTTTATAGATGACTTATTAGGGTGCATATTCACACATTTAACAAGAAATAATATTTATTTCTAATTGATTTTAAATAAAATATCACTAACCATTAATATTATTTTAAAATTATCAAGATTAATTAGTTTTATGGAAAAATCAATTATGCTTTTATTTTGTAATATATAACAAAATGTTAAATTTTTAATCAAAATAAAATTTATAATCTATTATAATATTAGAATCCATATTTTAGTAAACCTACTATTATTTTTAACTAAACTCCGAGAAACATTCTAAGCTCCATCTAGTTGTTGCCAATTTAGGGTTTAAGACTTGTATTTTATTCCATATAAATCTAGGGTTTAAGACTTATTTTATGGTGACTGTGTGGTTGTGGGTTTTCTAGAGGTTGAAGGAGACAATAATGGCTTGCTTACCTCTTGAAATCATCGAGAACAACTCTTGAGATTACCAGTCAAGTCTCTGCTCTATTGCAAGTGCGTTTGCAAAGCTTGGTACGCGATGATTTCTCATCCACAGTTTGCTAAAGCCCACCTCCAATTACCACAAACACAAGCGAAAACTCGATTATGTATCATCAACTTTGAAGAGGAAAAAGATGATGCTTCACTGGTGGTCCGAGTCTCCACTAAAGATTGGGAATCAATTGGTGATGGTAACGGCAATGGTGGGTTACTGGATTTTGATTATTCACTGAGCGATGTAAATCTCAAACACTCTGTCCATCTTTTGAATTCTTGTGATGGGTTGTTATGTCTAGTTGACAGTTTGGGTAAAATTGTCTTGTGGAACCCATCTACCAGGCAATACAATCCATTACCACCAAATGCTAATGGTCCAAAATGTAGTTGGTATGGATTTGGGTATTGTTGGTACGTCATTTGTTTTATCTGGGGGTTATTTTTTGGCTCTGTGTCAGTCAGGGGCATCACAAAGTGGCCTCGATTTGAACTCGGGACCTTAACCCAGACAGTTGCCCTCCTGGTACCATATGGGCTACTAGCTCAGATGGTACCAGGAGGGCAACATCCTAAGCATTAACGCCTACAGGATCCAAGTTCGAATCCTGGAGGCCACTCTGTGATGCCCCTGACTGGCACAGAGCCAAAAAATAACCCGGGGAATGACGTCCCAACAGGTATGACTCCTCTACCGATGACTACAAGATAGTAGGGGTTTCTCGCTTAGGTTTTGAGACAGTGGTAGATGTTTTCTCATTGAAATCCCACAAGTGGAGAAGAATTGAGAAAAAACTTCATACTGAATTTAAATGCTCGTGGAGGAACACTGTTTTACATGGGGCTGTGCATTGGATAGCTTATGATCTAGATGTCCCTGATCCAACAGTAGTGGCTTTTGATTTTGAAAAAGAGGAGTTCCGGCAGATGACAATTCCAAGGGATGAATCTTCTCGTATGTTGACTGTGATAGGAGGATGCCTTTGTACACCTTCTGGTAGAGATTCAAGTAAGATGTGGGTAATGAAAGAGTATGGTGTTGAGGCATCTTGGACGAGGATGGATTCCCCATATTTGGATGAAAATTTCAAGTGCCAACCTCTGAATAATCAAGTTAAGTTGTGGGTCAATGAGGAGCCACTTGTAGTTCTGTTTGATGTGCTCGATAAGCGATGCATGAAAAATGCTGCCAACTTGTATGTGGAAAGTCTAGTTCCACCTTATGCGTCACAGAATGAATGATAAGGTAAGTTGTGTTACTATTTCTATGATAATTTCCAGTGTCTTCTATTATTAGTAGATCAAACATGTATAGTGGCAATGGCAAAAAATTGGTAGTTCAATTGCATGTATGCTTGTGTTTTATGTTAGTTAGTATATACATACCATTTTTACTTGGCTTTTGATTCCAAGGATGGGATTCAAGTAAGTAATTGGCTTAAATCCAATGCACGAAATAGTTTGATCCATGGAGAGTTACTGTTCTATATCTGGTACTAAAACTTTTGATTTTATAGTGAATGTGTGGTTATGGGTTTTATGAGGCTGAAGAAGACTACAATGACATACTTACCTCTTCACATCATCGACAACATACTCTTGAGATTACCAGTCAAGTCTCTGCTCTGGCTCAGGTGCGTCTGCAAAGCTAGGTGCACGTTAATTTCTCATCCACAATTCGCTAAAACCCACCTCCAACTGCCACAAACACAAGCCAAAACTCGATTATGTATCATAAATTTTGAAGAAGAAAAAGATAATCCTTTTATGGTAGTCCGGCTATCCATTAAAGATTGGGAATCAATTGGTGATGGTAATGGTGGCTTATTGGGTTTTGATTATTCACTCTGTGATGTAAATCTCCTATATCCTTTCCATCTTTTGAATTCTTGTGATGGGTTATTATGTCTAGTTGATACCTTGGGTAAAATTGTTTTGTGGAACCCATCTACTAGGCAATGCAATCCATTACCACCAAATCCTAATGCTCCAAAATATTGGGTATGGACCCAATCCTAATACTACAAAATATATTTGGTATGGATTTGGGAATGACTCCTCTACCGATGACTACAAGATAGTAGGGGTTTCTAGCTTAGGTTATGAGACTATGGTAGATGTTTGCTCATTGAAATTCTATAAGTGGAGAAGAATTCAGGAAAAGCATCATACTAAACTCATATGTTCGTGGAGGGACACTATTTTACATGGGGGCAGTGCATTGGATAGCTTATGATCCAAATGAAGACCATTATTTAACAATAGTGGCTTTTGATTTTGAAAAAGAGGAGTTGCAGCGGATGGCATTTCCAAGGGATGAATCTAATTATGGTGTTGACTGTTGTAGGAGGATGTCTTTGTGTGCTTTGTGGTAAAGATC
This sequence comes from Vitis vinifera, assembly GCF_030704535.1. Classification (NCBI taxonomy): domain Eukaryota; kingdom Viridiplantae; phylum Streptophyta; class Magnoliopsida; order Vitales; family Vitaceae; genus Vitis; species Vitis vinifera. Next base: position 21,991,884 of record NC_081809.1, read on the forward strand.
CAAGTAAGATGTGGGTGATGAAAGAATGTTGAGACATCTTGGACTATGATGGATTCCCCATATCGGACTAGGAATCATTTGAATGAAAAATTCAAGTTCCAGCCTCTGAATCTGTCGTGAGTTAATTTCAATATCCTGTATCATGGATGGTTCAAACATGATGCCGGCCAACTTATTTGTGGAAACTCTGGTTTCACATTTTTCTTCACAGAATGAATGATAAGGTGAGTCGTGTTACTATTTCTATCATAATTTCAAGTGTCTTTCATTATGGTAAAGGTTGGTCGCATCTATCAACTCTCTTTGTGTTCAAATGTTGCAAGCGCTTAGGTGAATGCATTATAAGGTTAGGATATGCATATTTCCTAACAGCAATTATTTTTTGGAGAGTTAATAACGTTTGAAGTCCGAAGTCACAATTCGAACTTGAAGGGTGTCAAGATTGTTGGTAGATCGGTTGGCCGCATCCATTAACTCCCTTTACGTTTGAATGTCGTGAGTATTTGAGTAAATAATTACTATATCTCTTATCTTCTATGATTAAGAGACTAAAGCTGGAATGATAAATTGATTAGCATTAATTACAAATTCAATTATAACTTAGAAATTATTTTTTAATAATCTTAAAATTAATTTAAATTATTTTATTAGTAAAAAATAATTCATTCATTATCTTTAGAAATGTTATCTCTTTTTATCTAAAGGACTTCACTTAAGACTTGTAAATTTAATTTTTCAAATTATTATTAATGATAAATAAAATAAATTTTCAAAATTCTTATTAAAAACATGTCATTTGATGGAGAATGATTAAGAGATACGATAATAATCATTATTAATTATTCTAATAATTCAAATATTAAATTATTAATATTTAAAAAATTGATATTTAGAACTATCATAATAACTTTGAATTTTAAGATATTGATAAACAAAAGACTAAATGTAAGATAAGTATAAACAATAAATTTACATGTGAGCCTTTATCAAACATAATGAAAAAAATCTATTACTCTTAAAAAATATTTTTCAAACATTAAGTGATATTTTTCGGATTTGTCAAGATTGTTGTTAAATTTTTGTCCATCGATATTCTGATCTTTCCCCCTATTCCCGCATATTTCTTTTTTCTGTTCTTAAATTGAATGGTGGAGATCCAACCTCCAAATCTAATGGCTAATAGTGAATATTCTATCCCATACCTCTTCAATATTGTAGAATTTTCCAAATCTTCAATATTTTTCTCTTCAAAACTCTTCAATTGTTTTGTTTCCAAACTCTTTCTAAAATAAAGACAATAAAAAATAACAAAATTAATTTAAATTATAATTTAGAGAAAAATGGATTTTCTTTGGTCAAAGCTTTTCCATGATGGATTCTTTAACATGGAAAATTACGTTTTAATATGATTTTTATCACTTTACCACTTTTTATCCTTGGCTAAGGTGGTGTTTGGTAAAGCTTAATAATTAACTTGTAAACCCTTATTCGTATTAAGTAACGAGCTTATGATTTATGAAGAAAGAAAGAAAGAGAAGAGGTATAGAGAATTCAAACAATGTATATTTAGGATTTAAAAAACTTATTTATTTTAATTTTTAATTTTTGATTTTTAAGTTTTATTTAACTAATATACATAATGTATGGAATAATTTAAATTAAATTATTAAATTATTGGATATATTATTTATAAATAATAATATTATAATTTATTATTTACAAATAATAAATTTTACAAAAATATAAATTATATGACAATTAATTTCCATTTTCCTTTTCAAGTTAGGATTCCTATAAGTAGATATAATCATATATTAATTAAAAAAATATTTTAGTCTTTATTTTGAATTTTATATTTTAAATTAATTTAATTAATTATTTTTTACATAAAAATAATTTATGTTATATATTTCGATAAATAATAAATTTATTTAATACCTTTGCTAATTACATTACTTTTTAACATTTTTAAAAATAATATTTTTAATTGGATTGCAACTATTTTTCCTCAATTTAAACGTTTGAAGATAAATAAATTTTAAATTTTCTTATCGGTGACCATATTCATTTTTCCTAAATTACATTGGATTATAGGTAATATGATAGATAAAATGTTTAAAATTTTGAAAAAAATAATTAAAAACATTTTTTATTTTTTATTTTTTTTAAAAAATGAAACTTAAATTATTTTTTTAAAAATAAATAATATTTAATTTTAACTTTGAATCAATTTTATCTGATAAATTTTAAATTAAAAAATAGTTATTTTATTTGCAAATTTAACCGTTTCAATCATACTTCGAAAACTATTTTTTAGTAAAAAGAATAAAAAAAATATAGAGAAAAATAAGTTATATTTTACAATTAATCGATATCAATTAATTTTCAAGACAATTTAAAATTAAGAGAAATAATTTTTAATCATTATTTAATGAAATATAAAATAGTAGTTATTTGTAGACTACAAATTTTATTTATTAATCATAAATGATAAAAAATAATATAAGTTTGAAAAAAAAATGACATCTTTGAAGACCATGAATATAATAATAATCACTATTTTTCACTTAAATTTGACCATGTAAAATGACGTGGCATAAGAGGATTAATTTGACCATGTTGTAAAATTTGACCATTATATGTTAATAAAAGAGAGATATTTGGCTGATTTTTAGCAAAAATAATTTGTCAAAATGTGAGAAAGGAAAGACTCATTTGGTTATGTTTTCTTAAACTCATTTTTAAAAATTATTTTTTAACTTTTAGCTTAAAAACGGTTTTTAAAAACAATTTTCAGAAATATAGTCAAACACTCCTATGTCCTATGTTTTTATTTTGTTTTTAAAAACGGGTGAAAACAACTTCATTTATTCTTTAAAAAATATTCTCTATTTTATTTTATTTTTAAAAATTCTTTTCAAATAATGATAAGTAAATAATGTTAAAATTCTATTTTTAAAAATAGAAAACTATTTTTAAATCTTACTAGGTCAAAGTATTTTTCAAAATTGAAATTATATTTGTTATAATATTTGGAGGAAAGTAATTATTTTCTTCTTCTAATCTTTAAAAAGGAATATATTTTTGGACTAAAAAAGGGCAAAAAGATTGAATAAAGAAAGAAAAAGACAGTGTTAAAGACTCCAATGAATGTTAAAGGTGATTGTAGGTTATAGGAAGATCAAAGAAGACAACAATGGCGGAGTTACCTCTTCACATCATTGAGAACATACTCTTGAGATTACCAGTCAAGTCTCTGATCCGTTTCAGGTGCGTTTGCAAAGCTTGGCGCACATTAATTTCCCATCCCCATTTCGTTAGAAGTCACTTCCGACTACCACAAACCCAAGCTAGAACTCGGTTATGCATCATAGACTATAGCGAACGTGGCGACAATCATTCTATGGTAGTTCGAGCCTCTACCAAAGACTGTGAAGCATTTAGCGATAATGACGGTGGGTCATTGGCTTTTGATTATTTATTTGATATTGGAAAATTTAAACACGAAGTCGTTCTTCTGGATTCCTGTGATGGGTTATTGTGTATAGCTGATTTGGCGAATAAGATTGTCTTATGGAACCCATCTACCAGACAATTCAATCAATTACCACCAAATCCTAACGTTGTGGATTTTGTTGGTTGCCATGGATTTGGGTATGACTCCTCTGCCGATGACTACAAGATATTTGTTGTTTCCATGCTCGATCCTAACATTGAGACTGGTGGATGTTTTCTCGCTGAAATCCAATAAATGGAAAAGAATTCAGGAAAAACATCACACTAGGGTTGCGTACATATGTGCAACTGTTTTACGTGAGGCACTCCATTGGGTAGCTTATGATCCTTTCATGACTTTGATACAATCATGGCTTTTGATTTTGAAAAGGAGCAGTTTCGGGAGCTAGCAATTCCGAGAGAAGAAGAAGATCTATATGTTAAGTTGAGGGTTGTAGGAGGATGCATTTGCGTACAGGGTTTTGAAGATCCAAGATGGATGTGGGTTATGAAAGAGTATGATGTTGACACATCTTGGACTTGGAGTAAGATGGCTTCCCCATATAACAGTCGTAGGAATAACTTGAATGAGGAATTTAAGCGTTTCTTGTTACACACACTGAATAATGAACATTTGTTGTTGGACAACAAGGAAAAACTAGTGTTGTTCGATCTAAACGAAAACACATATAAGAACATTATGCCTTACGGAGGGTGGTTCCAAGATGATGCTAACTTATACGTGGAGACTCTAGTTTCACCTCATCCATCCATCACTTTAAAGTGATACCATTCTATGATTAGTATGCTTATTTTCTAAGTTATAAATGATTGATGACATAATTTAATTTTAGATCTTTAGCCTTTGGCAAAATTAGAACCCGTTTGGTGATTTTATGAAATGTTTCCAATATTTTTAAAAAGACTGGTATATTAATTCATTCTTTTTTTTAGAGAAAAATAAAAAGGGGGTTGGTGTGGGGGGAAGCTAATAAATTAATAGTATCTACCAAATTAGGAAATGAAATAATGATAATGATATATAAAAAGATTGAGGCATAAATCAGGAGAAACAACACAAAAATATATCTGCAAAAAGAAAGAAATTGAAATATGTGTGCTCATTTTATAAAAGAAAAATTAAATTACAATTGGAAATCAAATTTTGATTTTATCAAATTACAATTGATAATTAGAAAAATACAGAATAGGAGAATGAGTAAATAAACTATTGTGGCTTTACAATACATCTCTCCTTCCCAACTTCCTACATTCATATACATTTGGGGTAAATCCCCATCACATCCACCTCCACAACATCCAAAACTTGATTTCCAGCTGCTGCCTCACAAGTCTCTCAAGAGCGTTGGTAGAGAGTGGCTTCTCAAAACTCAAACCTATTAACTAGATGATCCACCATAATACTACTGTTGGTGGGGCTTCCCCCTCCCCACACACACAGGGCGAAAGAGAGAGAGAGAGGTGAAGGCTTCAATACTTGCAAAAGATTTACTAGGTTGGAGGCAAACAGCAGCTTCAACCCCTGCTTAAGAATGGGAATCATAACATTCCTCGTACCAGACAAAATCAAATTAAGGGCTGTTTTGATTATAGAAGCCAGCTGTTTTGTTTAAAACATCACACTGTATTTTCACAGATAACTAAGAAAGAATAAGAGGGAAAACAAGAGGAGATGAACAAGAAAAAAAAAAAAAGGTAAGAAACAAGCGAAGATCTGGTTAATCATGCCTTCAAAGCAAAACTTAGAGCTGTAAAGTCTCATTGATAACTTTCAAATGTTTACTATTGCAGCAGCATGGATAACTCGTTACAGGAACTTGAAAATATTCCTTCTTTTAATATAAAAATTTCAAAAGTCAAGCCCTCTCAAATATAGAACTCAAGGTAATTGCCCAAGGACCTAAAAAACAACAGAAGCCCTCTCGGACTTCCAATCAGCATGTTTTTTCTCTAGACAAATTAAGAGCCAATCCATCAATTTATCTTCATCAGAATGTCCAGACATACCTGGCTGTGTCCCTGTTCCCAGATTTTAGGGAGTTTTCACATTCAACATGTCACATATGCAGAACTCGAGTCAGTTTAGAAATCATAGGTTGATTGGCATATTAATTAGGCAGGCTACTTCACATAGCAGAACCATAAGTACTCAAAAAGAAAAAAAAATGCATATGACAACCATGTCAGAAACATCCATATTTTCTGCCCAAAGATGTAAACATTAAATCCATTTAAATTATTTCCTATCAGATTTTATGGTACAGTGATTTTACAATAGTCAATCCTTTGTCAAGGTTGGGCTCAAATACCTCTGTTGAAGCACTTCCACATGCCTGCGGGACCCAAAAGCATCTCAGTGAATTTCTCTCATCCTGGCATTTAACACCAAAAAATATGTTAATATAGCAGTGAAACAAATAATGAAATAATGGGGTTCAAATCTGCTGCAGATGCAAATGACTTTTGTAACCAGTAAATCTACATGTCTGTCACCAAAGTCGTTAGCCCATTTGGGTTACAGGGATATCCTTCATAGAATGAGGTTCATTTCTTTCCCATTCCTCTACAGATAGATTTCTTTGGCGAAAAATGTCACATAAAAGTGAAACTGTATCTGAAATTTCCAACCAAAATCAAAATAAAAAAGGTTCAGTTTGAAATTTTGAATCTTATCCTAGGAAAACTAACTGCTTTTCCCACACACACTCGAAAACATTTAATTGCTTCTGACCACATAATGTGAAATACAATAATTTATAGGAATCCTCTCAAAGAAGTCCTCCAAATTAGATTCTAGATTGTCTCACAACGACGTTATGAATTTTTGGAAATACCTCTTACTCTTCTTCCACATCTTTGCAGCAGCTAACCTCTTTTAGCAGACAATAGCCAACACAATCAAATCTGTTGCATTCCTCAGCATGTATCAATCGAAGAAGGAATCAAATGGTAAGTATGATGACTTCCAACTTGATATAAAGAATATCAGCCATTTAACTTGATTGAGTTAATTCCAAAGGATAGAAAACCAATCAGCACATATTCAGAGTCTTTAGCGAGGCACTGCATTAGAATTGATACTTGCTGACACATTGCAATATTTCTCAATATTAAAAACTGGATAAGGTTTGGCCACTAATTCTGATGACTAGAAGTCCCCAATGGGAAAACCTCACATATTCAGGGCTGATGATGTTAGCTGAATTCAGCAAGGGCCATGCATGGTTTCATCTGAATCATATTCAGAGAGCAGATTACGATCTGACTCACTTTCAGATTTACGCTCGTTATCGTTCAACTCATCATAATAAACATCTTTTGATGGATCCACTTCTAAACCATTAATTCCACTTCTTTTATACAACCCCCTGCTCCTATCAAGAAGTCCTTTCTCCATCATGTTTGCAAATCTTTCCCTGATTTCTACGATGGGGTGTTTCTGCAGAAGTTGCTGTTGGTCATAGGCTTCCCTAAGAACAACGGTCTGGGAGTCAGACTTTTTAGAAATATAGAAAATACCAGGATGGCGCTCAAACACCTTAGTGAACTTCTGGGGGCATGAAAGTGGTTTACGGAGGTTACTCACATTCTTGCGCTCGGTTCTCTTTTGTAAGGTGAGGTGAAGAAGTTCATGAAAGACTCCAACGATTCTCTTTTCAGATACATCAGTACGAGGATCCAAATGGGAGGCATCGGTGTAAGGAGAAGTATATGGGAGCATCTGCCACTCTTCTAACCACTTCATGCATTTCCTCTTCAATCCAAAACCCCTCGTGAATCTAATTGGAAAGGTTAAGCATCCATTTCTCACATCTTCTTCCTTTTGATTAAAAGCAGCATTCTTTTGCAATTGGGATACAGCAAGGCGATCATCCCAGGATATAAGTTTCAAGCCAACCCGATCATCAGGAAGGTGGACCATAGAGAATAACTCTGGATAACTTGGTACCAGAGAATGACAGTAATCATACGGCAAACCAAAGTCCCATTTCAGCTGGTCAATGGTTTGTAAAGGAAGCATCCTTTCACAGGTGAGCATGAGGAGTTTCCTAAGCCTATTGAGGAGATCCATCTCATTCTGCTGGAGAGCATTGAGTGCTTCATGGTGGAGATTCAGGGCTTCTGGAGTCAAGCGGAACCATGGAACACGAGTGCCTCCACTGTCAAGAACATGAAATTCATCAAAAATATTCGGGAATCTCCTGATAAAGGTGGCAAGCTTAATATCATGAGGGAGGCCAAGTTGCCCTCGATGGCGAGAGAGGCGGTATATGGGAAAGCCATCATGGGGATCAGATGAGATGATGGAAACAAGTGTGCAGGTTGCTCTGAGATTTCTCTCACCAGCCACAACAGCATCCAATGCTCTATCTTTCACCCATTTCAACTTCACATTCACAAGACTAAATTTCTGCTGGTAAATGAATCCTCTCTGATGTACATATAGGAAACCAGAAACTCCAGCTCTGCCCAACAATAACCACCAGACCATCTTCCTCTGATAAAGATGAATCAACAATCAACATACTCTAGTTATATCATAATGTCTGCCAAGAATACGCAACATTTAATACATAGACTTCCCTTGATGAGTTAAATATTCATGTTAAGGCAAACCATTATTCTTTTTCTTAATGACTTCCCTTAATGGGCTAAGTTTGTGGCAAGCATGCAATTAGAAGAAAAGGACTTATCAAAAAAAAAAAAAATGCAATTAGAAGAAAAGGGAAAAAGAATAGATGCTAATATGTCAAGATGTTAGAATAAATCAAAGTTAGTTGGTAAATAATAGTCTTACTACAGCATTAATGTTTGTATATACCTACACATATGTATTATATAGAACCTTAGAACTAAACTTGGCATGGGCTTGTTTTAGAATTTGGTTTCTAAAGGAAGCAGCAACTCTAGGTTATTTGTCAACTTCAAAGCAGTGACATGCGAACTAGACAATGAGGCAGCCAATGCCAATATTCCCCTAGGCCTACAAGTTGAAGCCTAGCTAAGAGCCTTTCCATTCAGTGTTCACTACACCCATTGATCTTTAATTGCCAACTCCATAAGAGTTCCTAAAATAGCTTACCTTCCAAGGCAGTCGATGCTGGAAATGAATCAAACTTAATTTGTCTTTTATGCCTCAACAGGAACACTGCTCACATAGTGATAGTTGATTTAAGTGACATAGATGAATTCGTCATTGTTCTTGTTAGGTAAGCTTCTAATTCCTTGAAAAGATAAAGATTGGGGAGTGAATGAAGTTTCCTATGTTATCACATTATTATTTTATGTGCCTAGGAATCTGTTAGCCTGTGGTCAAAATCTAATCATCTACACTACTAGCAGAAATGATAGTTGGAATAGGGATCTTTCCCCACTTTTTATTTTTTCACGTTCCTTGCCAAATAATTCTTTTGACATTTGATGGGTAAGTGACAACCTTCTTTTAAGATTACATACCCTCTTTTCCTTGTGTTGCTTATATACATATATTCTGTATTGGCTAAGTTTCCCCGCAATCAAAGCAGTCCAGGACACAGCATCTCGTTCAGGTATTCCCCAAACACCTTATATGCATACTCAGAGCTCCCACATTTTGCATTAACATTAACAAACGAATTCCAAAAATGGGAATCTGGGTTCATCCAACTACTCCCCGGCTTCGAATTGGGTCTATTGGGAGTCGACAGTTTAGTGGGTGTTTTCTGGAACCCATCCTGAAGCCGAACCGGCAAATTCTGGGCATCGCCGAAAGCCCAACGGCCTGTAGGGTTTGACTCAATAGCATCGAGAGCACAAGACAAAGATTTCAACCGAATAGAAAACTGAAGATTTCCGGAGATTGTTTGAGGTTTCTTGGAGAATTTATACGAAGGAGACAGTATCGGGCAGCTGGGCATGAAGAATATCCCTCGAAAACTAGGGGGTGGACTGCGCATACTCAAAGAAAAGCAATCGCATTCCAAAGTAAAAATTCAAGCACAGACAAAAAATTGAAGAAAACAAGAACCCTAAACTTTAGGGCAAAATCAAAATCAAAATCACAAAGGATCCATACAAGCCTAAATCATAAGAAATAACGTTGAATTGGAAAGAGATTTCAGAAATTGGAAGGGAGATCTTACGGATGGATGGTCGTGAGGATACGGTCCCAGCCAGAGAAACTGCAGAGATGCAGTGGCTTAGCTCCAAGGAAAGGCAATGGATGGTAAAATGGTAATTTTACACTATTCTATAATAGTGTTAACTATTTGTCAATGTTTTCAAAACCGTCATTAAATTGGAAAAAATTATTCACTAGTCAAACGGGCAATCGAACTGCAATCAAATTGCAATCTAACTACAGTCAAATTGATGACATAATAAATATATATCTTAAATTTTATCAGCATTATGTTTATTTGTTGAGCTTTTATTTTTTTATGTTAGTGACTTTGTGAAATAAAAATATTAAATCTTTGATTTGAAAATATATTATTTTAATTTTTAATTATTAATATTATTAATAAAGGAATAAAAATATTTATTAAAAAATAAATTATAAAGATATTTTTTAAATAATACTAAATAGGAGAGAGATTTCATTTTTAATATTAAATACTATATTTTATTAAAAATAACGATTTCTGTTCATTTCAAAAAAAAAAAAAATATGGTATAAATATTATTAATTTATTTAATAGAGAACAAAGGTCTATGGTGTGGACTAAATATAGGAATAGTTTGAATTAAAAAAAAGGGAAAAAAAATAATAAATTGCAAGATTCACGTGGAAGATTTGGAATCTAATGGGTCATCAACATACAGAGGCCGCAGCTCCGAGACAGTGGCTACTCTCTCGAGGTGCAGTGGGAGGCATGCATGGGAAAGGGAGTAGGGGTGGCAACAAGAAGGAGGCTTACATACAAAGTAAAATGGTGTCGTTATGATGTCAGATGTATTAAAACAACATCGTTTTGATGATAAAATAAATAAATAAAAAATAAAAAATTTGTGAATCATTTGGTTAAGGAAATCGACTAATTTAATCAATTCCAACTGTTTAAGAATGGTCCAACCCTTAGATGATTCAAATCAATGAATCGAATCGAAATAACGATCGATCGATCGACGATCAGACCAAGCGATTCATTCCAGTTTTTAAAACCATGCTATTTGTAATGATTTTTTTATATATTAATCTTGATGAAATTAAAGAAAAAAAAAACAAGTTTTAAATTAAATTTGTAAAGTGAATTAAATTAATTTTATTTTTTACTTCCTTTTACATTGAAGTTAATAAAATCAAACTTGGTCATTCTTCGTGTAATGTTGATAAAATTAAGAATTTATTTCATTTATCAAATTTGTAAAATTATGTAAATTAAATCAAAATTTGTTTCTCAATTTGATGTTAATAAAATCAAAATTTTAATTTAAAATTGAGTTGTATAATATTAGGCTCCAAATAAGAATTTTATTGTATAAATTAATGCAAATTAATTACTTATAAAATTTGAAATATTATTGTTTATTTAGATCTATTCTTTGAAATACGGTTGGTATCATATATATTATTATTATCCATTTTTGATATTGTATCCATCAATTAATTAATTGAATGTCAAATTTCCTTAGCTATTAATGGAGACCGAATTAGATTTCCATTAGAGGGATGTCACAGTGACTTCCTAATAACTAACTTGACCTGTAATTCCTTGTCCTTGGACTAAATTTTCCTTTTTGAAGTCACAAAGTTATTTTTTTTTAAGGGTTTAAACACTTTACCCATTACATTCAAAAGTCAATACTTTACCCCCAGAAAACTTATTATTGATTAACAAGTTGTTAAGCAAACAGTAGCATGAAAAATTACAAATAATCATGTGAACATCTATTTAAAGCTAAAAATCAAAATTGATAACTATTATATTTTGAAGCCATTTGAGAAATTTCACTTGAAAATTACAATTCAAAGTTGGTTTTATGCAAGTTCAAACTAATGCTTGAACCAGAGTATGAAAAAGAGCAATCCCTTTCGTAATTTTATGGAGAATTTGTAATTAGGGACAAAATGTTGGTTTTTAACAAGTTTATAGGAACAAAAATAAAAATTGGTAGCTACTATATTTTGAAGGTATTTGAAAAATTCCACTTGAAAGTTGCAATTTAAAGTTGGTTCCATCTAAGTTCAAACCATTGCTCAAACCGAAAAAGGAGACTCCTTACATAATTTTATGAAGAGTTTGTAATTTAGGGCAAAATGTTGGTTTTTAACAAGTTCGGAGGATCAAAGTGTTAGATTTTAAATATAAGGGAGCAAAGTATAAAACACAGGTAAAATATACTTAACCCAAACATAAATAAGGAAAGTAACACTCCAAAAAAACAAACAAAACAAAATTTTCAGTCTTGAGTCCCACCATGGAATGGAGTACATGAAAAATGTGTATCCATTGCTACTTTTATTTGAACTCTAAAGTGCCAAAACAAAAAGAAAAAAATATTCAAAAAAATAATTGGCTAAACCTAGTTTAACCAAAAATACAAAAATAAATAAAATATAATTAAAAATTACTAAAAAAATTTACATATTTTCAAAATGACCTAATGTGACGTAAAAATAATTTATTAACTTTAAATCTATTTTTCAATTTTCTTCACTTTTTTTTTTTTTTTATAACTTTTCTCTCTATTTTGCATTATATATATATATGAAAAAAAAAAAGCCAACTAATTGCTAATTAAAAAATCACTTAAAAGTTCAAGAGACTGTGATCCATACTATGAGTTTCAGTATGGGCTGCGGCAGCTTCTCCTGCACCACACTAGTTAACATGTATGATTGTAATGACATCAAAGGTAAATCTTTTTGCTCTGGACTAGCCAGGAATCAGCAATTATTCAAGTTTAACTACATATTGCAATGAAGCATAAGGTCTCTACCACAACCACAAATCCCAATATCTGCAAAACAAATAGCATTCAGGACTCTGGCCGCAGCTTTCTTGGAGCTCAAACTGGAGAAGTACTGAAATGAAAAAGTGGCAAATGTTAGACTAATATGATTTCAATCACAAACTCTAATCTGATATTAAGTAACTTCTTCCATCTTAGCCAACATGAGAGAAGATATGCTTCAAAACTAACTTTAACCTTCATTTAGGCAATCAACTGATAGTTTCTAAATTACGAAAACTACTAAATTATTTGAATACACAGTTATACCTGCAGGTTTTGTGATACCGTGGAGAGTATTCAAGCTCCGTATTTTGCTTTCTTCAGATTATATAAGCTACTACAAGTATCTCAAGCAACTATCGATTGGCAAGAGCTAAGAAAGAAAAGGGTTAACAGGTTCCTACGCTGTATTGGTTACTAGATAGATGCATTCCTTACTTGGATGTTACCACTCGAAATGATCAACGAATACCGAAGACATTATATGACCACCCCTTTCATTGTTTATGTTCATGGATGTTAGGAGATTCATGATTGAAGTGTCATATCTTTGGGTCCTTTGTTTGCTGCTACTTCAGAACCAGATTTTGAGCCCTGATTTGTCAATCTCTGATTTGTAAAATTTGATGGAACTTGAGGATTTCAACAATGCCTGTATTGAAAACCTCCATTCTTCCATTAGACAAAGAGGAGTAGAGAGACTTAACTAAAAATTTGTCACACTTTGGATTCAGCCAAACCATTTTATTCCTTACAAATTGTCTGTGCTTGCAATCTCCTAAAAAATTACCTCCACCCCATCTAGTTCCCAGTCTTGGATCTGTTTTACAGAACGGAAATTCCAACGACTCCCCTTCACTCCCTGCTCCCTCACTTCAACTACCTATACTTCTTTGGTGGTGGTTATGGAAGATGCCTTCAGAACTGCAATGGCTAGTGACCACCACCTCCATCCTACTCCATCTCCCACATGCCTGCAACTCTAACATTCCTAGAAGAAACTAGGTAAAGATAGGGAAAACATTTTCAAAGGTTGATCCCAATTCAAGACTGCGTCTTACAATCCGTGAAACATTACATTACAGTATCCACTTTCTCAACAAAATGATACATGTTAAAAAGTAAACATTTTGACACCCAGGATTAGGAAGCAAATTAAAAAAGAAAAAAAAAAAGTAAAGAACAAAAAAAATAAAATTTAGTTGATTATTCTAACTGTTTTTTCTCATCAAAATCTTTTAGAAAACGGCAAGAAATTAAATTATTTCTACAATAGAAAGAATAATTGAGCAAAATCATTGGGGCCCATCATTTCATTTTCAGACCGAAGATGATGGATAGACATTGAAATCATGTAGCACAGCACTGGATCCACAATATGTATGAAATAATTTTATAACTATCAATAGCGCACAGGGCTAAGGCCTACATAGAAGCAAGGCTAGTTAATGCAATCCACACCTCCTACTGGTTTAATGGTATGGATTAAGTTTTGACAGGCAATGGTTTTCAAAGAAGCAGTACTGCAGTGAATAAAATCTAATAGAAATGGAAATGGGAAACAACATAAAAACAATAGAGCATAAGAAACTCACCTTACTTATCCTCCTCTTCTTCCTCATTGGTTTCCCTCTCCTCCTGTTCATTGATTCCCCTTCTGTTAGGCAAAGACATTAGTGTCCCATCGGCCTCCACCTCCCTCCTTGTACCCTTCATTTCCTTCTTACTAATTTCCAGTGTGTTAGGCACAGTGATCACTGTCCCATTCTTGCCATAGGGTGAAACTAGAGTCTCTACGTATAAAGCCACATCCAACTGAAGAAACTTAGTCCATTTATAAGTTGTGATATTCTTCCATGTGTTTTCTTTAGGATCACAGAGCACCAACTTCTCTGCATGAACCACCAGTAGAGGACCATTCTCCAAAAATCGCAACACACGGGGGAAATGCCCATTTGAATCATCTCCAGTTCCATATGGAAAAGTGATTAACCTTTTCCAAGACTCCTTCTTACCGTATTCTTCCATCACCCACATCTCATCAGAATCTAAATCATAAGAACATAAACCAGCCACACAGAGGCATTCCCCTAGAACCCTCAAACCAAAGAAAACACTTTTACTTGGCAATTCCATCTCCTGAACTTTCTCCTCTCTGAAACTGAAAGCAACTATTACACAACGTTTCCCGGCACCATTCGGGCGCCGCGCTAGCCAATGGACACTCCCTTTGAAAAAAGTTGCTAACTCATATTCAATTACACTTGAATGGGTCGCCTGAACTCTTCTCCAATTATTGGTTTTCAGACTGAAAACATCGAATCCGGTTCTATGAGTAGCGCTTAAGCTGAAAACCCTAACAATCTTGTAGTCATCGGAGTAAGAATCATAGCCGAAACCATACAAGCAGCTACTGTAATTAACAAAACTAGGGAATGGCAAATGGTTGGACTGTCTGGTAGATGGGTTCCATAAGACGAGTTCATGAGGGGGCTGATGGATATGAAAGCCATAAAAGCCATCAACTAAACACAGCAACCCATGACAAGAATCCAGAATTGCTGTACTGCCTTTAGAGCTAGAGAGACCCAAGGGAAAATCAAGATCCACCGAAAAACCATCATTCGGTTGTGAGTCCACGGAGGGGGGAACGAGGATTTGAGTAATGGGATGTGTACGTTGTCGACAGAGGTGGGCTTTAGTGAATTGGGGTTGGGAGATTAAAGTGCACCAGGCTTTGCATACGCACCTGAACCGTAGCAGAGATTTCACTGGTAGTCTCAGCAGTATCTCCTCAATAATCTCCTCCGCTAGTCTCACCATCGCTCTCCCCTCTGCTAAACCCTAGCGGAGACCTGATTGAGATTGTGGGTTCAACAGACAAACGGAGCAGGTGCCGACGGTGGTCCACCAAGGTTCCAACGGCCACGTGTTAATACGTTTTATTAAACATAGTAAAACATTTTGAGATAATGAGAAACGCCTTCTTTTCTTTCCCCTTTTGTTTTTGTTTTTTAATTCAATTATTTAATAACAATAATAATTATAACAATTATTATTATAATAAAATAATAATATTATTATGGGATTTTTGAATCATACAACCGTATTAGGATATTTTTCCTTTTTATTTTCATAAATTTAATGATAACTTTTTAAAATTTGTTTCAAGGTTTGTTATTTGAACGTATTTTCTAAAACTTGTTTTAAAAATATTTTTTATTATTTAATTTAAAAATAGTTTTTAAAAACAAGTTTTAGAAAGTATGATGAAACATAACCATATTTTTATTTTGTTTTTAAAAATTGATGAAAACAACTCCTATTTGTTTTTTAAAAATTGTTTTGTATTTCACTTCATTTTTAAAAATTGTTTTTAGAGAATAATGACAAAACAATGTTGAAATTTTTTTTAAATAGTTTTTTATTTTTAAAAATAAAAAACTATTTTTAAATCATATCAAGAAACACACTTGTAATTTTCCATAATAGTTTTCAATGATAATTATAAATAAATTTCTATTTGTTAATTAAATATAAAAGGTAGTTTTCTAAACTTAATTTTCATGATAGGATGCAAAATTTTAAAGTATTCTCTATATTTCTAATTATTATTTAAAATATTATAAAAAATATAAAATATAAATTTTATTCTAAAAAATAACAAGTTTTTTTTAATATTTTTAAATTAAAAAATTATTTTCAATTTTAAAGAATGAAAATTTTATTTTCAAGAATAATCACCAAATATAACTTAAAATTTCTTTTTCAATTTTATATTTCTCCAAAAATTCATGAATCAACTAATAAATATTTCTGTTTGATTATGTAATGCACAGAATAGGCAATTTAGCTAATTTTTTCGCATAAATATTTCTTTTTATGTCGTTTGTTACCTAAATTTATATGAAAAAAAACTTTTGCATGATTTAAAAAATAAAAATTTTAGACCTTCTTTCTAGGAGAATTAATAATGCTTAAAAGATATAAAATTACCTAAATACCCTAAATAAAGTATTTTTTTTAAAAAATATTTCTTTAATAATTCATTTGGGATTAATCCTCATCAAGGGATCAATTGAATAATGGTGGATGACAATCATTTCATCTCTCTTCAATCATAAAATATAAATTATTAATAATTAATGGACTTGGATAGGGTTTATTTTGAGGATGTTATGTCGGAGTAAGTGTGAATAGAGTGCTAATCACTTTTTACAAATTTAAACTTGCGACAATATAATTAAAATAATCAAGGAAGGGAGATAATAAACTCTAATTTATAGTGGTTCAGTTTAATTCTAGTCTACATCCACTCTTGGAGTTCTAGTCTACATCCACTCTTGTAACTCCAATCTCAAACTTACGGTTCCACTATATTGAGACTAACAAATCAATCCTTCAAGTTTTGTATTTAAATTAATTCGTTATAATGAGCATTTACAATTTTCTTTAAGAGATATTGTCACGCCCCAAGACCCACTCCAAGGGCGTGACGGTCATTTCACACCTCAAACCCGAAGGCTTAAAGTATAATCTGACCCAAACAATCATATTGTAACTGGATGTTACCAATTACCAAATACATGTTCAGAGTAGCGGAACAAAATCTAAAATCCTCAAAATTCAATTTCCAAATAACTTCCAAATACCAAAAGATCCAAATGAACATAACTAATAGTTAAACAAAATCCAACATAAAATCCTAAGTCAAATCCTAATGATGACCATTCCTCAGCCTAGCCATCACTCCTCACCCGAACTAAGAGTACCTGAAAAATTTTCAACAATTGGGAATGAGCTCACAGCCCAATAAGGAATATTAATGCAATTCATGGATCAAATATTTTCATTTCAAATAGGAGATATCAATTTTTTTTTTTCTCATCAAATATCAGAGTTTCAAAAATACCAATATATTCAAAATTCAACCAACCATTTTCATATCAAATTCAAACACTTTCACATAAGATTCAATCAAATCCATTCAATTTTCATTACTCTGGTTATCAAATATCAAATGCCCAGTTAGGTGGGACTTTTCAAATGGGTGGCTAGCCTCAAATTGTTCCTGGTGGACGGAACCAAACACTACTAGTACTAGTAACCTCTAACCAAACCCCTAGAGGCTGGGGTCCAAATCAATTACATTCCCACCATGAAATGTAAAGGTCAACTATTATATCCCGTTGACAGGGCCGAATAGTCAACTATTATATCCCGTTGACAAGGGCCAAATAAACCAGAGTGATGTTTTTGTTCAAGTATTCAAATTTACACAACATAATATCTCCATATTTTGTGTCATAAATAAAACAAAATATTCCAACATAACATTTAGTGCAAAACAATTTGATCCATGCATGGTAACAAAATATCATTTTCTTTTCCACAATTCAAAATAACGTACAAAATAATTTAATTTTATAAATATTACATTAACTTCCCTTACCTCAAAAGAAGTCCCTGAAAGCTTGGGAGAAGAATAATTCTGAAAAAAATATAATCTACTCTTCACCTAATATAACATAAGAGAAACAATTATTACTATTTATTTATAATTTAACTAATCTATTCCTTATTTAAATAAAACTAATAAATTCCCAAATTGTTTCTAATAACACATTACTAATTTAATTAAATTATAATTTTATGTCATTATAAAATTCTATATATATATATATATATATATATATATATATATATATATATTGCTAAATCTATTATTACTATTATCTTAATTATAAATCTAAAATTAAATATTATTATTTTAATTAATCAATTCAAAAGCCACTCAATGTCTCGGGTACACCAAACCAAACAAAAAAAAAGCAAGTTTAGTTTTTTTTTTTTTTTTTTTTCCTTTCATTGCCATCATCATGCTTTATATATATATATATAAAGGCTCCTTCCAGCACAGTACACGTCCCCCATTTTTTTTTTTTTTTTTCTTTTCCTTCCTTCCTTCCAGTGCTGTGCACACGCGTTCTCCCTTTCTTTTTTTTTTTTTTTTAGCATTTTCTAATCTCTTCAACCACAAATAACAATATATTTATTTATTTATTTTTATATAAAATTAACCCTAGCCTAAAATCAAAACCTTCCAAGGAATTTTTTTTTTTTCTAATAAAACTTAAGATCTCCCAAATTCCAATACTAAAATCAAAATCTTAGATTTTCACTATTTGATATTAAAACGAATTAAAAAAAAATAATCTAACCCTAATCTAGATTTGGGGTTTTCCAAAAAAAATATATCTAATGTGTTTGAAATTAATCAATAAATCTAAAATATTAAACTAGGGGTTAGAATCTTACCTATAGAGATCTGTTCTTCAACCCTGAAATCTGACTCCAACCTTACGTTCTCTGGAATTCTGCGAACAGGAACTCTATTCAGAAAAGAAGGGAAAGAATAAAATTTCTAATTTATACCTAGGGTATTTATTCGTAAAATTACATTTTTACCCCTCTTCCACTTTATTAAATTAATTAATCAACTAATTAAATTATTAATAACAATTTCCTAAATTACCCTTAAAAGAAATGTCTGGGCGTTACATCCTCCCCTCCTTAACAAAAGTTTAGTCCTCTAAACTTGACATACCTGAGTCTTGGAATAACTGAGGATGCTTTTCTCTCATCTCTTCTTCTAACTCCCAAGTGGCTTCTTGGATACTATGATTGCTCCACTGGACCTTTACCAACTTGACAACAACATGTCGTAGTACCTTATCCATCACATCCACAATTTGAACGGGTACCTCTTCATAGGTCAAGTCCTCAAAAATTTGAATAGGCTCCAACTCCACAACATGAGAGGGATCATAAATATACTTCCTTAGAGTCGAAACATGAAACACATTATGAACCTTAGACAGGCTTGGGGGCAAGGCTACTTTATATGCCAAAGTGCCTACTCTTTCTAATATTTCAAACGGACCCACAAAACGAGGACTAAGTTTTCCTTTTCTCCCAAATCTCATCACAGACTTCATAGGTGAAACTTTCAAGAACACATGATCACCCACCTCAAACTCCAAATCTCGCCTACGATGATCAGCATAACTCTTATGTCTACTTTGAGCTGCTTTTAATCTTTCTTTAATCAAAGCAACTTTTTCAACAGTCAACTGCACAAGTTCAGGCCCCAAAAGTTTCCTTTCTCCAACATCATTCCAACAGATAGGAGATCGACATTTCCTACCATACAATGCCTCAAAAGGTGCCATCCCAATGCTAGCTTGAAAACTATTGTTATAGGCAAACTCTACTAAAGGTAAATGATCATCCCAATTACCTTGCAGGTCCAAAATACAAGCTCTCAACAAGTCTTCCAAAACCTGAATTACCCTTTCTGATTGGCCATCAGTTTGAGGATGGAAAGCAGTACTAAAACTCAACTTAGTGCCCAAAGCTTTTTGTAGACTATGCCAGAATCTAGAAGTGAAACGAGGATCTCTGTCAGACACTATAGAAACTGGTACTCCATGCATTCTCACAATCTCCTTCACATAAAGAGAAGCTAAACGATCTAAAGAAAAGTTGACTTTCATAGGCAAAAAGTGAGCAGACTTTGTCAACCGGTCAACAATCACCCAAATAGCATTATTACCCCCTAAGGTTCTTGGCAATCCTATCACAAAATCCATGGTAATATGCTCCCACTTCCACTCAGGAATAGCAAGTGGCTGTAAAGACCCTGCTGGTCGCTGATGTTCAGCCTTCACCTGTTGACACACTAAACACTGAGCCACAAATTGTGCAATATCACGCTTCATACCTGACCACCAATAATTTTGCCTCAAATCTTTGTACATCTTTGTCCCTCCTGGGTGGATTGCAAACTTGGAACAATGAGCTTTCTCTAAAAGCTCCCTCCTTAAGTCTTCATCATTTGGGACACAAAGTCTAGTCCCAAATCTCAAAATCTCATCATCTGACAAAACAAAATCAGGCTTACTGCCCCTCTTAACTTCCTCCATAACTTGCACTAATCGGGAATCATTCTTTTGTAGGGTCTTAATTCTCCCAACTAAGTCTGGTTGTACTCTGAAATTTGCTACAAGTGCTCTAAGCCCATAACTCGAAAGTGGACTTGTAAACTCCTCAACTCTTCAAGTAACTGCCTTTGACAACCTCTAATAGCTGCTAGAGAACCAACTGACTTCCTACTCAAGGCATCAACTACAACATTCGCCTTCCCAGGATGATACTGAATAATACAATCATAGTCCTTAAGTAGTTCAATCCACCTCCTCTGTCTCATGTTCAATTCCTTTTGGGAAAATAAATACTTCAAACTCTTATGATCTGTGAATATCTCACAAGTTTCACCAAAAAGAAAATGTCTCCAGATCTTAAGTGCAAAAACCACAGCAGCTAACTCCAAATCATGAGTAGGGTAATTCTTTTCATAAGGCTTCAACTGTCTAGAAGCATAAGCTACAACTCTCCCATGCTGCATAAGAACACAACCTAAACCCTGATGAGAGGCATCACTATACACCACAAATCCTCCTGAACCTGAAGGGATAGTCAAAATAGGAGCTGACACTAATCTATTCTTCAACTCTTGGAAGCTACATTCACAATCATCAGACCACTCAAACTTAACTCCCTTCTGTGTCAACTTAGTTAAAGGTAGGGCAATCTTAGAGAACCCTTCTATAAACCGCCTATAGTAACCAGCAAGTCCCAAGAAACTTCGAATCTCAGTCACAGTACTAGGTCTTCTCCAATTAGCTACAACATCTACCTTGCCAGGGTCAACTGAGATGCCATCATTGCTTACCACATGCCCAAGGAAAGAAATTCGGTCTAACCAAAACTCACACTTCTTCAGTTTAGCATACAACTGCTTATCTCTGAGGGTCTGTAATACAATACTCAAATGGCCCTCATGCTCCTCTCTACTTCTTGAGTATACCAAGATGTCATCTATAAAAACCACCACAAACTGATCTAAATAGGGTTTGAATACCCTATTCATCAAGTCCATAAAAGCAGCAGGTGCATTAGTCAAACCAAAAGGCATAACAAGAAACTCATAGTGCCCATACCTAGTTCGAAAAGCAGTCCTGGGTACATCTTCCCCTCTAACCCTCAACTGGTGATAACCCGATCGAAGATCTATCTTAGAGAACACACAAGCACCTTGTAGCTAATCAAACAAATCATCAATCCGAGGAAGGGGATACTTATTCCTCACTGTCACCTTATTCAACTCCCTATAGTCAATGCAAAGTCTCATTGAGCCATCCTTCTTTTTTACAAATAGAACAGGAGCTCCCCAAGGTGAAACACTAGGCCTGATAAAACCCTTGTCTAATAACTCCTGAAGCTGAACTTTTAACTCCTTAAGCTCCATAGGTGCCATCCTGTATGGGGCCTTAGACATAGGACCTGTTCCTGGTACCAGATCAATGGTGAACTCCACCTCTCTCTCTGGTGGCAAGCCAGGCAAATCCTCTGGAAAGACATCAGGATACTCCCTTACTATGGGTATGTCTTCCAACTTCAAATCACTTCCATTACTCACCACACTAGCCAAAAATCCTTGGCAACCCTTCTTAAGCAAGCTACTAGCTCGCAAGGCTGAGATCATACGCAGTGGTCTGTCCACATGCTTCCCTTCAAAGCTATACTTAGGCTGACCAGGAATACTAAACGTCACCCTTTTCTCAAAACAGTCAACAGAGGCATGGTAGGAAGCTAACCAATCCATCCCCAAAATCACATCAAAATCCTGAAGGTCAAGGAGTACTAAATCAACTGGCATTTCCCTATAACCAATCATCACAATACAATTTCTAAGCATTCTACTGGCCACAACAGAATCTCCCACAGGAGTAGCAACAATCAAATCAAAGTCCATGCTAACAACAGGCAAACCCAACAAACCAGCAAAAGATACTGAAACAAAAGAGTGTGTTGATCCAGGATCAATCAAGACTCTAGCAAATAAGGTGTGGATTCGGAGAGTACCTGTCACCACATCAGAAGTGGCCTGAGCATCTCGATGAGTCATAGCAAACACCCGTCCTTGGGCTTTGGGTTTCTGTTTATCCTCCTTATTTTCCTCCTTAGGCTTCCCAGTGATGAACTTCCTATTCTCTGGACAATCTCTGATCAAATGTCCTTGCTTCCCACAACCAAAGCAAGCTCCAGTCTCTCTATAGCATGGCCTACCCCCATGCTTCTTACCACAAGTAGGACAAGCCCCATCTAAATTCTGCGTTGTCTTCCCTTTATTCTGATTTCTTCCTGATGTAGACCTTCGTTGTGCTTGATTACCATGAGCACCATCACTCCTATTTCGCTTCCTTTGCTGTTCTCTATACTGATGAAGCTCTTCATTATCTTTCTCTGCTATAAGGGCTCTGTCAACAACCTCTGAATAGACACCAAGCTTCAGAATAGATATCTTGTTCTTCAAATAAGGCTTCAATCCATCCTGAAACTTTAATGCCTT
Organism: Vitis vinifera; assembly: GCF_030704535.1. Lineage (NCBI taxonomy): Eukaryota > Viridiplantae > Streptophyta > Magnoliopsida > Vitales > Vitaceae > Vitis > Vitis vinifera. Next base: position 22,014,811 of record NC_081809.1, read on the forward strand.
TTCCTCCTCTGTAGCAATCAACTGTGGGGAAAAACGTGATAACTCTGTAAATTTGGCCTCATACTGAGCCACAGTCATATCCCCCTGTTCCAAACGAATAAACTCTCCCACCTTCTGCCGTCTAACACTGTCAGGGAAATACTTCTTGTAGAAAGCCTCCCTAAATTGTCTCCATGTTATGGGTCCCTGATCCTCCAAAAGTCTCCTAGTCATACGCCACCAATGATCTGCCTCTTTATCTAACATAAAAGTTGCATAAGAGGCTTTTTGCTCCTCAGAGCAATCTATGACACCAAAGAATTTCTCCATCTTAAGGATCCAAGCCTCTGCCTCTGTGGGATCTGTAGCACCAGAAAAGTAAGGAGGACCCAATTTCTTGAAGTCATCAAAAGAGCTACCCCTAGAAGATGAAGACTGTCCCTGAACATTAGTCCCAACAGCTCGAGCTTGGCGTTCAACTAAACCAGCTAGTGTCCCAAGATACCTATAGATCCCTTCTGCACTCACAGGAGGCAAACCCTCAACTGGAGGTACATCGTCATTAGCCTGACTGTTTTGTGAAGAAGCTGCTCTTCTTGGTGGCATGATGTCCTAAAATAACAAGGCATAACTAAATTAGTCACTAAAGAACCAATTAGAAAATTTTCCAAATAAAGAAAGAATTGGAATTTATACTAAATGAAACTAAAACTTAAACAAATGCGTCACTCATCTATCCCTAATCTAAACCAATTCAAATTCCCATCAAGATCAAAACCTAGTGCTCTGATACCACTCTGTCACGCCCCAAGACCCACTCCAAGGGCGTGACGGTCATTTCACACCTCAAACCCGAAGGCTTAAAGTATAATCTGACCCAAACAATCATATTGTAACTGGATGTTACCAATTACCAAATACATGTTCAGAGTAGCGGAACAAAATCTAAAATCCTCAAAATTCAATTTCCAAATAACTTCCAAATACCAAAAGATCCAAATGAACATAACTAATAGTTAAACAAAATCCAACATAAAATCCTAAGTCAAATCCTAATGATGACCATTCCTCAGCCTAGCCATCACTCCTCACCCGAACTAAGAGTACCTGAAAAATTTTCAACAATTGGGAATGAGCTCACAGCCCAATAAGGAATATTAATGCAATTCATGGATCAAATATTTTCATTTCAAATAGGAGATATCAATTTTTTTTTTCTCATCAAATATCAGAGTTTCAAAAATACCAATATATTCAAAATTCAACCAACCATTTTCATATCAAATTCAAACACTTTCACATAAGATTCAATCAAATCCATTCAATTTTCATTACTCTGGTTATCAAATATCAAATGCCCAGTTAGGTGGGACTTTTCAAATGGGTGACTAGCCTCAAATTGTTCCTGGTGGACGGAACCAAACACTACTAGTACTAGTAACCTCTAACCAAACCCCTAGAGGCTGGGTTCAAATCAATTACATTCCCACCATGAAATGTAAAGGTCAACTATTATATCCCGTTGACAGGGCCGAATAGTCAACTATTATATCCCGTTGACAAGGGCCAAATAAACCAGAGTGATGTTTTTGTTCAAGTATTCAAATTTACACAACATAATATCTCCATATTTTGTGTCATAAATAAAACAAAATATTCCAACATAACATTTAGTGCAAAACAATTTGATCCATGCATGGTAACAAAATATCATTTTCTTTTCCACAATTCAAAATAACGTACAAAATAATTTAATTTTATAAATATTACATTAACTTCCCTTACCTCAAAAGAAGTCCCTGAAAGCTTGGGAGAAGTATAATTCTGAAAAAAATATAATCTACTCTTCACCTAATATAACATAAGAGAAACAATTATTACTATTTATTTATAATTTAACTAATCTATTCCTTATTTAAATAAAACTAATAAATTCCCAAATTGTTTCTAATAACACATTACTAATTTAATTAAATTATAATTTTATGTCATTATAAAATTCTATATATATATATATATATATATATATATATTTTGCTAAATCTATTATTACTATTATCTTAATTATAAATCTAAAATTAAATATTATTATTTTAATTAATCAATTCAAAAGCCACTCAATGTCTCGGGTACACCAAACCAAACAAAAAAAAAGCAAGTTTAGTTTTTTTTTTTTTTCCTTTCATTGCCATCATCATGCTTTATATATATATATATATAAAGGCTCCTTCCAGCACAGTACACGTCCCCCATTTTTTTTTTTTTTTTCTTTTCCTTCCTTCCTTCCAGTGCTGTGCACACGCGTTCTCCCTTTCTTTTTTTTTTTTTTTTTTTTTTTTTTTTTTTTTAGCATTTTCTAATCTCTTCAACCACAAATAACAATATATTTATTTATTTATTTTTATATAAAATTAACCCTAGCCTAAAATCAAAACCTTCCAAGGAAATTTTTTTTTTTTTTTTTCTAATAAAACTTAAGATCTCCCAAATTCCAATACTAAAATCAAAATCTTAGATTTTCACTATTTGATATTAAAACGAATTAAAAAAAAATAATCTAACCCTAATCTAGATTTGGGGTTTTCCAAAAAAAATATATCTAATGTGTTTGAAATTAATCAATAAATCTAAAATATTAAACTAGGGGTTAGAATCTTACCTATAGAGATCTGTTCTTCAACCCTGAAATCTGACTCTAACCTTACGTTCTCTGGAATTCTGCGAACAGGAAGTCTATTCAGAAAAGAAGGGAAAGAATAAAATTTCTAATTTATACCTAGGGTATTTATTCGTAAAATTACATTTTTACCCCTCTTCCACTTTATTAAATTAATTAATCAACTAATTAAATTATTAATAAAAATTTCCTAAATTACCCTTAAAAGAAATGTCTGGGCGTTACAGATATCTCATTTTTTAGAAAATCTCAAGTGATATCTAATACTTAAATTTTTCCTTCAAGTGATACCCATACTTGAGTTCACCTTACAAGATTTACAATAAATGAATTTTTCAATAGAAGTGCCTAATTTACAAACTTTTGGCTCAAGAATAAGAATAAAAATAAGAATAATAAAAAGACAGAGAGTTGCAAAAAGAATGAAATGAGATCGAGAGGTATACTAAAAGTGAATGTAAGTTTAAACTCAATGCATTTACGAAGATGATTGAATAATATTTTGAAATTCTTTTTTCTTTTATAAACGAAGTATAAAGCTTATATAGGAGTTAAAAGGTCAAATTGGTTGATAGAAACAAGTATCCTAGAATAAGACATTCACATACTAGTCATTAAAGCATTTAACGAGCTATAAAGAGTCATTGGAGGCCAAAAAGCATATATTAACGAGGTTCACATGGCTTTCAGTAGCCAAAACTCCCAAAACAAGGCAAGTGGATGTCCACGTGGTCGTCCACATGTGCTCTACACAATATTTTTGAAAGTTTCAGTAATTTTTAGACTTCAAACAATATTTAACTAACCCATATGAATTCATATTAGTTTTTATATAAGATTTAACTAATATAATGAAATAATTTCAAACTTAAGAGCACCTTGGTGACAAGTCGAAAAGTTTTTTTGAGAAAACTCAAGGTTTTTCATGAAAGACTTGAGGTTCAAAGAAGTCTTGTTGGCTAGGTAGGTTTTTTCATCTTCAAAATGATTTTGATCTAAATTATAAAAATATAAAATTAATTAAGAATTTATGGATGAATGTTTTAGTGCTTTAACAAAAATATGCAATTCTAACTTAGTAAACTTATCATTTGATGTAAATTATTCTAATGATAAACTTGATAAACTTTTTATTGATTCTTCTTGAATTTCTTTTTTGCTCGATATATATTCTTCTTGATAGTTCCATGGAGATCTTCTTATCTATCATATTTAAATATAACTATTAGACCTAAATTTTATTTTGTTATCATCAAAATCGAGATTAACCAAATCTTGATCTAACAATCTTTGAATGTTACATAGATGTAAATGATATCTTAGGATTGCATATCAAATAAGATATATTATGTCATATTTATTTTTTATTTGTAGAAGTAATAAAAGTAAAATAAAAATATATTGAATTTCATTGTTTAATATATTTTTTCAAACTAAAAAATATATCATATCCTAATATTTTCTATTAAAAAAATAAAAAATCTCTCATGTTTCACATTATTTGGAAGTCATAATACAATTTATAATTTAATAAGTAATTTTTTATTTTTTTAAGAAAAATTAAGATAAAAATATTGGAAAAAAATGGAACTACTTTGCACTTTTTAAATTTATAATCATTGAAACATATTTTATTTTATATAAAGAGATTAGTGAAGAATACATTTACAATCTTTAATAATAATAAAGAAATATTTTATAAATATAATTGATGTATAAACAAATAATAATCAATTGACCTATGGATATTATTTCCAAAATCTGTTATATGAAACTTTAAAATCATGATTAATTTTTTAAACCCTCTGAAAGAACTCTATTATATTTAGATATTTTTAAACTAAATTTTTATCTTACTTTGAATTATTGTTAATTTTAATTTGATCTTTTAACTCAAATATAATGTATGGTATTGTTTTTGAAATACTGATAATATTTTTTAGTTATTTAATACTATTGATATGAATGAATTAGATTTTTTTTCTTTGAAACTAATATTATTTAGTGTTTATTTTCTACTTTTATACTAAAAAAAATTAAACATTATTACTTTGAAACCAAAATTGAAATAGAAAAATTAGAAAGGAAAATAAAATCATAAATTTCAATATTTTACAACCTTATGAACTCTTTTAACTAAATTTTTTTAAATAAAAATCTTGTTGTAAATGCAAGTAATGGATGCCACCAAATTAAGTCATTACATTATGCCTCGTTAAGTCATCACATATTTTAGATGCATAAATGTAGGTATTGAGTTCTTAATTTTTGTATGCCTATAAAAGGCTTTTGGAAAAAAAAAAAAAAAAAAGGATGGATATCCTGACTAAGAAGTTTCTCTCTAATTTTTCTCAGAGGGACTAATTTTTCTTTGGTTCTCTCAAATATTATTTATACATTTTTAAGAGTATATATATAATAGTTTTATAACAAGTTATCAACACAAGTTGCTCTAAAAGTAATTTTCTAATCAGTACTTTGAGATTATTAATATTGAAGAAATGTTACATATTTCTATTAGTATTTATTTTGTTATATATAATAAGAAGTTATAAGCAAATTATTTTTAATTATTGCCAGAAAGTATGTACGAATCTTATTTAATAATATCATTGGTAGATGCTATTTACAAATTATTATGTAACTAAAAGTCATGTAAAAATCATTCTTATAACAACAAATTCCAGAAATTAAAACTAAAAGTTATGTAGCAAATTATTTTGCTATGACAAAAGGACATATATACAAATATCATTTATTACCATTATTGCTAGATATTATGTACAAATTATATGTAGCTATAAACTATGTAAAATTCATTCTTATAGTAAAAACTATTTGCAAATTATAACCAGAAGTTATGTGAAAATTATTTTAAAATTCACTCATATTCAAGAACTGTGTAAATAAAATAAAATAAAAATTATATGCTAGCATAATTTGAAACTATATAAGAAAATAATTTCACTTCCTGATGTAATATTATTCTCATAAGTGAATTCAAAATCTTCTTTGTTTATTATTAAAACTAAAGTGAAAGTTGATATAATAAAACAAATCACATAATATCACTAGAAGTGAAATAATATTGAGAATTATTATGAATACGATAAGAAAGAGTACTGATAAGTGTAAGAAAAAATATTTAGTCAAATTTTACCAAGTATCAATAAAAATAAAAGACAAGAGATGAAATGAATTTCACTAATAGTAGTGAATTAGATCTAACTTACTTTGATATATCTTGATTTTTTTAAATGTTTCGATGAAAAATTGATTTTCTAGCAAATGATGAAAATATTTTTATTCATCAATGATACATCATATATTGTCATTATATTTACTATTTTTATTTATCATGTGTTTTTTTTATAAATATTATTCATATATAAAATTGCATGTCATTTCAAGATGAACAAAGAAGATGTACATTTCACCGATTATGTAACCACTTGCATAATTCTTTGAGATAAAAGATACTTTTTTTTAATTTGACATTAACAAATGATAATGTTGGTACCATATTATGCTATTTTTTTCTATTATTAAATAAATTAATTCTAATTATTTTATTTTTATATTTAATTTAATTTATTACCAAAATATAAAAACATAATTTTAGGACTTTTTTTTTTAATGATTTGTATGTTTATTAAATATAAAAAATATAAATATTTAAAAAATTATACATATATTATTATTTATTTGATATCATTGAATATGTTTAAATTAAAATAGATCACAATTTTAATATTAAATACATTTTAAAATTAAACATGTTATCATAATATTATTATAAATTAATATATAATGCAACTTAATAATAAATATATATTTATAAAATTTATATTTTTATTGACGTATAGGATATTATTATCAAATATGATAAGTTATGTATGTATATATATATCATTTAAAAAAAACTTTAAAATGTCTATTTCTACTTCTTATATAATTTTTTAGAGTTTTTTTTAATACTTTTATGTCATCGATATTTTATGTCAAAATATCTTTGATATATCCGTGTAATCGAAGTACCGATATATATGTGACTATCGATATTTTTATCCTTCATGTTGAGAGGCGGCGATAGTGTATAAGGTACATGACAAGTAAAATAAGACTATTGATATAAGTCTTTAAAATTAACTAATAGATGAAGGTCACATATAAATTAAAAAAATTTAAAAGATAAAATATTTTAAAAAACTAAGCTTTAATTATAAAATATCTCATCCTTAAAAAATGAACTAAATTACATCTTCGAAGTACTACAAAGAATAAAAATTGTTATTCTTGATATTTCAAGGAGCCTAAGCCTTATATTCTTCGATACCAGTTTAGGTTACCAATAAGCTATTGTATTATTAATATTTTTATAATTATAGAATCTCAAAATTCTAATGTATTAATCTATTTATAAGAGATTGTTATCAAATGAGAATATCTTTGTTACCATTAGCTCTTGATCTTCCTCATCACATAGAATATCATACTTGTTAACGGTTAATTTTGGGTTGCCAATAAGTTATTGCATCATTAATATCTTTATAATTATAGCATCTCAAAATTCTCATGTATATTACCATTTACAAGAGATTATTATGAAATGAAAATATTTTTTGACCATTAGCTCTTGATCTTCCTCATCACATGGAATATCATTTAACATGTCATGCGATGATAATAGTATGATTCAAAGAGTTATGTGGTGTATCACGAACACCAACATGATATTGGATATGAATCTTTAAAATATATATATATATATAAAATATAAAATATAAATAAAAAAATTAAAAAAAATATTGAAAAAATTATGGTAAAATATATCGAATTAATTATAATACTAAAAGAGTATTTAGTAAAACTTAATACTTATTACTTAACTATTTAAGTTAAATTATACTTAAATTGTTAACTTAAAATTTATTATTTAATTCTTATTTTAAGTATTAAGGTTTTGATAAAATTAACTTAAAATTTATTTTAAAATATTAAATTGACATATTTATCTTCATAAATTGTAATTAGGGTAAGAAAGGTCATGTAACAATAGAAGTTGTGGAATAGGAAAAGAGATTGTGAAGGTAATTAGGGTAAATGATAATAAAAAAAAAAAAGTAAAATGAAAATGTAGATTTAAGAATAAGTTAATAGTTTTTATTTATTACTTAAAGTTATTTTTTATTTTAAGTCATACTATTAAGTTATTTTATAAAATATATACTAATAGTGTGTTTGACAATGATTTTAGGAAGTGTTTATAATATTTTTAACATTTGAAATTTTTTATTACTTAACGTTATTTTTTTACTTTAAATTATACTATTAAGTTATTGTACGCACAAATTTCATAAATTTTTGGTCTTGCGAAATTAGCAAAACTAAATAGGAAAATAATGCGAATAAAATATTTATTGAAATTAAAAATATTGTGGGTACAATCTAAAAAAAAATAATAATATTCTTTCCAAAATAATATTTTCCCTCTGATTCTTTTGCTTGATCACACTTTGGAAGATGATGATGACATTTTCTTGATTTCGAAAAGTTGAATGACGAAGAAGAACACGTGTAACAGTTCTTTTGTCGTTTACCAAACTTGTAGGGAGATTTGATGAAGCTCTTTCTTTTGTTGTGAAACTCATTTTCTATACAAAGTTACCTTTGGATTTTTTCCTTAGGATTTTCCTTTCTGGATTTTTTATATTTCTAAATTGCCTCCCCCCTCTTGATAGAAAACACCTCTATTTATAGGTGAAGTTAGGGAATTTGAATTTCAAATTCCTCAATTTTAGTTGCTTAATTCAAGAGATTTAGTTGCTTAGTTTTAGCAAATTTTCTTCTCTTGAAGATTAGAGAGACTTGTCCATAAGAGATTTTTTTTTTTAAGACCAAATTAGTGGTAATTTAATCCACAATTTTTTTTTTATCTACAAATGCCCCCACTTTAAGACGCATATTGTCATGTGGATGGGGTGAGTCTTGAAGTAATTTTTTTTCAAAGAAATATATGAATAGGAAGTTTCCTATTTTCTCAAAAAAAAAAAAATTTCTTTTCCATTTTTTTCCAAACTCTACTTCGCTTTCCTAATTGTTTTACACTTTCAGTCCTCTTCCAATTTGTCATCCCTATATACATTTATATATATATAAAGGGGACAATAGTTGAGAAACTGGACTTGAACTTTTTTAAAGAGCTCTTTTGATCTTTGGGTGTTTTTCAACCCAACTTGAGAAACCCGACTTAAATTCACCGTGAAAAATCTTCACCTCTTCAAACTTGTAAGTGTGTTTTTTTTTTTTCAAGGAAGAGAAAGACTTACTTTTTCGAACACGTGTCGACCTTCATCATTTGCAAAGACAAATTTAATTTCAAGTAATTTAATTAATTAATTTTTTAATTACCTTAATATTTGAGGGGATTTTTTTTAATAAAATTAAATATCCATAATATGAATATTTAAAATTTGATCCTCGTGTAATCAAGTCGTAGCCCTGACGTGAAGCGGTGTCGTATTTTCGGCACTTATGTGTTAAAGTCTTCACCCATGCAAATTGGCTTGACTCAAATGCATAGTGGTGTTCAAGTTTTAATATTTAATTAAAACCAGAATAATACTTGATATCTATGCAAACAAGTTATGGTCCTGATGCTATGCGGTGTTGTATTTTTGGCACTTATGTGCTAAAGTCTTCACCCATGCAAATTGGCTTGACTTGAATGCATAGTGGTGTTTCAAGGAAGAAAAAGACTAACCTTTTTCAAATGTGTGTCAACCTCCATTATTCACAAAAGCGAATTTGATTTCAGGTAATTTAATTTAATTAATTTAAAATAAAATTACCTTAATATTTGAGGGGATTTTTTTTTAATAAAATTAAATATCCATAAAAAAATATAAATATTTAAAATTTGACTACCATGTAATCAAGTCATAGCCCTGACACGAAGTAGTATCGTATTTTCGACACTTATGTGTTAAAGTCTTCACCCATGCAAATTGGCTTGACTTGAATGCATAGTGGTGTTCAAGTTTTAATATTTAATTAAAACCAGAATAATACTTGATATCTATGCAAACAAGTTATGGCCCTAATGCTACATAGTATTGTACTTTCAGCACTTAATACGACTTGAGTGCTAAGGTCTTCACCCATTCGATTTGGCCTGACTTAGATGCATAGTGGCATTTAAAAACTTAGACCCATATTTTATTCATTTTTTTTCCAAGACTAAAAGAAAAATTTAATCTTGCGAGCATATGTCATAACTTTTTCCTAAGTCGTCTTTTCAGGTTTTCAACTTAGCGATTTTTTTTTTTTTTAACGTTCTAACTTTTTCCAAGACTAAAAGAAAATTTTAATCTTGCGAGCATATGCCTTAACTTTTGCCTAAGTCACCTTTTCAAGTTTTCAACTTAGTGAACATTTTTTTTTTTTGGTGCGCCATACTCAGTTTATGCTCATGTGGGCCAAAAACATCACTTGTCTTGAGTTTAATCGAATGATGATAAATTCACATCCTCGGAACAAAGTTTTATTGAGGGTCAAAGATGACTTATTCTCAACCAAACTTATGAAGACCTTTCGTAAACATTTTGGAGAACAAAAGAAGTCCTTTAAATTCGTATTGATTTTCTTCAGTCTTAAAAGTGGATGAATGATGCTTTTGTATTGTGTTTGATATTCTTCCATGAGCTTGTTGAAGAATGTGTCAAGCTTGGACTTGATTTTAATCCAAGGGTGGTAAAAACGTGTTCTTGAAGCAAAATTTAATTGTAGGTCAATGATGACTTGCTCTCAAGTAAACTTATCAACAATTTCCTCAAGTCTTTTGAAGAACCCAACCTTGTCTTCTTTAGCTTTCAAGGTGGATGAATGACACTTTTGTTTGTGTTTGATATTCTTCCACGAGCTTGTTGAAGAATGTTTGGAGTTTGATTTTGACTTTTGAAGCTTCATTTTTGGATTTAGTTTCTAGGTTGCATCGCCCTTTTGAGAACGCGTCATGCTGAAAGAAAAGAACACTTGTATGTAGAGAAGTTAGAGATTTTAATTTGGAATCTCTAAATTTGACTTATTTAATACAAAAAGTTTGTTCCTCGATTTAAGAAGTTTGACAAGAATGATTTTTTTTTTTTACTACAGTTTAAGCTCTTGTAGGATAGGAGCAATATGCAGTTTAGGCTCACGTTTTAAGGAGCATCACTGGAATACCAAGGTTCAAAAACAATTGTGGTAAAATTTGATGTCACACCCTTTTCATCGTTGCTAGTGTAGGTGATGTTTGCACAACATGTCGTACAATCGTGGCCTTTGTCTTCAAATCGTTTTGCCCCATTTATTTTTGTGGCATAAAGTGATGGATTCCTATGTATCTGGATCAATGCAATTTGTGTTTCCTTATAAGTTGCAACATTTCATAGATACCAAAGAATGAGAGTAAGCATTGTAGATTTGCTACTACCTCATCATCTTCCTTGGTTTTGCTTGGCCCTGCACCGAAAATGTTTTCTTCATCTTTACTTGACTCATCTTCTTCCGAAATCTCATGACAAGAGACCATATGAGTTGATGTCACCATCCTTCTATTGAAGAACTCTAGAGGGAAGTATTCTCTTAAGGTGATAGGGGTGATGAGCTTTTGTATCAAGAGGTCATCAACTTGCACAATCGCTTGTTTTCTTTTAGGTTTCTTTTCTTCTTTCTTCTTTGCATATTGATGAGTATTTTGCTTACGTTGTTCCTTCCTAGAAGTATTCTCCTAAGGTGATAAGGGTGATGAGCTTTTATATGTGATTGCATTAAATGGAATAGTAGCCTCATACATCCACCTTGTGATAAGCATACAAACTTTTTCTCTTGCTTCCTTTTTGTAGGCAACATTGATAGTAGTTTGGTTCATCTTCCCATTTTTTCGATTTTGAACAACCATCTCTGCATTAGGAGTGAAAAAATGATCCATGAAACCTTTTTGTCTTGGTTTTTTTGAAGAAAACATCTTACCACTATTTATTTCTCGATTACTATCTCCACTAGAAATGTTGGTGACATTCATTCTATTATTAATCTCCTCACCAAAATCTTCATCTTCCAAACCAAACAAATCTTCATTAACATTTTCACTCCCCATATTCATTTGCTCTTTTTGACCTTTTTAGAACTCATATACTCTTCTATTCCTTCTCTAACATGTTCCGGACATTTTCTACACTTTTTAGCATTTCTATATCCACCAACAAGATGTTGTTTGTGTCTATATATGCCTCATTTGGTTACTTTATCACAAAAAAATGCAAATGATGGAGTTCAAATCTTTTTCATTTGGAAAACGAGCATACTTCCATCAAGGATCTTTTCTTCCACTTGCACTAGAGTCCACTTGAGTTTCACTCTCATTGTCCATCTTGCAAACAAATTATTTATACTACAATAAAATAATTATAATTAAATTAAGAAAATAAAAAATAAAAAAATAAATATGCATATCATATTAACAAAAAATATGCACATGAAAGTGTTTTTTATTTGTTTATTTTTATTTAGTAAATTTATCATGTCAAAATATAATATTTATTTTGAAAAAAAAAATGCTAATGAGAGTTATGAGACAAGAACAAAAAAAAAATGTAGAAAAGTGAAGAAAATAGAAAAATAACAAGGTATGTCTATATTTCCTCTATTTTTCTGCTATTTTTTCCTTTTCTTCTTTGTCCTCTTCGCTTCTTCACATTATAGTAGAGGCTAGGGCAATTTTTTTGGGTGTTGTCGGGTAATAACAACCAGAAAAGGGGCTAGAATAAAAGACATGGCCAAAATGGCGTCTTTTTGGTCTGTTTTTTATTTAAAAAGAATATGCTTCAAAATGATGTCGTTTTGGCTTGTTCTTTTTAAAATGAAAGGAGCCAAAACGGCGTCGTTTTGGTCCTTGTTCTTTTAAAACAATAGGGACCAAAACAACATTGTTTTGACCATTTTTTTAAAAAAAAATTAAAGGTTCAAAACGACATCATTTTGGACCCTGTTTTTTTAAAAGAGCATACCAAAACAATGTTTTTTTAAAGGGGCCATCAATTCACTTCGATTAGCTTGCATCAAATGTTTTCCCTTTGTCATCATTGTTGTTGTATTTTTCTTATGGAAAATTCTACAGTACCACTTCGGTACCTACCCAAAAAACAATTTTGACCATTGGATGAAAATGGTTCAATCTGGACCGTCCAATTGGTTTATATATTTTAAAAAAATTTATAAATATATAAAAAAATAATAGCAAGTTGCCGGTCACCTGATTTCCTGCTTCTATCTTGCTTAATCTTGTCTAAAGACAAAAATTTATCTGATGGGTATTACACTTGACGCCTATTTTCGGAGAAGTGAGCTATTAGTTTGATGGGCATTACAACTTTCCCGGATTTTAGAGAGTTAAGCTTCAGCAATTTGAGGGTGTGGAGATGGAATTTTCGGGTGAAATGAACATTTACAGAGAGAGTGAGCTGAGTGGGGATTTTGAAGGAGAAATCAGCAAGAAAAGAATCAGGCGGGCTTTGGCGGATCCGAAACCAATCTCTCACTGCAGGCAACTCTACCTACTCGCCCAGAACAGGTACTTCACTCATTGAAATGTCAAAAATTTCCGGCAATATTTCTGAGAAAGACTATATTTTTACCGAGTTTTTGGAAAATTTCCCGATATTTCCTACTAGTCCAGGCCATGCACAAACATGATGCAGTAAAATTTTGGTATTTTTACTGATTTTTTTTTTTTGGAAATTTCCCTATATTTCCTACTGGTCCAGGCCGCGCACAAGGATAGAAAATCTGTCCAATTTTTTTTTTAAAAAACAAAAGATACTATTTGGTAATCTGGTCATGATTTACCGACAAAGGTTATGTTTTTCAACCTGGCTAAAAAATCGTGGATTTAGGGTTCATGAAATTTAAATCGAATGGCACAAAAGCAAAAAAAACACCTCAAACAGATCCAAAAATGGGGGATGGATTTTGTTGAGAAATGGGTATTGAAAAAAAAAATGATAACATGATTAGATTAGTACCTGCGAGGATTGAGAGTGGCGGAGCTTTTTTAGGGATTCTTGGTCTGGAGGCTTTTTAGGGATTCTCGGTTTGGAGGAGAAAATGCCTTCTTTGACGCCCCATCCCTGAGTGTGAGAATCACTACCATTAGTAAAATCAGAATAGGGCATTTTAGGAATTTATCTTTGTATATAAATAATTAATAATTATCCATTTATATTTTGATTAAATTACTACCATTAGTAATTATCCATTTATATTTTGTTTAAATCATTACCAATAGTAATTATCCATATATTTTGATTAAATCTTTAGTATTGAACTTTCCAATTTTATTACTGATATTTTATGAATTAAAAATAATTTGATAAGATAAATTATTAATAATTTTAATTATTTAAATATATTAATGTTAATAAAAAAATTGTTATCACATATTTTTAAATAATTAATAATTATCCATTTATATTTTGATTAAATCACTACCATTAGTAATTATCCATATATTTTGATTAAATCTTTAGTATTGAACTTTCCAATTTTATTACTGATATTTTATGAATTAAAAATAATTTGATAAGATAAATTATTAATAATTTTAATTATTTAAATATATTAATGTTAATAAAAAAATTGTTATCACATATTTTTAAATAATTAATAATTATCCATTTATATTTTGATTAAATCACTACCATTAGTAATTATCCATTTATATTTTGTTTAAATCATTACCAATAGTAATTATCCATTTATATTTTGTTTAAATCTTTACCATTGAACTTTCGAATTTTATTACTGATATTTTATGAATTAAAAATAATTTGATAAGATATATTATTAATAATTTTAATTATTTAAATACATTAATGTTAATAGAAAAAATTGTTATCACATATTTTTAATAAAATTTTAGAAATTAAATATCAAATAAAATATTTTATATAAATTAATTTTATTTTTCATTTAATATAATAAAATTCTAGACTTTTGAGTGTTAGAAATAATAATACAACATGAATTTGAACCTAAATCTCAAATAAAATATTTTATATAAATTGAACTTTCGAATTTTATTACCGATATTTTATGAATTAAAATTAATTTAATAAGATAAATTATTAATAATTTTAATTATTTAAATACATTAATGTTAATAGAAAAAATTGTTATCACATATTTTTAATAAAATTTTAGAAATTAAATATCAAATAAAATATTTTATATAAATTAATTTTATTTTTCATTTAAAATGTAATAAAATTCTAAACTTTTGAACCTTTTAGTGTTAAAAATAATAATGCAACATGGATTTGAACCTAAATCTCAAATAAAATATTTTATATAAATTAATTTTATTTTTCATTTAAAATGTAATAAAATTTTAGACTTTTGAACCTTTTAGTGTTAGAAATAATAATGCAACATGGATTCGAACCTAAATCTCAAGTAAAGTACCTTGATATGATATAAAATACCATTTATTAGTGTTATATTGTTTATTTGAAATTATGAATGTTGACTTGTGTATAAAATAATAATAAAAATTTGAGGGACAATAAAAGACCTTTTGTTTTTATAATTGTGTGTTTCTAATTAAAATTTCATTTGTTCAAATATTTAATTAAAGTATGAGTATACGTTACTCATTAAAATTAAATTAAATTCTTTTGATCAAGTACAAAATGGTATGATTGAGGAGAACTAGGAAAGTACTAAGGGGTAGTGGACCTTGGCCGCGTTTGGATACAATCTTGAACTACAAGAGGGACCCTAGCCATTCTACAAATGAACATGTGGATCATGTGGCTACTATGTTTAAACGTTTCGAAGAGGAATATATCTTAGAGTCAAACCGTAAAATGCATATTCTACAAATGTCATTAACAAAACCTGAGAAAAAAGTTCTTGAAAATATATGGGAATCCATTCAAGAAGGGTCTCATGGTTTCACAAATAGGTCTTGTGATGACCTAGTAGCTATTTTCAAGGAACACTGGGAAACATGCTTCGTGAAGAATGCCATCAGACGAACAACAGTGCTTTCTATTTCTCCTAACTTGCGAAATGCAAGATTTTCAAATTCTAGTAGGCATAAAAATCTTAGAGGGTTATGGTTATTGAAAACAACTTCTAGAGTTATAGAAGACACTGTGTATAATCCTAACATTGTTTCTTTTAATTTCAAGGGAGAAGATTAGTTTTCCTTCTATTTATTACATTTTTTTTATGTTTTGTACATAACATGTAAATAATTTGATATGCCAGACATGACATATATATTTATCTTGTTGATGTGGCATCTCTCACAAAAAAATTCTTTAGCTCGCATAACGTTATTAAGTTGTATGCAAGATGATCTTATGATTGAGTATGAGGTATATCAAACTTCTCATGAAATGTGGGAAACGTTAAAAGAAAAGTATGGTGGACTTTCAACTACGAAGCTTAGAGGACTTGTAATGAAATTTGGAAATTACAAAATGCGACTAAACCATACAATGAAACAAGATCCTAAGGAGATGAAAAGAATGATAAAAGAGCTTAAAACATTTGGACATTATTATATTTAAAAAAATTATAAATTAATTGATATAATTTTAAAAAATGCCTTTTTGCTATGCTATGTAAAAAAGATAAGATAAAAAAAAAAATATATTTAAAGTAAATAAATTATTTTTATTTGATAATTTAAATTTATTTTAATTAGTTTAACTCATCGATCTAATGATTAAATAATGATTAATATTTTTAGAAAAAAACTCCATTTTGTTACAAATATTTTCAAACTCATTGTTGTCAAATTCAAAACTTAATTCTTATCGGTATGCTCACTATGTTGCAGGCTACACAGTTGCTTAATATAAGAGGAGTTTATCTTATTTTGAGCAGTCTTACTGCATCTTGACTTAGAAAGCCAAATATGTAAGATTTTATATTTGTCACTTAATTATTTGAATATAGTACATAGTTTTAATTAGTTGTAAGTTACATTCATAATGTTGTGTTTTAAACAGGAGCAAACAATCATTTGAGGAGAATGATCCCCCTTCAAACCCAAAACTTCCTATGGGTTCATGGCTTTATTATTTGTAAGAATATATATACATATATAGTTAATTCATTTTGGATATTTATTCATATGTTGAAAATATAATCATTTTTATGTGATGTTTTTTGCAGTCAAGAACAAGTACTCGCAAGAAAAAAAGATAACAAGGAATTGATAATAAATAATGATGTAAGAAAAGAAATGAATATTTGCATAATATGTTTTTTAGTCAACTTTTATACTCTATATGATAACTAACTAATTTAATATTACAGTTGCGAAAAGAGATTGGGAAAAAGTGGCAATCCCTTTCAAATGGAGAAAAAAAAGAGTTCATAGAGAAGTCTAAAAAATGCCCTCATGAATATATAAAACAAAAGGGTCGAAACTCAAAAAATGCATCAAAGGTAAGAAATTCGAAATTTATGTTTTTAAATTATGATAATATTTCCTTTCAATTTAAAATATATATGCTTATGTATATTTATGACTTCCAGTCATATCTTCACATGCGTTGTTCGCCTGATCGGGTGTATAAACTACTTCAACACTTGCAACCTAATCAAAAGGCCGTCATACAAGAAATAGGGTTTGGAGGTATTTTAGGATTGCGATGTACTAAACTTGATCATAGTTTATGTCATTGGTTGGTAGAGAATTTTGACACTCTTACATGCACATTAAGTGTGCATAACACTTCCATTAAATTATCCCCAATGGATGTTGAGTTAATTTTGGGCTTGAAGGCTAAGGGAGTGGAGGTAGATATAGAGAGATGCACAAGTAAACGAAATGATTTATACAACATGTATTGTGATGGGAAGGGAAAATTGTCATTGTTGATGTTAGAAAACCAAATACGGCAAGAAAAGAAATGTGGGGATGAATTTAAAATTCGTTTTGTATTATTTGTTTTGGGTGCCTTGTTATGTCCAACGATGAAAGTTAGTGTCAAGCCTTCCTTCCTCCATCTCCTTCAAGACACCGCATCAATAAAGAAGATAAATTAGGCTCAAATAGTATTCTTCTTCCTTGTACGAGGCATAAACGACTTTAGATCCAAGAAACGAAGCAGTGGGATTTCTGGATGTTTATTTTTTCTAATGGTAATACACTTTTAACAAAGTTGATATATTATGATATTTTTAACAATAATAGATTTGTGATATATTCAACTCTATACTTATTTTGGAATTTATTTCTTGCAGATTTTCTACCTAGACCACATTTCCACAAAGAAGGGTATGAACTTACGTTTTAATGCATATAGCCCTCGTATAAATGAATGGGGAGATGATGAGGTTTCTAGGATGAAACGTAAAATCAAAACACTTGGAGGTTATGATGATCCAAAGGTAAGATACATTTACTAACTGAAAAACTTATTTGTTTATGTGATGTTGCAATTATAATAAAATTTATGGATAAATTATAGGTCACGATATGGATTATAAAAATTGGGCAAAGTGTGGATATAGAGCAAAATAATGGTGCGGAAAATGAAAATGATGAAAAAATGGAGGTGGTTGAGAAAGATGAGATAACAAGTGATCATAAAGATAATGATATGAGAAATGTAGAAGATGGTGATAAACAAGATGCAAAAGTTCATGAACAACAAGAAGAAGGGCATAAGGTACTTTTTCATACTATATTTATATACATTAGTTTATTCATCTCAAACTTTTTTTTTCATGATATTGGAAATTTTTATTTGTTACTAGGTTGAAGAAAAAAGTTTGATGGGTATGGAGGAAGCTTTTGAGAAGTTGAAAAAATTTGTGCTACAAACAAATGTTTCTAATATGGATGAAAGTTGTAAAGAATCAACTTTTAGAGAATTTGAAGAAAAATATATGGAATTGAAACATTTGTTTTTTCCTATAAGCAATGTTGTCGTAGAAGAGAGATTGAGTGAGAATGACTCATGTGGTGACATGGAGTTACATGTTTCTCCCATTGTCAACAATCAATGTCACGATGAAAAGGTATTTGCATATTATGAAGACCTAGTTTTTTACAAAGTTCTATATATATATATATACTAATGTTCAAATACGTGATAGGTTAATGTTGATGTTCCATATGTTGAAAAACAAGAAGAACAACTAAGTTCATTGGTGGTGCTCCCACGTCAATTGAAGAAAACACGATCAACAATGGAACGCAAGCCTAGTAAATTCAAGGTGTCACCCTACATTCATCAATCCAATAAGATGCCAAAGCCTAAGAGATTCCCAAGCATAGTTGTTGGATCACAAAAGGTATTAGAGGTAATATGTTACTTCATTGGTGTAGTATTTTTAAAATACTTAATAATATAGTGAACGATAACTAATGTTTGTTAGAGATGTTTTCAATATAGATAATCCCCATGTCCATTTTGCCGAACGTGGAGGATTCACATTCCTTGAGTACACTTGAGTCTCTAGTTGTTGCTTATGTGTTTGATGTTTCATTGGACAAAAGGTGTGTAAACCAATTATTTTGACTATACTTTATGTATGTCATGTTTTAAAAGTTATACTTATTAAATATCTTATATTTTGCAGTGAACTTCTTGTTAATTTTCAATATGAGCATACAAGTCGAGCAGACTTCTTGACTTTAGGGCCTAGACAAGAATTACTCGATGTGGTGAGTAATACAAGGATAAACCCAATTCTTATTAATTCTATTACATAATTAACATTGTTAATTTTTTTGTGTTTCATTTTTAGATCATAAATATATTTGCATGCAAACTTAATAGTTTTGAGAACAAATTCAAAGGAATACGACCTACCAGATGCTACTTACCCACCACATTTGCGGTATGTTCATCCATTATATTTCTTATTAAAGAAAAAAAATAAACCTAATAAATATTGTGATATATATATGTTTTTTTTTTTTCATAGCAAATAATCTTACATAGTGGTCGAAAATTGGCAACTGCTACCAAGATGTTCACACATATTATCAAACACATGGATGAAATGAATGATTGCAATAAGGTACATATTTGAAGTTGGATTCATAGCATAGTTGTAAATAATTATCAATGCTAAAATGTGTGTTTTGTTTAGATATACATCCCGATGCACGATACATGTCCGGATCATTGGTATTTGTGTGTTATAAATCTTCATCAACATAATATTCATATATTGGATTCATTACCATCAATAGAAAGGGATGACATGCGAACTTCATTTGTGAGAACTGTGGTATGTCTTATATTTTAATGAATTTTATTACTTTTTAATGTTAGTTGTTAAATAGCATGTTTTATTTTGCTAAAAGATATAACGATATGAATATTAGGTTGAAGAGTGTGCACATTTTTTTAATCTCAATGGGCATCTAAAGAATTTATCAAGTGTTCCCATTGAAAGACCTACATGGGTAGATGTGCAAGCCAATGGGTAAGCAAGCATAATTGTTTCTTCAAATATAATGTGTTCAAGATAATATTTGTATGTACTAACTAGATAAATGTTTGCTCATTTCATTTGTTAGGTGGGATTGTGGAGTCCATGTCATTAATCATATGCGAAGATCCGATTTCATGGACTCAAGTTCAACCCCTTCCCATTGGGACTCTACAGCTATAAGACACAAATTGGCAATCGAATTACTTCTTGATGATGAAAATAGTGAGAAAGCTATAATATTAGATAAAGTTCAGAATCATGCAAAAATAAAGAGAAGAAGAGTATAGAATACAATCAAGAGTTGATTTTTTTTTTTGTACATAATTTTTTGCATTGTAGTACAACTCATTGGTTATGATATGTAGAACTTGCTCCCGAAATTCCGGATGTAAAGTGGTTCATGGTGACCTACATTGAAAATATTTACAATTATACATAATATTTTGAAAGAAAATCCATATGATTAAATACTAAATGTTAAGGAACTTCTGTCAATATATAGATATATGATATGTGGTGTAAATAATTTATTCTATGACTCTTACTTGGTTTGTGAAGTAATTTGGTGGATGTAACCTGAGCCATGAATCATTTAAGCTCGTTTTTGGACCATTCTGAAATGTGCCAAGTGTTGTCTGTAATATGATTTAATTTTTCAATTACTCTAATAAGTAATATTTTTCACATCATAATAAAAATTACTTAAAAAATGTTAAACTTACATTTTGAGAAAATTCATTTGTCCCATGTCTTGATCCACCTTCCATGTTGTGATTTAGTAATGAAGGCATGTCCCCCTGTATTAATATAAAGAATTCAATTTTTTATTTCAACCAATTTAACCAAATAAAAATAACTATAAAGTGAATAATTAATGAATTTAGTGAATGTGTGTTTGAACATACCATATCTTCAATTGAATCTTCAATGTTGATAAATGCATTGTGAGTGTTGACGAACTCTAGGCATTTTCGAACAGTGTGTCCTACTTTCTTACATTTCCCACAATGCCTTGGTTTTTTAAATTTGTCTTTTAAGTTACCCAGATTACCTTTCGTCTTCACAATGATAGGATCTCGAACATGGTGTTTTGTAGCTTTCAAATCTTCTCGTTCACTTTCTTCCACTGAATTTTTACAAAGTTCTTCCATTTGACAAGTGAGTCTTTGTATTTCACATCTAGCCTCTTTAAAAGCTTTTTCCGATCGAGATGCGAAATAAGACATCCGTGAGCACATAGAGCTGAGTGCACCATATCGTATGATATTAGTCGCATCACCTTGACTTTCATTGTCATGATGAACTTGGACCGTTTCCTTTGCTAACTTAGACCACCTTTTCATAATACAAGTCTCAGGTATTTCTTCAAGGTGTTCTATCTTCATTACAACAATCATGTGGGGACATGGAAAACCAACCGACTCAAACATCATACAAGTACATTTCATAGACCGATCACTATTACCATAACATACTTTCCAAATCTTGTCAGGGCTTCTAAACTTGGTCAATGTATGGACACGATAACCTCCATGATTTTCTGTATTGACAGAGAAAAACAATTCTGCATTCTTCATCTCATCCCTAAATTTTAGAAAAGATTGCCTTGTGAAAACAGTCCCTGCATATTTCTCAAGTGCATAGAGTTTGGTTGTTAGAACACTGAAGAATGGTGTGTCTCAAACTCTGCCTTTGCCTCATTATGACGAATACGTGAGAGTGCTCTATCAAAATGCTTGACAAACTCAAACAGCTTCAAACGAGTTTTAAGGAAACGATTCAAGTATTCATTCATGCTCTCACACCTTTGTGTGCTTTTCATACCAGCAAAGAAATGCCCCCTTAAATAAGCCTCTGCCCATCTAGAACGCTTAGCATATATATCTGTCACCCACTTATGTCCATGAAGATTAAACATTTCCAACATGTCATTCCATGCACATTCAAATTCTTCAACGGTGTCTTCCATGAACATGCACTTAGAAAAATGATTAGTAAAATCTTTGACATGGACATTAGTGAATGCATTGCGTTGAATATGCCAAGCACATAATCGATGACAAGAGTCTGGAAATATCCTCTTGATGGCTTTACACATTGCTTTATCCCCATCAGTAATAACAGAAAGAGGCTTCTTGTTATTCATTGCGTCCAAAAAAGTCTCCAAGACCCAAGTATAAGTGCTAACACTCTCATCTACCAATAATGCAGATCCAAACACTATAGTTTGATGGTGATGGTTAATGCCAACTAATATGACCAACGGTTTTTTATAAGCATTAGTCCGATAAGTTGTATCAAATGCTAATACATCTCCAAAACAACTGTAATCCAATTTACTAGTAGAATTTGCCCAAAACAAGTTTGCTAGATGGTTGTCTTCATCAACATTGTACTTGTAATAAAATGATGGATCCATTTCAGACTTTCCACACAAATAAGCCAAAGCACCCTCTGCATCACCATCTCTTAGATGAACTCTACGATCAGCATCAACATGGTTATATAGATCTTTTTTTGTGAAGCCAACATTGTTATATCCACCTGATTGTTGCACCATGTAATCCATAATATGGCTAGTTCCTATGCCAACACCTCCCATTGCATTCAATTGAGCTTTATCTGCATTTTTAATGACCCTATGGGATCGAAGGAATTGGACATTTTTTTGTTCCACCAAAGGATGATTATGATCAGCCATAAACTCTTTCACAACCCACTTGTTCATTTGTTTGTTAAACCCAATCCGAAATGTTGCCTCACAACCAACTCGAGTTACTGCCTTAGGTTCTCGTTTTCGATTTTCATTCTCTAAACACACTCTATGTCTTACGAGATACTATATTTTGATTTTTATCTCGTTTCACATCATCCTTTCTAACATTGAATCCGGTAACTTTAGCAAATAAATTATAAAATTCTTCTGCCTCCTCTACTGAGCTAAACTCCATCTTCCATATATATTCAACAGTTAAATCATTAAAAATCTTGTCCGAAACTAGAATGGCCTCTTCATCAGACTCAGTTTTAACAATGCTATCATATTGGTAATCAAAGTCTTCATCGTTCAAATCAATGATAAATTCCTTTTCTTTGCCTTTGTCCATCGTATCTATGAAGAAACTGAAATATAAAAGATAAAGTAGTTAGAAAATTACATTATCTAGTTCGTACCCACCCTTACAAAGTTCGTACCTCCCTTAGAAAGTTCGTACCCTCCCTTAGAAAGTTCGTACCCTCCCTTAGAAAGTTCGTACCCACCCTTAGAAAGTTCGTACCCTCCCTTAGAAAGTTCGTACCCTTCCTAACAAAGTTCATACTCACCCTTAGAAAGTTCGTACCCTCCCTTAGAAAGTTCGTACCCACCCTTAGAAAGTTCGTACCCTCCCTTAGAAAGTTCGTACCCTCCCTTAGAAAGTTCGTACCCACCCTTAGAAAGTTCGTACCCTCCCTTAGAAAGTTCGTACCCACCCTTACAAAGTTCGTACCTCCCTTAGAAAGTTCGTACCCTCCCTTAGAAAGTTCGTACCCTCCCTTAGAAAGTTCGTACACTCCCTTAGAAAGTTCGTACACTCCCTTAGAAAGTTCGTACCCTCCCTTAGAAAGTTCGTACCCTCCCTTAGAAAGTTCGTACCCACCCTTAGAAAGTTCGTACCCACCCTTAGAAAGTTCGTACCCACCCTTAGAAAGTCCGTACCCTCCCTTAGAAAGTCTGTACCCTCCCTTAGAAAGTCCGTACCCTCCCTTAGAAAGTTCGTACCCTCCCCTAGAAAGTTCGTACCCTCCCCTAGAAAGTTCGTACCCTCCCTTAGAAAGTTCGTACCCTCCCTTAGAAAGTTCGTACCCTCCCTTAGAAAGTTCGTACCCACCCTTAGAAAGTTCGTACCTCCCTTAGAAAGTTCGTACCCTCCCTTAGAAAGTTCGTACCCTCCTTTAGAAAGTTCGTACCCACCCTTAGAAAGTTCGTACCCTCCCTTAGAAAGTTCGTACCCACCCTTAGAAAGTTTGTACCTTCCCTTAGAAAGTTCATATCCTCTCTTACAAAATATTGATGACAATTTCATAACAAATTACTAAATGCTCTCAATTTGATTAAAAATAACTCAGAAAAAAATTAAAAAATGTAGATATTATAAATCATTACATATTTAAATGTCATTTGACATGACATTTCTACCTACAATAGGTATATGTAAATGGAAAAAAAAAAAATCAAATGTTACCTTTTAACACTTGTAATCACTTGACATCCTTCAAGACATATAAAGCTTCATCTTCACATTTAATTTATGAACAAAAAAAAATATCAAATATTACCTTTGACACTTGTAATCACTTGAAATCCTTCATCTTCTTCATATAATACAAATTTTAAATTTTCTCTCTCAAAAAGTTTTGAACTTGATCTTGAAATTTGATTCATCAAAATACATCTTACATATTTTGTAATTTGGTAGTTGAAATTATTTAATTTTCATATTAAATTACTATCCTTTTTTTTATATATGAATAATGAGAGTATAAGAGTAGTAGATAAGATTTTCTTGTTTTAGATAGAGTTAGGTAATGCATTAAATAACAAATTATATTTAATATTTAATAATAAATTATAAATAATTGTAATATTTAGATATATATATGAAATGCATGTGATTATTTCTCACCAACAAGTCATCTTTACCAGTTTGATAAGTTTTTATAAATTTTTTAATGATATATACTTTACACATGTCATATTTTTATTGGGGTCAAATGTGGGTAGGTACCCCCAAAATAAAGAGTGGGTACCATAGAACAACCCTTTTCTTATATATCAGAAACAACCTATTCTTAACTGAACCCATTGTTTTTCATTAATAAACATAAGCTTTTGGAGTCAGAAGTATGCTTTCCTTTTCTGCGGCCAATTTTGTCGGATAAACTATTAAGTTTGTTATTTTCTAATTATTAAAAGAAACAAATATATGCATAACTTTCTGTCTTTTGACAAGTATAATATATGCGTACATGGTATTCAGAACATGTTAGAACTCTTGCTTATGATATAATGTTATATCAAGGTGTCTCCAAAAGCTTGTGGTCATACACGTGGTAGGAAAGTGGTGTCTAGGGAGGAAGCAGTGATGCGGATAAAAGCAGCCATTGATGCTCGTAAAGAGACTGGCTCTGACATTGTTATCGTAGCACGAACTGATTCTCGTCAGGCAGTGTCTTTTGATGAATCACTCTGGAGATCACGGGCTTTTGCTAGTGCTGGAGCAGATGTCCTTTTCATTGATGCACTTTCTTCAAGAGAAGAGATGAAGGCCTTCTGTGAGATTGCTCCTTTTGTTCCAAAAATGGTAACATTTTTTTTGTTTCACATGCCATATGAAGAATCTGATATATATCCTATGTCAAATTTCTATACTTAGGAAAATTAGCATTTTGCTATTATAATACTTGTGTAGTTAGGTTTTCATTTGTAAAATAATTTGGAACATAGTTTTAATAATATTTATGCTAGTTGTGTATTTTGCTTGTCGCTTGAATGTAACTTGTAAAAATATTAGATGTTCCTTTCATGCTTAATGTCTTTTGCACACAATTGCCTCAATTGCATCAGTACTAAATTGTGAATACTTTTATTTTTTATTCATTTATTTTCCATTTTCCCAAATATTGTCTCTAATTTGAGGACAAAATTTGCTAGCATTGCACGGAATAAGGCTTAGTCTTCATTTTGGATTGGGTGTAAGGTTGGTGCCCTTCCCTCTTCTTATTTGGCCCTCTTGTTAGGTGCTCCTTTTAAGTCCATTACGATTTAGGATGGTGTGCAGGAGAGGTTGCGTAAAAGACTGGCTTTGTGGAAGAGGCAATACATTTCCAAAGGCAGGAGACTCACTCTAATTCATAGCACCCTCTCCAGTATGCCTATTTATTTTATGCCCTTTTATTGTATCCCGAGGACAATCAGGTTGAGGTTAGAACAAATTCAAAGGAACTTTCTTTATGTAAGAGGGGCCTTGGAATGGAAACCCATTTGGTTTGGTGGGCCATAATTTGCTCTGATAAAAGCAAGGGAGGGTTGAAAAGGAGACTGTGAAGGTCCTGGAGCTTGAAAAGGAGCCTGTGAAGGTACTGGAGCTTGAAAAGGAGACTGTGAAGGTCCTGGAGCTTGAAAAGGAGCCTGTGAAGGTACTGGAGCTTGAAAAGGAGACTGTGAAGGCACTGGGGCTTGAAAAGGAGACTGTGAAGATACTGGAGCTTGAAAAGGTGACTGAGAAGGTACAGGAGCTTGAAAAGGAGACTGAGAAGGTACAGGACCTTGAAGAGGAGCCTGTGAAGGTACAGGCGCTGCAGAACCCAACTGTGAAAGGAAGTTCCCATTGTTATATTGTGCAGCTGGTCCAGTTGGAATCTGAGGAGAAAATTGTGAAGCTGCATGATCTGCAGATCCTGACTGTGCAAGAAAGCCCCCAACAACATTAGGGTTTGGCAGCACAGACTGGCCAGTTGGAGCTGGGAAAGCAGCCTGTAAAATGGCAGGAGCTGAAGATCCTGAAGGTGGTAGAATGTCTGCTAGGATATCATTGTTCTGCTGGGGAATCCATTGCTCTTGGGGTGAAAATTGTGGGCTTGCAGAAGGAGGTTGTGCAGTAGAGACACCGGATGGCGTGTAAGTTATGCCAGGGAAAGTGTCCCCAAAGTCAAAGTTGGAACCCGTGTCCACTCCTTGGGTTAACTGGGAAGGGTGGTCCTGATGTTTGATTCATGGTCTGGAAGGAAGTTGTGGAAGCTGAATCCTGAGGTTGAGCTGGTACACTCTCTGCTGAAGGCAAAGCTCTAAAAGGGGAGTCACCAAATGGGTCTTCAAAAGACTGCATCAAGAGGAAATACTTTTAAGAAAAAAAAATTGATTTATTATAATTAGAAACAAAGAAAAATTGAATAAGAGGTGTTACACATTCACTTATACCATGGAGCATCACTAGCTAAATAAAGTCTTAGTTTTTATTATTGGTTGACATTAACTATGAAAATCATCCATTTTATGGACAAATGTTATGAATAGCCTTAAAACAAAGCAATTCATTGCCTGGCTTCATTTGGAGATTCCTCACTTTTTCTGTCAAGGACATGATCCTTGCTGCACATTTTGACATCCCACAGAAATGATATCATTCTGTAATGTGCAATACAGCATTTGAATTAGAATCTAATTTTCCCTTAACAGAATCACTGCATGTATAATAACACTGTTCAGGGTGAAAGTGCTGGGAACATTGCACTATCATATTTCATTTCTTGTAAACTCCATGTAAAGCAGTTCTGTCAAAACTATTGGAAAACAGAATGGAATAATTTCACTATGTGGGATGTACAAAATGCACCCTAACCAATTAACACAAGTTTGACATGAGCAGTCAATCCAGCAATTATAATACTGTAGATAGGGCATTTATACCTTGACCCAAAAAAAAGGAGGGGCTCCTGTGAGAATTTAAAAGTCTGGGTTTATTTATAAATCAAAATGAGACTATCAGAGTTTTCTCACTAGTTTTTCAAATTAAATATAATTAAATTTACCTGGCTCATAACAGCAGATCCAGATGGCATTGCTGCTGATGCGGGTGCAGACCCAGCATTTCCAAGGACAGCAGCCTCAGATGTTGTGGTTGCAGGTCCAGATGGCACAAGAGCCAATGAATTTGAAGAAAATGACTCTGACAGAGAGCCAAGTAAGTCCATTTCCGGACTAATTGATGTAGCTGGGACAGCTGTTCAAAGAGAAGATAAAACTCTAAGTTCCCATTTGCAACCTATATTTACTACAAAAATACCAGTAGAACAGTAACCCTATCCCATTCTTGAATCCTCCACAAACCATTTTTTTCCAGAAATATTTTTAACACCACAAATTTTCCAATCAAAATACATCATGTTTGACACAGGGATGCATAGCAATCATTCCACTGAAGAAATAGAAAATAACAACTCAATCACAAAAACACCTGCTTTACAATTGAACAACTGTAGACGGCTATCCACCAAGATGTAATTTACAGTGATTAGCAACAGTGTGGCCATTAAAACATTTTAGGAAAGATATTGCAAAATAACTGTTTTGCATGAAATAACTAATAGTGGCAATATACATCCAAAAAAGAAATGTGACAGGAAATATATAAATGCACAACTTCCTAATTAACCTATGCATCAGCAGAGCCAAAAATTATAAGCTAATTAAAAAATAAAGCAAAAAAACATAGATGGCCCAGGCTTCAATAAGTATAATTCTTTAGCATTGAAGAAACATCAATCAGGCAAGCACCAAAACACAAAGGACCTAGAAAATAGTTGTTGAATGGGGTACCATAATAAGTATTCATTTCTGTACTTCTACACTTCTAACATGTATCATATTGCATCAATATAAAAGATATGATAGGAATTTTAATTTTTTTTAAAGGAAAGAAATAGAAAACTAGATGAAAAAATATAGCTATTACTGGAGAAAAATGATAAATAACAAGTGATGTTTATTCACATGACAAATAAGCGTCAAATATTCATTCCTTAAGATCAGAGTTGGGTTGTTCTTTTCTTTGATCCCTCACTTAGCTAATCACAGAGCAAACCTTTAGTAAAAGCTTGGAGCCAAACATTTGATGTTTTTCACAAGGGGTTCTTTAACTTCCTGAGTTATATTGAGTTTTTTTTTTTTTTTTTGGTTCTTGCAACCATCATTAGATGTTTAGTTAGCATTGATGTTTGGAGTAGCATACACTTACCTTCTGCTTTTGATCAATTGTACAGCTGATCGTATACTTGGTGGAGGAATTCCTCATCCTTCTTTTGTATTTAATACTTTATTGCAATAAAATGGTGGTTTCTGATCCTATAGATACAGATACATACAACTTAGAATGAAAGTGGGATTAAGATCAAAGGCATTCCAAAAATGACACATTGTGTCATCAATAGTGAAACCAAAAGATTACCAAGAAAAATGTTTTTCGGTCTTTGATCAAAATGCTCCTTATCCCAGCCTAAGATAGTCTCTCTCACTGAGGAAGATATCACCCAAGGTATGCCACACAAAGAAAAAAGACAACTGCAGTAAAACGCTTGTCTTGGCATAGTGAAGGAAAATGTGATCAATAGATTCTTCCTCGACTTCACAAGGTAAGCGTTTGTTTACCAACGATTGCCATATCCTCTGAAGCTGATCTAAAATCAACACTTTTCCTAGCTAACCTCCCAAGCAAAAAAACTCACTTTAAACAATACTCAGGAATTCCAAATTACTCCGGAAAAAGAATTGATCTTCCTAGCTTCAACCTGAAATATAAAGCTTTGATGGAAAAAGTTCCATTCCTCGAATCCATACAAACCACCCCATCCTCTCCTTCCCTAATCACTGTCTTCCCTTGTAGTCTAGAAAAGAAATGCCCTACTTCATCTAGCTTCCAATCATTCAAATGCCTATAAAAAAGGGGATTCAAGTGACCCCCTTCACTGGTTTGGTCCCATAAGTTCGCCACCCAAGCCTCTTTCGATATGGTTAAGACATATAAAGAGGGGAAGGATGCATTCGAAGGCTTATCACCATACCATTTATCCTTCCAAAACTTTGCCCTCCTCCTATTACCAACAAAAAGGAGGCTCTACTATTAAAGAGATCTCAATCCTTTCAACTCAAACCCGTACTCATCTCTCACTTTACAAGAATGCCAACCCTTCTTCCTCCCCATATTTTCCACCTATGACTTTCTTCCATAGAGCTTACCTTTCAGAATCACTTCTTTATTCAAAAACAAAAAATGTAATAAATATGGAAAAAGAAATACTAAAAAAGGATGAGGAATCCTCTAAAAAATACAATAAACTGATCAAAAAGTATCTTTGAATCCTCCCTTTCAGATGCATATTGCCAGCTCCACTCACAAAGAATGGCCTTGTTGAATGAAGAGAGACATCTAACACCCAAGCCTCTCTTCCTCTTGTTTGTGCAACTCCACTTAGTACTTTTCTTATCTAATTATATATTATGCCTGATCTTTTAGTACACATTTTACATTCAAATCTGTACCTAAAAAAATTTTAAATTTCATTTTTGGAGGGTAATTCTCCATGAACTGCTGAATATTAATAATTTATGACATTAGCCTTCTTAAACTTAGACAACATTAATAAGTGGTACTAAATTTTGACAATCATGGCTGGAATTTTTTTGCAAAGGTGGCAAAAAAAGGAAAAAGAATAATTTTAATATCTTTTTCTAAAGGCTAAAACTAACTTCCTAACAATAATATAACAATTTTCTATAGAAAAACATTTCAAATTTTCTTCAAAACTGCCACCCAATAAAAAATTATAGAATTATATAACTATCATAAAATTTGTACTAACAAGCGCAAGCAAATTGTTTGGACTCAAGCTGCACATACTGGCAAACAGACAAATCTCTAGGATTCTCCATACCTGAAACTGGACCGCGCGGATCAAATTCATCAAAAGCATCAACTTCCTTGTTGGCAGGAGGAGATGTAGAAGGACCAACAGCAGTTGTTGCTTGGCTAGGACTAGTGCTTACAGGTGGAGAAGATGTTTTAGGGGCAGGTGCTGCTGGGGTTGCTCCATCCCTTATATCAAGAAGAAAGTTAGGAATAACCAAACATTGGGTTAGCAAAATCTTAATACATGTCCTTGGTATAAAATTAGTACCTCTCATCATGAACAGGACTGTGGGCATCAGCTACAGCTTCTTCATAACTAGGAGGAGCATCAAGATTTTGTTCAGAAAATTTTCGTTCAAGCTGCCTGTGCAATAAATAAATAAACAAATACAGAGTTTTAATTAGTTTAATTGAATTCAATCTGAATTTTGAAAAAGTGACCTAAAACTATTGTATAATCACCAACTAGTTGTGAATGGATCCACTAAGATATTACCTTCCATACTGAGGATGCTCATTAGTTCGGGCACCACCTCTACAGCAAGAAAAGGGCTAAGTCAGCTACATCTTCTAGGTCAAAATTCTCAATAAGATAATATCATCCTACTTCTAATATAAAAAAGAACTATAACTTCATAAACAAGAATAAAATATTGCACCCATCCAGCCCCCGTTTCTACAATAGTCAATATAAAAGTAATTCATTGCTATGTTCTAAAGCAAAGTTTTCCTAGTAACATTCTTGGTCATTGCTTTCCTTTTAGCTTATTATCTTTTGCAGAGACACTTCACACTTTCTCCAGACCCGGACTCCCGTTTATAAACTTTTTCTTATCAGATCCTTTACAAGCACTTAAAAATAAATAAAAAGAAAAAATAACTAGGTCTTAAAGCGCTGTAACTGGTTAACATTTAATAAGTAAACAGGTTCACATGCCTGCGTCAGATTTCCTGTCTCAATGGATTTAACCAGTTTTATCAGGGGTACTACCTTTACTGATCTAATTACAGACCTGAACCGGACAAGTGACTTGCTAAATGCTTAAACTACCAGCTCCTTTCAGGGTCCAATTATTTTGGTAACCAAATATAGATGTAAATGACAAAATAAAAGGAAAAGACAATTAAAATCAATACTACTCTTTATTAGAAAAATCATAGCATGTTCTCCAAGGAGAGCAGATGCTCACCTAGATGAATGGTTGCTCTCCTCATCAAAAGCACGGTCCCTATCTCTATCAGCACTCCTACTTCTAGAGCCATACTGGTAGTCCTCATTCCTTCGACTTCTTCCCCTGTAATCATCATCCTTATAGCCATCTCTACCATACCGTTCATCAGAATCTCTGCCATAGCGATCCCCTTCAGGACCATATGAGTCCCCATTTCTACCATACCGGTCATCATCTCTGCTGCCCCATTCTCTTTCTCTCCCATAACCATTTCGATCTTCGTCTCTTCCATAGCGGCCTTCATATCGATCATCATCATAACGGTCACCATATCCTCCTGAACTAGAATATGAACTGGGCCTATACATACCGCCTGCTGAGTTTGTGTTGCGAAACCTAGTTGCAAAAATACAAAAAGAATTAAAAAAGCAATAAAAAACCATAAATCTCATATATAGGTAATCTCCATTAATTTCATTTTTTCTTTATTTCTTTTTTTATCCCCAGTTGGTCAATCTAAAAGAGATTTGACACAAAATTTATAAACCCAGTACACATGAAAAACTTAATGTTTGCTCGCGACATGATGAACAAGAAATAAGAAAAACTTAATATTGACACATGGACATGATGACTAAAAAAGCCATGAACGCTACACCACATTTTCCAACAGAAATTTAGGAAGAATTCAGGGAAAAAAGGAAGAGAGGGGGAGGGGGGAATACATGTCAAAAGAACTACAATGAGAAAGGAGTCAGAATGCTGCTCCTAACCAGAATGATAGTCAAAAGCAGAATAAATATCAATCTTTGTTTGATATTTTTATTTTGAAAAAATAACATAAAAGGTCATAAATTGTTTTTTGAAAAGATGATTTTTTTTTTTAAAAAAAAAAAATTTTCTCTAGTAAAAATTAACGATAGATTTAAAATTATTTTTTCAATAATTTAGAAATTATTTTTAAAAATTACTTTACTCTTAACAAAAATCCGAATTGAGACTAGTGGGATGGGATAAGTTTGGACAGGCTATGGTTTTCAAAGAAGCAATTTTGCAGTTAATAAAATCTAATACAGGCGATTGATGAAGGGTACGTAAGAAAATCACCTCTTTTCCCTTCCTTACTGCTTTCCCTCTCCTCCCATTCATTGATTTCCCGTCAGCCTGTCACCACTACCATGGGGAGAAACTAGTGTCTGTATATATAAACCCACTTCCCTCTCATAAGGTGCTGACGAACAGTAACTAGTGATGATCTTCCATGTGTTATTTTTAGAATCACAGAGCAATAACTTCCCGTCATGAAGCACCAGAAGCACACCATTCTCCAAAAAACGCAACACACGGGGAAGTTTCCAACTTGAACCATCTCCAACCCTATATGGGATAGCAATTAAGCTTTTCCAAGACTCCTTGATGCCATATTCTTCCATCACCCACTTGTCATTAGTATATAAACCATCCACGCAGAGGCATCCTCCTAAAACCCTCAAACCAAAGACAGCACGTTGACTTGGCAATTCCATCTCCTGGAACTTCTCCTCTCTGAGACTAAAAGCAACCATTGAACTACGTTCATCTTCTCCATACCCTCCATACCTGAACGCTAGCCAATGGAGATTCCCGTTAAAATAAGTTGCGGACCAATATCCAATTACACTTGAATGGGTCTCCTCAACTCTTCTCCACTTGTTAGTTTTCAGCGTGAAAATATCGATTCCGGTTTTGTCCTTACCAAGAAAGGTGAAAATCCTTACAATCTTGTAGTCATCACTACCAGGATCATAGAAAAAGCTATACATACAGTTCTGGTAACCAACAAAACTAGGGCATGGAATATGGTTGCACTGTCTGGTAGATGGGTTCCAAAGGATGAGTTTTTGAGGGGGCTTGAGGGAATAAAACCCATAATAGCAATCAACCACACACAGCAACCCATTACAAGAATCCAGAACTGTTGTAGTGCGTTTGTTTGGGATACCCAAGTGAAGTTCAAGATCCACTGCTAAATCATCCTTATGTAGAGGGTCGTCCACGGAGTGTGGAACAACGAGTCCAATTACGGGGCGTTTATGTTGTTGACGGAGGTGGGTTTCAACGAATTGGGGATGGGAGATTAAGGTGCACCAGGCTTTGCATACGCACCTGAATCGTAGCAGAGACTTCACTGGTAGTCTCGACAGAATGTCCACCATAATCACCTCTGGTATGTACGTCATCGCTCTATCTGCTTCACCCCCTCTACAGAACCCTATCGGAGTCCTAATGGAGATTGTCGTTGTGGGTGGTTAGAGTTGTTGGCGAGATCGATGGAGGACGTGTCGGTGTTGAGCGGCTCCAACGGTGGTGGACAAGGGTTCCGGCGGCCACGTATTGTTCTATATTTTAGGCAAAATTGTGCTTTAGGGCGGATTTTTATAACATTTTTAAAAAATAATTCTTAAATCAAGCTAGTAGAAAAAATATTTCCAAATTTATCGTAGTTTTTATCATGTAGGAGAGAAGGAAATTTTTTTTTTGAAAATCATCACTTCAAAAGGCAAATTTATGAACTTTCAAAAAAATTAAAAAAAATTTGTTTTTTTTAAGACACGATTTCTCAAGAAACAATTTCCACAAAAATAAAAAATTAAAATAAAAAATTAAAAAAATGAGAAATTTAATACAATTGTTTATCTGTATATTATAAAAAATAATACAATTTAATATAAATATATATTATAAATTCGTTTGGAATTAAATCTAATTTATATTATAAATATATAATACAATTTAATATAAAGATACTCATACGGTTACAATTAAAAAACTAATTATACTCATACAATTATTTACAATAATATAATTATTATAAATATATATTATAAAATTAATTAACTAATTTACTAAATTTAATATAAGATAAATAATATTTATCTATTATTTTTTTTTCACTTTGGAATTTTAAAAAAAAACTATTATCAATTTTATCTGAAAACTGAGTTTAAAAAAATGTTAGTAATTTATTAAAAAAAACAAAAAGTGAGAAATTTTCTCTTCAAGAATCTATTTTTCTATTCCTTATTATACTTATACAATAATACAATTATTATAAATATATGTTATAAAATTAATTAATTTTATTTACTAAATTTGATATAAGATAAATAATATTTATCTATTATTATTTTTCTTAGACTTTGCAATTAAAAAAAAACTATTGTCAATTTATGTGAAAAAATGAGTTAAAAAAATTTGTTATTAATTTATTAAATAATTATTTGCAAAATAAATAATTTTGTTTTGTTTTAATTTTTAAATTAATTTTATTGTATAAATTTTAAGATTAAAAATATTAATCTTTAAGTTAAAATTTCACTATAAAAGGAATAAAATAAAAAAATTAAATAATTTTATTGTTCTTAATTTTTTCTTTAAATTAATTCAATTAATTAAAACTCATAAAACTAATTTAGTTTGATATTATTTTCTATTTATAAGATAAATAATATTTATCTATTACTTTTTGTTCATGTGAAAAATGATTTTATGAAAAACAACTTTTGTTATTAATTTATTAAATAATTATTTACAAAATAAATAATTTTGTTTTGTTTTAATTTTTAAATTAATTTATTATATAAATTTTAAAATTAAAAATTTTAGTCTTTAATTTCAAATTTCACTATAAAAGAAATAAAATATAAAAAAATAAAATAAATTTCAATAAAAATTTCAGTATTAAGAGATATAATTTTTTTTTGAGTATTAATCAATTTAAAAAGAAATTGTAATCATTTTTATATTAAAAATATTTTATTTAGTAATTATAAATGATAAACAACTAAAGTAATTTGAAAAAATAATAAAATATTTCTTTAAAAATAATTTAATACACTTAAAATTAGAAATGATTAACTATTTTTTATTAAGAAAAAATAGAGGAAAATAACATATTTTTTGGTTATATAAATGTTTTTATCTTTTTTTCAAATTTTAATGTCATAGGTTCCAAGAAAATCAATAAAATAAAAAAAAAAACATTTTTTCAAAAGCTATATATTCAAATAAAATCTTTAAAATTCAAATACACTATATCATAAATATAAACATAATTGTTTTCCTTAATTATCAAATGTTTTTAATATTAAAGAAGTAAAGTCACATCTTATCATATCATGCTTATAAAAAAACCAATAACATTATTCATGTAAATGCTAAAAAACCAACAAACAACCTAACAATTAATAAAATATCAACCATGATAAAAAAATCAATTATTATCATGAATGCAAAAAACCAATAACCTTGTTCATATGAACCATCAAAAAATAATATATATATATATATATATCAACCAATAACATGTATTAATATTTTAATGCTAAGTAATAGACAACCTATATTAATATGTTTAATCCCTAAACAATCAAATGTATTCAAATACTAAATGATCAAAGTTCAGCTACTATTATGAATAAAAAATTAAAAAAAACCAATACCTTGTCCATATATATAAACTAATAAACTAACAAACATCCTAATAATTAACAAAATAATAATGATGAATACCAACAAAGTTAAAATATTAGAATTCAACATTACTAGATGTCAACTTCAATATTAGCAAATGATAAATTAACATACGTCACTAATACAAATAAACCAACAAGTAACAAAAGAGCAACATGTATCATCATATTCAATAAAAGATATAAAAGTCATCAATGTGTGCCACATGAAGGTGGTTTCCTTCTTCATTGTGGCCGTTGGTGACATCTTTCCAACTCCGATTGATTTGAGAGAGCATTTAATGTTGCTTCATTTCCTCATCCACATCCTTGATCTTGAACTTAGTCCTGTCCTTGTTGTTCAACAAGTGGTATAGGAAAGTATTGCATTTGTGTCGCCATATCATCTCTAAATGGATGTCCTAATGATTGTGGTGACAAAGTAATGAGTGGTGTTATAGGTGGAGTAAATGACACCTCGATACTAGACGACATAGGTATATGAAAATAAGGTTCATCACCAATAGCTCTAAGATGAATGATGTCCTAACATCTTCCTGTATCATCCCCTCATCAATGGATGGAACTGATAAAGGAGGTAGTGGCTGGTCAAGTGGTGTAGAAAAAGTGAAGGCGATATGTTGTAGAGAAGATGATGATGAAAACTCTAGCGATGGATCATTGATAAGGAAGTGTGGATCATCAGAAATTTGTCTTCCACATGTTCATACACCTCTACCTCTAGTTCGTACCCCACTACCTTTGGTTCATACCCCACCACCTCTGATCCGTACCCAACCACCTCTAGTCCGCACCCTACCACCTCTAGTCCGCACCCTACCACCTCTAGTTCGTACCTTATCACCTCTCATTACTACCTCCTCATCTGATGATTGTCTCTCTGTATCAACAACATTGGGGGGAATAAGTAACCTATCAAACTCGTGTATAGCCTCTAAAGTGGTTGTACATAATTGATGAATTTCATCATGATGACCTATATTTGGAGTATCTGGGCCAGTTCACATATGTATCTGTTGCAAATTGCGATTCTATAAGAATTAAAAGTAAAACATTAGATGTTTTTCAAATTAGAAGAAAGTAGAATAATAAATAAAAGACATTGTAATTACCACACTATCTCCCATGAAGATCCATGTGGAGTAACAAAAAGATGAGTGATAGAACGATACCACACCATATATGGGTGGTTATACATGAAAGAAGTAGATGCTACCTCAACTCTAGCAAGATGATCGTACCTAGCCTCCCACCTTTGAATATAGTAGTAATGAATAGTCATCCAATCCAAATCATGTCGACTCCTCAAATCATATTTATGTAATCCCAACTCTGTATTGCATTGCTGAAGAACATCTTGTAGTAGCCTGATCTGCCTCAAAACACGATTAAGTCTATGTGACTCCACTATGTGGAAACATATAAGGGGTGAAATAGTCAACCATGAGTCAGAGGCAATAGTACAATAACATGGGAGTCCAGAGATGACATCATCAGTATATGGCTCCCATATAATCTACAATTAAATTTGAAATATGACTCACATTATTTAATAATATTTTGATTACAAATTGTTTTAAAAATTTTCAAAATAATGAATTTATCACTTACTTTGGCATAAGTCGATCAAGTAGATACCTATACTAGGGTAACACATGCATAAGAGTCAAAGTAGTACAAAATTCATCTTTCCAACTACAAAATATATATATATATATATATATATATATATATATATATATATATATATTAGAAGTTTGTATATTATTTATTTATGTATATATGTGTTTGCATATGCTATAACTAAGGTTGAATACATACCGCATGCCTAAAGGTGGTTGTGGCAGTACTCCATCATGTAAGGCTGAATGTAAGCACATAGGTGCTATAAAGGGAAATCTATCTCATATCCATAACTGTAACAAAATGAGAGGACCTGATACATCATGTGCATCAATACGGGATGCTCGACACATCTCTCGATATAACCAAGCTAGGCAAGCACTATCCCAACTATAAGTACCAATAACTCCAAAATCCTAAAATAGTGGTAAGAACATTAAATGTACCATATTATTCGATTTATCCACAAAAAGAAAACCTCCAATCAATTATAAGATGAATGCCCTAGCATAGCATCGCACGAACTCCACATCAGTATCAGGTGCCAATGAAAGAAAATGCTCTATCAACCAAGTTAAACAAAGTCTTTGTCCATATATATCTCCATCTTCAAGCACCACTCCTAATAATATAGCACACACCTCTCTCCAATCCAAGCATGTGATACCGCAAATTGCAACACCATCAATTGGTAAGCCTAAAATAATGCTAACATCCTGAAGTGTGATGGTACTCTCTACCTGAGGTACATGGAAAGTGTAGGTCTCAAGTCTCCATCTCTCTATAAATGTTGTAATAAAGTGTCAATCCAATGAAATGAAACCTAATCAGGTAACACCGTAGAATCCAGATTGTAGCATATATGGAATAATGCGTGTATCTAAAACACTATTAGGATAGAAACTGGCTTCACGACGTCGACAATAGAGCTCTCTAGAATCTATGACAATGTATTCCTTGCATCATTTAAATAATTTCATTAGTTTATTACAAAACATTGTAATGACATTATGTGGAAATAACTCAATGTTCATCT
This sequence comes from Vitis vinifera, assembly GCF_030704535.1. Lineage (NCBI taxonomy): Eukaryota > Viridiplantae > Streptophyta > Magnoliopsida > Vitales > Vitaceae > Vitis > Vitis vinifera. The sequence goes on from NC_081809.1 coordinate 22,053,762, forward strand.
TTAATGTTACAAAAAAATTTCATTTAAATAGTAAAATTTTCAACTTGAACTTACAATATCATTGAGCGGTTGTGTTAGAAGACTCCTCTCTGTTAAAACATTTTCTACGATTGTGACCTTCCTATTTATAAAGCCCACATCAAACTTTGACACTTGGTTCTCTCCAATCCATTTCATTCCTAATCCTTGAAGATCTTGGGCTTTCTTTATCATGTACTAGAGTTAGATTATGATGAACAATTGGAAAATTATTTTTTGGCCAACAAGATTGATGTGGAATTGGATTGAATTATGGTGTATAACAACAACCATATACATCCATTCTATAATGTTTGTCAACAAATTGCCAACTATCAATCCTTGCATGTGCACATTCAGCTAGCACATGTGAACATGGGATACCAAATGATTGTCATTTATTACAAGTACATGTTCCTTCTTTTAACTTCACAATTTGTATATTGTTTTCTTTATCTATATGAAACCCATGGGGAGCAGTTGTCACTTCAAATATCCCATTTGAACAGGGAAAGATTTTGATAGTGTGTCCACTAGCCCTTAACTCATATTTTGTTATTTTGTTAATGACATAGAAAGTGAACAAATCTCCATTTGCAATTTGAGTTTGTATCTCTGTTCAACAAGTCTCAAAATATGAAACACAACAATAAAAAGTTAATCAAACAAGAGCAGTGATAGGCAACATTCTAGCCTTCTTAAGCACTCCATTTATGCATTCAGCAATATTTGTAGTCATCCACCCATACCGATGTCCTCCATCATGTGCTAAAGTTCATTTCTTTGTGTCTAACCTATTAAATCATTCTAAACATTTCTCATCTAATTGTTTTAACTCAATCATACATGACTCATACTTTCGTAGTTGATGTTGAGACCCAACTCTATACACTAAGTCTTTTAACATCTTATTTCTATATTTATCATTGAAGTTGTTTTCCATATGCCTAAGACAATATCGATAGTGTGCAAAAAGCGGGTTTCATCCAACACTAAGAACCCTAACGACGGCTTGTATTCCTACATGACAATCAGAAATGAGATATGCTTTCTTTCTACATGACTTGCCTCCTTAATGTATAAAGAAACCAACACCAACTATCTGATGATTTCTCTTAACTATTACAAATGCAAGAAGGAATATATGACCATAGGCATTCATTAATGTTGTAATCAAAAGTTTTCCTATGTATTTTCCATATAAAAAAGTACCATTTATTTGTATTACTAATCTACAATGCTTAAATCCTTCAACACATGCCCCAAAATCCCAAAACACACACATAAAACGTACATTTCCATTGCAACATGCTAGTACTAATGGCTTCCAAACAATCTTAGTCCGAAGGTTAGTTAGTTTAACGATATTCACCCACCTAGGTAAAGCTTGGTAAGATTCATCCCAATCACCAAATATCTTTATGATTGTTTTCCTCTTTGCTTCCCAAATTCTCTTGTAATGAACATTATAACCAAATTTATCTTTCACTATTTGATGTAATGCAACAATTGAAATTGTGTGATCACTTTGGACTGCATTTTGAACTTCTCGTGCAATAAATGTGGAGTCTAATTGTGAGTAGTCTTGTGATAGTTTAGGGTAAATGCAAGTGTGAGGACCTGTGTACTCTATTATCTCAAACAAACCATGAGATTTACGACGACATGCACGGAGCCTTCAATTACAACCCTCAGACCACTTTTTGTACTTTACAACCCACATATTTGGCTTAGATTCAATAACAATCAAATGTTGATTTCTACATATGGAATAATGTTTAACAGCATATTGTAAGTATACCTTACCCTCAAATCGCAAAACCTTAAACAATTCGACTAATTTATTCCATAATCCAGTGTGTGTTATCAAATCCTTGTCGGCCATGGAGTTAATTGCATCCCAATTCAATTCTCTAAATATTGGAGAAGTGGCATCATGTTCACCATCACTTAGCAATGATGCATCATTTTTTGTATTTTCATTATCCTCAATGTCCATAATATCCTCATTACCATCATTTTCATCAAAGAACTCTACATTGTCATCGTCATTTCCAGGTAAAATATCAACATAATTTTCAATTATCATTACAATTGAATCAGTGACCCCTACCAAATCTACCCTAACTATAGGTTCCATGTCATTATCATAACTTTGCATATACGTAGGGGAAGAGGTGTTCTCTTCTACCATTTGTTGACTTGGACCTACACCTTCAATATGCATTGGGGTAGTAAAGCTAATTGGCATGGAGTGATGATCAATTGAAGAAGTTTGACAATACATTTCAATAATATTAGAATGAGGAGATTGTGTGACAACATGAAACATTATGCTCACATCACCATCATCTCGAATAGGCAGGTGGACATAATTAATAGTACCACTTCCATTTGGAAAAAGATGTGGATATCAGAACACCATATTTAACTTGGTGTAAGTACGATTAATATTCAGAGCATGACACAATTTTGTTTCTAACTCGTCAAATGTTATCATATTATTGATTGAAACACCTTTCTCAGAAGGACGATTATAACATACCCCAAATTCACAATCAACAATTTCACCACTAGTACACAACACTATGGTGTAACCATCCATTATCAAACTTATTAAAAAAATCAACAAAGAAGTATCATCATCAATAGACTTTATGATAATGATTGATATATAATATGTATTTTGCAAATCTATTTTACTAATATTATTGTGCATTGTCCATTACTAAATCTATTTTTTAAAAGTCATTTTTCAAAAATAAGAATACACGACTATTATTTTAATTGTTATATTATTTACATATAAATAATTCACATAACATTTTAATTTTATTTCTACTTTTATTTATATTTTTATTTTGAACTCTCGATATCTTACAAGAATTTTTTCAATAATTTAAGACTAATATTATTTTTTGAAAAATATATAAGTCCACCCCGTATTTTTCACGTGTGTTCCTACTCGACGGCGATACTTGCTTTTTATTTATTTGGTGAAAAATATGATTTTTTAGAAAAAGACTTGCAGTCGCTACTTTATTTTATTTTATTTTTTAAAAAGAGAAAACAAAATAAGAAAGAAAACTTTGTGTGACTTCTTATTTGGAAAAGACATATCTGCAAAAACTGAATCTGGATCTAAAGGTCAAGTTGCCTATTGGGAAGGTATAATGGTAAGTCGTAGCGTCCCTTTAAGCTCGTATACATACAATCTCTACTAAACGAATTAAGGAAATTGTGGTAATTAATCAATTACTCATAGATACCAAGATTTAAGGAATGAAACAAGATACATAAAGATAATGACAAAATAAAATTACAAAAATGTATAAAACAAATGACAATAGAATTATGCAAATTGATTTATTGATCTGATTAGAAAAAAATGATAGTTGAAAAAAATAGTTTTCAAGAAATTTCAAATGATTTTATTAAAAACAATTTTGAATTAGTGATTTCAATTTATTTATTTACAAAAAAAAAAAAGTTTCAATTTATTTTCAATTAATGATTTGATTCAGTTTCATTTGTATTTAATTTTCAAAAAAAGTTATTTACACTTATTGTATCAAAAGAATTTATTACAAAATTTCAATTTTGGCACAAAAATTATTTAATTACTTTTACTACAAAATAATGAATTTTTATAATTTTATTTACAAAAGTATTTCAATTTGTTTTCATTTAAGAAAAGTGGCTTATACAAGCTATTAAAAAAAGAAAAAAAAACATAACTTTATTTGCAAAAGAATTCTTAATTAAAAAGAAAAAATTTAAATCCCCTATTTCTAAAAATTACTTTTAATCCCATTTTAATTAAGGAAAAAGAATTTATTTTAAAAAAAAACATTTTTTGGACAATTTTATTAAAAATTAACTTTTGGGACAACTTTATTTACATAACAATTTTTGGACAATTTTTATTAAACAAATAAATTTTTGGACAATTTTATTAAAAACAAATTTTCAAATTCTATTAAAAACTTTTTTTTTTCTAAAAGCATTTTTCTGAATTTTTATTAATAAAAAATTTCTTTTATTAAGAATAATATTTTAAAATTATTATTTTATTAAAACATATTTACTAAATTATTCATCTTATTTAAACAAAATTTCTGGTTTGTTCGATATCTAATTCTATATACACTCGATAAATATATACAAACAAATATTTACATAAACTAATAAAAATAAAATCAATTAGTAGTAGGAAATAAAACGTGTACCCAAATAAGCTTACAACAAGCTCAATGTCTTCCTATAGCTTTTCGAGTGTCAATTTCTTTCATTAAATTTCGTGCTCTACGTGTCATAAATTTGTACTCAGTCAATGGAGTTGTAGAATGGGCATATGCAAAAACAAAAATAACTCATATATAAATATCTAGAAATGTACAAAATTCAAAACAAATATTCGAACCCAAATTCAAATTTCAAATTAGTCCAACAAATTCCTCAATCAAAATAGGTCCAAATTAGTAAATATAACCCAACAAAAATATCTTTCATGTTATAGGTCCTAATCTAAAATTTTCAAATTAATAGCCAAAATATAAGCTCAATTAATCAAACTCAAAACATGATGAATTAAAATAAATCTCATTAGGCCTAAATTTAATATCCCACAATCCAAGCCTAATTTAATATGCAAACTTAAATCCACAACCAAAATCAACCCAATTTAATATGCAAACCCACATTCAAAATATACCACAATATATCTCATGTCAAATTGAATAATTAAAATGAGCACAACCATATAAATATCAACTAATCTAGCCCAAATTAGAAAATTCTAAATTAATTTACCAACAATAAATTATCCTAAATTTCATATTAGTTTACCAACAACAAATTAACCCAAATTCCATATTAATTAACAAAGTTCAAAATTTTCATTTTAATTCAATAATTCAAATATCACAAACAACAATTACTATTAAAATCAAATCAAGAAAAATAAAGAAAAATAGTAGTAGTAGTAATAATAATAATAATAATAATAATAATAATAAAAAAAAAAAATGAAGATAATAAGAAAATGGGAGAAAATGAGGATAAGGAGGGTTGGAAATGGCGTCGGCGTCACGCCACCGACAGTGGTGATGAAGACTGCTGAATATGGGAAGTGATTGTTCAAGTGGAGATGTGGGTGTTGGGGGAAAGAAGAAGAGGAAGAAGAGATGCAAAAAAAGAGAAAATGGGGGAAAAGAAATAGGGGGTGTGTGGTGGTATGGCAAGAGTGGTGGAGAAAAAATGGTTAAGGGAAAGTGGAAAAATAAATAAAAGCCAAAAAATGGAGAAAAAATAAAAAATAAAAGCAAAGAGTAGGGGGAAAGGGTATGGTCTCCGGTTGTGTGTAGGAGGTGAGGGGAAGAAAAAAAATGGAGAAAAGTTATGGAAGAAAATGGGAAAAAAGAAGAAAAAAAAATGGGTTGCTCGCGACCTTGGGAATGGAGGGAGAAGATGAAGAAAAAAAGAAGAAAAAAATAATAAAATAAAATAAAAAAGAAGGTAGTGGTATGGCCATAGGAATGGGGGTGTGGGAGGAGAGAGAGTGGGTGGGATGGTTGGGGAAGGTAGGAAGAGAAATGAGAAATGAGAAAGAAAAAAAATAAAAAATAAAAATAAAATAAAACATAATAATAATAAAAATAAAAGAAAACAATATACAAAATAATAAAAACTAAGAATTAAATGGAAAGTGAGTAAAAAATATCATATGTAATCGGAATTTAAAGGACAAAAATTGAGCTCAAAATTAAAGTAAAAATAAAATTGGAACAAATTTTGGGGTCTACAATAAGATAAATTCATAATTTCATATAATATTCTATTTATCTTTTTTATATTTGAATATTTTTTAAATAATATTATATGCAAAAAAAATAATGATACTACCAACCATTACTAAATTCATTTTATTTTATTATATATTCTAACATTTTACAACTATATATTTCTTTTCTTTTTAAAATTGATATATATATATATATATATATATAACATTTTAAATGTAAATTTACATATTAAATACATTTAATAAGTAGCGTGAGTGTTCGAAAAAAAGATAGGAGATATGTTAAGAAGTTCTCTAGAGAGAAGTGAGTGATATAGATAGAAACTGAGTGAAAAACTGAGTTTAAAATAGGGAAGAATGAGAAAATGAGGATGAAGAAGTTTGAAGTTGATTTATATTGTAAGAGAAGTTGGGAAGATGTAGGATAGATGTAGTGAATAAGATAGGGGATGAACATTTGAATATTTCAGAAAAAATGATATGAAATGGTCAAATTGGTGGAGTATTAAATTAGTGGAATATTTCAACATTTCAGAAGAAATGACAACACCTCAAACTGTCTTCAAATTGATTGAGTGCTGCAATAAAATTGTAGTGTAATAGTGTGTGAAGTGATGAAGTATAGTAGGTAATAAAATTGTAGTGTAATAGTGTGTGAAGTGATGAATTTTTCTTTGTTATATATCTAGCTTATGTAAATATGTCTGTTGTAAATAAAGAAAATTTTGATTTAGTACCGCAACTTATGGATCAGGGAATTTTAAAAAATGTTTTTATGAACCATATATCTCAAATCCCTGAAAATTTCCCATAAAAATTGAAAGATATTTTAACTTATCTTTTTAAAACCGAAAAATATATAGATATTTCTTTTGAAACCATTCCACCTTTATTTCAACCCGATGGATCAGTAGTACCAGCTATCATCATGTATATATAAAACATAATAAAGAACCACTCATCCCGCAACAAGAACCAGAATGGGAAATGACCCGTTCAGATGAATTTCCAGAATTTTTTACTCGCTATAGAGCTTTTCAAATCTATGATCTTAGACCAACCCGGAATAAATTATTTCATCTCATTGGCGAAACAAAAACCATGTCTATATGGAGAATAAAACCTTTAGAACACATTATCGTTCCAAACCCTTTTATTACTTCTGAAAAACAGGATTTTATAACCGAACTCAGTGTAGATATACCGGAACCATCTTCCTACCTCAGCGATGACGCATTATTTTGGGACAACCTGGACGATGAAAGTTATCATAATCTACAAAATGCAATGGAAGGATGATGTCAGCAATGACGACATTGAAGTAGTAAATGCGTCTTCAACTACAAAAATTAAACATGGCAGTACAAGTTCAGAAGCAGTAAAGACATCCACAAGCCACGTGTTATGCATGTAATAAAAAGAGAAGAAAAGGACAAGAGAAAGAGACAAGAAAGAAGAGAAGAACGGATGAATTAAAGTCATAGTCTCAAAAGTCTTTGTATTTATTTTATACCAAACCTTTTAACACTGTAAATATTTTTCCTACCATCCAACCACTTGAAATTAATTCTCACCTGTATTCTCACCTGTCATTTGTAAATGCTTTGCCTATATATTAGTGGTAAAAGGAAAGAAGTGTGTGCCCGAGAGAGTGTGTGCAATAGTGTGCAAAGTTGTCTATAAAAAAGAAGCTCCATCATCTTCAGCCTTGTACATTCATCAGCAATCAATAAGAAAGTAAGAATTTTCTGTTAAATTTTTGCCTTCATTTAAATTTATTATGTATTTTTCTTACCCTTAGGGGGTAAAAAGGTAAAGTAGGGAAATGAAAATTATTTGAATTATTTTTAAGTTTTCTTTACTAGTTAATATCTGTAATATACATGGATCCTTTTTATATAATGTTCTCATCAACATAAAAAAAAAAAAAAAAAAATCGGGTTATTTAGAAAATTTTGGGTGTAAAATCATGTTTTAAAAACTAGAGTCTTTAGTCTTAACCCTTGACCTCAAACCCGTTTTTGCCGGAAAATTGGCGTTTTAGGGAGACTATGTCTGGTCAGAAGGGGGGTATTACCTTGACACGAAGTGATGTTTTAAAAAATTTTGAATTTTACTACCTGAATTTTTGAGATATCCGATTTCAAAAACATAAATTTTATACGTTCATAAGCACAAAACCCTTTTATTATTTTAATAGGTGTTGGTGTTTGAAAATATTTTTATATTAAAATATTAAGTTTTCCAAAAACTTTATATTAAAATATTAAGTTGAAAAATATTTTTATATTAAAATATTAAGTTTTCCAAAAACTTTATATTAAAATATTAAGTTTTGAAAATGTCTGAAACCTTTTATGATATTTTATTAGGTGTTTGAAAATTTTATATTATTTTAATAAGTCTTTGTAAAATTTTACACTATTTTAATACTAGTAATAAATGTGTTCACACTTTAATTCAATAAAAAACTTTAATCAAACTCTCATTGTTAACGGAGATTTCAAACAAACTGTTGTTGAAACTGGTGATGGGAAAAGTTGGTATCAGAGCTTCTCTCTGTGTATTGCAGTATATTAATTAGGAAAGGAGACTGTAAATTCAAATTGATTTTCAGAGTACCGAACTTTACCTTACCCCATATAAAGTCTGATTAAATTTTGCTTAATTTATTCTGAATCTTTATTTGCTCTGCTTATTTAACATGAATTAGGAATTAATGTCTTTTATTCCTTATCCTCCTGGTATATATAATATAGATTATGATCGTGTAAAAGAACTTAATAATAGGTTGTATTCTCAACGTAAAGAATTTAGAGAAACTTGTGATAAATTACATAATTTAAGAACTACTGTAAAAGATTTAACCACAGATATTAAAAACTTAACTTCTCTTAAATATTTGAATGAATACGAAGTAGCTATACAAGAAGCTTTTGATGAACTTTTTGCTACAGAAACCATAATTAGAAGAGAAATTATAAAATATTATATTGATAATTTATATGCTAGCTCATCTAATTAAAACATATTAGAGATAATGAACCCTCATCTACAAACCCAAGAGGTAAAGCAGTTAAAATTTTTAGTAGAGACACAATTAAAAATAACAAACGAAGTATTACAAGAACAAATTCAGAAAGAAAACCAAAATAATATAAATATTTTAAAAGAAATCCAGAAAAGACAAATAAAATCTGTAGAAAAACTAAACACGGTCTTAGGAATTAGAAAAGAAGCTGGAAGACTTTAAGAACCATAATTTGCTAAGAAATAACCTAGATTATATTAAAGAACAATTAGCTAGAGAAGAAAAATTTGTTAGAAAAGAAATAGAACAAATAAAATTAGAACAACAAAATTTAAAAGAAACTTTAGAAAAAATTAACCAAAAAGTAGATAAACTTTTAGAACAAAGAAATATAGTAATATCAGAGGAACAAAAATTAAATAACCTTTTAAAACAATTTGAAAACTTTAATTTAGGAGAAAAACCAATAATCAAAATAGAAAGAAAAATAAATCATTTTGAACCAAAAAATCTAGCAATAAAACCATGGAAATAGTAGAAGCAATAAACCCTCGAGATAATGTAAAAGAATTTATTGAAGAAAGATTAAAAAAGGCAGTAAAGGAAGTAACACCTTACAAAAAACAATTAGTTCAAAATTATAAAATAACTAGATTTTTAAATCAACATACTATAAGTTCAATAGGAAATATTGTATATTTAGATTTAGTATCTCCAGAAACAAAACATAAATTATTAAAAAATAAAACCGATAAATAAAAATCTTGAGTTCGGTTATAAAATCCTGTTCTTCAGAAGTAATAAAAGGGTTTGGAACAATAATGTGTTCTAAAGGTTTTATTCTCCATATAGACATGGTTTTTGTTTCGCCAATGAGATGAAATAATTTATTCCAGGTTGGTCTAAGATCATAGATTTGAAAAGCTCTATAGCGAGTAAAAAATTCTGGAAATTCATCTGAACGGGTCATTTCCCATTCTGGTTCTTGTTGCGGGATGAATAAATTTAAATGAAGGCAAAAATTTAACAGAAAATTCTTACTTTCTTATTGATTGCTGATGAATGTACAAGGCTGAAGATGATGGAGCTTCTTTTTTACAGACAACTTTGCACACTATTGCACACACTCTCTCGGGCACACACTTCTTTCCTTTTACCACTAATATATAGGCAAAGCATTTACAAATGACAGGTGAGAATACAGGTGAGAATTAATTTCAAGTGGTTGGATGGTAGGAAAAATATTTACGGTGTTAAAAGGTTTGGTATAAAATAAATACAAAGACTTTTGAGACTATGACTTTAATTCATCCGTTCTTCTCTTCTTTCTTGTCTCTTTCTCTTGTCCTTTTCTTCTCTTTTTATTACATGCATAACACGTGGCTTGTGGATGTCTTTACTGCTTCTGAACTTGTACTGCCATGTTTAATTTTTGTAGTTGAAGACGCATTTACTGCTTCAATGTCGTCATTGCTGACATCATCCTTCCATTGCATTTTGTAGATTATGATAACTTTCATCGTCCAGGTTGTCCCAAAATAATGCATCATCGCTGAGGTAGGAAGATGGTTCCGATATATCTACACTGAGTTCGGTTATAAAATCCTGTTCTTCAGAAGTAATAAAAGGGTTTGGAACGATAATGTGTTCTAAAGGTTTTATTCTCCATATAGACATGGTTTTTGTTTCGCCAATGAGATGAAATAATTTATTCCGGGTTGGTCTAAGATCATAGATTTGAAAAGCTCTATAGCGAGTAAAAAATTTTGGAAATTCATCTGAACGGGTCATTTCCCATTCTGGTTTTTGTTGCGGGATGAGTGGTTCTTTATTATGTTTTATATATACATGATGATAGGCTGGTACTACTGATCCATCGGGTTGAAATAAAGGTGGAATGGTTTCAAAAGAAATATCTATATATTTTTCGGTTTTAAAAAGATAAGTTAAAATATCTTTCAATTTTTCTGGGAAATTTTCAGGGATTTGAGATATATGGTTCATAAAAACATTTTTTAAAATTCCCTGATCCATAAGTTGCGGTACTAAATCAAAATTTTCTTTATTTACAACAGACATATTTACATAAGCTAGATATATAACAAAGAAAAATTCAGGGTCGTGATTTGCCATATACCCTGTTTTTATCCCGGCATTTTTAGTTCTAAAGTGTTTATACAAAAGTTCTTGATTTTTAAACACTTTGTTATATTGGTTTTGTAGAAAAAAGGTTTTGACGAAAGAGTAGTTATCAACTCCAATTATGTTTTTAACAACAAGCCTTTCATATTGTTCAGTCAGAAGAGCTGATTTCTTAATTAAACTAATTACTTCAGGTTGACTGTTTGAACAGCTGGTTTGATTGGTTGACACTGTACTGGTTTTCAAATCTTCTATCAGTTTTTCTTGATTTTCTTGGATTTTGAGGTTTTGGAATTTTTGGGTTTCTAAAGCAATCAGTTGGTTTTGAAGGTTTTGTAAATGTTGGGCTAAAGCTGACACTGTTTTTCCATAAGCGTATTCTAAATTTTGGTTCGGAAAACTTTGTGGTTTTAAAGACCAAAAATTATCTACAATAACCTTATGTTCTTCAAAAAGGTTTTGAGAAAATAAAGAGTTAAACCTTAGGTTTGGATTCAACACTTCGTTTAGACATATGGTTCCATATTGAAAGGTTCTAGCTTTCGTAGGTTTTCTTTGAGCCATGTTCCTGTAATCATGAAATCAATCATTAGTATTATCGACATTATTGATTATTTGTCTACTTAACCAGTCTGCTAATATATTATCTTTTCCTTTAATATGTTCAAATTTAGGTTTGAAACCAATTAAAGAGTTTTGAAACTTTATCCATCTTTTGGTGGACAGTTTTGAAGAATTTTTGTTTTCAAAGAATTTTTTAATATTCTCACAATCGGTTCTTAAAGTAAATTGTTCTTGGTTCAAAAATAATTGAAATTTTTCTAAGACTAATATTATTGCTTCAATTTCTAAGCCTGTAGAGCTAAGGTTCTTTTGATAATCATTAAAAGTTCCACTACAATATCTACAAAGTTTTTCTTCTCCTATATTAGTTACTGCTAAAAGTATACCTCCCCATCCTGTTTGACTAGCATCAGTTTGGACTATTTTATATTCATTTTCTAAGGGTAAATGTAAGGTTGGGAGATGTTTCACAAGTTCTTTTATTTTCTGTATAAGTTTAATATCTTCTTGGTTAAAATATCTCTGCCATGTGTTTTTTGTTTTACTATAAAGGGGTCCAGCTAATCTACTAAGGTTTTTAATATATGGCCTAGCATAATTTAATAATCCTAAAAAACTTTGAAGGGTTTTTAAGTCTTCGAGTTTGTCTGGAAAATTATTTATTTTTTGCACTATATGTTCTTGTAATTTTATTTGTCCATCCTCTAATTCTAATCCTAAAAATTCTATTTGAGTCTTAAATAATTTCAATTTCTTTTTACTTACTATTAATCCATGACTAATTAATTTTTCAAAAATCAATTCTAAATGCTTTATGTGTTCTTGAAGAGTATATGAAAAGACAAGAATATCATCAATATATACAAGAACAAAAGAATATTTTCCAAAAATATTATCCATCATTCGTTGGAATATCTGAGGAGCATTTTTTAGTCCAAATGGCATTACATTCCATTCATATAATCCACAAGGACATGAAAACGCTGTCCATGGTTTACTATCCTCTTCTAATCTGATTTGCCAAAATCCACTTTTACAGTCTAACTGAGAAAAATATTTACATCCTTGAATAGAATTAATTAAAGAATCTTTGTTCGGAATTTTATAGGCATCATCATATGTATTATCATTCAATCTTTTATAATTAATAACCATCCTAGCTTTTCCTCGTTTTTCTTCATTATGGTTCCTAACTAAAAAGGCTGAGGATCTATGGGGACTGAAACTTGGTTTTATGAGGTTATTCTGTAACAATTCTTCTATTTGAATTTTGAATTCCTTTGTATCTATAAGATTACATGCTATATCTGCTGTTTTTATTGTTAAATCTGGGTTTTTAATTGGTATTTTACAGGTTGTCTTATTTTTATTCCAATGTTTTTGTGGGTCTTCTCCTATAATTCCTATTTTTTCTGCTTCTAATATAAGGGTTTTTAATCTATTTGCATTTCTTAATTGTTCTGAGTAGTCATTAATTATACTATCCTTTTGTGCCTCCACTTTGCTAATTTGATGAGATGTTACATTATGATTTTTATTTAATACATTTTCCATGTTTGTATAAACAATTGTTGTGGTTTTAGGATGAAAACTAACTTGGTTATTTTGTATTGTTATCCCTCCTTGTAAAGAATGTACAAAATTTAGACCTAAAATAAAAGGATATAAACTTATAGTAGGTACAAGATAAGTTTGGGGTAATACTAAGGTTATGTTATTAATTATAATTGGTACATTTGAAATATACTTGGTTAGTATTAGTTTTTGTTGATTGTATTGGATTAACTCTACTAGTTGAATTAATGTTTGCTGATCTTCTTGAGGTACTAAGGTTTCAAATAAAAGGTTTTTACTGGCTCCAGTATCTAACATTGCGTCTACCTTTAATTCTATGGTTTTTAATTTAATTGTTGTTGGAAAAATAATAGATTTAACTTTATTTGCCATATTTACTTGTTCTATTGTTTGTATGGTTATTTTTTCAGGATTCATTGGTTCTTTTACAGGACTTTTTGGTTCTTCTGTGTCCTTAGGTTTTGAACTACTATCTTCTTCTTCTTTTGAAATTTTTCCTTTGATTATTATTTGTAAATCTTTCCATATATTATAAGGTTTTATTTTACTTTCTAAAGGTTGTACAAGGTTTTCTAAATTTAAAGGGGTTTTCTTAGCTTGATTTTCCTCTTTTTCAATAATCATACAAATTTCTTCTTTTTCATTTTCACTATCTTCTACACTATATACACTTGAATTTTCACTTTCAAAGTCTAATTCACTGATAAGTTCTTCTTCTTCACTATCTAGCTGGTACTCATTTATTAGGTTTATTTTTACTTGGGTTTTTCTATTTCGTTCATTTAATGGTTTTTTAAGTTCAGGACATTCAGGTCTTATATGGCCTTCTTGACCACACAAATAACATTTACACTGTCTTTTTCTTTCTGAGGTTCTTTTTGTTTTTATCCAAAACTTTCCAGGTTTTTTATACCTTGTATGATATGGTCGTTTTTTATAAAAGGTTTTTGACTTTCTTCTTAAAAATTTATTATATCTCTTAGGTTTTCTAAACTTATATTCTCTGCATCCTATATCTAGATTTTCTCCTATATGTAATTTTCTACAAAGTTGTTGATTTATGTCTTGTTTCTTTATCTGACTTCTTTCTCCTATGCTTACACATTCTCTTTCTAACCAATTTTTTACAAATTCTATTCTAGCACCTATATAAGGAGAGTTTTTATACTCGGAGGTTGTAAATTCATTCCATAATCTAAGTCCTACGGGTCCTTGTATTTTTAATATATATTTATTTAAATATTCAGGGGTTCTGTCTACTCTAGCAAGGATTGCATATTTCCTATATTTTTGTTCATATTCTCTTATATATGAAAGGTTACATAATTTCAATTGTTCTAACTTATGAAGGTATATTGCAGGTTCCTTTACATCTTCTTGTGTTGTTCCTAAAAAATAAAGTTTTATTAGATTTATAAATACAGATATGCTAAAATTATTTCTGACTTCTTGAAAATAACTGCTGTTTTCTTGTTCCATGTTTCTAAAAAATTGTAGTACAGTTCCTCTAAGGGTGCTTTTACAAAATTCATAAATTTCTTGTTGATTTTCAAAGGATACTACCACACCTGCTGAATTTAAAGATTGCTCCCAATTTTCTATGGTTTTTCTAAGATCTTGTGCACTATCTATATCTAATATTGTTCCATATTCGTATATTGGTTGCAAAGAACTAGAAGGTTCTGTTTTAGTTTTCCATTGAGGTCCTTTTGGCTTGCTATACGGCTTATTATATTTTACTATTTCACTTTTTACATTTACAATTTCTTTTTCTTCATTTATTGTATTTATTGATTCGTTTGAGATTATTTCTATGTTTTCGTTAACTTTTGGTTGAATAGTAAATTGATTTATCATTTCTATATCTATAAGTTTTTTGATTAAATTGGTTTTATAGAGTTGTTCTATTATTTGGTCATCTGTATAGTTGTTACACATTATATTAGCAAAGTTTTCTTGATCCATTTGTTCGTCTAGTAATATTGGATTACTAAATTCTTCTAACATTATATTTACTAACTCTGAGTTTTTGTATAGGTTTTCTACTGTCTCAATGTTTAGTAAAATATCTTCTTGTATAACATTTACATTTTCTATCTCACTATCTGACTCTACCTTTACATTTACAGTTTTATAATTTCCAAAGGTTATACTTGCACTTCCATCTTGGTTTTCATATAAGCTACTGGATGTTGGATATCTTATTATTGGCTTATTTATTTGAGGTAATTCCCACTCTCGTCCTAGTAAATAGTCTATATTTACAGGTTTTGCTTCTATCATATTTACTGTCTTACTTCCAAAGGTTTTTACTATATCATCGAATTCCATCATACATTTTAAACTTAAAGCATTAGTAGTTTTTCCTATAAATCCTATAGCTATGCTAAGGTTTTTACTTCCTACTTCCATATCATAACCTTTAGTATTTACAGTTATTTTTATTTTTTCTGTGAATTCTTTAAGATCTATACAGAATTGAGGTATACAACCAATAACTGCGTAATTTTGGTTCATATTAACTTCTGCACTAGTTAAAAGAGCTCGTCCTACTGTGTTGTTTCTAGTATCTAAAAGGTTAATATTTATAAGTGCTCCAATTTCTTTACGATGAAGTCCTATTATTCCTATCAAAATTATTCCTAAGTGCATATATTTATCGGTTTTATTTTTTAATAATTTATGTTTTGTTTCTGGAGATACTAAATCTAAATATACAATATTTCCTATTGAACTTATAGTATGTTGATTTAAAAATCTAGTTATTTTATAATTTTGAACTAATTTTTTTTTGTAAGGTGTTACTTCCTTTACTGCCTTTTTTAATCTTTCTTCAATAAATTCTTTTACATTATCTCGAGGGTTTATTGCTTCTACTATTTCCATGGTTTTATTGCTAGATTTTTTGGTTCAAAATGATTTATTTTTCTTTCTATTTTGATTATTGGTTTTTCTCCTAAATTAAAGTTTTCAAATTGTTTTAAAAGGTTATTTAATTTTTGTTCCTCTGATATTACTATATTTCTTTGTTCTAAAAGTTTATCTACTTTTTGGTTAATTTTTTCTAAAGTTTCTTTTAAATTTTGTTGTTCTAATTTTATTTGTTCTATTTCTTTTCTAACAAATTTTTCTTCTCTAGCTAATTGTTCTTTAATATAATCTAGGTTATTTCTTAGCAAATTATGGTTCTTAAAGTCTTCCAGCTTCTTTTCTAATTCCTAAGACCGTGTTTAGTTTTTCTACAGATTTTATTTGTCTTTTCTGGATTTCTTTTAAAATATTTATATTATTTTGGTTTTCTTTCTGAATTTGTTCTTGTAATACTTCGTTTGTTATTTTTAATTGTGTCTCTACTAAAAATTTTAACTGCTTTACCTCTTGGGTTTGTAGATGAGGGTTCATTATCTCTAATATGTTTTAATTAGATGAGCTAGCATATAAATTATCAATATAATATTTTATAATTTCTCTTCTAATTATGGTTTCTGTAGTAAAAAGTTCATCAAAAGCTTCTTGTATAGCTACTTCGTATTCATTCAAATATTTAAAAGAAGTTAAGTTTTTAATATCTGTGGTTAAATCTTTTACAGTAGTTCTTAAATTATGTAATTTATCACAAGTTTCTCTAAATTCTTTACGTTGAGAATACAACCTATTATTAAGTTCTTTTACACGATCATAATCTATATTATATATACCAGGAGGATAAGGAATAAAAGACATTAATTCCTAATTCATGTTAAATAAGCAGAGCAAATAAAGATTCAGAATAAATTAAGCAAAATTTAATCAGACTTTATATGGGGTAAGGTAAAGTTCGGTACTCTGAAAATCAATTTGAATTTACAATCTCCTTTCCTAATTAATATACTGCAATACACAGAGAGAAGCTCTGATACCAACTTTTCCCATCACCAGTTTCAACAACAGTTTGTTTGAAATCTCTGTTAACAATGAGAGTTTGATTAAAGTTTTTTATTGAATTAAAGTGTGAACACATTTATTACTAGTATTAAAATAGTGTAAAATTTTACAAAGACTTATTAAAATAATATAAAATTTTCAAACTCCTAATAAAATATCATAAAAGGTTTCAGACATTTTCAAAACTTAATATTTTAATATAAAGTTTTTGGAAAACTTAATATTTTAATATAAAAATATTTTTCAACTTAATATTTTAATATAAAGTTTTTGGAAAACTTAATATTTTAATATAAAAATATTTTCAAACACCAACAGCTATTAAAATAATAAAAGGGTTTTGTGCTTATGAACGTATAAAATTTAAGTTTTTGAAATCGGATATCTCAAAAATTCAGGTAGTAAAATTCAAAATTTTTTAAAACATCACTTCGTGTCAAAATTCAGGTATAATTGTATGAGTATAATTAATTTTTTAATTGTAATTGTATGAGTATATTTATTTTAAATTGTATTATATATTTATAATACAAACTGGATTTAATTCCAAACTAGATTTATAATATACATTTATATTAAATTACATTTTTTTATAATACATAGAAAAATAATTGTATTCAATTTCTCACTTCTTAATCTGTATTTTATTTTTTATTTTTTTATTTTTGTGGAAATCATGTCTTGAAGAGACAATTTCTCACTTCTTAATTTTTTATTTTTTTATTTTTTGTGAGAAATCGTCTCTTCACTTTTTTTAAAAAAAATTTTAAAATTTTAAATTTATTTATTTATTTTTGTGGAAATCGTTTCTTCAAGATACAATTTCTCATTTCTTAAATTTTTGAAAATCATTTCTTTACAATATTGATTCGTTTGAGATTATTTCTATGTTTTCGTTAACTTTTGGTTGAATAGTAAATTGATTTATCATTTCTATATCTATAAGTTTTTTTGATTAAATTGGTTTTATAGAGTTGTTCTATTATTTGGTCATCTATATAGTTTTTACACATTATATTAACAAAGTTTTCCTGATCCACTTGTTCGTCTAGTAATGTTGGATTACTAAATTCCTCTAACATTATATTTACTAACTCTGAGTTTTTGTATAGGTTTTCTACTATCTCAATGTTTAGTAAAATATATTCTTGTATAACATTTACAGTTTCTATCTCACTATCCGACTCTACCTCTACATTTACAGTTTTATAATTTCCAAAGGTTATAGTTGCACTTCCATCTTAGTTTTCATATAAGCTACTGGATGTTGGATATTTTATTACTGGTTTATTTATTTGAGGTAATTCCTACTCTCGTCCTAATAAATAGTCTATATTTACGGGTTTTGCTTCTATCATATTTACTGCCTTACTTCCAAAAGTTTTTACTATATCATCGAATTCCATCATACATTTTAAACTTAAAGCATTAGTAGTTTTTCCTATAAATCCTATAGTTATGTTAAGGTTTTTACTTCCTAATTCCATATCATAACCTTTAGTATTTACAGTTATTTGTATTTTTTCTATGAATTCCTTAAGATCTATACAAAATTGAGGTATACAGCCAATAACTGCATAATTTTGGTTCATATTAACTCCTATACTAGCTAAAAGAGCTCGTCCTACTATATTGTTTCTAGTAACTAAAAGGTTAATATTTATAAGTGCTCCAATTTCTTTACGATGAAGTCCTATTATTCCTAAGTGCATATATTTATCGGTTTTATTTTTTAATAATTTGTGTTTTGTTTCTGGAAATACTAAGTCTAAATATACAATATTTCCTATTGAACTTATAGTATGTTGATTTAAAAATCTAGTTATTTAGAATTTTTAACTAATTGTTTTTTGTAAGGTGTTACTTCCTTTACTGCCTTTTAAAATTTTTCTTCAATACATTCTTTTACATTATCTCTAGGGTTTATTGCTTCTACTATTTCCATGGTTTTATTGCTAGATTTTTTGGTTCAAAATGATTTATTTTTCTTTCTATTTTAATTATTGGTTTTTCTCCTAAATTAAAGTTTTCAAATTGCTTTAAAAGGTTATTTAATTTTTGTTCCTATGATAATACTATATTTCTTTGTTCTAAAAGTTTATCTACTTTTTGGTTAATTTTTTCTAAAGTTTCTTTTAAAATTTGTTGTTCTAATTTTATTTGTTCTATTTCCTTTTTAACAAATTTTTCTTCTCTAGCTAATTGTTTTTTAATATAATTTAGGTTATTTCTTAGCAAGTTATGGTTCTTAAAGTCTTCCAGCTTCTTTTTTAATTCCTAAGACTATGTTTAGTTTTTCTACAGATTTTATTTGTCTTTTCTGGATTTCTTTTAAAATATCTATATTATTTTGGTTTTCTTTCTGAATTTGTTCTTGTAATACTTCGTTTGTTATTTTTAATTGTGTCTCTACTAAAAATGTTAACTGTTTTACCTCTTGGGTTTGTAGATGAGGGTTCATTATCTTTAATATGTTTTAATTAGATGAGCTAGCATATAAATTATCATTATAATATTTTATAATTTCACTTCTAATTAAGGTTTTTGTAGCAAAAAGTTCATCAAAAGCTTATTGTATAGCTACTTCGTATTCATTCAAATATTTAAGAGAAGTTAGGTTTTTAATATCTGTGGTTAAATATTTTACAGTAGTTCTTAAATTATGTAATTTATCACTAGTTTCTCTAAATTTTTTACGTTGAGCATACAACCTATTGTTAAGTTCTTTTATACGATCATAATCAATATTATATATACCAGGAGGATAAGGAATAAAGACATTAATTTATATCAAATAAGTAGAGTAAATAAAGATTCATAATAAATCAAGCAAAATTAATCAGACTTTAAATGGGGTAAGAAAAAGTTCGGTACTCTAAAAATTAATTTGAATCTACAGTCTCCTTTCCTAATTAATATACTGCAATACACAGAGAAGCTCTGATACCAACTTTTCCCATCAGCAGTTTCAACAATAGTTTGTTAATCAAAGTAATGGTAGGGGTTTTGAAATCTTTGTTAGCAATGAAAGTTTTATATTGAATTAAAGTGTGAATACATTTATTACTAACATTAAAATAATATAAACATTTCCAAATACTTAATATTTTAATATAAAATTTTCAAACACTCATTAAAATAATATAAATATAAATAAATTAAATTAAATTATTTATTTAAAATATTTATTTTATTTATTACATGATAAAAAGTTTAATTTAAAAAAGATAAATTTTACGATAAAATTGTTTAATAATAAGAATCTTTATTTTATAAAAAAGATAAATATGAAATAAAAAAGTTATAAATTTTTAAAATAAATTTATTAAATGTGAATTTTATAAATAGATTAAAATATATATTTTATAATTTTGATTTTATTGTATTAAGGATTTAATAATAAAAAGATTTAATTTAAAAAGTGTGTTGATTTTTTTATTTTAAATAAATTTTGTTATAAAATCCATTCAATAATAAAAATACTTTTCTATAAAAGAAGTTTAAAATTGAATAAAAAAATTATAAATAATGTATTATCTAATTTCATTTTCATTTTTCTTGTTTATTTATTTATTTATTTATTTTATAATAAAACTAGTTGTAACATTGTTTACACATTTACATACATCAAATTAATTTTCATAATATTTGTTTCAAGTGGTTTTCGATGAAATACAAATAATATAAATGAAGAAAAAAATAAAATAGTTCAATATAAGGTGTCTTATACAAATCTTGTATACTTAGTTCAAATTCTTTATAAATTATGGTTAAATGTAAAAGAAATGAAATTAACTTGCGTGCACATCTGTCACAAAAATGTTTCAAGTAGTTTTTGCGGTTTTCTACATTTTCCTTTTTTTTCTTTTTTTTTTCCTCTCACATCAAACCACATGAAATATTGTCTACACATATTTGCAAACATTTTATATAGTAGTTATTTATATTTTCATCAATATATAAGATATTTGTACTAAGTATATAAGACACTTGAACTAATTATATAAGGATTGTACAAGGTTGTCAAGGGGTGTGTGTATGGAATTTGTACCATTGTACAAGAGTGCTACATTAATTAGCCAAGATAAATGACTCACTATATAAAGAGTGTACAAGGTTGTCATTTGTGAATTATTTCAATCAATTATGAACCATAGATTTCAATCGATGCCACACATTCCTTCATCACACACTCATCTTATGCATTTTATTTAACTCATATATGATCATTCGAATACTTATTCCACTAATGATGTTTGGAGAAAAAAAATTATCAAGTCTTTTATTCTGTTAAAATATGATTCACATATCTATGTGGACACATTACTAGTGTATGTGTATGAAATTTGTATCATTGTATAAAACTGTTACACTAATTATATAAGACAAATGTACTAATTGTACAAGGGATGTACAAGACTATCAATTGTGAAAGATTTTGATTGATTCTAAACCACTTTTTTTTTCTTGTCACTCAGTGACTAATACACTTTCATGTCACATATTCCTTCATCATACACCTATCTCATACACTTTATTTAACTCACACATGACAATTCAAATATTTACTCCACTAATGATGTTTGGGGAAAAAAATTGTTCTTAAGTTTTTCACCATTTTCTTAATTAAACCTTTGAAAACATCGTTCACACACCTATGTGGACACATTATTTATGTATATGTGCAAAATTTGCACCATTGTATAAAGGTATTACACTAATTGTACAAGACAAATATATTAACTATATAAGGGGTGTACAAAGTTAAGATTGTAATCGATTTTGAGTCACTTTTTTGTTTTCTTATCACTCAAGGATTGCACACTCTTATGTCATACATTCCTTCACTATACATCCATCTCATGCACTTTATTTAACGCATATATGACAATTTGAATACTTACCCAACAAATAATGTTTGAAAAACAAATTTTTTTAAAGTTTTCTACCATTTTCTAAATCAAAGCATTGAAAACATGTTTCACGCATATATGTGAACACATTATTCATACATGTTTATGAAATTTGCACCACTATACAAAAGTGTTGCATTAACTTTACAAGACAAATATATTAACTATACAATGACAAGACTCCTAATGGGTTTTGTACAATTTGTAATCAACTTAAGCTTGATATTATGATGATTATTGACATTTTTTTTTCTACCAAATTTTGTCATTAAGACCTTCCCTACCAAAATTAAAGCGTAGGAAATAAAATTAAAATTAATTATGTTTGAATTTTTAATCACAAGTAAATTTAATGAAATATATATTTGTGTTATTTTGCCCTCATAAACATAATTTCACCATTATTAGTATAGATTAAAAAATCATATTTAAATGGAATTAAAAGTGAACAAAAATTATTTTTATAACTTTTATATATGTTTTTAAATAATTAATTGAAGTTATGGAATTAGTTTTAAAATTAAAATTTTTTGTTGTAATTATGGTTTTGAAGATTGCATGATTTTTATCTTATTACTTTTAAAAAATTGTTGTAATAGGAAAATATTTATTTTAATGGTTTTAAATATTTAAATTTTTATTTTAAAATATTTAGAATTAGTGTGGTGGGTAATTAGGTACTTTTGGAATGAAGAAATTTTGAATATCCTAAAGACTTTAATTTAGTCAATTACCCTATTTACACTAGTAAAATTATTGGAAGGATGTTAAATTTGTCCTCAAAATATCATTTTCTTGAATGAATATTATATAAAGCCAGTTTAAGTGAGTGTTTACATTATTTTTGTAATAATGTGAGAAATAATAAATAAGGTGTTTAAAAATTGTTTAATATATATGAGAAATAATGTACAATATGTATATTATTCTATTAGTAAGAAACAAATATATATATATATATATATATATATATATATATTCTAAGGTATTTAAAAAATATTTACTATAAGTTTTTTTTAAAAAAAAATAATATTTGATGAGGTGTTTAAAAAATATTTACTTCAAAAATGTATTTGACAATAATCATTTTAACCATTTATCTCCAATATTCAATTTTTTTGGGAGAAAAAGTGATTAGCAAAAATAGTGTTAGCTCCCTATGAATGATTCAATCTGGTCCTACTAAAAAATAGATGAGAGAATGGTGAGGTGAATGAAGAAAAAAAAAAAGAGTGTGGCAGTTGGTTTTTTATTTAACAATAAAGGGTATTTTAGGGATTTTTGAAAAGTAATATCTTTCACCTCAATTTCTACTCTTTTATTGAGTCTTCAACTCAAACATGGAAGATAGGAGGATGTTGAGCCAATTATTAGGCCCAATTGACTTCGAAGCACAATTTTCCCTATATTTATTAAATCATAAGTTATGTTTGGTTTAGGGAAAAGCACCAAATAAATGATTTCTAAAGAGTTTTGAACGATTACTAAATCTTTTATGACTTCTCCATCAGCTTGGAATTGATCTAAGAACATTCAAATCAAAAGTATGGTCTTTACTTCTCTAGATCTATGTTTTTATGGTTTTTGAATCCATTATTTCCACTATAATAGTTTTTAGAGAAGCCTAGGGTAGAGAAAACATTTACATATATGATCTAGAGTCAAGGAAAAGAATAATTCAAAATTCTCAACACAATGTGTTACTAAGGAATGTGAGCTCAAGTAGGAACCATTGAGACTCATAAGAAAATAGAGGCTTCTTCATAATCTAATTTTGAAGTTGAGTTAATATTCTACTAAAGAGAGTCAACTACATTTCAATATCTCATGCTATTACATCTAGATAAGAATTGATTAAGTCTAATTCAATCAATTCCTTTAGTTCATGACCTATTATCTGCAACATGTAAACTCTCTATGAATTGATGTCCATAATCTAATGAGGTAAATATTATTATTCTCTTAAGATTATTTCTACAATCCTTGAGTTTAAGATTCTCCTATTATGTGATCAATTAACATATTCTAACTTACTAAAAGCATATGTTAAATTCCACTAAAGGAATTACTTCGGTGTCATATATTTTATCATTACAAATCTTTAGGATCACCTAAAAGGATAGACCATCTCAAACCCATAAGATATCATAGTGTTTATCTTGATAACACTTGTTACCACTTACCACTACAAACCTCAACACTAGCTCAATATTCTATCGAGATTGAGAGTTCATCTAACATAGTAGCTTGGTGAAGTTATGACTATCTAATAGCTCATGTCATGATTAATTATAAGTCTTATATGATGTGAAACCTATCATTGTAAGTCTTTATACTAGTGCACTTATTATAGGAAACTCATCTCAATGATCAAGATAAGACATCCCTCCAATTAGGAGGTAGTGCACTACACCCTCAGTTTGATTGCCTAAGTCCTTGATTTTGCTATGAATAACTCATCAACTTACAAGAAACCAATGATTTGAAACTTTTGTGTAACTCCTAAAGCACCTAAGTCATATACAATGTAAGTAATGTATGCTTGAATGCTCAAATAAATCTTCATGAAGTTAATGGATAGAATAGTGGAAACTTAAGTCTAACTTTATTATATCATATTTTGCTTTTAAGGGCTCTATCTTAACAACTATTGACTAATAAATACCCCCTATGAAATCTTAATCGGAATAGTCAATAATCTTTATGTGACCACTATGTTTATAGGTAAACATATAGCCTTTTGTACCTTATAGATAATGCATCACCTTTTTAGCCACTTTCCAATGATCCAATCAAAGACTGCTTTGATATTGACTAAGCATTCCAACTGCTAGACTAATATATGGGCATGTAATTGTTAAGGTATACATTAGGTTACCAACAATAAAAGGATACAAAATATTTTACATTTGCTCATATTTTATTTCACTTGGGATTGACTTTGATTTAGTTTATCATCTTTAACAACCAGAGTTGGATTTAATTCAACATCTTTAACAATGGGAGTTGGACTTGGTGAGCATTTTTGTATTGGAAAGAAAACTTTTAGTTCCATGTGACAAGGTCGAGTTATTAGTACAAGTAAGATATCATTCACATATGTCATAAAAAAGATGAATTAATTTGCTACCACTTACCTTCATGTATACACATTCTTCAAATTTAATTTTTTGAAAACCAAAGCTTATAATGCTATTGCAAAACTTAATTTATCATTGGTAACAAGCTTGTTTAAATCTATATATGGATTTTCTTAACTTGCATACTAGTGAAACCCTTCGGGTTGTCTCACATAAATCCATATGTGGTAAGGACAAATTATAATTCAAAAGATTTTTTGTTATTGAACTTAAGGGGAGGGAAAGGTGTATTGAATTTTCTGGAATTGAACCAAGATGATATGTGAATTGAATATCAAACTATACTTACAAATTTTATGACCTTTTCACTTAAATATGATTTTCTCTAGTATGAGGATGTTATGATTGGCATGCTTAGGCATGGGTTGAGATTGTTGTTTGCCTCCAACCTAGTAAATCTATTGTAAGTATTGAAGCCTTAACTTCTCTCTCACAGACACACAAATACACCCCTATAAGCCACTGTACTAATTGGTATGAGGAACTTAAATGTGACTTGTTTTGCTTTTCCCACAACTTCAGTTGTGGATGGAGGCTAATAAAATGGTAGTGCTCTCTCACAAAGGTCTCACAGACCTTATTCCCTCAAAAACAATTGTTGCTTTTCTAAAGGCTTGTCTGCTATGTTTGATGATCACAAGGTCCTTTTATGAACAAAAGAACTTACAAGAGAATAAAGTGACAACTTTCATATTCAATCCTCTCATAAAATCTGTCGAAGATTCAAGATTTACACAAAGTTTAATCAAAATAAGACCCTTTTTATGGACAAAAACTTACAAGAGAATAAAGTGACAACTTTCATATTCGATCATCTCACAAAATCTGTTGAAGATTCAAGATTTACACAAAGTTTAACCAAAATAAAACCCTTTTTATGGACATAAACTTACAAAAGAATAAAGTGACAACTTTCATATTCAATCCTCTCATAAAATCTGTTGAAAACTCAATATTTAAACAAAGTTTAGTCAAAATAAGACCCTTTTTATGGACATAAACTTACAAGAGAATAAAGTGACAACTTTCATATTCAATCCTCTCATAAAATCTGTCGAAGATTCAAGATTTACACAAAGTTTAATCAAAATAAGACCCTTTTTATGGACAAAAACTTACAAGAGAATAAAGTGACAACTTTCATATTCGATCATCTCACAAAATCTGTTGAAGATTCAAGATTTACACAAAGTTTAACCAAAATGAAACCCTTTTTATGGACATAAACTTACAAAAGAATAAAGTGACAACTTTCATATTCAATCCTCTCATAAAATCTGTTGAAAACTCAATATTTAAACAAAGTTTAGTCAAAATAAGACCCTTTTTATGGACATAAACTTACAAGAGAATAAAGTGACAACTTTCATATTCAATCCTCTCACAAAATCTATTGAAGATTCAAGATTTACACAAAGTTTAATCAAAATAAGACCCTTTTTATGGACAAAAACTTACAAGAGAATAAAGTGACAACTTTCATATTCGATTATCTCACAAAATCTGTTGAAGATTCAAGATTTACACAAAGTTTAACCAAAATGAGACCCTTTTTATGGACATAAACTTACAAAAGAATAAAGTGACAACTTTCATATTCAATCCTCTCATAAAATCTGTTGAAGACTCAATATTTAAACAAAGTTTAGTCAAAATAAGACATTTTTTATGGACATAAACTTACAAGAGAATAAAGTGACAACTTTCATATTCAATCCTCTCATAAAATCTATTGAAGACTCAATATTTAAACAAAGTTTAGTCAAAATAAGACCCTTTTTATGGATATAAACTTACAAGAGAATAAAGTGACAACTTCATATTCAATCATCTCACAAAATTTGTTGAAGATTCAAGATTTACACAAAATTTAATTAAAATAAGACATTTTTTATGGACATAAACTTACAAGAGAATAAAGTGACAAGTTTAACATTCAATCCTCTCACTGAAGATTTAAGATTTACACAAAATTCAATTCAAATGAAATTCATATTTTAATATTAGTGATAACATGGTATGCTAGTAGACTTGATGCCCTTTTAATACAGAAATGTTACAATATTAAAAATAATTACTTGTGTAACATTTCTATATTAAAATAATTTTTTTAAAATAATAATGAAATAAGTTGAAATTGAAATAATAACGCATTTTATTAAGTTTGTAATTTAAATTTTTAAGAGTATAAGCCACCAATTTAAATGGAAAAACCTAAAACCATGGGTGAGTGAATAACATTAGCTGTCAGGGTAGGTCAGGTGGCTTGGGGGAGGAATAGTGGAGTGTGGTCCAGTAAGTCACACATGTGTTAGGTTTGAATCCTGCTTAGTGATGATAGCCTAAATTTATACCGTAGTCAGCACCACGAGGGTCCCCATTGCGAGTCCTGACTCCTGACACAAACGAAAATATCGATGAAGACTAACGTAATGCTTTGACTTACCATTGATTAGTAACCCACTATCCATTTTCAACCGCAACAGAAAGAGCAGGATCATGCTGAAGGCTTCAGCAGCAGTCATCAAAAGCCCCAACTTCTCTATCCCCACCTTATCCTCTTTCCACCGCCAAGCTCACTCAACACCTCTATCATCATCATCATCTCTGATTGCTTCAAATTTCAAATCGGGGTCGCCTCTCCAACGGCTACTTCTCCTGCCCAAAATGTCCACTTCTTTTCATTCTTCAACAGAACCAAGGCCAATTCCTCCTCTTTCAGCTGCCTATGGAGATCAAGCTCCCTTGCCTGAGGCTCCGGCCAAGGTGCTCCGCCGGATTCTCGATTCGCCCGGGGTTCATCAGGGCCCTGCCTGTTTCGATGCTCTCAGTGCACAGCTTGTGGAGAGAGCTGGATTTCAATACTGTTTTACTAGCGGTATTTGTGTTGTATTTGGGATGTTTCAGTGGTTTCATGATATGGGTGTTGTTTGATTGGATTACATGCCGGCTTATTTGGGTTGTTTTGGCGATTTCGTGATTTGTTTGATTGGATTACATGCCGGCGTATTTGGGTTGTTTTGGTGATTTCGTGATTTGGTTATTGCTTGATTGGTTCGTATGCATGTGTATTTCACTTGTTTCACCGGTTTTCACCACTGGGTGTTGTTTGATTGGACTCCATGTATGTTTATTTGGTTTGTTTCAGTGGTTTCATGTTATAGGTCTTGTTCGATTTGATTAATTTTTTGCGTCCGTGAATGTTGAGCATGATTTTGGGAATTCCATTTTGATGCACTGTTGTGAAAGAATAAACAATAAAATCGATGAAGAAAATGAAATGGAAATTAATGATGAAGGTAGCAGAGATGGAATAAAACGCATTTAGCCATTTAGGAACAGTCAATGAAAACCACTAATAGGCTATCTAAGGGGCTTTAATTGGATCTCTTTCGTTTCTGAAAATGCATTTTGCCCACTTTTGATGATTTGCCCAACATCCTTTGAAATGGGCATTACAAGAAAATTTTCTTTCATGGTGTTATTATTTTAAATTGCTAATAGAGGCATTGGCACAAACTCCTCGCTTGACGTTATCATCGCATTCCACTAATAATTTATTCAGTTTTCGTTGAAAACAATGAGCATTGCATCTAGTTATGTTTTGGAAATATATTCCTAATTTAGATTGCTAATAGAGGCATTGGAGATTGCTCCTCACCTTAAAAGTTTAGATGAAGAAAGTTCAAAAGTTTGTAGGATTTACTACTAGGTGTGGAAGGTTGGTCTCCAAATTTTGAGTTGCTTAAAATTCCAGTTTTAATTTCTTTAATTGCTACCTATTAAAGAATTTTTTTTTTTAAATTCCTTTTATCCCCTATATTTTTCCAAAAAAGAAAAAAAAATTCTGGGGTATTTTAGAAAATTCATGTCAGACATCCATAACCTTCAATATAATAGAATAGGTTGTAGATCCTTCTGTTTAAGTCCAGTTTTTCATTCCACGAAGTATATGTTCTAGTCTTCAAGGAGGATCTTGCAATAGAAGATGAACTAGTAAGGACTAAATTGTTAAGGAAAACTGTTTTTACTCTTTAAAGGGAGCACCATTGTATTAGATAAAACCAAAGAGGATTTTCATTCTGTAATATCTAGGTTTGGTTTAGATCCAGTTTATTTTACTATTTTATATACCTGTACTGAGATCTTGAATGCTCTTTGTTATTTCACTTTTTGTTTGTCTGATTGCTATGTCATGTGCACCTGTTGGATTCATGCTATATTTCCAATGTAGCACATTAGCTTCATGATATGACATTTCTAAAAAATGTACTGCATGGAGGCAATTCCATATCATGTGGGCTGACAATTTTCCATTCATATGAGTCATATTGATCCACATTCCATATCATATATTATATGGGTTTGGGTACAAGTCTCCCAATGTTGGAGTGTTTCTAGATGTATTGCTTGCTTCATCCTCATAACTTAGGACACAAGGCCACAACTAAATAACCTGATTTTCATTTTCTTTCCTCATTCTATCTTTAAGCAAAATTAAAGTGTATAACTAAGAACGTCTAATGTGTTTAAGGTTATTCATGATGAACTAGGAAATTTTCATTTCTTTGTTGGGCACAACTGTTTGGTCTTCGCATGAATATCCACCTTCAATGCTAATGTCTATGGTGGATGTTGTAGAAGGTCTCTCTTCTTTGTTGGCAGGATTACTTTGCAAGAGTCCTCTGTGAAGACATGAGGAGCAAAAACCCCTTCCTCCTCTTAATGTGTTGAGTTGGAGATGAAGCCCTCCTCTTGTCTAGGAGGGATCCAATTCCTCAGTTTAAGTGGGGAATCCCCCTCCTCTAGTTTCTGAAAGAAGGACCCCTATTGCTGCAGGCCACCACACATCAGTGATGGTGATTGGTTTTGTTATTGGTGTTCGGACATGGACTTGGTGCATTTTAATATCCAGCTTAGTCATGCCACTAGTGAGTGCTTACTATTGGGTTGAAAATCTTGGTTTAATGGTTAGAGTTGAAAGTTGATTGAGACAAGGATAGGTCAAATGCAAATCGAGCTTGTTTCAGCTGGGATGTGAGAGAAGGGGGCATGCTGATGTTCAGGGAATTGGTGTTAGTATCAATGTGGAGTCTATTATGTCAGGGGTTTGCCTTTCCCTCTTAGCAGGCCCCAGTTTCTTGGCCCATAGGACCTCTCCGCTTGCAAGAATCACCCTTTGTTGCATAGCCATTCCCTCCAACACCCTCTTTCTTCTCAATCCACTCTGCCTTCCCATTAGATTTTGACACTTCATCATGCATGTAGTTAATGTCCAACATAGAAACTACTGCAAATGCATGTCTGATTTTTTTCTGTAAAAAAATGAAAGCTATAGTTTGTTTCTGATATATGGAATTTGAGACTTTGTATGTTAGGGATCAAGTTTTTCCCCCCTGATCAGCAAGGATCCTCACCATGGCAGGTGTCACACCCTTGAGATACACCCAACTTTTTTCTCTGAGTGTGCGGTGCTAAGAACCCTTTCTTAGCTAACCTTCTCTAAATGTCTCACAAAAGCAGTGTAAAGAGGCCAAGTCAATTACTGGAATCCTTCCCAACTATAATTTTAAAAGACTCAAGGCGCACCAAGGCGTAAAGTACTCCTGGAGCATGAGGCGTAAGGCGCACCTAAGGCGTGGGCTTTAGTGAAGTGAGGTGCACCCTAATTTACATATATATTTTTATATAATATAATCAAATTTAACAATCATTTATTTGTCCTAAACACATAAATCATCAAATATCATCCAAAACTTTAGTTTAATCAACAAAAAAATAAAAATAAAGAAGTCCAAGCATAAAAACAAAGCATCATGATTGCTAATAGCTTAATACATATCCAAATCCAAAGGTTCCAAACCAAACATGAAATTTGTCTACAATTCAAAAACATCATTAAAAATCACTTAAATAACAAATTTGTCTACAACAATCAATCATCACTTGTCCTCTAAATCAACAAAATCATCATCATCATTTCCATCATCACATTTGTAGCCTTCCCCATCTTCCTCATTTGCTGAATCAACCATTTCTCCATCTTCATCTTCATCTATTAGTGAATGAGAAGGCAAAGTTTTAGAGCTTGAAGCTATCCCCGTTGGTCGTGGTATTATGCTTGAGCTTGCTCGAGCTCTAGCATCAAACCTAGCCTCCTCAACTCCAGTAGCTCTACCCACATCACCCCATATCAAATTATCATCATCAAATACAAAATCATTTTGTGCACCTCCATGAGGATCCCCATATTCCATTCTTCCTATCAACCACTCATTGCTATCATCTATATCTTTAAAGGAAATTGGGTCAATGGTGTCATGTTCATTGTATCTTCTCTTCAAGGCTCGACTATACTTAATGTATACCAAATCATTCAAGCGTTGATGATCTAACCTATTGCTCCTCTTGCTATGAATCTGCAAAAATTTATAAGCTCATAAATATAT
Organism: Vitis vinifera; assembly: GCF_030704535.1. NCBI lineage: Eukaryota > Viridiplantae > Streptophyta > Magnoliopsida > Vitales > Vitaceae > Vitis > Vitis vinifera. The sequence goes on from NC_081809.1 coordinate 22,085,321, forward strand.
TTTAAAGTTTTAACTTTTAACTTTTAAGTTACATGTAAGACTCTATTAGACTATTACTTGTAATTATTTTGGTCACTTACATTTTCAAAGATGTTCCAATTCCATTCTCAACCCGATGGACTACATGTTAGGTTGAGGACTTTCATTGCAAACCTTTGCAAATTTGGAGCCAAAGCTCCATATGCAGCCCACCATTTAGCTGTAGTATAGATATTAATAATTTAGTGAAACAATTCACCTATTTTAGCAAAAATACAATATAATCATTTAAATAAACAAAACTAAATAACTAATCTGGTGCTCTAGTCTTCCTTGTCCTAACAACTAATTCATTCCCGAATAGTCCTTGGGCATTTGTGTACAAACTCACTTTGACTGCAACTTTTTCTTGCTTAGCAGGGGTCTCTTGTTAGCCTTAAGATGCATTTATACAAATCAATCATAATCTCTGCATCATGCTCTATTTCTGGTTTATCATTAAAGAATTTCGAGTTAAAAAAATACCCCTCCGCATGCAAAGGCTGAGGAAGCTGAATCTCCCACCTCTCATCAATGATTTTGAAGATTTCTTTGTACTTCTCTTCATTTCCATTAAAACTTCTCACAATTGTATTCTTAACTCTATTCATGGCCTCATAGATGTATCCCATAGGAGCTTTTTTTTTTTCACCATCAACCAAACAAAGCACACAAACAAGGGGACTCGAAACCTTTAAGCAAAACACAATAGTGCTCCAAAATGAAGGCATTAGAACTATGTTGGCTATAGTTTTCCCCTTCTGTTCTTTTGCCCATTTACAATCTGACCAATCTGAACTTGTAAACATCTTCCTCAAGTTTTTTTTTTGTTCATACAATTGCGATAATGTGATGAAAGCAGTTGCAAACGAAGTCTTAGCAGGCCTAAGCAATTCCTTTTGTCTAGTAAATTGCCTCATCATGTTGAGTAGCCCTAAGCAATTATAAATGTACTTATTTAGTGATATAACCCTCTCCAATGTCCTCTTGATGTTTGGTACCTTTCTAATATCTTCCAACATCAAGTCAAGGCAATGTGCAGCACATGATGTCCAATACAAATGCGGGCACTTTAATTCTAACAACCTCTCTATGCGACATTGTAGATAATAAATTTACATAAGTTCTCAAGATAAATAATTCAAATTTTAAAATTAAATAAAAATTCAAGAAATAATATTTGTTACCTGCCATCACATAACTTGAGTGATTATCTATTATAACAACATTCTCCTCACCAACTTGCTCTATCCATTTGTCAAGTAACTCAAACATCTTTTCTCCTGTCTTAATCATCGAAAAAGCATCAATGGATTGCATAAACATGGTTCCCTTTGAACAATTAACCAAAAAGTTCACCAAAGTTTTCTCTTTCCTATCGGCCCATCCATCCGACATAATTGAACATCCATTTTTTTTTCCATTTCACCATATGATCCTTCATCAAATCTTTTGTAAGAGTCAATTCTTTCTCGAGGTTAGTAACTCTTACCTCATGAAGAGTTGGTCCCTTCATACCCACACCATATTGACCAATAGCCTCAATCATTGGTTGGAAACTCGGATATGTGATTGCATTAAATGGAATAGTAGCCTCATACATCCACCTTGTGATAAGCATACAAACTCTTTCTCTTGCTTCATTTTTGTAGGCATCATTGATAGTAGTTTGGTTCATCTTCCCATTCTTTCGATTTTGAACAACCATCTCTGCATTAAGAGTGAAAAAATGATCCATGAGACCTTTTTGTCTTGGTTTTTTTGAAGAAAACATCTTACCACTACTTCTTTCTCGGTTACTACCTCCACTAGAAATGTTGGTGACATTCATTCTACTATTAATCTCCTCACCAAAATCTTCATCTTCCAAACCAAACAAATCTTCATTAACATTTTCACTCCCCATATTCATTTGCTCTTTTTGACTTTTTTAGAACTCATATACTCTTCCGTTTCTTCTCTAACATGTTCCAGACATTTTCTACACTTTTTAGCATTTCTATATCCACCTACAAGATGTTGTTTGTGTCTATATATGCCTCATTTGGTTACTTTATCACAAAAAAATGCATATGATGGAGTTCAAATTTTTTTCATTTGGCAAGCGAGTTCCATCAGGGATCTTTTCTTCCACTTGCACTAGAGTCCACTTGAGTTTCATTCTCATTATCCATTTTGCAAACAAATTATCTATACTACAATAAAATAATTATAATTAAATTAAGAAAATAAAAAAATATATATATGCATATCATATTAACAAAAAATATGCACATGAAAGTGTTTTTTATTTGTTTATTTTTATTTAGTAAAACTTTCATGTCAAAATATAATATTTATTTTGAAAAAAAAAATGCCAATGAGAGTTATGAGACAAGAACAAAAAAAAATACAGAAAAGTGAAGAAAATAGAAAAATAACAAGGTCCCGGAAAGGTATGTCTATATTTCCTCTATTTTTCGTTTTCTTCTTTGTCCTCTTCGCTTCTTCACAACACAGTAGAGGCTAGGGCAATTTTTTTTGGGTGTTGTCGGGTGATAACAACCAGAAAAGGGGCTAGAATAAAAGACATGGCCAAAATGACGTCTTTTTGGCCTGTTTTTTATTTTAAAAGAACATGCTTCAAAATGACGTCGTTTTGGCTTGTTTTTTTTAAAATAAAAAGGGCCAAAACGATGTCGTTTTGGTCCTTGTTCTTTTAAAACAATAGGGGCCAAAACAACATTGTTTTGACCATTTTTTTTTAAAAAAAATTGAAGGTCCAAAACGACATCATTTTGGACCTTGTTATTTTAAAAGAGCAGACCAAAACGACATTTTGGTCTCAGATAATAAATAAATAAAAAAAAGGGCTTCTTTCTGTTCTCTGCAACTCATCGCCTGATAAGGGATGGAGGCACACTTGTGGGTTGTGTCGTGTCATGTCTTGCCGGAGGCGAGCGCCTGGAAGAAGAAGAAGAAGAAGATAAGGGATGGAGGCACACCTGTGGGTCGTGTTGCACCTTGCCGGAGGCGAGCGCCTTGCACACCTAAGTGGTGCCTTTGTGAAGAGGTGTCGCTTGCCTTCAGTGGAGGCGTCGAAGGGTTGCGTTGCGCCGTCTAGAGCCTAGGCGCACCTTTCACAACTATGTTCCCAACTTGTGTTATTCAATCAACAACTACAAGATACAAAATTGTCTCAAGTGTCTCAACACTTTATAAGAGTAAGAGAATCACAATGCTTAACAATCTTGTCTAAGCATTCAAATGTCTATCTCCCTGTCTCTATTATGCAAGAGCCTTTTTATATCTCACAACCTACAGTTTCCCATTCAAATTTCAAACCAGGAGATTGCTAGTGGTTATGCAACTACCCATAACCACCTAGTTGGAGATACCCCTTCGAACCAAGGTGTCTCTTCGCACCAGCTACAACCCATCAACCACCTGTATGTTCCCTTTATTGAGTCAAGTTGAGCCCTCCCATGTGCTGCACTGATCACCAACCTTCAAGATGCCTCTAGCTATTGTCTCAAGCCATCTCTCATAGAGCTACTGTTGACGAGTTCCCTTAACAAGGTGCCTCCTATGAACAGATGTCCATCAAGGTGCTTCTGATCAAAGGCTCTTTGGACCAACATCACACATCTGATCATGTGCATCTGATTCATTAATGTGCCTTCCCCCACATTGATGCCTGAGCCCATGCCATGTCAAGGTGCCCATGGCATAGGGCTTGTGTTTGGCTCCCACTGATTGCAAGGCTTACTGATGTCTTGTTCATGCCATGCACCACCAATCCCACCGGTCTGTCTGCTGTAAGCCACCTAAGTCACAACACTGAGCCATGGCATTGCGCCCATGGCTTGGTCATCCTTGTGCACAAGGCATTGCAGCCCTGTGCCATGCATAGGCATGTTGGGTTTGAGTCGGTTGCATGTCTAGTCACCCCATCGAGCCATGGCATTGCGTCTATGGCTTCTCGAACCAACTTAGTGCACAAGTCTTTAGGCACCCTTGTGCCAGCGTGAGGAGGGGATAGGCCGCGCTAGGCCCCGTGCCTTTGTGGCCATAGGGTGCACACCACACATGTCGTGGAGCCTATGTGTGGATGCTAGTGTGTCATCCGTGTTTCCAAGGCATGCCCAAGGTTGTGCCATGGTGCCCCCTTGGTGTAGCCAAGACTTGGCTTTGGTGACCCCTTAAGTCACCTACCCACCCTTAAAGAGCATTACGAGTCGTTCTCAAGATGTTTGGAAAAGACATCAGACCACCCCCTTGAGGAGACATAATGGAATTTTTTTTTTTTGATAAGTAAACAAGATATGCATTAAAAAAGGCTAAACGCCACAGAGCATACAGGGAGTATACAAGATGGCTACAGCCTCAAAAAAGAAAAAGGTTGTGCCATGGTGCCCGCTTGGTGTAGCCAAGACTTGGCTTTGGTGACCCCTTAAGTCACCTACCCACCCTTAAAGAGCATTACGAGTCGTTCTCAAGATGTTTGGAAGAGACATCAGACCACCCCCTTGAGGAGACATAATGGAATATTTTTTTTTTTATAAGTAAACAAGATATGCATTAAAAAAGGCTAAACGCCACAAAGCATACAGGGAGTATACAAGATGGCTACAGCCTCAAAAAAGAAAAAGGTTGTGCCATGGTGCCCCCTTGGTGTAGCCAAGACTTGGCTTTGGTGACCCCTTAAGTCACCTACCCACCCTTAAAGAGCATTACGAGTCGTTCTCAAGATGTTTGGAAGAGACATCAGACCACCCCCTTGAGGAGACATAATGGAATATTTTTTTTTTTATAAGTAAACAAGATATGCATTAAAAAAGGCTAAACGCCACAGAGCATACAGGGAGTATACAAGATGGCTACAGCCTCAAAAAAGAAAAAGGTTGTGCCATGGTGCCCCCTTGGTGTAGCCAAGACTTGGCTTTGGTGACCCCTTAAGTCACCTACCCACCCTTAAAGAGCATTACGAGTCGTTCTCAAGATGTTTGGAAGAGACATCAGACCACCCCCTTGAGGAGACATAATGGAATATTTTTTTTTTGATAAGTAAACAAGATATGCATTAAAAAAGGCTAAACGCCACAGAGCATACAGGGAGTATACAAGATGGCTACAGCCTCAAAAAAGAAAAAGGACCAAAAAGAGCTACCTCCCCTCAAGTGGAAGCTATCCACTTCAAGAAGCCTATAAGGGAGAAAGCCTCCTCACCTAAATACACTTTGGCCCAATTCCATAAGTTACAAACAAAAGAATTCTTTAACCTCTGAACATTCACCACACCCCCCCTAAAGGCTAACCTATTCCTCTCCTTCCAGACCGTCCAAAAAATACACAGCGGAATGGATTTCCATATCTGTTTCCTTTTCTTCCCAACAAAAGAACCCCTCCAGGAGGTTAAAGCCTCCTTAACCGATTCTGGGAGGACCCACTTAATATCTAACAACCCAAAAATAATATCCCAAAGAGCTCTAGTCACTATACAGTGTAAAAGAATATGATTTACATTCTCTTCTTCACAACCACACAAAAAGCAACAATTTGGGAGTTGCACCCCTCTTATCTGAAGCCTATCCAGAGTGAGCACCTTCCCCCATGTAGCCTCCCAAGCAAAAAAGCAGACTTTAGTTGGTACCCTATCCACCCATATTCTCCTTGCGGGAAACATTGTGGCATTAGGTTTATCCAACATCCTATAAGCTTCTTTAACCCTGAAGAGACCATTTCTTCCTTGCCTCCATTTGACTGAGTCTTCCTCCAAGGAAAGCCTATGACCCCTCAGAGTATGGAGCAAATCACCAACCATATCCAGTTCCCAATCATTGAAATCCCTCACAAAAACAAGATTCCAATCTTCTTGGCCCGAATGATGGTCCCACATCTCCTCAATCGAAGCATCTCTATGCACGACAAGGACAAAAAGATGGTTGAAGCATTGGGACAACGGAGTTTCAGTGCACCAGCTATCTTTCCAAAATTTAATTTTGGAACCCTTCCCAACTAGAAAAGCCAAATTTTCCCAGCACCATTCAGATTCTTTCATAATCTCCTTCCAGACCCCAACTCCAGCCGCCCCACTAACCTTCTTAGCCCTCCACCCATGTTCCTCTTGCCCATATTTCGTAGAAATCACTTGTTTCCAAAGGTTATCCCTTTCACACGCAAACCTCCAGGTCCACTTGCCCAACAAAGCTCTATTCAGAGTGGCTATTCTCCTTAATTCTAGCCCTCCATTGCGTTTTTCTGTGCAGACCACATCCCATTTTACTAGATGAATCTTTCCTTCCAAGTTTCCACCCCCCCATAGGAAGTCTCTTTGGATTTTCTCCACTCTTTTAGCAACGGACTTAGGCATACGAAAGATAGACATTTGGTAAATTGGCATACTGGCCAAGATACTTTTTATAAGAGTGATCCGCCCCCCTTTGGAAATGTACTGTCTTTTCCAAAGCGCAAGTCTCCTCCTGACCCTCTCTTCCACTCCATCCCACATAGAAGACGCCCTATTGGGGACCCCTAAAGGGAGACCCAAGGATTGGGAAGGCAGAGACCCCACCCTGCACCCTAACTCAGCTGCCAACTCAAGAATCTCCTCCACTTCTCCAACTGGAATGATTTCGCTTTTGGCTAGGTTCATACGAAGACCCGAAACCGCTTCAAACCAAAAAAGAATCCAGCTTAGATGAGAGACTTGATCTTTGCTTGCCTCACAAAACACAATTGTGTCATCAGCAAAAAATAGGTGGGAGATATGCAATGAAGTTCTACTACCACCCCGAATGTTGCATCCTGAAAGATATCCCCCCTCCACCGCTCTCCTGATGAGAACGTCCAGAATCTCCATTCCCATAACAAAGAGGTAAGGGGATAGAGGATCCCCTTGACGAAGCCCTCTAGTGGTAGGGAAAAACCCAGCTGGCACTCCATTAACAAGAATAGAGAATTTTGCAGAAGACACACAGCTCCACATCCATCCCACCCACTTGTTCCCAAAACCCATTTTATGAAGGACCTTCATTAAGAAATTCCAATTAATGCTGTCATAAGCTTTTTCTATATCCAATTTGCAGATAAGGCCCTTTTCTTTTCTCTTCTGCCACGAGTCTATCACCTCATTAGCAATTAAGGACGCATCCAGAATTTGTCTCCCCATTACAAAGGCATTTTGAGCACTAGAGACCACCTTACCAATCACTTTTTTGAGCCTATTAGCTAAGACTTTAGCCAAAAGTTTATAGAGGCCCCCCAACAAGCTGATAGGTCTAAAGTCTCCCAGATCCTCCGCCCCACTTTTCTTAGGTATCAACACCAGAAAAGTATTGTTGAGGCTCCTAACAAAGGTATTATGCTCGTGAAATTCTTTAAACATCTCCATGATCTCCTCTTTGGTAAAGTCCCATGCGTTTTGCCAGAATGCTACAGTAAAACCATCCGGGCCAGGGGCTTTGTCCCCATTCATCTCCATCAGCGCCGAGTGAATCTCAATTTCTGCAAATGGGACTTCTAGACTCTCTGCTTCTTGCTGGCTGATACAACCCACCGGAATATTACCAATATCTGCCTGCCACTCCATATCTTCAGTAAGCAACTGCTGAAACGAATTCACAATGCCTTCTTTCACCTCCTGCTCCTCTACCAGCCACTCCCCATTAACCTTAATTCTGCCCATAGCATTGTTTCTCCGATGAGCACTCGCCATTCTATGAAAGAACCCCGTATTTCTATCCCCCTCCCTTAGCCAAATCACCCTTGAATGCTGTCTCCAATGAGCTTCCTCCAATAGAACCCATTTCTTAAAGGAGTCTTTGGCTTCCTTTTTTAACTCAGCTTCCTCCACAGTCAAATTTCTCTCACTTGCCACCCGATCCCAAAAGTCTACTTGTTCTAGGGCTGAGGCTTTATTGGTTTCCAACCTCCCAAAAACCTCTTTGTTCCAAACTTTCAAATTCTTCTTGATTTCCTTCATTTTAATAGCCAATCTGTAGCTAGCGCTGCCCCTGACATCAATCCCCTGCCACCAAGAGACATAATGGAATATTAAATTATTAATAAATATATTACATCAATAACCTCACCCTCCATCTGCACCGTCACCATAGCCTTCTTAGGGCGCGAGTCCACTATTGGAGATGCCCAAGTGCGCAGGATGTGTGCAAGGTGTGCATACAAGTGCGGCTTGGTGCGCGCACGTGTACGCTGGACTAATGCATGCGCGGTTCATGCTTGATGCGCACTTGGTGCGCGCGCAGCCGTAACAATTTGTGCTAGTCTCCTCACTTAGTTTCCTGTGGCTGAACCACCAAACCTCAAAGTTCTCCTTGCTCATGGCCTAGGGTCCCCATGGGTGCAAGGCCTACATGAGGCCCTTATTCCATCATTGGGTCAAGGGGCTAAGGGGCTAACAACAGGGTCCTTTAGGCCCACCCTTCGTTAACAAACCCCAAGGTGACCGACCGTGCCCACCACAGCTAGCATTAGATGATCCAAGGATTCCCTGTGAGGGGAATCAAATCTGAGACCATGCGCCTCTAACAAGCAGGGATCATTGTTTCACATTCTAAAATCATTTCTTGAAGTCATACCTAGAACATATAATGTGGAATGATTAGTTTATTGAGTACAAATGTTTCTTTCTTGCATGGTTTGATTATACTGCCTTCGTTAAGGGCTAAAGAGTGTGTTTTCCTGGTTTCTTTTTTTTTTTTTAATAAGTTGATTGTTTTTCATTCTATACCATCTGCATTTAATTTTTTTTCATATACATTTTACTGGTGTTATATGTTTGTTGTGATATTATGACAGTTCCTGATCATGTACCCAAAATACAAAAGGAAAGCCAATCAATACTTTACTTGAATTTATCTCTTTTAAACTTTTGGTTTGGATTTAATTATTATTGTTACCACATTTTTGGATGACCCAGTATGCTGACATGTCTTATCTAGAATTCATTGTTATGATGAGTTCTTGATGCAGTATAGAAAGTAAAATGCAAGGAGAGTAGTGTATAAATGAAAGTACCCTAGGAATCACTCCTAGAAACCTTTAGGCTTCACACCCAAGTACTCTTTGTATCACACAAAGAAAACGGTGGCTGCTGGAAATTCATTCATTCATTGATTCCTTTCAAAAGACTAATCAACTTCCATATAACACTTTCTAGGGACTTATAACTCCTTAGACCTAGTCACATAGTAATAATGCAACTTGAAAATAACAAAAGCTGGACTGACTACTAGACCATATTAAAGACTATTGGAAAATGACAATAATAATGACTAGAAATGGTAACTTATAACCATTGACTAGGCCCATAATTTGATTTTGGAAAATACTTTCTAGGCTGAACCCATATTGAATTATATAAGGTCCTAACTAAGCCCATTATCATCCAGAGAGTGTCAAATTAAAGTTTGGGCTTTAGAGCCCGCTCCTTTGCACCTTTGATAAACTTTTAAAGATGGCTTCCACTTGTCTCCATCAGTTCCCATAAGGATTATTCTGAAACTAGTTTGAGAAGGACTTTGAACTTCACAAATTATATTTTGTTGGGAATTAATGGGTTCATCAATTTTTTCATCCTTAATTTTCCTGTCAGTAGCAAAAGATGAAATGATATGGAAATTTCTTAATATAAAATGGTGAAAATCATATGTATTATTATCAAGTTCTGATAAAAAAAAAATATTGATGATTATACTAACAGCATAATCCAAAGGCTTTTGAGATTACTATCTAAAATGAATTGTATCAAGCTTGAATTATTGCATGGGGGTCTGAAGTTTTTATTGTCTTGTTCAAAGTTCTTCTTGCCCAACATTTTAAGTAGATGGACAAATTTATGAATTATGCTTTGTGCTCTCATTAGGATTTTCAATATCGGCTGCTAGATTGGGCTTGCCAGATGTGGGTCTCATTTCCTATGGAGAAATGTTGGATCAAGGGCGACAAATCACCCAAGCTGTGTCAATTCCTGTCATTGGGGATGGGGATAATGGATATGGGAATGCAATGAATGTTAAGAGAACCGTCAAAGACTTTATTCGAGCTGGCTTTGCAGGGATCATTCTTGAAGATCAGGTTGATATCTTTAAGAAAATTTTGATATTCATCAGTAGTTCCTTTGTATTAAACAATTTTTTCATCTTTCTCGGTAATTGCTCAATCTGCTCATCTTTCTCATTAATTGCTCAACAGCTCTCTCTCTCTCTCACACACACACACTCACACACAATCACACTATCAAGTTTGTGGCTACTTAGTTTTTACTCAAGATTGATGTGAAAGAGTTCTTTGAATTGGTAATCATATTTCTCAGTAGTATTTCAAAATTGGTTTACACTAATTTAAAATGTTTCACCAGTTCAAGTGGGATTGTAGGATGCAGACACAAATCTAGGCATTGGATTCAATGGATTCCCACTTCTTTGGATTTGAGAACTTGTCTAAGTAAATGCCTAGTGTGGATATTTAGAGGGTTTAGTTATCAAGTAGTAAAAAATATTGATCTGTAATTGATAACATTTCATCTGTTACATGATGACATTTCATCTGTTACATTATATATATATATATATGTAACAAGAAAGGGACATGAGAAGGAGCAGAAGACTGATAGAAGGTCCTGCTTCTGCATCATCAGGAGAGAATTCTTCAAAATCAAGGCAGCAGATGGGAATAGAGGTTCTTAGACCAAAATCATATAGAGAAGTAGACATGCTCTTATAACCTTGAACTTTGAGAAAGAAGAGATGGAATTGGACAAGCACATGATACTGATAAGAGGGAATGGATTGTGTATCTTAGAGCTTGTGAGCAATAGAAGTAGGAGGCTTCTGAGAACCACAGAGTTCCAGAGATTCGTCTTTGAGAAATGTAGAACAGATGCCATGTTTAGGATCCAACAGCCGAGGCAATTGTTTTAAAGTGGGTTTGTTGAAGCAGTTACTGTTCACATCACATCTAGTAATTGTAGTGGTGCTGTACTGTGGCAATGCTGTTCAACTACTCTAGCTAGGCTTAATGAGAATTTTTTATTCTCTTGTTAGTTTTCATTTATGCTATGAATGTATGTGATGGGGATGAATATCCAAGATATATATCAAAAAAGGGAACTAGTATTAGTTGCAATTAAATTAGGATTAGTATAACTTGGAATTAAATTAGGATTAATATTAATTGCAATTAAATTAGTATTAGTATTTGTTGGAGTCAAATTAGGATTAGCTAGTTAGGTTATAAGATAATTAGAATTAGAGTCATAAGAGCTTGTTAGAATCCTAGTAGATTTTGGATTTTTTAGAGAAGCCTATAAATAAGGCTAATCAATGTAAATCAAATGAATGAACTGAGTAATATTAATAATACTATTTTTTTTATTTTATTGCAAGTATTGCAATCCTCAATGATGAGACTCCATCAATTTTCTTCTAGGTGAAACTTCTAAATGGCCATAATGAGCCTCTAAGGTTTCCATCTTTTCTTCGTTATATCTTCTTTCTCTTTACTATTTTTTCATTTAATTTTTCTCTACCATAAACTTTATTCCTTGTTCCTCTTTTTACACCCTAAAAGTAAAAACCCTAGCCCACTTATTTGAGTGTAGACAACCATCCTAGGGTTGTCCTACATCAGTATGGGTATATTAAACTTAATTAAGTACTAACATGAACTTTAGTCAGTTCTTAGGGTTTTATGTTATTACAAGTGAAACCTAATCTATCAAAATAAATAAATAAATAAAGTTATTACAAGTGAAATCTGTGACCACATAAGAGACTTGATTATTATGAATTTTTACTTGGGCTTTTAAGTTCTTTTGAGAACTTTTCAATTCACTTCGATTAGCTTGTATCAAATGTTTTCCCTATGTCATCATTGTTGTATTTTTCTTATATATCAGAAACAACCTATTCTTAACTGAACCCATTGTTTTTCATTAATAAACATAAGCTTTTGGAGTCAAAAGTATGCTTTCCTCTTCTGCAGCCAATTTTGTCAGATAGACTATTAAGTTTGTTATTTTCTAATTATTAAAAGAAACAAATATATGCATAACTTTCTGTCTTTTGACAAGTATAATATATGCGTACATGGTATTCAGAACATGTTAGAACTCTTGCTTATGATATAATGTTATATCAAGGTGTCTCCAAAAGCTTGTGGTCATACACGTGGTAGGAAAGTGGTGTCTAGGGAGGAAGCAGTGATGCGGATAAAAGCAGCCATTGATGCTCGTAAAGAGACTGGCTCTGACATTGTTATCGTAGCACGAACTGATTCTCGTCAGGCTGTGTCTTTTGATGAATCACTCTGGAGATCACGGGCTTTTGCTAGTGCTGGAGCAGATGTCCTTTTCATTGATGCACTTTCTTCAAGAGAAGAGATGAAGGCCTTCTGTGAGATTGCTCCTTTTGTTCCAAAAATGGTAACATTTTTTTGTTTCACATGCCATATGAAGAATCTGATATATATCCTATGTCAAATTTCTATACTTAGGAAAATTAGCATTTTACTATTATAATACTTGTGTAGTTAGGTTTTCATTTGTAAAATAATTTGGAACATAGTTTTAATAATATTTATGCTAGTTGTGTATTTTGCTTGTCGCTTGAATGTAACTTGTAAAAATATTAGATGTTCCTTTCATGCTTAATGTCTTTTGCACACAATTGCCTCAATTGTATCAGTACTAAATTGTGAATACTTCTATTTTTTATTCATTTATTTTCCATTTTCCCAAATATTGTCTCTAATTTGAGGACAAAATTTGCTAGCATTGCACGGAATAAGGCTTAGTCTTCATTTTGGTTTGGGTGTAAGGTTGGTGCCCTTCCCTCTTTTGATTTGGCCCTCTTGTTAGGTGCTTCTTTTAAGTCCATTACGATTTAGGATGGTGTGCAGGAGAGGTTGCGTAAAAGACTGGCTTTGTGGAAGAGGCAATACATTTCCAAAGGCAGGAGACTCACTCTGATTCGTAGCACCCTCTCCAGTATGCCTATTTATTTTATGCCCCTTTTTTGTATCCCGAGGACAATCAGGTTGAGGTTAAAGCAAATTCAAAGGAACTTTCTTTGTGTAAGAGGGGCCTTGGAACGGAAACCCCATTTGGTTTGGTGGGCAATAATTTGCTCTGATAAAAGCAAGGGAGGGTTGGGAGTGAGGCACCTAGCATCCCTCAATAGAGCATTGTTGTGCAAGAGGAGTTGGCGTTTTGTGGTGGATAGGGGGCTTCTTTGGCAAAAAGTCATCAACGGAGAATATGGGAAAGAGGATGGCGGGTGAAGATCCCGTGAAGTGAGACATGGGTATAAGGTCGATCTCTAGAAAGCCATAAGGAAGGGATGAGACTTTTTGGAAAGCAAAGTGGCTTTCTCTGTGTCTAATGAGAGGAGGGTGAGATTCTAGTTAGGCAAGTGGTATGGAGACAAACCACTAAGATCTACTTTCCCTTTTTTATTTACTTTAGTCATTTCCAAAGAGGCTTGGGTGGCAAACACATGAAGCCCTTCTTCTGAAGTAGGAATGGCAATTTTGCGCGTAAATCGGGTCACTCGCCCCTATTAGGATGGGTATGGGAATATATTATTTGGGTATAGAACGGGTTTGGGGAGTATATAAAAACCCGAATTGGGTTCGAGGCGGGGATGGGTTTTGTAGTAACTGCCCTACCCTATATGTAAACTACCAATTTACCCTTATAACATTACAAAATACCCAAAAAATCCATATATATAATCATTTCTTCCTAAATTTCTAAGGTTCTTTTCGCTCGTAAAACAATAAGAGAGCTCTCATTTTCTCATTTCTTCCTAAATTGCTTCTTCCCGTATCAACCCAAAAGCACACTTTTTGCTCTAAAAACTAGAATACCAAATTTGTAGACAACAAATTATTAGGGTTTCTATGGATTCCTCCCTTCTAGGTAAGAAAACTCTTAAGTTTTGAGGCTTTGTTAGAAATATGTCTTGTTTTTCATATTTTTCTAGTTTTAGTTGATGGATTTGAGATTTTTTGGGTTGTTTATTTGTAGCTTAAATATGAGAACCTAGATAGTGCTTATTGAAATTCCAGAGACTCATGTTATGTTTAATAGGCTCTATTTGTTGTCAAAGACATAATTCCCTAGGAAAAAAACATAATATAGATGCATGGCTTCAAGCAGTGGTAGTCATAGAATAATATTTTTTTCAGCCTAGTCAAATAGTTGCAATATACATGCCCTGCTCCACTCCGACCCAACCAGCCTCGTCCCATCCCGTCCCAAAAACACATTTGGGACGGGGATGGGATTATCAAAATTATATAATCGAGACAGGAATGGGGTAGGGGTGGCTAGTCCCATACCTACCCTGTTGTCATCCCTATTTTGAAAGGGATTGTTGGGTTTCCCGCTTTTCTAGGGAGGCTCAATGATTGGGAGGTGGATTTGGTCGAAAGGTTTCTCTTGAGATTGCAAAGGTGGAGGGTGAGTAGTGATGAGGAGGATAGACTAGTGTGGACAGGGGAGAAGAGTGTAAAATTTTCTGTTAAAGCTATGTACAAGATTTTGGAGCCGGGAGGTCTTTTGAATTTCCTAGTTGTAGTCATTTCGAATTCTTGGGTGCTGTCTAAGGTGAGTTTCTTTGCTTGGGAGGCTACTTAGGATAAAGCCTTAACATTGGATCATTTAAGGAGGAGAGGGTGATCAGTGGCAAACAGATGTTTTCTTTGTCATGAAGAGGAAGAATCGGTTGATCACATTCTCATCTATTATGGCAAGACCCGGGTTATTTGACACCTTCTATTTTCTCTGTTTGGTGTGTCTTGGGATTTGCCCTCTTCAATGAGAGAGTTGCTCTTAAGTTTGACACCTTTGTGGGTAGGAAAAGGAAAAAGGTTTGGCGAGCTGCTCCTTTGTGTCTTTTTTGGACGGTTTGGAAGGAAAGGAACAATAGGGTGTTCGACAACAAAGAGCTTTCTGATAAGGGAATTAAGCTTGTTTTTCTTTGTAATCTTTGGGCATGGTCCAAATTGTTTATAGTTTTGGATTTTTCCTCTATTGTAGATTTTGTGGATTGGATAGGGGCTCTTTGAGGGGCGGTGTTTTTTGTTAGTCCCTCTTTCATTTTTGTAGGCATTGTCAGTGCTCTTTGTTTTCTCCTTGTGCACTTTGGGGTGCTTTTTTGGCGTTTCTCTGTTTAATACACGTTTTCTTTTTACCTATTCATGATCACCAATTGTTTCAAAAAAGGTCCTCTTCAATTGATCATATTATTTGAAAATTGGTTATTGTTATTTCTAAATGTAAGCTCAATGATTTAACATACTGTTTAATAGTTTGTCCAGTATTTTTACATGGGATCTATGGCAATCCAGACGAGTAACTCAAAGTTCTTACTATGTTTAACTTTGTCTACTATTACATTTAAGTCCTACATTTTACTTGTGCATATGGATACAATTGGTATGTGGTTGGCAACATGGAAAGTGTTGAGCCAGATTATTACCATTGGATAGGACTGATTTTATTGGTAATTGTTATTGCCGAAGATCTTGGAATTCTATAAACTGCTTTGCAACTTGAGTTGATTAATCTATGGTAAGAGACAAAAGTTGAGGATTTGACTAGAAGTATTGTGCTCATCGTTTCTTTCCTTGGGGAAAATAAATTTTATAAGCATGTATTTTGAATTTTGCACATCCACGAACCATCTTATACATCCTCCTGGAAGATTTGGATTTTTCCAGTTGCATAAGGAATATATGAAGCTTCTTTCACCTCATTTGATATGGTCTGCACTCTCAATGATTTCACATTTAGTTCCTTTCATATGAATGGTAAAAAAAAATTTTTACATGCCCACTATATGCATTTTATGAGTCCATTTAGAAGTGAGAACCTGATTGATCCTATCATCAATGATTCTAGAACTTCAGGAAAGAACAATAAATAAGTCGTACTAACTGAGAAAGCTCTTTTACCTCTGTAGGCTAATATGCTTGAAGGAGGGGGGAAAACACCAATACTCAATCCCATTGAACTTGAGGATGTTGGATATAAAATTGTTGTTTATCCACTTTCCTTGATTGGTGTATCTATTCGAGCAATGCAGGTCAGATACCTTCATTTGTTTTTTCCTTTTACTTCAAGTGTCTGAAATGTTTGGCTAATGTCATGGATGTGATGGAGCACTAACTGCAGGATTTAATCTTCACAATGATAAATCTGAGTTTTTGGTGTAAACTTGAACATGATCCATTTTGTTTAAACACCTAAAGGAAATAAGATACATGGTTGTCTTATTACTATTACTGTATATCATTGAGAAATATGATTTTTCTGTATACTTGATTGCTATGCTATAGGAATTTCGGTTTTACTGTACCTGGATTTCAAGATTGTCTTTTTTCTACCTTTTTAAAACTAAGAAACAAAGAATAAAATTTTTGAAGATGACATTATGCAGAGGATGGGAAGTCCTTCTAAACAATATGGAGACGGTAAAAAGAAAATTAGAAGAAAAAAAAAAATTAAAATGTAAAACAAAACAGCAACTCATATAGTGTCCACTGAAAGTTTCGATGGCGTGACCCAATCCCCCAACCCACCCAGCCAGAAATCTGCCCCCAAGTTAACCAATATGTGTGCCCATCTATAAATCACCCCAAGATTTGCAGGAAGGTCAGTCTCTGGACCTCAATGATGCCCAATATGTTGTCTGTTTTGCAATAATTCCAGCTCTGGTCACAATTTATAGGAACAAATTTGAGAAAATTCAAAACTAATTGTGTTAAATTGATAATGTTCTTCCTTATCCTTACCCAAGACAGGCATAACTTATTGTTGATACCAGACAGCATTATGGTTATAGGAGATAATAACTAGGAAGGATGTAATTTATGGATAACTTTCTTGTTGAGGAGGAAACTACTGAAGAAAGGAAGTTGGGTTTGCAGAATTCCTCAATCACATCCTGGAATCACAGCCAAGGATAACCATGCTCTTTGTTACACCCGCAAAAACCGTCTTTTTTTTTCCCTGTAATGTATGGCACTAAATCCCTACTTTGCCAGCCCTCAATTGAATCAGGTAGGCAATAGTAAGGAAAGAGAACACTCTACAATTAAAGGAAGACAACTCTCATCTTGTATATTTACTCAACCTACAAGAATACAAAATTGTTCGAGTGTTCCAACACTTGGACTACACAAAAAACATCCTCTCTGTTTTGGATGCCTAAATATGCATTGCTGGTGTCTGGTCCCACATATGCATCTGCCCATTTGAATTCAAGCAACCCATTTGGATTCAAACGAGTCAGCTGTGTGAGGTAAGAGTAGTTATGTAACCCTCGTAATTACCCTAATGTCAAACATCCAATGTATTGTCCCAACAACCCTTCGTCTCATCAGTTGGATGCCAATAGTCATGTCTATTCTCAACAAAGGCCATGCATGGGATGACTCAACAACTGTCTTGCATACACATGCCAAACAACATTTATTATCAGCATAAATAGCACATCTAGCACACATCTATTGCCAACCCTGTCATGCTCAACCCACAAATTGCCTGCCCAACACCTTATCTTGGCACAGGACCTTGCATTGTCTCAATCCCACAGTCTTGCATTGCCTCAATCCCAGTCTTGCATTGCCTCAGCACAGCCTATCATTGTCACTGTCTATGTCTTAACTTTGCCTCAGCCCACATATGCATGTCTAACCCAAGCTCTAAGGCACCATCATATTAGTGGCTATGAAGTCATGCCAGCCCATGACTCCTTTGTTTTCACCAGGGCATGATGCCCATGTTGTTCAAGTCACTGCCCATAGCATTATGCCCATGATGCAGCCCTTCAAAGCTTTTCACGCCTTGCACTTGTCGAGGTTCAACGTGCCATGTGGTAAAATGCCTTTATTACCCACACTGATGCTTTACCCGCTTTTTTTGTAGCCCCAGGTCAAGCTGCACCATGACATGACACTGCACCCATGGCATGCATTTAAGGCATTATACCGTTGTGCCAGCCAACAGAGTGATGCCCGTAGGGGTGTCCCTAAGTGTGCCTCGTGGCCTTAGGAAGCTAACCTAGCCAATGCCTCACATGGTCCTCTAAACAACCACTTTGCCCAATAAAGAGAATTTTAACCCATTTCCACTCTTAACAAGAAGAGATATTAAGTATGCTTGAGCAAACATGATAGGTTTTCTAATAAATCTAATAAATATAGAAATTATTTCCAAGTAATCTACAATCGAAAAAATTCCCTTAAAAATCATAAACTTCATACGGAAAAATTATCAAACACTTGAACTCCAACCTTCATTTTTCACATAAGTGCCATGCCACACATGTGCATGTTCCATGTGTTGTATGTGCTTTGTGCTGCATTTGCTATCTTCTGCACACTTTGCATGCCTATGGCCTGCAACCATTCACACATGCTGAACTCAGCTTGCTACTCATGCCAACCCTAGTGTCTCCTATGCATTTGAGTTGCATCAACCACCCTCAAGCCATCTTGTTTTTCCTTTTGCATGTTACCTTCATGCCATAAGCCATGCTTGTGGGTATGAGGTGTCACCCACTGGCCTTGTGCAGCATTGTTGCCATCAGGGGGCTAACACTCTTCCACATTGAAGAGTAGGTCAAGTTGGCCTTGCAACACACTAGGATACTTGTTCTTTCCAAAGCTGCTACACAAGAAGGTTCAAATTATCATTTTTGCCAATTCTTTTTCAATAATTCTCCTTTATTTTCCAGTAAGTATGATCACTTAGGCTATAAAGTTGTCCATTGAGGGACAGGAAACATTGAAAATATTGCATTTCAGCTCCCTGTCTTGACTGAGGCAACAATCATTTAGTTTTAAATGTTGCTGACAATTTGTTATGAGCATATTTATTTAAATGGGTTTGAACATATGTGATTTAAATAAAAGGTTCACTCTAATATTCCATGATATGTATTGACACCCCAATAATCGAGGATTTCTTCCATGTCTAGTGGTATACCTTGGAACACACATATAATGCTAGACATAGGGCTACCTAGACCACTATTTGTTTGAGTTAATGCCAAGAAAGCTGTCACTTGAGAACCCAACAAAGTTAAATTGTATGTAGATTAATGTACTGAAGTTGCTGGTCAAATATAACTAACATTATTAGACAGTTATGGTAAGCTTTAGGCTTGGTTCGGGGGTAGGTTGTTGTTGCCCTTTCCTTTGGCTTTTTGTATACTGTTTGTGTACTTTGATACACTTTGATTTGCCTCTTTCAAGCGATTTTAATTTAATCACTCTTTTAACCTATCAAAAAAAAAAGAGAGTAATGGATTTCTCTTTAATTTGGTTAAACCAAACTCATATATAAAAAAACACTAGTATTTTTAGTTAATTACCCTTACTGAACTATTTGCAGGATGCATTAAGAGCCATTAAAGGAGGCCGAATCCCTTCTCCTGGAAGCATGCCAACTTTTGAGGAAATTAAGGAAACTTTAGGTTTCAACTCTTATTATGAAGAAGAGAAGCGCTATGCAACCAGCAAGGGTCAGGTGTCTTGGCAGAGAGGTGAGTTAAGTTATAAATTTTGTTACTTGGTTTTGATAGGCTTCTGGTATGGAGTCTATCTAGTTTGGTCTTATTAGCCTTTAGTTGGTTTTGCAAGGCTTCTAGTATGGAGTCTAATTGGTTTGATCTTATTGGGCTTCTGACATGGAGTCTAAACCTTTGGCCTAGAACTTAATATCAACTGGCTCTCTCTCCAGGACTCTCTGAAAATAGAAAAATTCATGCTATGCAGTCGGTCATGTGACAACAATGCTGTTATTTTGAAAGTTTTCTTAGAAAGCAAGCACTTTGCAACATAGTATCAAACATTGTTCAAATAATTTGAATTGAGGTCAGAATATAATTTGGCCAGGTTTTCCTGATTCTGGAAGAGCTCCTAAGTTTCTTTCTGACTGAAATAGCATCCCTTTTGCTTTTTCTAATTCTTATAAACATGGGTTACATGCCAGCAAGCAGCAATACATACAGTAGTCAACAGAGGGCTCAAGATGATACACAGCAGAGAGGTCAAAATTCACAGGATCCTGTTGTGGAAGTGTTAACTCCTGATGCGTACTATGGTCCAGATGGTTCAAAGGTTCCTTTTGCAGGGATCTGGTCTCGCACATTGAGAATCAAAATCACTGGAAGAGATGGAATTGATAAACTTGATGTCAGGATTCCTGTAAGTCACCTATCCTCTTCAAGCGACCACTGATGCCTTCTAATTGTACTTTATATAACTTGGATTTTATGTCAGAGTAATGCCTTCAAAGTTTAGAACTGACTGATAATTACCCTAGTTTAGTTTCTCTGGTCAAACCGTCTTATATAATAATATTTATCTATGATTATGCAATTAGTCTGATGCATTGGATAACATGGCCCTGCTGCCTCACATGATTACATGTAGTTCTCTCATTGTGATGAAGTAATTTGAATGTTCGAAACAATCCTGAAGATTTTCCATCAAATGAAACTGTGTCATAATCATGTTCCATTTCTTTCTCCAAGGGTACACATTATTTATTTGAATGAATGAACTGTTTGAGAAGCACACCCCATTGATGCATAGCTTGCTTTGGAATTTCTGCAAGATTCCCTTCCCTTTTATTTTACATTTTTTTTTTTTGGGTCCAAATCTACATGTCTATATGAGCATAAAGGTTTGTTCTTATATGATTAATCATATCTTGCTGGAATTTGTTAACAAAAGCAACCATGGTTTGTTTTTTCTTTTGTCACAGGCTGGATTCTTGGAAGGAATCACAAATATAGTTCCAGGTATCATCTGCATTTTAAAAAGAAATACTAAATTTTGGTGTCTGTTTCATGCTAGTCCTCGAAATGATTAACTAAAAATTTTGAACGTTCTCTTTCCACAGCTCTCGGGGGGGTTAACATCAAAGAACTGTTGGATGATGCAGCAGAAGAGTTAGGCGGGAAGCTGTTAATAGATTTTAACGATGCAATGGGTGATAGGATTCAGGTCTTTCTGGAGTAACAGAAGTCAACAATCTCCAGCAGTATGAGGAATATCTTGGATGGAAGGTTTTTAACCAAGCTTTGCATATTTCCTTCATGTAACTCACTTACAAATCATTTTGAAGTGGTGGAAGATAAATTAATATTCATCTTATGGCTTTTTGCGTATGGGGGGGTGGAGATGGACATAAGAACTGGAGAAATGGAAAAGGGAATTGCAACCCCAAAGAGAAAATTGAAAAACATAAAGCGTATGTTTGGTTCCAGAAAATGTGAGGAAAATGTGAGGAAAAGAAAATAAAGAGGAAAAGCTGAAGGAAAGAAAAAATGAAGGAAAATAAAAAATAGATTCAAAATTAATAAATTATTTTTACATGTTTTTTTTAAATTCATTTTACTTCATTTCCTTCATTATATAAAAATTAAATAATTTTAAAATATATAAATTTTTAACTAATTTTAATTATATTTAATTTTAAAAAAAAAATTATAGTGAAACCAAACATGAAAAAATCATTTTCTTTTAAATTTTTATTTTTGATACTTTTTGGAACCAAACATATTAGTATATATAGAGAACGCATAGCTCAAAAACCTAAAGACATTGAAACTATCCATCATGTTGTGGAGTTTTAAAAAGTTTTCCTAACTTGTCTTTTGTATATAAAATAAATAAAAATAAAAAGAAAATAAAAAAGAAAAAGAAAAAAATGGTAATCATAGTCGGAAGGAGGGCAATGGGTGTGAAAATTTTGTAAGATTGAAATGAAATTGTGAAGAATATGATGGTGATGATGAAAAATAATAAAACTGTTTTGAAGTTGTGACAATGCTAAACAAAGCTAATTTGAATAAAGATAGTAATGGACAATTTTATTAACAAACAAAATCATATTTATTGAATGTCTAAGCTTGTGGTTAGGGGTGAAATGCCACTCGGATCCAAAGTTAGCTGGTTCTCCCTTAAATGCTTTTAAGCACAGTGGTTGACTGTACATCTAGGAGAAAAGCATTGTGTTTCCGCAAAAGCATATCAAGGCAAACCCTAAATACTAGAGCTAACCCAAGGGGTCAAGGTCAGCCTGTGAGACAATGGAGGATAAGCTTCGTAGAGAAACAGAGGGAAACAGCCCGAAGCGCTCAGTGATAAAAGTGGAGGTTGAATTCCCTCGACAACCCCACAACCCCCCCACCAAAACTGATGACAAAAGGTAAATCCTGTCTATCAGATGGATGAATATTCAATCAAAGTAACCCAGCATAAAATGAAGGCAGCCAAATCACACATCAACTCACCAAAACCCAAAGCCATCCACCCCTCCCTCACATTTACTGAATGATGAAGGCCTTTACCTGTGACTCTGATACCTTTGTTAAAAGGAAAAATGAAGACATCAAGACTACCACACCAAATTCTATAACCAAATCTTTCAAATTCCATTATGCAGAAAAATGAATTAAATCTGATTTATCGTTCAGTAAGTAATCAAACAAACTACAATATTCCACAAAAGTCATCCAAAAAAATATATATATATCTCAAAAACAACCTGTTAAAGGCTTATCTTCATTGTTACACATTCACAACACAACTCTTGAAGCACAAAAAGGAATCATAGGGTAACTGACAGTAAGTAAAACTTTTTTAAGCTGAATAAACATACATGGGCATGTGCTACCACCGTTTACTCCACTGAAACAAAATACAGCTCTCTCTGCCTGCGTTGGGATTCTCATTAGAACACTGGGGGGTTCACTATGCTATTCTCCTTCTCATCTTATGATATAATAATAGGTATCCATGACCATCCCCAATTTTGGTTCAAGGGGATATATATACATATATATGTATATCATTCTCATCGGTAGCCACCACCATATGGTTGCTGAGGAGCATAACCACCTGAGCCCATCATGGGGTTATAACCCCCAGGAGGCAATCCAGTTGGTTGTTGCATCTGGGCTCCTTGCCCCATTCCCATATTCATGCCCATGCCCACATTCATACCCATGCCCATAGGTTGATTCATGCCTCCATATCCTCCCATGCCCATGCCTCCTCCCATCCCCATACCCATACCCATACCCGCTGCTGCAGGGGCACCACCCATACCCATACCCATGCCCACTCCAGGGGCACCACCCATACCCATACCCATGCCTGAACCAGGACCACCACCCATACCCATACTCATGCCTGCACCAGGGCCACTACCCATGCCCATGCCCATTCCCATACCTGAACCCATCATAGTATTTGGTGGAGGCCTGAGTGCACCTGCACCAGCACGACCCATTCCAGAGCCAGATCCCATTGCCTTGCCCATTGTAGTAGTAGATACAGGAGCTGTGGTAGCAGGCTTAGGTTTCTCCATCCTCTTTTCTTTCCGATTAATGGCATCAAAATCAATTCCAATATCCGCCAATGGATTAATTTTAGCTGCATATGAAGACACTATTTTAGCCTTTGGGACAAAGTAGATATAAAATTACCAAAACCTTCACATGCATAAATTAAGAGTTGCAAGCACTTACCTCCAGATATATTCAAATTGACTAATCCTCTGCTCAGTGTATCAGCCCAAACCGTTGACTTCGTTTCAAACTTGTCCTTGGATGCTTGAGGAACTATAGCAAGTGAACCTGTTGAAGCAGGGGGAGTAGACTGTGACATCACTGAACCAGGCGGTCCAGCTTGTGGAAATAAGCCACCAAGGTTATCATTGCTAGGATGTGTAACTGGCCCACTTGGTGATTGAAAAGGAGCCTGTGAAGGTCCTGGAGCTTGAAAAGGAGCCTGTGAAGGTACTGGAGCTTGAAAAGGAGACTGTGAAGGTCCTGGAGCTTGAAAAGGAGACTGTGAAGGCACTGGGGCTTGAAAAGGAGACTGTGAAGATACCGGAGCTTGAAAAGGAGACTGTGAAGATACTGGAGCTTGAAAAGGAGACTGAGAAGGTACAGGAGCTTGAAAAGGAGACTGAGAAGGTACAGGAGCTTGAAAAGGAGACTGTGAAGGTACAGGCGCTGCAGAACCCAACTGTGAAAGGAAGTTCCCATTGTTATATTGTGCAGCTGGTCCAGTTGGAATCTGAGGAGAAAATTGTGAAGCTGCATGATCTGCAGATCCTGACTGTGCAAGAAAGCCCCCAACAACATTAGGGTTTGGCTGCACAGACTGGCCAGTTGGAGCTGGGAAAGCAGCCTGTGAAATGGCAGGAGCTGAAGATCCTGAAGGTGGTAGAATGTCTGCTAGGATATCATTGTTCTGCTGGGGAATCCATTGCTCTTGGGGTGAAAATTGTGGGCTTGCAGAAGGAGGTTGTGCAGTGGAGACACCGGATGGCGTGTAAGTTATGCCAGGGAAAGTGTCCCCAAAGTCAAAGTTGGAACCCGTGTCCACTCCTTGGGTAACTGGGAAGGGTGGTCCTGATGTTTGATTCATGGTCTGGAAGGAAGTTGTGGAAGCTGAATCCTGAGGTTCAGCTGGTACACTCTCTGCTGAAGGCAAAGCTCTAAAAGGGGAGTCACCAAATGGGTCTTCAAAAGACTGCATCAAAAGGAAATACTTTTAAGAAAAAAAAAATTGATTTATTATAATTCGAAACAAAGAAAAATTGAATAAGAGGTGTTACACATTCACTTATACCATGGAGCATCACTAGCTAAATAAAGTCTTAGTTTTTATTATTGGTTGACATTAACTATGAGAATCATCCATTTTATGGACAAATGTTATGAATAGCCTTAAAATAAAGCAATTCATTGCCTGGCTTCATTTGGAGATTCCTCACTTTTTCTGTCAAGGACATGATCCTTGCTGCACATTTTGACATCCCACAGAAATGATATCATTCTGTAATGTGCAATACAGCATTTGAATTAGAATATAATTTTCCCTTAACAGAATCACTGCATGTATAATAACACTGTTCAGGGTGAAAGTGCTGGGAACATTGCACTATCATATTTCATTTCTTGTAAACTCCATCTAAAGCAGTTCTGTCAAAACTATTGGAAAACAGAATGGAATAATTTCACTATGTGGGATGTACAAAATGCACCCTAACCAATTAACACATGTTTGACATGAGCAGTCAATCCAGCAATTATAATACTGTAGATAGGGCATTTATACCTTGACCCAAAAAAAAGGAGGGGCTCCTGTGAGAATTTAAAAGTCTGGGTTTATTTATAAATCAAAATGAGACTATCAGAGTTTTCTCACTAGTTTTTCAAATTAAATATAATTAAATTTACCTGGCTCATAACAGCAGATCCAGATGGCATTGCTGCTGATGCGGGTGCAGACCCAGCATTTCCAAGGACAGCAGCCTCAGATGTTGTGGTTGCAGGTCCAGATGGCACAAGAGCCAATGAATTTGAAGAAAATGACTCTGACAGAGAGCCAAGTAAGTCCATTTCCGGACTAATTGATGTAGCTGGGACAGCTGTTCAAAGAGAAGATAAAACTCTAAGTTCCCATTTGCAACCCATATTTACTACAAAAATACCAGTAGAACAGTAACCCTATCCCATTCTTGAATCCTCCACAAACCATTTTTTTCCAGAAATATTTTTAACACCACAAAATTTTCCAATCAAAATACATCATGTTCGATACAGAGATGCATAGCAATCATTCCACTGAAGAAATAGAAAATAACAACTGAATCACAAAAACACCTGCTTTACAATTGAACAACTGTAGACGGCTATCCACCAAGATGTAATTTACAGTGATTAGCAACAGTGTGGCCATTAAAACATTTTAGGAAAGATATTGCAAAATAACTGTTTTGCATGAAATAACTAATAGTGGCAATATACATCCAAAAAAGAAATGTGACAGGAAATATATAAATGCACAACTTCCTAATTAACCTATGCATCAGCAGAGCCAAAAATTATAAGCTAATTAAAAAATAAAGCAAAAATACATAGATGGCCCAGGCTTCAATAAGTATAATTCTTTAGCATTGAAGAAACATCGATCAGGCAAGCACCAAAACACAAAGGACCTAGAAAATAGTTGTTGAATGGGGTACCATAATAAGTATTCATTTCTGTACTTCTACACTTCTAACATGTATCATATTGCATCAATATAAAAGATATGATAGGAATTTTTATTTTTTTTAAAAGGAAAGAAATAGAAAACTAAATGAAAAAATATAGCTATTACTGGAGAAAAATGATAAATAACAAGTGATGTTTATTCACATGACAAATAAGCGTCAAATATTCATTCCTTAAGATCAGAGTTGGGTTGTTCTTTTCTTTGATCCCTCACTTAGCTAATCACAGAGCAAACCTTTAGTAAAAGCTTGGAGCCAAACATTTGATGTTTTTCACAAGGGGTTCTTTACCTTCCTGAGTTATATTGAGTTTTTTTTTTTTTTTTTTTTTTTTTTTTGTTCTTGCAACCATCATTAGATGTTTAGTTAGCATTGATGTTTGGAGTAGCATACACTTACCTTCTGCTTTTGATCAATTGTACAGCTGATTATATACTTGGTGGAGGAATTCCTCATCCTTCTTTTGTATTTAATACTTTATTGCAATAAAATGGTGGTTTCTGATCCTATAGATACAGATACATACAACTTAGAATGAAAGTGGGATTAAGATCAAAGGCATTCCACAAATGACACATTGTGTCATCAATAGTGAAACCAAAAGATTACCAAGAAAAATGTTTTTCGGTCTTTGATCAAAATGCTCCTTATCCCAGCCTAAGATAGCCTCTCTCACTGAGGAAGATATCACCCAAGGTATGCCACACAAAGAAAAAAGACAACTGCAGTAAAACGCTTGTCTTGGCATAGTGAAGGAAAATGTGATCAATAGATTCTTCCTCGACTTCACAAGGTAAGCGTTTGTTTACCAACGATTGCCATATCCTCTGAAGCTGATCTAAAATCAACACTTTTCCTAGCTAACCTCTCAAGCAAAAAAAAACTCACTTTAAACAATACTCAGGAATTCCAAATTACTCCAGAAAAAGAATTGATCTTCCTAGCTTCAACCTGAAATATAAAGCTTTGATGGAAAAAGTTCCATTCCTCGAATCCATACAAACCACCCCATCCTCTCCTTCCCTAATCATTGTCTTCCCTTGTAGTCTAGAAAAGAAATGCCCTACTTCATCTAGCTCCCAATCATTCAAATGCCTATAAAAAAGGGGATTCAAGTGACCCCCTTCACTGGTTTGGTCCCATAAGTTCGCCACCCAAGCCTCTTTCGATATGGTTAAGACATATAAAGAGGGGAAGGATGCATTCAAAGGCTTATCACCACACCATTTATCCTTCCAAAACTTTGCCCTCCTCCTATTACCAACAAAAAGGAGGCTCTACTATTAAAGAGATCTCAATCCTTTCAACTCAAACCCGTACTCATCTCTCACTTTACAAGAATGCCAACCCTTCTTCCTCCCCATATTTTCCACCTATGACTTTCTTCCATAGAGCTTACCTTTCAAAATCATTTTTTTATTCAAAAACAAAAAATGTAATAAATATGGAAAAAGAAATACTAAAAAAGGATGAGGAATCCTCTAAAAAATACAATAAACTGATCAAAAAGTATCTTTGAATCCTCCCTTTCAGATGCATATTGCCAGCTCCACTCACAAAGAATGGCCTTGTTGAATGAAGAGAGACATCTAAAACCCAAGCCTCTCTTCCTCTTGTTTGTGCAACTCCACTTAGTACTTTTCTTATCTAATTATATATTATGCCTGATCTTTTAGTACACATTTTACATTCAAATATGTACCTAAAAAAATTTTAAATTTCATTTTTGGAGGGTAATTCTCCATGAACTGCTGAATATTAATAATATATGACATTAGCCTTCTTAAATTTAGACAACATTAATAAGTGGTACTAAATTTTGACAATCATGGCTGGAATTCTTTTGCAAAGGTGGCAAAAAAAGGAAAAAGAATAATTTTAATATCTTTTTCTAAAGGCTAAAACTAACTTCCTAACAATAATATAACAATTTTCTATAGAAAAACATTTCAAATTTTCTTCAAAACTGCCACCCAATAAAAAATTATAGAATTATATAACTATCATAAAATTTGTACTAACAAGCGCAAGCAAATTGTTTGGACTCAAGCTGCACATACTGGCAAACAGACAAATCTCTAGGATTCTCCATACCTGAGACTGGACCGCGCGGATCAAATTCATCAAAAGCATCAACTTCCTTGTTGGCAGGAGGAGATGTAGAAGGACCAACAGCAGTTGTTGCTTGGCTAGGACTAGTGCTTACAGGTGGAGAAGATGTTTTAGGGGCAGGTGCTGCTGGGGTTGCTCCATCCCTTATATCAAGAAGAAAGTTAGGAATAACCAAACATTGGGTTAGCAAAATCTTAATACATGTCCTTGGTATAAAATTAGTACCTCTCATCATGAACAGGACTGTGGGCATCAGCTACAGCTTCTTCATAACTAGGAGGAGCATCAAGATTTTGTTCAGAAAATTTTCGTTCAAGCTGCCTGTGCAATAAATAAATAAACAAATACAGAGTTTTAATTAGTTTAATTGCATTCAATCTGAATTTTGAAAAAGTGGCCTAAAACTATTGTATAAACACCAACTAGTTGTGAATGGATCCACTAAGATATTACCTTCCATACTGAGGATGCTCATCAGTTCGGGCACCACCTCTACAGCAAGAAAAGGGCTAAGTCAGCTACATCTTCTAGGTCAAAATTCTCAATAAGATAATATCATCCTACTTCTAATATAAAAAAGAACTATAACTTCATAAACAAGAATAAAATATTGCACCCATCCAGCCCCAGTTTCTACAATAGTCAATATAAAAGTAATTCATTGCTATGTTCTAAAGCAAAGTTTTCCTAGTAACATTCTTGGTCATTGCTTTCCTTTTAGCTTATTATCTTTTGCAGAGACACTTCACACTTTCTCCAGACCCGGACTCCCGTTTATAACTTTTTCTTATCAGATCCTTTACAAGCACTTAAAAATAAATAAAAAGAAAAAATAACTAGGTCTTAAAGCGCTGTAACTGGTTAACATTTAATAAGTAAACAGGTTCACATGCCTGCGTCAGATTTCCTGTCTCAATGGATTTAACCAGTTTTGTCAGGGGTACTACCTTAACTGATCTAATTACAGACCTGAACCGGACAAGTGACTTGCTAAATGCTTAAACTACCAGCTCCTTTCAGGGTCCAATTATTTTGGTAACCAAATATAGATGTAAATGACAAAATAAAAGGAAAAGACAATTAAAATCAATACTACTCTTTATTAGAAAAATCATAGCATGTTCTCCAAGGAGAGCAGATGCTCACCTAGATGAATGGTTGCTCTCCTCATCAAAAGCACGGTCCCTATCTCTATCAGCACTCCTACTTCTAGAGCCATACTGGTAGTCCTCATTGCTTCGACTTCTTCCCCTGTAATCATCATCCTTATAGCCATCTCTACCATACCGTTCATCAGAATCTCTGCCATAGCGATCCCCTTCAGGACCATATGAGTCCCCATTTCTACCATACCGGTCATCATCTCTGCTGCCCCATTCTCTTTCTCTCCCATAACCATTTCGATCTTCGTCTCTCCCATAGCGGCCTTCATATCGATCATCATCATAACGGTCACCATATCCTCCTGAACTAGAATATGAACTGGGCCTATACATACCGCCTGCTGAGTTTGTGTTGCGAAACCTAGTTGCAAAAATACAAAAAGAATTAAAAAAGCAATAAAAAACCATAAATCTCATATATAGGTAATCTCCATTAATTTCATTTTTTCTTTATTTATCCCCAGTTGGTCAGTCTAAAAGAGATTTGACACAAAATTTATAAACCCAGTACACATGAAAAACTTAATGTTTAATCGCGACATGATGAACAAGAAATAAGAAAAACTTAATATTGACACATGGACATGATGACTAAAAAAGCCATGAACGCTACACCACATTTTCCAACAGAAATTTAGGAAGAATTCAGGGAAAAAAGGAAGAGAGGGGGAGGGGGGAATGCATGTCAAAAGAACTACAATGAGAAAGGAGTCAGAATGCTGCTCCTAACCAGAATGATAGTCAAAAGCAGAATAAATATCAAAACAAAAAGAATAAGGAATCTGGACAACGATTCTATAGCGCAAAAATCTGATATATTTCAAGATACATTGAAGAGAAAAGAAAAAATTATATTGGTTAGAAGTATGCCAGGAAAATGATAATGCTGACGAAAACCAGGAAAGATTATGAAAACGCAAGAGTACAGAAGAGCGCTTTAGTAGAGAACTCATATCTTAATAACTTTAAAACCAAGAGAAAAGAAATTTTCCCTTTGTTTATGAGAAGGCTGGAGTTCAACATGAAAAGTGAAAACCAAAGAGAACACATTTGAAGTGATTTGGTGCAGGTTGAACCAATAACACATGAATAGAAGGCATAAGTAAACAGGACTTCAGGCTTGCAATATCACACTATGATAGCAGATATGTTTCTCAAAAACAGATATGCCAGAACATGAATTACGTTTGAAGGGCATACTCACTTGTCCCTGTTGGCAGCAGCCTTCTGTCTAACTTCCTGTATCCTTTCTTTATCATTCACCAGAGCCACGAGACTTTGAGATTTCTTTCTGACATTGCTTCCCTGATCCCTCCCACTTGAATCAATATATTGAAAGTCTGACAAAGTCTGTCAAACAAGGGACATTTTCACTTATACAACTCCAGACCAAATATTTTCAGGTGGTTGGAAGGACGCAGAACATATTATCAAAAACTATATCAAAATGAAATGGAATTAAGGAACTGAAAATTACTGATATTTGGTATATATGCTCCCGAATCTCATCTATGACACGCTCAGAACCATGGCCTACCAAGTATTCCAGAACTGTCAAAGCCTGAAGCTCAACAAAAGGAGTTTGTCAGTTGAATTTTTAAGTGCGGTGCACGAAAGAAAAGCAGGGCATTGTGAAACAGTAAATAAAATAACCAAAGACAAGGTCCAGCAAGAACTACAAGAATAAATAAGTCAATTTGAACAGAACTCCGTAAGGGTTATCATTGTACAATTAATTGCACTCACATGCAAAAGTACACTTAGAAAAAAGATTAAATAACCCTAAACAATTCCATTGAACTCATCAAAAAGGGGAAAAAATATAATTGAGACTCTGCCAACAACAAAATCTTGACACATCAAAACAAATGCAAACCTTGTAGACATGCCGCCAATTCTTTCCTGTATCATTAATCCGCTTCCAGATTACTGACATGATCATTTGGTACTCGTGACTGCATGGATGAACAAACATGAATTCCTCTGGAACAAAAAGAAAATACAAAGCAGCCATAAATATCATTCAAGCATAAGCATACTAGTTTCTGGTAGCCTGTGCAATATCTGCAAGATGTGTTCCATGAGGACCCCAAGGCTCATTGCTAGTAGCATCCAGAACCTGGATGAAAAAAAAAATAACAAGAAATCAACTAAAAGCTTCCACCCAAATATCATGCGGTATTTAACCACTTCACACAGAAGGAGCTATTCTGCATTCACCAAAAAAGAACTCCCAACATTTCAAAATCAAGTTATTCATGATTTGAGGACTTTACTGTCCCAGTCATGAGTCACCATGCCCTGGCATCCTCACCATCGTTGATCCTAAATATCAACAGCTGTAACTTAACTTCTACAGAAGGATACAGTATCACATTCATAAATTAAGGGGACAATTACATGTGACTTGGTTTCATATGACCAAAGTTTCAGTCACACAATCTGCTAATGGAGGTACATGGGTTTTAGCCAACAAATCTATTTCATGACCAGATAAAAAAATAAATATTTATCAATTCAACTTTAAATAGACTTCATGACCAGAGACCATATGAGTACACATTAGAAACTTGCCCGTGTCATGCATTAAAACTTGTCACTATGTCACTGACAAACCACATCACACTGGGAGGCAAACATTCTAACTATCCAAAAAGGAAAGTATGATCAAAATCTAAGAGAGATTAAAAAAATAAAACAGAAGAAATATTTCTTAACACATCTGTCGCCAAAAAAATAAAAAATAGAAGTCATTCAGCAAGATAACAATATGTTCAACTTCAAAATGGAGAACTCGATGTCCTTGAAAATTCCATTTTTCTTGCCTTTCTAAAAGACCTAAAGTTGCACATGGCACCAATTCAAGCTCTCATACTCTTCTGTTCCCAGCCTTAATACAGCATCCCACCATATCAAATGATTGGATCTACTGGTAAAAGTAGAAATAAGAGATCTACCAATTACATGGATTCCTTACCTTGGCACACCCATTTGGAATTATCCACTTTCTTCTAGGCACTGTTGGGATCATCTTCTGAGAAGTCAAAAGTTCTTTTAAGCTCAATAAAAGCCTCTATACCAGTTTGGGCAATTTTGTTAAGAGCGCTTATGGCTTCAATGAGAGCTTACCATGGAAGCTAAGAGAGTATTATTTCTTGTAGAAACTCTATTATGATTTATGTAAGAAGTTATTTCATTTTTTACAAAACTAGTGCTTTTTTCTATAAAAAAAAAAATATCATGACTTTGGCTTTAGCTTTAGCTAGAAAACAAAAAGTTATCCTAACTGGGGCTTAGTTAAGTGGTCAACTCTCTCTCTCTCATCCTTTTTTTTTTATCAGAAACGAAATCTCTCTTTCTCATCCTTTGCTTCACACTCTCTTCCCTTTATTAATAATGTTTTTACTTTCCTATTTTTTCTAGGAAAAGGACAAACCCCTATCCAACCTTCCCCTTACACCTTGAAACCCACATTTTTTTTTCTATTTCACACAAAAAAAAGATGAATCAAAAGAGCTTAACAAAAGGGGGCTCAACCGAACTACACTATGTATACAAGCAAGGCACCGAAAAACAAAACACCACCACACGTCTTTGAAAGTTTGAAACCACTCGCAATGACCTTAGTTAAACGATTAAACCCATTCACAATTGCCCCAAAGACAATTAGATGATCCTAACAGCCAGGGAATGGAGTGTTCCCAATATGATTCTTTTCAAGTACCTTGATGATAATTGTTTATATCCATATAACATCTGTACAATGCTAAAGATTGTTGACATAGAGTGGCTATTTGACGAGGAGACAGACACATCTTAAAGAGGGATCATTACTTGACATAAATACTGCTGTTCAAAATGAAAAGAAAGGAAAAAACAGGTTAAGCTATAATTAAATCGTACTGGATATTCATTTTGTAAGGTGAGATGAGCTATGTTCCTTATCAAATACTAATTCATGCAACAAAAAGCAATACATGCACACTCATGTTACATCTCAATGATATGTTACATATTTTTTTTGATAGGCAAAAACAGAATTATATTAGAAAAGGGCACCAAAAGGAAAGCCCAAAGCATACAGGAAAGCCCAAAGCTCAATGATATGTTACATATAGATATGCATGAGGGTGCACCCACATACACAATGACATGGAGGACACTTCTTCATCTTGAAAATTGACATTTTGACACAAAATAGCACAGACAACACAATTAACATCATTTTTGGCACTTACAAGATATCATCCATTACTTCAACAATGTAAAAAGGAACAGCCATATACAATATTATCTCAGATAAATTACTTAAAAGTTATTGCTGAAGTTTCATCATTAATTAACCTCTTTGTTGTTCCAAATATAAATAGCTTGAAGTACACACAAATGTGTCCAAAATAAGAAATTCATAAAACCAACATAAGTAGAGGCGCATCCTTGTGTCTAAATTGGAGTTGCCATGCCCAAAACCCTCATATATATGTTGAATGAAACACTCTATACACATATCTAACACAGATGTAGACAAGTGTACAACGCATTCCAACAGCCAATGGGTTCCTGAATTAAAAGTTCAGGGAACACAACCTAAGAGGAACAACTAAGTTCCATAACTTAAAAAAGACAGCATCATGTTGCCATCCAAAGAGCTTCAGAGATCCCTCTGCTTCCCATCCATCAAAAATCTCTATATACTGCATAAAGACCCTCAGAAGACGATGATGATGCTGATCATCTTAGTCTCACTATTACCATTCGCTCATCACTTCCAGGCATTGAAAGGAAAATTATCTTAAACACTGCATCTCTGGCAGCTACAATTGACATAATATATAGATGTAAATCAAAACATGAAACTTTTAAATCCAGCCATCAGACATGGAATGTTTAATATAACATAACTAACAAACTTTCCATGCCCCACTATCCTAGCCCATACAGATCAGCCAAGAATAAGACTAACACAGTCTGCTTCATCATTGTTTCAGGAGGCTCTTTTAATGGGCAGGAATCAGAGACTTTCAATGGATCTGATGTGGCTCAGAAATCCTTGAATTGGAAAAGAATTGAGAGGAGATAACTACCATGCATGATGGTCAGCTGGCAGGAGAGTCTTTCCATTTTTCATCCTTATTATTGACCATCGTCAGTCACGATTAAACATCCCTCTCAAATGCATTTGTTTTGAAGCTTAGCATTCCCAAATGGAGTTAAAAAAAAATAAAATAAAATTAAAAAAGAAAAAAGGAAAGAAAATTGTTTACCTTCTGTTCTATTCCTGGAACTTTAAGAACTTTCTTATTCACCTCTCTCTTACTGCCAAAGCACAGAAAAGAATAAGACAATTCAGGTGCTCAATAATTTGGAAGATAATAAATGATTACATGAGTCAATGAGACAAATTTTTTAAAACAAACTAAGCCCATTTTGCTTTTGCTATATTTTACATTTTTAAAAAGATTCAAGAAGCATTTTCTTGTTATTTCTAAAACAATTTTGAGGGTACCTCAAAAAATTATAAATGTCACTAATTCACTTTGGTAAGGACTAAAATTAAAAGACTACTCAAAACTTACAGGTCCCTAACAGTTTGACCAATGGCCTTCTTCATTGTAACTACAGCTCAAAGCACAGTGTCCCCTTCAACTGAAGCTGACTTAGAAGCTTTTCTGTGCTGCCAGAAGGGAAGTTAACCAATTAGAACTGTGCCAAATAAGGGAATCTGATAGAAATTATATAGGAAAGAAAGCTTTACAACACGAGAACAACAAATTGGACCAAGTCCAATCATATAAATTTTATGGTTAAAAGTACATCAAAAAGGAATCTATGATAAAAACAATAGGCCGATGTAACATTCATAATTGAAGGACATTAAAACCAAAAACACATGAATCTAAAAGAATTAAACAATAAATGCATCATCAAGACTTCTGAATCAAAGGCAAAGAACTAAAACAGGAAAAAAAAAAAAAAAAAACCAAAAAGAAAACAGAAAGGAAGAAAGAAGAAGAAGTCTTAGCCCCACTTTGACTTCCAAATCAAATATTAACAACTCAAATCACCTGAGCAGAATATAACCATCTATAAATGTCAAAAAGAAATGTAATGCAATGTTAGATCAAACCAAAGACAAATCCTTTGAATTCCAGCATTGAAAAGTCACAAATTCATTTCATAAAGAAAGAAACGGAATGGTATCTCAAAGAAAAACATTATGGCCATATTTTTCTTGCATGGAATCTGGACATGACGATTGAGATTATAGGCCCAGTTCCAAATCCACTGGCTAGTTGCTTCATGGGCCAATAGGTTTGAACTTGAATCGAACTCAATAGATCCAAATCCACAAACATAAATAATTGCACCGGTAAAGAAACACAAAAATGAAATTCCCATTTAACCAAAGTCTTTGAATCCCAAATGCCCATCATCAGAAAATGAGCAAAGAATCGGGAGCTGGAATTGGAATTTTGAAAACACCCCAATTCTAATTCCAATGTTTATTAAATCTCCAACCCCAATTCCAGATCATAAAGATATAGCATAAAATGGGACACAAGCATCGTCCAAATCCTTCAGATCCCCATGAGCCGCAAGCAGATCCATCACATACAACCACAGCCCGAAACATTAACCTTCACTCTCATTTTCATAAAAAAATCCGATTCCACAAATTACCAATTCCAGCTGAATTCAAACCCGAAACCAAAAGCCAAACCAACAACCATTCTCCGAATAAAACACAAAATGGGCAATCACACAAACCCATCTTCTACCAAACGCGCATACACAGAATCACTACCAAGACCCAAAGCATCAAGCCCTAAATTAGCACAACACAGAGCTAAATATGGGATAAAAGAAATAAACAATATAATCCACGTATCAAAGAGATCTGACGATCCCGAAACATAAAATCAAACAAACAAAAGAAACTGAAAGAAGGGAAATTGAAACGAACCCAGATCTGGATATGGCGTCAATAGATCGGAGCCGATCGAATTGGGACAAAGAGAGTAAGATCTCAGAATTCTGGATAGCTGGAGGTGGAGAGAGAAAATTGAACAAGAGGGAGAAAATTAGGGAGAGCTCCGAAGATGGTGCAAGAATTATGGGTCCATTTTCCTCGGTTTTTATGGGTTTTTTTTTTCTTTTTTTTTTTTATTTTTTTTATTTTCAATAAAATTAATAATTAATATTGTCGGGTGAGGGCTCTGGAGTGTGGTGTAGGAGTAAATTACCTGAATGCCCCTTGCTTCAATTTGATAGGGAGTGTTTACCCATTGACCTTTCATCTGTCCACTCCATGCTCACACATTTTCTACTCTTCTAGGTTACCTAAATAAATGGTTTTCAGTCACTTTTAAGTCTTTAGTTTATCTAAAATATGATCGAAATTAATCTAAAAGTTTCATTTAAATTTTAAATTGAAATCAAAGTCGAAATAATACTTAACTCCAAAAACAATAAGATTAAGAGCTTTCCTATAAGTGATTTTAAGAGACTTAAAAGTGCTTCGTAATGCTTGGAAATGATTTTTTATATCAATTTTTTAGTGGGTGATGATATTAAACTTTGGTTGAAGGAAAATATTTGGTGCAAAGGCGAATTCCCGAGATTTTGGTCAAAGGGGTAAAGTTGAAATATGCACAATCATAATGTATATAAACACAGCACTACGAGTATAAGCTTTTCAATAATTCTTATAAAAAAAAACTAAAATTTTTTGAGGAATTTAATAATTTTTTTAATAAATTCATTTTTTGTCAAATACATAAAATTTTATTTAAAAAGTGTTTTCGAAAAAAATTAATCTCTCAAATTTTATAAAATAAAATTTTGTCTAGCGTTTTAAAATATTCTTAACATGTTTTTTATATTTTTAAATATATTTTAAAAATATCTTTTATATACTATATTTTATTTTTTAATCATTTTATATATATTTATATAATTATATTTTAAAAAACTCTAACAAAAACAAGACACAAGTCAAATAAATGGAAAACAACTTAATGATGTTCTTTGAAACATTATATTTTTTTGTTATAAAATATGTTTTTTTGTTTTTTATTTTATTTTAAAAGGACAAAAAAACTATTTTAAAAATTTGTTACTGAACAAAATTTAAGTATAAAATCAACTAAAGTAATGAGATTTTTTTCCATAAAATTTTTTATGATATGATCACATTTGAATGATAGTATATGCAAAATAATTAAATAGCACACAATCTAATATAATTATTTAATTTATTTCTAAATTAGACATTATTTAATTAAGTCTCCATATTTTAAAAATAAATTCAAACTCAAAATTATAGAGAACATACAATTTTTTAAAATTATTTAATAAAATATCAAATATAAAATTACCAAAAAATTAGTATTATTAGAATAGTTATAATAAAATTAACATGTACATATAATGAAAGAATGAAAAATAAATAAGATGTTAAATGCATAATAAAGGTTAAATCAAATTTTTTAAAATCAAAATTAAATTAACTTTTGTGGAGTTTCTATTTTATTTTTTATTATTTGAAAACCTTAATTAAATATATGAGATTTTTTTTAGGGGGGGCAGCATGTGCCCAGTGGGCCCCTACTGGCTCCACCAAGGATTTGATATTTAACACTGTTAGGTCTATTCCCTGTCAATTCCTTGTTTAAAGTCTTCTCTTTTTACCAGCTTCACAAATCCCTTATTCCTATAAATTTTATTTGCAAAAATCTAAAGCCCCACTCAAAGTCAAAATTTTCACATGGTTTTTTCCGTTTTTAATAAGAGTTATATGATTGTTTTTCTCTAAATAAGGATTTCTTAACATCATTTATACTCATTTAGTCTATGATAATGAAATGTTTGTTTACTATATATATTGCTAATGTAATTTTTAGCTGACATTTAAAAAAAATACTTTAATTAGAATTATTTTCAAAGATTATCTAGATGCCTTTTTTATTTTATTTAAGAGATTTCATATTTAATCTAATTTTTTGAAACATTTTGAGTCTCGTTTTTATATTATTTTTGTTTTATGTTTTTAAAATAGAAAATGATAGTAATTTCTATATAAAATATAGAATTTTTTTGAAATTTACCTTAAAAACAATGATTTTCAAAAATTGTTTAAAAAAATTAATGTATTTAAACATTTTTATTACTTCAAATTTTAGAACTTTTAAAAATAAGGTAAGTTCATACTTTTTATACGGCACTTACTATATTTTATTTAAACATTATTAATATTTTAAAAAATAAAAAATATATATAAATATATAAAGTGCATCCCAACCAGCACCAAGATTCCATTTTTACTTGTATGTCAAATAAAATCTTAATCGAATTTTTTAAATACCTAACAAATCAATAACCTTTACTTCTATTGATTCTTGGAAAATTTGTTGAAAAATATATATTTGTGGGAAATATTTAAAGCAATAAATTATATATATGTCATTTCATTTATTTTAATTTTATATAAATATTAAATAATATAAAAATGTATAAATTTTTTACTAATTTAAATTATATTAACTTTTTTTTATATTTTCTATAATAAACCAAACATTGAAAAATAATTTTTCATAATATTTTATTGGGAGAATTACCCTTAAGGGTAGACTGGGAAAAAAAATTACTGAAAAGGGTGGATACATTTGATAATTCTTATGAAGACCTCGTATTTTTATTAGACTAATTTACCCTAAATTTCTCAAGTCCATTTACCAATTGAGAAGTACATCTTGTTTTCTGACAATTATAAAGTATAAGTACAATACAAATGCAATATAATTACAATGAAAAAAATATTAACATTACAATACATTACAATGTACCAAAATGATAAAATATTGAAATCGTTTTTTACTTAACTAACGTTTCTAGGCTATCATGTTGTATTCCTATCATAAAGCATCCTTGCAAGCCAAAATTATAAAAAGACAATAAAAATACATTATTGTAATTTCAATACATGAAGTTGTTGATGGTAATCCAAACATATAAAAAAAAATCTATAAAATTAATTTTTTATATAAAAATATAAATGTACAATAAAAATACACTATAATTACAATATAAATACAATAACATTACGATACGTTATGATAAGGTAAAATTTTGAAATTTTGAAATTTTTAATGAAACTAGGCAATTATGGTTTTTTTTTATATAAAAATATAAATGTACAATAAAAATACACTACAATTACAATATAATTATAATAACATTACGATACATTATGATAAGATAAAATTTTTAAATTTTCAAATTTCTTATGAAACTGGGCAGTTGTGGGTTTTTTTGGTATATATATGTCTAATATACAACAAATATTGTTCTTTATTATACAAAATATATCTTAATTGATTAGAATTTTGAGTTTTCAATGAAAATTCAAATATGTTCATAAATACCCAAATAAAATGGTTCCAAACAATCAAGAAACAACTAAGAAAATTTTTTCTTCTACTATATCAAACAAGTCTCAACAACAAAACTAAAGTGCAAACTTTTTCAATGGAAATCAATAATAATCATATCAAACAACCCGAAAAATAAATTAAAAATAAAAACACATCTTCAATATGACCAAAATAATATAAAAAAATTCAAAATAATAAATTTAAATAACATTTTATACAAAAAATGTAATTTCTTTCTCAAAACCTCCTTCAATATTTCAGATCTAATATCTTACATCTACAATGTTAAAATTATTAACTTTTAGTTCCTTCAATCTGATTTTTAATTATTTATTTTTTTCATAAACTGATTTTTTTTTTTTTGGCCTTTAAAAAAAAACTCACCTTTAATGGATTTCTTGCTAGATTCACACAAAAAAAAAACAAACTTTGTGTAAACGATTTCAGATCATGACTTGAAGTATTGGACCTTTTTCCTTTTTCCCTTTTTTCTTCTATAACACCACCGCTGGAGGTAGGTTAAAGAAAACTTTTTTCACTTTGCTGTTACTTTTCACTTTGTTATTGTTTTTCACTTATTAAGGGTAGTCTTGGCATTTAAACAGAATAAGGTCTTTTGAGGAATTATCATAATTTTATCCTACCCTTCACAATAATTATCAAATATACCCACCCTTTACGGTCATTTTTTCCCCCAGCCTACCCTTAACGGTAATTCTCCCTATTTTATTTTCCTTTCCTTCCAAATATATCTTTGAGACTTTTTAGTCAATTTCATTATTGTGGCTTGATTTTAATGTAATATCATGGGAAAACTTACCGTAAGTTTTTAGAAAATTTGAGACAAAAAGGAAGGAACAAAAAAAAAATAGAAAATATGAAGGAAAATAGAAAATAAACTTAAAAGGTAATAAGTTATTTTATATATAAAGATTAAATAATTTGAAAAATTATAAATTTTTAAATAATTTTAATTATATTTGATTTTATTTCATATTTTCCATGGTAAACTAAATATAAGAAATAATTTTAACACATTATCATTTTCTTAGATCTTTCCTTGAACCAAACATTAGGTTAAAGAAGTTTAACATTATGGGTAGCAAATCAAAACTTGCCTTAAGATATTAAGGTTTCTTCAAGTTGTGTTTCATTTATAAATAAAATATCCTTTTTCGTATGCACGTTGATTTTCATAACATCTAATATTCCACTCGTAAAAATTACTTCTATTATAACTAGCAATTAATTGATAGTTTCTAACTTCTAATTAAATATCTGGAAAAAAATGTTTTGAATATTAATTTTTCTATATATAATTATTAGTCACTCTATTAATTATTGTGGTAGGAATCATTTTAAATTGACTTTATAATATTTCTATTTTTGTATCCCTTTTGTTATGGTTTGTTTTTGGCTATGGTCATTGAGACTAAGTTGATCCACACTAAGTTGTATATCTTGCAATATTATTTCTGTTGGTATTGAAAGTTGTATTTTTGTTTTTGTAGCATTTATTGGGATAATAATGGCTATGGTCATTGAGCTAAATGATTTTGATGATTCTCCTATCTTCCCTCCTCAGGTAAAAGAAAATAAAAATTGAGAAATTTTTGTAATTTGTTCACCAAGATGTTGAAGAGGTTGATTTGTATAATTTAATTGTTATTTGAACTTGCATAATAGCTTTGTAAATTAATGAAATTATTATCAAAAGTAAATTGAAGATGTTAGCAGATGGTTGGGATCCAAATTTTGTTGTTACAATTATAGTATTTTCAAGAGGTTTCCTAAGTTTAAAAAACCAATGGAAAAAAAGGATGATCATTTTAATTTGTTGCATATATTTTTCATATAGTTTTCTTAAAGTATTTCCAGCTTGAGGAGGATAAGATTTGAAATAATTCTTTTGGTATTTTTATAAGAAGAAAAAAAAGTCTTTCTTTTGGATAAAGACATTGTTTAGAATAAATTGATTTTCTTTTTAAATAACATTTACTTGAGAAGTATTCATGTTGGTTTGTGTATGAGACATAGGTGTAGATTCTTTTTTACAAATAGAAATAAGAATATTTGAAGAAAAGTTTATTTTATTTAAGTTAATATTTGAAGTAGATGGCCAGTCTTAACAAAAGATATTCTTGAAAGAAATGATATTTTAAAGATATATGAAATTCAGTTTGAATACGGTTTGTAAGTTCTATAATTTGAGGTTATTAAGGGTGTAAGAGGTTTAGAATTCAAAAGCTTTTGTATTTTCAAGATTATATTGTAATAATGAAGTTTCATCTTTTTTCGATTGATTCACGACATTAAGATTCAATTGAGCTTGTTCTACAAAGTTCATGTTTTTTGTCTTTACATTAAAGCTTAAACTTGACAAAATACTATGATAGTTTAAATTCATTAAGAAGTTTGGAAAAAATATTTAAAATAAATGAGACCATTTGCAAGGTTTGCATCAATCATGTTAAGAAATGAATTAGAAAATCTTATAGCTCTAACTTCCTTTAAACAAACAAATATTGAAATATATAATCCTATCTAGAATAAAGGTTTTATTGTTATTTGAGTTAAACTAATATGAATGTATTTATATTTCCCTTTATGATGATTTATAATGTTTTAATTTAATAGTTGTAATGATTCAATGTATTGATTAACATATATGGTTTGTTCTTCTATTTTTATAGAATAGTTTTGACTAAAATCAAAGCTTCTATTCGATAAATTGTATTGATTTTCGTATGAGGTATTGACCAATTATGTAGTTGATTTTTTATTTTGGTTACATCTATTTCTTGATTGTTATCAATATTTTGATTTTCTGATGCAAATGGTGATGATGATGATGTAAAACTATTTGACCTGAGGGATCTAGATGAGCCAGATC
Organism: Vitis vinifera; assembly: GCF_030704535.1. Taxonomy (NCBI): domain Eukaryota; kingdom Viridiplantae; phylum Streptophyta; class Magnoliopsida; order Vitales; family Vitaceae; genus Vitis; species Vitis vinifera. The sequence goes on from NC_081809.1 coordinate 22,128,035, forward strand.
TACTCAATTTTTTTTTAAAATACTACTCATTGTCATCAAGAATAATCACAATTTAGTTCTTTGTTAATTTATAGAATTTTCTAAACAAGGACTATCCATAAGGAGCAGGACTTATAATACCAATGTTCTAACTAAATTGTTAATAGGGCTTGCCAAGGATTTATTTATTGATTATAAAAGATTTCAATTTATAATATTAAATGAAAATTTAAGTGGAATTTGGTTATACCATTTCAAGCCCAAGCATAATAAATATATGAAAAGATGACAATAATGATTATTGAACAACTATAATAAAAACAATAATGATTGAAAATTGAAATTGAAATAAAACAATAATATTAAAATAAAAAAAAACCAATGATATGAAAATATGATAATATTTTACTGTTGAGTGACTATAATAAAGACAATAATGATTGAAAATTGAAATAAAATAATAATACAATAAAGGAAACAATAATTGAAAGTGGAAATAAAATTTTGTTATTATAATAATACCTTTGAGATGCAAAGAGTTTGAGCTTGAACAATACTTGTTGATGAGTGGAAAAAGACTTAAGTATAAAGGGAAGAATAAGATGGAAATAGATTACAACAACAAGGTGATTAGCTAGGAAGATCTATTTTTTGCTTTGTCTTCCGATGAATAGAGGGGCCTTTTTATAAAGAACTTCCATGGACTTAAATTTCTTTTGAATCCAAGCGGTCTTGAAGAAAATTGAATCCTAATGATAGTATTATAGAATGAATAGTGTTTTGTTGGTACTATAGAATGAACAGTGTTTTGAATAGGTTTATTATTATTATTATTAATATTGACCCATGGGTCCACCGTATAAGATGAACTTAGGATCGACATACGAATCATAAAAAAATGTAACTTCTTTATTATCGTCATCTTCTAAATTGTCATCAATATTTTTAAAGCTTCAATAAGCTTTTTTAGATTGTGAAACTCAAATCAATCTTGTTGCACTTTAGAGGGGATGTCGAAAGTTGAGCTCCTATTATATTTTATATATTTGAATGATGAGTTTGTCCCTATTGTATTTTAACCTTGTTATGATTTAGGGTTTTATTCTAAAGAGGAAAAAATTAAAGTGCAACCACAATTGAGAGTTGAGTGGGAAAACCTTCATCCTTTTCTTTTTTGTTTGATTAGTGGATTTTTGAGTGTTGGTGTGTTCTATAGACATAGGAATCATATTGATCGTCGAACCACATTAAAAATCTCTTATTTTTTCTTCTGCTTGTGTGTGTGATTTAGTAAACAATTAGTATCAAAGCGCTTAGGTTAGCAAATCCTAGGATTGATGTGTTCGACCAATCATCATTTGAGTAGAAGTAATGGAATCAAAGGAGGATTTATACAAAATTAATAAATTTGATAATATAAATTTTGGTTTTTATAAAACACGGATGAAAGATTATTTGTACCGAAAAGATCTGTATTTCATGTTGGAAGAGAAGCTGAAGTCAATGAATAAAAAGGAATGGAATTTAGTTTGAGATCAGTTGCTTTCAACACATTAAAAACCAATAACAAAGTGGCATTCCTCATGGTTGCCATAACTAATATGAACAAACAACCTTCTACAACAAATAAGGTACACCTAATTGGAGAAGTTGTTTAATTTGAAAATGCTTGAGAACAAAAATTTTAAGCAACACTTAAATGAATTTAATGAGATTATAGATTAATTAAATTTGGTTGACATTAAATTTAATGATGAGATTCAAATCTTATTAATCCTTGGTCAATTGCTTAAGAGTTAGAAAGACATCATCACCTTGATTAGTGGTTTGTCTAGGAAATCAATATTAGTGTCTTCAGAGGTAGTAAACATGATAATGCATTGACGATATCAAAAAGCATGAAATAGGCTTTTCTAATTCAAGATCAAAATTAAACATGGAGAGTAGAGGTAAAATCAAGAACAAAGGTATGGGCACAACAAAGAGAAGAGTGGCACTCCCTACATGACAACATATAGTTATGGGTCTATTGTAATTGTTGAGAGCAAAGAAGATCTAAATTTGTGGCATTAAAGTCTTGCCCACATGAGTAGTAAGGGACTAGAAATTATGCACTCAAACTGAAAACTATCAGGTTTAAAGTCAATTTACATTGACCTATGTGAGAATTTCATTTTTGGGAAATAGAGAAGAGTTAGCTTCAAAAAAGTTGGAAGAACTCCAAAAGAAGCAAAGCTTGAGTCAGTTCATATGGATATTTGGGGACCCGCTTTAGTTTCATCAATTGGTGTAAGGTCTTATTTTATGACCTTCATTGATTAAAGGAAAGTTAGTGTATACTTTATTAGGCACAAATTAGAAGTGTTTGATGTTGTCAAGAGATGGAAAGCAGTAGAGGATAATAAGATAAATATGAAAGTCAAGAAATTGTGGTGTGATAATGGTGGAGAGTATGAAAACTCTAAGTTCAAAAGTTTTGTTATAAAAATGGAATTAAATAAGAGAAGATTGTGTCAATGACTCCCTAACAAGGTATAACAGAATAAATGAACAAAACACTATGTGAGAGGTTGCCAAAATACTTTCGTGCAAAAACAATCAACACAACAACTTGATTAATCAGGGACTGTTAGCACCATTAGAATGCAAAATATTAGAAGTGTGGATTGAAAAACGGTGAAGTTTTTTCATTTGAAGGTATTTGGTTATGTCTTATATATATATATATATATATATATATATATTAGTAATTATGATAGAAACAAACTTGATGCTAAATCATTAAAATGTACTTTCGTTGGTTATAGTAATGATGATTTTGGTTATAAGTTATGTCATATTCAATAAGAAAATTTTATACAATGATAGAGATATAACACTAAAAAATATAATTCAAATTAAACTTCAGAATTTTGAAAAAGAATAATACTTTCTATTTTTCCATCGAGTTATCACATTTTTCACAACTAAACCGATTTAATTAATGTAATTTGATCACAAATAAAACTACATCCTTATGTGTTAATCATATTTGGGGAAAGATTTTGGTCTAACACTATTAAATGATTAACATTAAAAAAAATTCAATGAAGTAACATTAAATTACAATCTGTTTAACCTTATTAAATGATTAGAATTAAGAAAGAATTTTGCTCAAATACTATAAAATGAGAAGGATATTGATGGGAATGTTTTCAAAAATAATTCTTAACAAGTAATTTTCGAGAATAATTATTAAAAAAATATTTTTCATCTTATTTCCAATTGTTACTCAAAACTTTATTAAAAAAAATCTCAAATTTCTTCTAGAAAACAACCCATTTTCACAACAAATTCACAAAAAGCATTTTTTGGTCCAAAGTATATATATGTATTTTGAGTTATTTTGCTTGTGCTTAATATTTTCTAATTCTACTAAAAATCTTATAAAAACTTGTTTTGTTGTAAATGGACTCACGGGATTGGATCGTCCATGATTATTAGTGAGCAGTAATGGAAAAATTCTTTCATATTCATAGAGATAAGCAACACACCGCATTAGAAAACTGTTTTATGTTGTTGTAATGTCCAAACAGGGTGTAAGCTTTAATATGGAATATGGAATGATATTCACTCAAGTTTGTGAATGGAAGCTTCATATGAGCCTTATATGGTAAAAATGTCTAGAATTTGTCCAATGTTCCCTCAAATAAAGAAACTTCTTGGTGGAAGCAACCAAAGGGTCTCTTTCGGATAGGTTCTCTCTTTCTATTTGTCTTTCTAGGCATAATGACAAGTCTTTGCTTCAATTAGAAAGAGAACAACAAGTGTATATAAATATTCATCATTTAAGATAATTAAACCAATATGACAATGAAGTTTTTTTTTTCTTTTTTTTTTCAATCTTCATTTTCTTTCAACACCTCGGAAATTTGTTCGAATAAGGGGTTTAGAGTCTTGGAAATTATAGGGAAAAAAAAAGAAGAATATTGAGAGTCTGTTTAGCAATTATTTTTTAAAACAATTTTATGTTTTCTAGAACAAAAAATTAGAAAAACACATTTGATAATCAAAAACTTGAAAAACACATTTGAAAATAAAAACTATTTTCTATTTTATATTCTTAAGAATAAAAAATACAGTATTTTTAGAGAACATTTTTAATTGTTTTTTTTATTATTTTCACTTGTTTTTTAAGAATTATTTTTTTTAAATGTAAAAATATTAAAAATAGATAAAAACATTTTAGGTTTCCAAACTGACTTTTATTCCATAAAACATTACAAAACAATTTTCAAAAATAATTTTCAAAAATAATTTTAAAAAACAATTACCAAACAAACCCCAAATTTTAATATGGAATGAGATTCATCCAACACTCTTTTGTTTTAATTTAGCCTATCAAAGTAATGAGTAATATAAAAATAATAATTGTATTAATTTCTTTAAAAATATTTGATAATTAAACCCCCATTCCCTCTATTTGTTTTTTTTTTATATCTTATTTTTATTTTTCAATAGAATTCATAAATTGAGCCAAATTTTCCTCACGCATGGTTTCTCAAAAAAGTTGATATGGTACAATTTGAAAACTAAACAAATTTGATGTCTTTGCCATTAAAAAAAAGATAAATTTAACATATTTATTTTTATTTTATATGTTTCAAGATATTCAACAACTACTAATTTGATCAAAATTAGCTTAATAAATTTTTAAATATTTCAAAATATGAAACTTTATCTTATAAAATTTAAATTAGTAATTCAACATTATTGTGCTTATAAAATAATTATTATATTTATTATTATTTTATGTAATTAATATAAAATATTTACAAGATATAAACCAAATTATGACAATCCTATCATGCATTTTCACACATCTAGAAGTGTCAAATTTCTTACCATATCAATTTTTTTTTTTAAAAAAAAGACAAAATTAATCGGATGCTTTAAATAAACCAACTAAGAAATATCATTTCAAACCTAAAAACACACTAGGAACCTTATCTTACCAACCAACCAAAATTAGTAATACTTTGGAATTACTTTAGTTGTTTCCCAAAGTTATAAAAATGATTTTTAAAAATCATTTAAAATAATTATTAGATTAGTATTTTGTAGGTAATTTTTAAAATTTGTTTATTAAAACACATTTAAAATATATTTTTATTTTTCCATCTTTAAAATATATAAATAACAAAAAATGTACTTTTCAGTCAAATAAATTATAAAAAATTATAATATATAGATTTTAATATAATTAGAATTTTAAAATTTTTAGAATTTTTTTTTTTTAAAAAATTAAAGGCACTCAACAACCTCAACCATTTAAATTTGTTATTGACCGAAGATAAAAATTAATTCATATAAATGGGTTGGAGTCAAGATGAGAGCGATGGGTGAAAACCTGTCCCATTATCATCCCTAACCAAAATCATTCCCAAGCATCCTCTAATTCTATTTCACAAATTGAAGCAAAACAAAGCCTGAAACCCCACTATTCAGAAGAAAAAGAAAAAAAAGAAATGGGAAAAAGGAAGAACAAGGAAGATGTGGCCATTTGACAAATGAGTTAGGATGTAGATGAATTTAAAATAATGATGATTATGACTGCATTGAATGATTGTGTTGTTGCTTTAACAATTAAGTAAAGGCACCAAACAGATGCTCTTGAAAGAAGATTCCTTTTGTTAGGCCCTATGCGTACAACCCAAATTATTCCCTCAAATTTAACTCTTTGCTTAGTATTTCAACCCAACCTTACTTCATTTCTCTCTCTTCTTTGAATCAACTTTGTTTGTTTAAATTATTGAATTAAGTTCAAGCATATATCATGGTTGGTTACCCAAGATTGTGTATTAAAAAATTGAAAGAAAAAGGTTTGAGAATCTGAGGAACTACCAAGATTAATCAGCATGCCAAATTTTGATAAGGCAACCCATTTGCTTAGTTCATAAGTCACCTGCATCAAAGATTTTAAACCCCAAACCTTCCTTCTAATATGCCAAAGGTTTCTGGCATTTTAATAAAGATGATTACAAGAAGGACCAGCTTGGATACCCATATTCTATTGTCTACTTATTGGGCCACTGAAAATGGACTCTGAAGATGAAAAAGATGCCCTAGGCACCACCAAGATGGGAGTCCCTTTTTCAATGCCAGTATAGAGAAGACACCTAAAGCTGATCACTGAGGTTTAGATGCTAATGATCTTTATGATATACCAAGGATTTCTTGCTTTCCGACTACAGCTTTATTGAAATTAAATAACAAAAAGCAAAATTGCAACTCCAATGATCCAATGCATTCAAGAGCTTACCAGCAAAAGCAGCTTTCATAGTCCCAAGCTGACCATTTGTTTACTAACTTTACAAATCAATCTCTGTAGAAATCAAAACCCTAACAGTTAGGCCATATCCTTTGTTTCAGAATTGCTATGTATTTATTTACCACAAGTGACGAGAACTTGACAAACATTATAGCTCCAAGAAGAGACTAAGAGCAGAACTATGCTCCTTTTGACACAATTTTCATATTCCAGGCCGTCATCATGGGTATGGAAACAGAGTAAGTCCATAGGATTCTCAACTAGGGGTACCCTGACTGTTGCCTTGATGCACGGCTTCTAAACATTCTTTAGCCCTGTGAACTTTTGACTGAAGGTAAAAACTCCCATTCTTGGCATTCCTTTCAAACAAAGTATCATACTTCTGCACAGGTAAAAGGAAGATGTTATGGAACTTTACCATAGGAAAGAGGCAAGTACGGAAAAGAAATACAAATAAAGGGACATTGCCTGCAAAATCTCCTCCCAAGTGGACTGCTCAGTCACACCAAGAATCTGCCTTGCCTCTTGCTCCATCATGGCTTTGCTTCCTCGGCGGACAGTGTTCTGTATCGTTTCTTGAGCAACGCCGGATTTTGAGGCATCTGTAATCATTATAGAAAGAAAAATAATTCATATGCAAGGGATGGATGGAGATCTAACACAATAATTCCTTGGCAAGATTTTAAAATAATTGCTGCAAAGATTAAACAAAGCTTCACCGGATTGCATTATTTCTCCAACATATAAATGCCAAAACCTACGATGCAATGGACATATGACCTCATAGCTTGTTATATCTTAGTGGATATCAAATTAGTCAAGAATGAATGGTGATGAGTGGTTTCCTTGGATGGTGCTGACGACGTGCTTCAGCATGTAGGCTTGGCTCTTACCCAATCATATAAGTTGTAGAGGGTTCAAAGACAAAAACCCTGGTACTTCCTGCAAGTTAGCTAGCTGCTGGACCATGAGTCCAGTGCTAAAGCTGATGAACAGTTAAAAAGTAAATCTACTGGTAAAAGTAACTTCTATCAACATATGATTCATGAATGAGCCATCTTGGAAGAAGTTTAATCAAGTTGTTTTCCTTAGTTTGTAGATGCAGTGGTTGGCACAGAGGATCCCGGGTTATTGTGAAATTACTTCAGTAACTTGGTTCCACAAATTTTGGAAAAAGCCTTGTGCCTGAGAAGTTACAATATTTTTTTCTTCCCTTTTGATGTCAACAATTTTGAATAGAATACACACACACACACACACACACATATTAAGGCTTATCCCAACAAATTGCTAGGCACAGAAGTCCTGTTTCAACAACTCATCCAGGGTCAGGTGTCCATTTAATAACAAATAATCCTGTCATTCTCACAAACTTGATCCATGCCCCTTTTTTATGGAGCCTCCTCTTTCTTCTTGTGACTTCAATCAAATCTCTCACAGGTGTCATGAAGGGAAAGAATGGAGGAAGGCAAAGCAAGGGATTTTGCCAACCAAATAGCTTGCAGATTATCCCACATCCATTCCCCACTGTGCTAGACCTTACGTCAAACTCAATTCAATCAAGCCTAATCCAAACTACTTGAAACCGATTACAAGAATCCTTCTTGTCCATTCAGCTCCTTCTATTTTCTCATGGAAATCATTCTTCCCAGACTGCCTTCACTCCCTTTTGCTTTGGCCAACCCCTTGCCACTTGAGCCAGGTACTTCTCATCCTGTTGGCACCTTTGACTTGGATCAAATCAAGCCTGCATTGTTTGATCCTTGTCACATGTCCAAAACATCATGATTACCACAATTGGATCCACTTGCAAGCATCTCACCAACACGCTCATGTCCCTTCCTTATTTCCTTGTATTTGGCACTAGCCATCTTAAAGTTATCCATTTAGCTATTGTCAGCTAATAAACACCTAGTAATCATGTAGGAGAGATCTATCTTTATTATTAATATAGAAAACTAGTTTTTGTACAGAACAATATACATAAATCTTAATGCCCAAAACCTCCTCTATCTTATCAGCAGATGAAGCTCTTCGACACAGATTCTTACTGCTTTGGGTGATGACTTTACTCCAGTACCTGAGACTCTTGAAGAATCTTTTCCATTCTTCGGTTATGTATGGAAAGATAAAAAGAAAATGACCACAATTTTGGGTATTCACTTAATCTTGTTAGGTATAGGTGTTTTTCTTCAAGTATTCAAGGCTCTTTATTTTGGGGGTGTATCTGATACCTGGGCTCCCGGAGGCTTGGATTGATGTGAAAGTTTTGAGTGAGGAAGAGAAAAAAAAAAAGAAGGGGTGAGATGTGAATAGAAGAGGAGAATGTTAAATATTTGTTATTGTCGCCTTGATGTGTTTGAAACGTGTTTTTCTGAAAATTTTCCAATGATTTGATCTTTGCAACATAGTTTTCAACTAACTTCAAGACCCTAACCTTGAAAGATGATGAATTGATAAGCCACAGCCACTAGAATAGAACACAGGTTTTACTATCAGAGCCGGTGAGGTTGTGGAAGACCTCAGCTCCCACTGAAAGTGAACAAGAAATCAGGGGGAAGAATTCAAAACTGATATTTGGTGTTAAATCTAGATTGAAGTTCCATTTATTTCAAAGAATTATAATAGTACAAGCATGGAACTTACTTGCAAGTGCTTGACGGTATGCCTGAACTAAAGCTCTGGCTAATATCCCAGAGCCCATTACGATCAAGTTTGCAAGGATTTTTGAAGCCTGCACAGACAAGAACACAGTAAAAAAGCTAAAAAATTAAATACTACTGGCAGGAAAAATAAAAAAATCAAAAGAAAGAGCTCCTGAAGAAGAAGCAGAAAACATGCCATGACTGCATTGATTACATATAATTCTTGAATGCTGAAGCATATACATTTTAAAAATAAATAATAAATAAATAGAATAAAAGTAGAACCTTTGTTGACCACCTATTGCATGTTCTCTTCTTAAGTAATTTGTCTCAAATGCCTTTTTTGTGCCAATCCCTTTTTGAAGGGATTCTACTTCAAACCCTCATTTGGGATAGCGTTTTATTTTTATTAAAAACCGAACTGAAGCTGTGGCCATGATTTCAAAAGTATAAGATATAACTTCAACTGAAAAGGGACTTCCACAGGAAGCAATATTCTTCTAATTTCCAAGTTAAAATCCTTTTTAAGCCAAAAACTCTTTTAATAGAATTACCCAAACAGATACAATTTCACTTTTAAAAAAAGCTTTTGGACTCCAAAAAGTTCATCCAAAGAGCACCCAAGGCAACATTTTTTGGGGTATATTTAGTAGGGCCTTTCAGGAGTGATCAGTGTTTCAAATTTTCAAAGAGTTAAGTTTGTCTCTCTCTTCCTAGAATTGTGTATGCTTATACTTTTTCCTAGGTTTTGGAGAATATCCCCATAGTTATAATCTCTTTGGCTTCCAAAAAGTCTATCCAAACAGAGCCTAAGGTTCGGGGGAGGGGGGTTTGATATTGAGTAGTCTTTTAAGAGAGATTATTGTACTAGTCAATTTTGGTTTGAAGAGATTTTTAGGGTTTTGGAAAATATCTGCCTTGTTCTAATCTCTACTATCACATGTGAAGTTTTATTAATTCCTTGAGTTTATGTTTGTTATACACTAATTTCTCTACTTAATTTTTTTAATCAGAAATGTCTCTTCTTATTTATTTCCTATCACATATTGCATGTCACAAGTTTTCAATAATTCGCCTACTCATTATTTAGGTCTCTCATTAACTCGGATTCTAATGATAAAATACACAAAACCAATGGGAACTCATACAAATATATATATATATATATGTAAAATGTCCAAGTCCTATCCAACAATTAATTGCATTAGAAATGTTATCCATCAAATCAATACGTTCACATTTAATTAAAAGAGATTAATGGAGAAACATATTTAAAAAGTAATTGCATTTTCTTAAAAAACAAAAAAATAATTAGAAAATGCTAATCATCTAAACCAAATGCATCCTTATTTTTTCTTACCAATCATCTATAATAATATTGTTTATATGCTCAAAAGATCACTTCTTTTCTGTTCCAGTCAAACAAGTTCTCCTCAACTCATTCTTCTTTGGGAGGAAGAGAGTGAATGTAGAGATACATAGAAGGTGGATCATAAAAGAGGCCACCAGTCAGAGATAAGTTCAAATTGTTGAATAGAAATAAGTGGATGGGAAAGGTGGCTGCAGAGAGTAGTTAAATCAAACTACAGTAAATATTTTTAAAATATGAGCAGCCAAAGATTCAATGTGGAATTGAACAAATCCATTGCTTTCTTCCCAGCTTGATGCTATTCACCTCAGATCAGTCTTGAACTACAACACCAACTCTTTAACATTTCTAGTCTGGAGAGCAAATCATCATATATGCATGAATTATATAACATCCAGCTGGTGTTGCCATTTAATAGCTGCCTTACAACTTACACCTGCCAAATTCCTGCACCTGAAGAAATTACTGCTTCGTGGTTCTTATAATCTCTGAATCCTCCTCCCTCCAAAATAATACCATTCCAATTCTTCCAAATAACCCACACTGGCATGAAGAAAAATTGGAAAAAGCTCAAGTAGATGATAGAATGGAGTTCTCTGACTTGTCAGACATGTTCTCAAGATTGGATCCAAAAGCTACTTTTATGGAGGTCAGAAAATAAATGTGTGTTTAGGCATTAGTTTAGGCAGTATGACCTGAAAAACTCAGTGCAGCAATCATATTGGCAGACAATTTGATTATCTTATCCCAATATGGCTGGATCCAGGCTTCTTTGGAACTCCAGAACCAATCATCTCACTTCTCACCCTTTCAACATCGTTCCATCTCTGAGCTTCAGCATAAATATTTGATAATAAAACATAATCCCCATCCCTAAGAGGCTCCATCTTGCCAAGCTGTTGAAAAGATTCCTCAGCCAAGTCCACATGGTGATGTACCCTACAAGCACCCAATAATGTCCTCCACAATACAGAATTTGCTTCAAAAGGCATAGTTTTGATCATATGATGGGCTTCTTTTAATAAACCGCATCTGCTAAGAAGATCAACCATGCAACCATAATGCTTTATATCAGGCATGATTTTGTACTCATTTACCATACGGTTAAAAAACGTGCGACCTTCATCTACTAAACCCTTATGGCTACAAGCAATCAATACCCCTATGAACGTAACCCGGTTAGGCCGAGCTCCATCAACACTCATTTCCATGGTTGAGAACAACCTTAAAGCTTCTTCACAATAGCCATGGACAGCCAAGCTGACAATCATGGCATTCCAACAACTTATATGTTTCATCTTTAACTCACTAAATACTTCCCAAGCCAAATTCAGATGCCCACATTTAGCATACATATCCACAAGGGCATTACTCAAATACCCTTCAATCTTATATTCTCTTTGTTTCAAGGACAGATGGATCTTCCTACCAATCTCCAATGCACCTGTTTCAGCACAAGCACCAAGAACTGATATTAGAGTTATATCTGTTGCTTCCACATTAGCAATTTCCATTTCACGAAATAGCGCCAATGCTCTAGCATAATCTTTAATCTGAACATAGCCGGCAATCATTGAATTCCAAGAAACTGCATCCCTCTCAGGCATTTCTTGAAATACCACCTTTGCATCCTCAATCTTACCTAACCTGATGTATCGTGCTATTAGCATATTCCAAGAAACCACATTTTTTCCAGGCATTGACCCAATTAGAGAATCAGCTGAATCAAAATCATTGATCTGATCATAAGCTGATATCATTACATTCCAAGAAGTGATGGTTTTCTCAGTCATTTCATCAAAAACACAACGAGCAAGATCCAAGAACCCACATTGAGAATACAAATAAACCAACGAATTTTGAATGAAACAATCTTGATCAAGCCCTAACCTAAAAAGCCGGCAATGAATTTCAGCCCCCTTACATGCAATATCTAACTGAGTGCATTTAATATCTCCTTCATTACACCACAAAACTCTAGCACAAGCCTTGAGCCCAAATGGGTACGTAAAATGATCAGATTTGATGTCCTTACGGTGCATAAAGTTGTAGAGATAAATAGCTTTGATTGGGAACACACTCTTAGCATAAGCTCTAATCATAGTATTGCACACAAAAGGATTGTCCATAGCGGTATCTTCAAAGATGGCTTGAGCATATACTAGGCTACCTAATGGGGACAAGGACAGGAAGGAGATTATCTTTGATATTACAAAAGGGTGATTGAAGAGACCTGATTTGGTGATGAGACATTGAGTTTGTTCTACTTCTTTGACAGAAGATAGTTGTTGAAGCTTGGAGAGTAGGTCTGGAACTCTAATAGTCAACATCTTCTGTCCCTAAAAGAAAGATTTCAAGATCACTCTATCATCAAAGAGAAGACAAACCTCTCTATGCTTATGGCCCTCATTTTACCTTCAACGGCAGGAATTTTCATTTGTGGGCTAGACTATCATTATGAAGACAAATTCTGAAAAATTTATGAATACTAATATATTTTTCTTCAAAATGAATGTAGAGAGAGTGGATAGACTGCCCGTAAAAATATTAAAAATTTTAGAGTGGATAATTTTTCAAAAACCATATTTGGACAAAGATCTGACCCCCTACTAATAATCCATTCACATTTTTCTTTTTTCAATTAATTCAGTTGAAAGGACCATGAATTTAACAAAATCAAATCAAATGACAACATATTACATACATGTTTCAATTTCATTTTACTTCCAAATAGCGTTTTTCCAAATCAAGAATCATCTCTTTGATGCAAAATCATACCCAAAAAAAATTAAAATTATAAATAAAACAATTAATAATCCACAAATCATCCATAATACACACAGCAACAAAGAAATGAAGAAGAGAAATAATCAAAGGAGAGCAAGAAACTAAAATAACAGCGAATACGCAAAGCCCAAAATCTAAAACACCCAGTTTGATTGCCGAGAAAGCTGTATCAATGATTAACCTTTTCCGCATGTCCCAAACTACCAAAATACCTAATACAAAAAAATTCAAACACAAGAAGTTTTCTTTCCTGCCATTTTCCCAGCAACCAAACAGAATATAAAGAGAATAGCATTATGGAGGGATTGTTTAAAAATAAAATAAAAAATAATAATAATTAATTAAAAATAAAAATAAAAATAAAGCTTACCATATCGAATACAGCGAGGGAGAGAGGCACAGATGAGAAATAAGAATTGAAGGAGAGATAGAGAAAGCTAGGGTTAAATAGGGTTAGGTTAAAAATATTGTAATTTCGAGAGAGAGGGTTGGATTGAAGGTTTGTTGATCGAGGGGAGCTAAATTTGGGGGCTGTCTTGATACACAAGGTAAACAGAAGATTGGCGAACTGTGTAGAAGAATTTATTTTAGGGCTATTAATGGGCCGGGCCTCATAAGGGTTGGGCCCAATACGAATTTGGGCCAAGCTAGCCTGTTTCCATTTGGGCTTGTAATAGACTGTAGGTTAGGTTTGAATTTAGAAAAAAGTGTGTTTTCACTTTTCACACCCTCCTCTTGATTGATGAGGGAAAATGGGGAAAAAGTGGGTTTTGAAATGTATATTTTTTTTATAATTTAAATAATTATTTCGTAAAATACCTTTTTACTTGATAATATCAAATAAAATTATCCAAAATTGATTTATGATTTTAATATGATAAAAATGTTTTACAAATAAATATAATTTAAATTTTTTATCATATAATATGATATATAAATTATTGTGAAAAAAATCTTGAGGATTTTCATGTGATAAATAAAATCTTGTTAATCCCCTAATTAATAATGATTTTATATTATGTATTATATAAATCCCTCATCTTCTTATTTTATTTAATAAAATTGAATAAAAATTTTGTTACTTGAGATAAAAAATAAAATAAGAAATTTTAAAAATTAAAAAAATACAATTAAAAAGAAAAAAACTTAAAAATTTTAAAAATAAAATATTTACTCTCACTATTTCTAGCTCTTTCTCAATATTTATATTTTCTACTAGAGTGTTTTAATTAAGTGAAATTTAACATTTTATTTTTATATTTTTAGCTTTAAAGTTGTTTTAGTTTTAATTATATTTTTAATTTTTAAAATTTCTTATTTTTATTAATCTCAAATCAGTTCTCATGGTAAAAAAAATGTTAATGGGTGTAATTAACATGTAAAAAGGTCATTTTAATAAATAATTATTTAAGTTATGAAAAAATGCATATATTTTAAAATATTATTTTAAATGGGTAAAGATAAATATAATTCATAAAAGTTTAGGTTCATTTTTCAATATTTTTTAAAATTAGTGAATCAAAACTCACTTTTCTAAAACAAATTTATAGGGTTATTTAATTAAAATGACCATTGTAAACTCAATTTTGGAAATCTAACCTTCTATAATTTTTTTATCATATTTTGACAAAAATGGCCTCATTCTTTTCTAGTAAAAATAATATTTAAAAAAAAATTATATGTAAATACTTGAAATAGTTAAAGATATTTATATCAAAAGTGAGCTACTCTTCAATAAAAAAACATGAAAGAGATTACATTCACAAATATGATGATAATTTTATCCATTTTAACAGACTAATTCTAACAACAACAATCATTTATCAATACAAATTTAGGAGAAAATACTATAATAATCCCCAAATCATTTATCAAACACTTATCCAATGTTTTTCTTACAAATGATTTCTCAACACTATAAGTGATTTTTTAACTATTTAAAAGTGTTTCCTAAATTTTGTCAAATACTAAAAGTGCGTTTTGAAATGATTTTAGAAAACGTTTATAATATTTTTAATACTTGAATGATAAAAGAAATTCAAGTGTTAGAAAGATTAAAAGTATGTTTGATAAGGATTTTAGGAAGTGTTTTTAACATCTTTAATACTTGAAAGATAAAAAATTTCAAGTGTCAAAAATATTAGAAACACTTCCTAAAATCATTGTCAAACACACTTTAAAAACGTTTCCTAGAATCACTGCCAAACGGATTTTAAAAATGTATTTGGTAGTGTGTGGACCTTGCACTTTGCATGATGCGTTCCCACTCGATGGCATGACTCGTTTTTAATTTATTTGGTGAAAAATAAGATTTTTAGAAAAGATTTGGAGTCTCCACTTATTTTTGTTTTATTTTTTTTAAGGGAAAACAAAATAAGAAATAAAACCTAAGTGTGACTCCTTATTTATAAAAGACGGTATTTGAAAAACCAAACTTGGGTTCGGGGGTCAGGTTATTTATTGGAAAGGTACAGTAAAGACCATAGCACCTCTCTAAACCCCTAAAAATGGATCTCTACTAAATAAGGTGAAACAAATATGACAATTAACTATGAAATCAATAGATACCAATGAAATGATCAAATAATAAAATAAATTGAGCATGAGAACGAGCAAAGTGGGAGTAACATCGTACCTTAGCAGCAAATAATAATGCGTTATTATAGAAACAAGGTTAGCTCAAGTATAAAATTATCACATGCATATCAACGAGCAAGACAAAGATCGAGTAATATTCATTAAACATAATGATCGACAATCAAAAGAGAAAACTCCCCCACCAAAGCCCCAATTGATTTTTGCATTAATTAATCTCATAAATTCCATTGTTTTGGAATTATGAAAATCAAATTAATGTTTATTTTAAAAATCGAGAAAAATAGAAAATTATTTTAGAATCAAAAAAAATTTGTGAAAGTGTTTACCTGAAAGGAAAGGTAGCAAGTTTATTTAAAAACGAGATTTTTATTGACTCTAAACCCTAATGAATGAAAAAGAAAAAATGACTTAAAATTATTTGAAAACCAGGGTGCAATTAAAAATATTTGAAAAAAAACTAGAATTTGAAAATTGGAGTTTTATTGAAGTTTTGAAAATTATTTGAAAATTGGAATTTTGAAAATTAAATTTAAAAATTGAAGTTTTGAAAATTATTTAAAAAATAGAGCTTTGAAGATTGAAGTTTTGAACATTAAATCTGAAAATTGAAATTTTAGAAAATTAAACTTTGATATCAAAAGATGAAGAATTTTACCAAATTAAAAAAAAAAAAAACACGAATCATGCCTTCGAATGGGAACTCATCAAGCAAAATGTGGCTCAATTTTATTAGTAAAAAGGGTTTTTAATAGAAAAAAAAACTATTTTGAAATTATTTATAAAAGAAACTTTATTCATTTTTTTATTTACCAAAAAGTTTTTTTTTTTCAATTAGAAAAAGTTGGACAGTTTTATTAAAAAAAAATTGTGCAATTTATTAAAAAAAACAAATTTTGGATTTTTATGAAAAACAATTTTCTAAAATTTTATTAAAATCAATTTTCTTAAACTTTTTTTTTAAAAAACATTTTTTTTTTTAACTTTCTAAGATGAATTTTCCGGAACTTTACATTTATTTGAGAAATGATTTTTGAACCTTTTAAAATAAAATATCAAAAAAACTTGGACTATTTTTATTAATAAAAATATTTTCTAAACTATTTTTTATTCAATAAAAAAAATATTCTGGATTGTTTTTATTCAAAAATAATGTTCTAGATTGTTTTTATTGAAAGATAACTTTTTGGTCTTTTATTAAAAATATTATTTGGGCTTTTATTAAAAACAATTCCAGACTTTCATTAAAATTAATTTTTTTTAAAAACAAAAACAAAACAAATCGATTTTCTGAACTTTAGAAATAAGAATTAAAAGTTAAGGCCCAAATGAAAACTCAAACCAGACCAACTCAATCCAACAACAGACAGGAGAACCCAAATCATCAAATTTGAAAACTAAACTCCATAAACAAATACCGTAGAATCAACAAATGAATGAGTAGTGGGATGGTGGACTGAAACTGACAGCGGTGGTGCAAGTATAGTGGGTGTCAACCGGAGGTGGTAGAGCTACGGCACATGAATGAGGCAACTCCATGGGTGCCTAGGTATAGTGGGTATGAATAGGGATGGCAATTTTGTGGGCTAATCGGGTAACCCGCCCCGGCCCGCCCCTATTGGGACGGGTTTAAAATATAATAAACGGGTATAGGGCGGGTATGGGAATATTTTTAAAACCCGAATCGGGTTTGGGACGAGTATGGATTTTGTTCCAACCCGCCCCGCCCCGCCCCTAATATGCATTTACAGAATTACCCTTCAACTACCACTAAAATGTCAAAAAACTCCCTATATATATACTTCATTATTTCCCATTTCCCCTAATTCTTGCCCTAATTCTGACGGCTGCTCCTCCTTTTTCTTCTTCTTCCTCTGATACAATGGTCCTTCATTCTTTCCATTTGCCCTAATTCTGATGGCTGCTCCTTCTTCTTCTTCTTCTTCCTCTGATACAATGGTCCTTCATTCTTTCCATTTGCCCTAATTCCGACAGCCACTTCTTCTTCTTCTTCCTCACTTGAATCCCTATCTCCAGGATCAATACGACTTTTTCTTCCTCCCTCACACCAACTAAAATACTCTGAAATCAATTCCATCTTGTTCTTGGTTTAGCCTCAGAGCCCAAAACTCCTCTTTCGCAACATCAAACTAGTCATAGATGATTGAGAATCACCTTGAAATCTTTGTCCGAGAGCACGACACAAAAGGAACGCGAAAACCGTAGTGGATTTGATGAAGTCTTGGTTCAAAGATTGACTTGAAGAGGGATTCACATCCACGGTTGTTCTCGTTTGGTTCAGTTTTCATAAATGGTTCATATATATTTTTTTTTTTTGGTGTTTTGCACTAATTTTAAATCATTTAAGTTGACTATGGGCTTAAAATTAATGATTGTTGTGGTGCTAATTTCATCTTTGATATTATTTTTTCATTTTTTGGTATATTATCATAATCAGTGAAAGGAAAGTGCATTTGGGTATGAGGTTTGTTCATTACCAGTTAGGGTTAGGGCTCAATGGCATTCGGGACGGGGCGGGGATGGGATTATTAATTTTTTTGTTAACGGGGATGGGAACCAATCAACCTGCCCCGAAACAGGTTTGAGCCGGGGATGGGAAATAACTGTATAATCGGGTGCGGGAATGGGATGGGAATGACCCGTCCCAAACCCGCCCCGTTGCCATTCCTAGGTATGAAAATGGTGCACCCAAAAGTGGCCATGCATGGCCGCTCACGACCATGCAAAGGTGGAGCTTGGGAGCATAAATAGGACTACCTTGCTGGTGTTGACATTATTTTCTTATGATAGGCAACAGAATTTGCATTCGATAAAATGACATAGGATGAACGTTAGATGAACCAAAACCATGGAAAACTTATAGACAATTTAGATTCCACCAACCCAAAATGCAGCCCAGGCAATCCACATTCAAACAACAAACAAAAGCCGGAAAATGAGATGGAATAGAGCATTAATGAAAATAAATAAGATTCATAGCAACCATACCTAGAAAGGCTTCAAAACACCCTCTCATCTTAGTTCAACTCTCTTTGTTTCGGTCTTCACCCTTCCTTGCTACTCGCGGTTCGCCTCTTGCAACTTCTTTTCTCTGCCCTTTGCTCCCATTCTCTTTCCTCTCAAACTCTCAAAAATTCCCCAGAACTTTGAATCTCAGGAACTAACCCCCTTATCCTTGCTCAGTTTTTTTCATTTTCTCTATCTTTCAACCTTCATTTTTTTCCTTCCCCCTATTTTCCTCCATTTTCCTATAGCTACCAACCTGCAGCTACTGCCCGTTTCTTTCCTCAAAATCTCAAACTAGACCAACTCAATCCAACAACAAACAGGAGAACCCAAATCATCAAATTTGAAAACTAAACTCCATAAACAAATACCGTAGAATCAACAAATGAATGAGTAGTGGAATGGTGGACTGAAACTGGCTGCGGTGGTGCAAGTATAGTGGGTGTCAATCAGAGGTGGTAGAGCTACGGCGCATGAATGAGGCAACTCCATGGGTGCCTAGGTATAGTGGGTATGAAAATGGTGCACCCAAAAGTGGCCATGCATGGCCGCTCACGACCATGCAAAGGTGGAGCCTGGGAGCATAAATAAGACTACCTTGCTGGTGTTGGCATTATTTTCTTATGATAGGCAACAGAATTTGCAGTCGATAAAATGACATAGGATGAACTTCAGATGAACCAAAACCATGGAAAACTTATAGACAATTTAGATTCCACCAACCCAAAATGCAGCCCAGGCAATCCACATTCAAACAAAAAACAAAAGCCGGAAAATGAGATGGAATAGAGCATTAATGAAAATAAATAAGATCCATAGCAATCATACCTAGAAAGGCTCCAAAACACCCTCTCATCTTAGTCCAGCTCTCTTTGTTTCAGTCTTCACCCTTCCTTGCTACTCGCGGTTCGCCTCTTGCAACTTCTTTTCTCTGCCCTTTGCTCCCATTCTCTTTCCTCTCAAACTCTCAAAAATTCCCCAGAACTTTGAACTCAAGAACTAACCCCCTTATCCTTGCTCAGTTTTTTTTCATTTTCTCTATCTTTCAACCTTCATTTTTTTTCCTTCCCCCTATTTTCCTCCATTTTCCTATAGCTACCAACCTGCAGCTACTGCCCGTTTCTTTCCTCAAAATCTCAAACCAGACCAACTCAATCCAACAACAAACAGGAGAACCCAAATCATCAAATTTGAAAACTAAACTCCATAAACAAATACCGTAGAATCAACAAATGAATGAGTAGTGGGATGGTGGACTGAAACTGGCAGCGGTTGTGCAAGTATAGTGGGTGTCAATCGGAGGTGGTAGAGCTACGGCGCGTGAATGAGGCAACTCCATGGGTGCCTAGGTATAGTGGGTATGAAAATGGTGCACCCAAAAGTGGCCATGCATGGCCGCTCACGACCATGCAAAGGTGGAGCCTGGGAGCATAAATAGGACTACCTTGATGGTGTTGGCATTATTTTCTTATGATAGGCAACAAAATTTGCATTCGATAAAATGACATAGGATGAACGTCAGATGAACCAAAATCATGGAAAACTTATAGACAATTTAGATCCCACCAACCCAAAATGCAGCCCAGGCAATCCACATTCAAACAACAAACAAAAGCCGGAAAATGAGATGGAATAGAGCATTAATGAAAATAAATAAGATTCATAGCAACCATACCTAGAAAGGCTTCAAAACACCCTCTCATCTTAGTTCAACTCTCTTTGTTTCGGTCTTCATCCTTCCTTGCTACTCGCGGTTCGCCTCTTGCAACTTCTTTTCTCTGCCCTTTGCTCTCATTCTCTTTCCTCTCAAACTCTCAAAAATTCCCCAGAACTTTGAATCTCAAGAACTAACCCCCTTATCAATGCTCAGTTTTTTTCATTTTCTCTGTCTTTCAACCTTCATTTTTTTTCCTTCCCCCTATTTTCCTCCATTTTCCTATAGCTACCAACCTGTAGCTACTGCCCGTTTCTTTCCTCAAAATCTTCCCTCTAGAATCAGCCGACCCACACCTATATCCCATTCCTCCATTTTTCTCTCCTTGATCCTCTCACCCAACTATGTGTTTCTGTCTCTATTTTTCATCTAAAAAGCCCCCACTAAAAAACCGTCCCCCAGCTTTTTTTTTTTCTCACCAACCCCGTATTTCTTCCCAGTTTTCAAAAAACCTCTCTTTGTTTCCCCCTCTTCCTCTCAGCTGCCACAAAAATGAAATGGCTCTCCTCTTAGCTTTTTCTCACAATCCCGTTTTCCCCTCTCTTCTCAGCTCTCTACTCACAGTCCCCCTTTACCCCACGTCTCTCTCTCACTTTTTTGTTTTTTTTTTTCTTAGGTACCCAACTCTCTGTTTTCAGTTCCTCATTTCCATAACAACCCTCTCACTTTTCGTTTTTTCGTCTCTTTTCCTACAACTCTATCTCTCCTCCTGGAATTTGCTTCAACTATCCTTTTCATCTCCTCTCCTCCCTAGTTTCCATGCTCAGCTCACCAATTTTTTTGCCCACCCATGTCTTTTTCATCCAACTTTTCTTCTCTCACAAGCTGCTGCCAGCTTCACTGCTCTTGGTTTAGCGAAAACGTCACCACCCTCAACCACCACCATGGCAAGTTGGTAATCCTTGCCACATGTCCCATGCAGCTTAGCTCCTCCAGAAACCATCCCCTACTCCAAAAACCCACTGCCAGCTTTTCCCGGGTGGTAAGAAAAAAAAAAAAACATTTGGTCCATAAAGGGGTCTATAAATATGCCCCTTTTCAGTAAAGTTCACGAGTGTAAGGAATATGAATACTTAGTGATTTTAGGAAATGCTTATAACAGTTTTAATACTTGAAATTTTTTATTTTTCAAGCATTAAAAAAAGTTATAAACACTTTGTAAAATCAATACCAAATGTACTCATCCTTCTTCTTCTCCGTTCTCCCGTTGTCTTTCCTTCATTTTATTTTTCCTCTCCATCCACCTCCCTTTCTCTCTCTCATTCCTTGCCTTTCCTTTATTTAGAGATTGGGCCTATTTGTAGGCTTTAATACTAATTTCTATGTTCTTTATATATATTTTTTGAGTTTCGTATTTAAGGAGTATTGTGAGAGAGCTTAAGGGATTTGGTTGCATCGTTGGGCTTCACTTTGAAAGCTTTTGAGAGCTATCACTATTGGGATTGTTTTTTTTTCTTTTTCTTTTTCTTTTTCTTTCCTTAAACAACTATAATAATTTTCCTAGATAATAAAATCCAAATAATTTGTTTTTAGTAAATAAATGAAACAATTTTTATAAAATTGAAATATTTTTTTTAATAAATGAAAACCGTTTTAATAAAACTAAATCAAGAATTTTTTTTTTCTTCAAGAAAAAATTGGAAAACCTTTTTTAAAATAAAACCATAATCTTTTTTTTTTTTTTTTTTTACAATCGAGATTTGCTTTTAATAAATTAATTTCTTTAAAATAAATAAATAAATCTAGCTGTTTTTTTTTTCTACAATACAAAATCCTTTTTTTTTTTAATAATAAATTCCAAATCATTTTTGCTCTTAAATAATAAATTGAAGTCATCTTTATCACATTAATTTTTTTAATGAAATTGAAAATATTTCTTTTAACAAATAAAGATAAAGATAAATCTTTATCACATTAATGATAAAGATGACATTTAATCACATTAAATGTCATAATAGTCACTTCTCTTAGGATATCATAATAACAAAACAATTTAGTTATCACATTAATTTTATTTTTTTTAATGAAATTGAAAATATTTCTTTTAACAAATAAATCTCTAAAGTATGTTTTGTAAATAATTTTTTAAAATGTCATTTTTCTATTAAAAATCATTTTTACTAATAAAATTGAATTAAATTTTAATATTTTTGTAAATAAAATTGTAAAAGTCTTGTTTCTAGAAAATTAATACAAACCAATTTTCTTGCAAATAAAATTAAATTGAAATATCTTTAGTAGATAAATTTATAAATAAAAAAAGCTAATAATTTGTAAAAAAATCACTTTCCTTAAATCATTTTATGAATCTAATTTGTAAAATATTCTTTAATTTTTGTACAACAAAAGTTTGTTTGAAAATTTAAAATATTTTAAACTTGTTTATGATGTTTTTAAATATGTTTTAAAATAATTTTTATATCTAGTGTTTTATTTTTAATTATTCTTTAATTTTTTTAATTTGAAAATGAATAAAGGGAAAAATGTATTTCCAAACACTCATATGAAAAAAAATCACAAAATGGTAACTCAAGTTCATAAAATACAAATTTTAATCAACTATTTAAAAATAATTAGTATTTTATGCACTTTCTTTTTTAATCAAATGTAGTATATTTGATCATTTAGATACTACATTTTAATGATATCATACTATTTTTTTACCCTTCTATATACTATCTTTAATAGTGCATAAAACTTGAATATAAAGTTTTTATTTTGTAATTATTTTTATATAAATGTATGCTTTTTTTTTCCTCCCTTAACATATATAAAAAAAAAAATGAAAATAAGAAATACAAAAAATGGTAAATATCTTGTACCATCGTTGTCGAATCCAACACCAACCTGTCACACCCTAAAACACCAATCTCCCCATAGAAGAAAGGAATATAAAAATAGATCATAACTTGTGACAGACAAAAATAGTAAAAAGAAAAAGAAAATTGAAAATCATTCACCACTTTGCTTCGAAGCATTCCATTGGTATCTGTCTTTCCATATGGAATGCATTTAAGACAGAGTTGGAGATTGAGTTTATAGCTTGGACAACTCTAATGAATCAGCCTAGTGCCTCCAACCATGCTGCTGCAACTGAAGATTGTAGCCCATATATGGATGAGACATATATGGATGCTACCTTGTACAACGCCTTAGCAAAAGGCAAGGTCAATATGCTGGAAAGTTTGCTAGAAAACAATAATCTCAGGCTCCAATTGACCCCCAAAAGGAACACAATCCTTCATATTGCAGCTCAGTTTGGTCAGCTGGACTGCGTTCAATGGATCCTTCATCAATGCTTGCCTTCATCTTCATCTTCATCTCTACTGCAGCAACCCAATCTGAAAGGTGATACCCCACTTCACCTTGCAGCCAGAGAAGGGCATTGTCAGGTCGTTTTGGCTCTCATTGCTGCTGCAAAAGCACATCAACAAGAGATCGAAAGCGAGATTGGAGCAGATAAGGCAATGCTGAGGACGGAAAATAAGGAGAAAGACACAGCCTTGCATGAGGCAGCGCGGTATCATCACTCAGAAGTGGTGAAGTTATTGATTAAGGAAGATCCTGAGTTTGTCTATGGTGCCAATATTACAGGCCACAATCCCCTTTACATGGCAGCTGAGAGAGGATACGGAGACTTAGTGCAAATCATCATAGACAACACTCACACTTCACCAGCTCATTATGGCATCATGGGTAGAACAGCCTTGCATGCTGCTGTAATTGGCAATCATCTAGGTAATTAACTATTGTATTAATCCTAGTGATCATGTAATTTGCAATCATGCTGCTGACCTCGCAAGGGTTTAAGGGCTAGGAGACTTGGACAATTTTTGTTTTTTAAATTATTTATTGAATCATGAGTTTTTCATTATTACATTTTAACTCTATTATGATTTAGAGTTTCGTTTTAAATATTAAAACATATGTGTGACTACGATTAAGATTAGAAATAGAGAATTTTTACCATTATAACCTTTTATTCTCATTGGATTAGTGAATTCTTAAATGTCAGTATATTTTGTGGATATAGGAATTACATTGATTATTAAACTACATTAAAATCTCTCGTTTTTCTTTCTTTATTTGTGATCGTATGTGATTGAACTAATAAAATTTTCATGAAATTTTTGTCAGTTTACTTTTTTTATGTTGTTTGTTTGTTTATTAGATATCACAATAAAGTTGTTGAAATGGAAACCAAGTCTCACGAAAGAGGTCGATGAACATGGTTGGTCTCCGCTTCATTGTGCTGCCCACTTTGGTTATGTTAAAATTGTGAAACAATTACTCAACAAGTCATTAGATAAGTTTCCAACTTACCTTAGAATCAAAGATGGCAAGAAAACAGCCCTACATATTGCAGCTGGTCGTGGTCATATCGACATAGTAAAGCTCTTGGTGCAACACTGTCCCGATTGTTGCGAGCAGGTTGATTGTAAGGGCCAAAATGTTTTTCACTTTGCCATGGCAAAGAAGAAAGATGATTATCCTGGGAAATTCTTAGAAATTGATGGGTTAAAGTTGCGAGGACTTGTAAATGAGAAAGATTATGTTAAAGGAGACACACCCCTCCACTTGCTTGCTTCTTACCTAGTTGATGATGAAGATTTTATAGTGGACCATACAGTGGATAAGATGGGTCTCAACAGTGAATACTTCACTCCTAACGACATAGTTTCTCAAGCCACCCACAATTGGGTAAACAAGGTAAGGGCGGTGTCTAACTTGATTTTATCATAAATATGATGGATTATATTGGTTTAATAACGAGGGGTTTTGGTTAAATAAATTTAACTATCTTATAATTTGAAATTTTATCAAATACCTTGCCTTCATTTTTTACTTGTTATTTTCATTTATATTCCTTTTGATTTAAAACATGGAAGATATTTGATGAAAGTTTAAAACCTTAAGCGAGACAAATTTTATATAATATTGGGCTCCATGCTTCTTACTATATATATATGTCAAGGCTAAATTAAGATTTCAGATGTTCACATTTCAGAGCTATATCCTACATTACTTGAGAAAAAGTAAGGAAGGGGCTGTTGGACCTTTAAGTTGGCTCCTAGGCATCAGGGAAGACCATGGTTGCAGTGAATCCGAAAACAAAGATGAAGACAGGACACGGAAAAAAGATGATAAAATCTTCTTCACCTTAGACAAAAAAGCTGAAACCCATTTGATAGTGGCCGCGCTCATAACAACGGTAACCTTTGCCGCAGGTTTCACCGTGCCGGGAGGTTACAAGGAGGATAAGGACAGTAGCCCAGGAACAGCCGTTCTAGCAAAGAAAGCAGCTTTTAAAGCATTTGTTGTGACAGATACCATAGCCATGGTGCTTTCTATATCTTCTGTATTCGTCTCTTTTTTAATGGTATACCATAAGAAACAAGAGATCATAGGAAACTGCTTATTGTGGGGCACTCTTCTCACCATGTTCGCCATGGGAGCAATGGTGGTTGCGTTTATGACAGGCTTGTACGCTGTATTGCCGCTATCCTCAGGGCTTCCCATTGCTAACTGTGTCATTTGCTGCATCTTTTTCATTTTCTTTTGTTATTTATTTAGACAAATTTTAAAAGATGAAGATTAGAAGGATATTGTACTCCAATAATTTTTCTTGCAAGTTGGCTTTATATTTAATTTTGGTTGACTTTTGCAGGGTGTTTACTGCAATTTGTATGATGTTAGACACCCTTTTCTCTTGGAAATAAAAATTTAAATATAGCTGGGTTTTTTTTTATTTTTCTTTTTCTTTTTCACTGTTAGATGTGCCTGTGAAAGAAAATAAAAAAATGGTAGATATGAATAAATATATTTTTGAAAATACAGTAGTTTATAAGAATTCCAAACAGGACTAATTCAAGGAGGGAAGTACTAATCAACAATGTGATCAAAAAAGAGTCAAAAAGGTTGTAGAATTTTGTTAACCTTCTAATAATGGAGCAGTACGATGCTCCATATATGCCTCCATCTTAGTCACAAGTCAAAAAACTTTCCCAGGACGAAGGAGAATTGCTTGAAGATCCTTCCATGTATAAGAGAATGATTGGGAAGCTCCTATACCTTACCATAACAAGATCAAATCTATTGGATTCAGTAAATCGATTGAGCCAATTTCTTGTTAAGCCGAGAATTCCCCACTTGCATGCAACATATCATGTTCTTCAATATGTGAAAGCTACAGTAGGCTAAGGACTCCTTTTCTCTTCTTCAACATCTAATGATTTAAAAGCCTTTGTAAACTTGGATTGAGCAGCATGTCCAGACACTAGGAGGTCAATTACCGGTTTTTGCATTTACATTAGAGATTCCTTGGGTGCTTGGAAATCCAAGAAGCAACAGATAGTATCCAGATCCTTTGTTGAAGCAAAGTATCAAGCCCATTTTTCATGAGTGAACTAACCCATCGAGATTGATTGTCATCTTATGAGGGAAAAACTCCGAAGTGGTTGTTTGAAGACTTTTCATGTGTCATCTCAGCACCAAGTGGCAGATATGCTAACAAAGCCTCCATTTCCAACTCCATATGCTAACTTATGAGGTAAGGTGGTGTTTGTTTTTTTAGCTTTTTACTGAAAACCATTTAGTTTTAGAATTTAGGTTGTTTGTTTTTTTACTTTTTCATAACTTATTATAAACTTTTTACTAAATAGAAAAAGCCAAAATATGTGGCTTTTTCTAAATAGAAAAAATAACACAATGATTTTTTTTACTTTTTAATACTTAATAAAAATAAAATACTACAAAAACAAACAACCTAATATTTAATACTATTAAGTATTAAGGTTCTATTAAGAATTAAGTAAAAAAACAAACACCACCTAAGTTAAAGACTTATCTGATGACTTTTCGGGTAATTGCTTCTCAATTTGAGCATAATTGAAGTGGGGCATAACGAGGCCAAGACCACCCATTTTCATCAACCTCTTTAGGCCCGGTTCCCTTCTAATAACTATATTGTGAGTAAGGGTCTCCAAAAAGCCCGCAGCCCATGGCCCGGCCCGGCCCAGCGGGCTAAAACCCGACCCGAGCCCATTTCTGGATGGGCCGGGTCATGGGCCCCAAATTAGGCCCGACGGGCCCGCCCATAGGTCCGCCACTATATATATATATATATATATATATATATATATATATATAAAATATTCAAGAAATAGAAAATGTTACATTAATAAAAATATTCATTGTTAACTATTTTATTCATTGAATGTATACATTACATTTGAAAATATGGGAAAAGTTTACATTACTACAAAATAAATACATCCCAACTAGGTTGACACCTACTTATTTGTCAATCATTTGTACTTTTCAACCATAAAAATAAAAATAAAAATATGACATACATTTAGTAAAATATTTTAATCATTATCTCTTGGCGGTTATGGCGAACTAGTGAAATTGAAAGGTTGTTCTGCTCTTATTATATAACCAATCATTTCTTTATGACAATATGATTCATCATAAGAAAATGTTTTTAAATTTCCACTTTTATCTTTACCTAATTGTATATAATTTCTAATATCTACATTATTTTTAATTTTACAATTTTCATGATGCCTTTTTAAATGACTTGTACCTGCATTTGAGCCACCACTAAGAAGTTTGTTACAAATTTTACATTTTGCTTTTATTTCTTTTTTATTATTTTCTAAATTTATTTCTATTCTATCAAAAAAATTTCATATATTTGAAGTAAATTTTTGCTATCACATGCATTAGATGAAAAACAAGAACCACTTGTCATAATTATAATTATTGATAAAATATTATGCTAAAAATAATAAATGTAAAATTAAAATGTAACAAATAAATAAAAGAAAAGGTGAAGTATGTTACTAAATTGAAGAACCGAAGCAGAAATTCCTTCAAATTTGAACTCTTTGAACCACCAATGTTTGTTTTTCACCACCAATAATATTGAATAATTTGAGACAAAATGCAATAATCAGAAATATTGTGGAATGGGAGAGAGCTTAAGAGTTGAGAGAATAGAAAAAAATTGAGGGTATTTAATATTTATAGGGATTTAAATATTAAGATTTAATTTTTATTTTTATTTTTAATTTCAAGACCGTTCAATGGTCATATATTTGAAATTGAATTATGAGTGGCATGTTCAACGGTCATGTGACCGTTGAACAATCAATTCACTTTTATTTTTTTTCAAAAATTATACAATATTTTTAATATATATATAACTAATGCAAAATAGTTATACAAAAGAGGGTCAGCTCAGTTGGTGACTAGCTCCCTTATGGTTCCATAAGGGAAGGGTTTCGA
Organism: Vitis vinifera; assembly: GCF_030704535.1. Taxonomy (NCBI): domain Eukaryota; kingdom Viridiplantae; phylum Streptophyta; class Magnoliopsida; order Vitales; family Vitaceae; genus Vitis; species Vitis vinifera. Next base: position 22,156,753 of record NC_081809.1, read on the forward strand.
ATCTCATTCCCTTCAAAACTGAAAATTATTTTAATTTTTACCCCAGCTCGGCTCGTTGACCAGTCAACGGGCTCAGTGGGCGGCCCGGCCTGGCTCGTTGGAGACCCTTAAATTTGTGATATATATTCGATAAATAAACAAACAAAATTAAAAAAGAATTAGATAAAAATTTTGTTAGCCCAATCACATATGAAATAAAGAAATAAAGACAAAACATTTTAACATGATTTAATGATCAATGCAATTTCTACATTGAGACTTAAGAATCCACTAATCAAATAAAAATAAAAAGTCACAATGGTGAAGGTTTCTACATTGAGACTTAAGAATCCACTAATCAAATAAAAATAAAAAGTCACAATGGTGAAGGTTCTTCCACTATTTTCAATTATGGTCAGACACCTTTTTTCTCTTTAAAACAAAATTCTAAATCATAATAAAGTTAAAATATAATAAAGGGAAACTCATGATTGAATAAATAATAATAATAAATAAATAAAATTATCCAAGTCTCTTAGCCCTTTAAACTTTGTGAAGTTAATAAGGTGTTTGACCCCAACATCTAACAAGAATGAATTAGGCTTCATAATCCAATAAATTTAATAATATTTTGCATGATCACTAGGATTAATACAACAGTTGATTACTATTATAGTATGTGACTCATATTGAGAGAAAAACATATATGGAGAAAAAGAAAAAGGGCAAATGTCGAAGTGGAATGATGATATTTGTCATTCAAGTTTGTATTTTTATTGTTAAGGGCGCATGATAGGTTGAAGGGTGCGGGGGCTATGATCAAGGGTATTTTTAGAATTTCATTACCCGATGGTTAGTATAAATACCCTTTTATGTAACCCTAATTTTACATATAGTGAAAGTTTTTATCTTTCTTATTCCCATGGACGTAGACAATTCGTGGAACCATATTAAATTTGTGTGTTTTTAATTTTTAATTTTTTTTATAATTTCCTCACCAAAAATCATTGCACGAAGATCAACAATTACTTTGGTGATTGCCAATTACAACAACATGCAAGGCCGTCCCGTTCTACCGATGATGTCATTAAGAACCGGTGAAGTGTGAGGGCTGTCTATGATGATTTGCCTAAGAAAATGTTTGATAAATCAATTTAATGGCCGGAAGTGACTTAATGACTTGTTAAATCATTTAAGTCATTAAGTTGATTTATCAAACCTATAAGTCTCTATATCCTCTCTCAGCAATGCAAGGTCTTCCTTAATAAAAAACTTCACCACTTCTGACTGCTGAGTAATGATACCGCACTGCCTCATGCATGACTGTATTTTCTCCTAATTTGGCATCATCGGCTTTGTCTTATCTGCTCTAACCCCACTTTCCTTCCGTTGGCGAATTGCTTTTGCAACAGCAATGAGAGCGAAAACGACCCGACAATGCCCTTCTCTGGCTGCAAGGTGAAGTGGGGTATCGCCTTCCAGATTGGAGGTGGCTGCCGTAGATATGAAGATAAGAGATGAAAGCAAGAATCGATGAAGGATCCATTGAACGTAGTCCAGCTAGCTGGGCTGCAATATGGAGGATTGTGATCCTTTTGGCCGAAGGTCATTGGCTTCAAGGAAATTTTCCAGCATATTGACCTTGCCTTTTGCTAAGGCGTTGTACAAAGTAGCATCCATATATATCTTATCCATATGTGGGCTACAATCTTCAGTTGCAGCATGGTTGGAGACACTGGGTTCATTCATCAGTGCTGTCTAAGCTGTAAACTCAATCTCCAACTCTGTCTTAAATGCTTTCTATTGTTATATTCCTTGCTTCTCTGGGGAGATTTGCGTTTTAGGGTGTGTTGGTGTTGGACTTGACAACAAAAGTGAAGGGAAAATGTAGGATGAAATTTGTTGTAGCCACCTAAGTGGAACAAAATTCATGTATTTTTTTTATTTCATTTTTCTATTTTTTTGTTTTCACCCGTTTCCTTTACGGGTTTTCATAATAATAATAACAACAATAACAACAACAATAATAAAAATAAATTTCAAATCATAAGACATTTTTTTATTGAATTTATAAATGAATTTAAAATTTTTCAAAAATAAATTAGAATTCAAAAAATAAATCTTATCAAATCAAAAAATAATAGACTAAAACTAATATCTATAAGTCATGTTTTTTTGTTTCTCTTATACATATAACTATATTTTTTAATATTCTCATTAGGTAAATAAATTCTAAATTAAATGAGATATAATGAATAATTTAATTCTTTAATGATCTTTTAATTTTTAATAATAATTTGAAATTCAAAAAATCAATTCAATTAATCACAGATTAAATCAAAACATTCAAGAATAAAAGGTTCATAATTGAGTACTAATTATATACATCTAATGATAAATTTGACTTATTTGCATATTAAAAAAATTAAATTGTATTTGTTATTCATTTTAAATAAAATACTCTTAACCATTATTATTTTTAAATTTTATTGTTTGTCTTTTTAAATAAATTATGTTTTTAGATGTTAATATCTATATTTCTTCTAACATATATAATTTTATAAATAAAATTATCAATATCTTTAAATAAAAAATCTTATTCCAAACTAAACATATTATAATTTTAAATTTAATGTATTTTTAAATTTGGTTTATTATCACAAAATATATTACACATATAAATATTTTTTTAAATGGAATACGTATGTTATTTATTATTTATCATTTCTTTTGAGTGTTTTTTTTCCCTGATACTTGCATGGATTTTGACCAATTTTTTTTTAATATTTCTTTGTAAATCCATCAAAATTGATATTTTTATCCTTTGACTATATATAGAAATAACCCTAACACTCTTTTTCAAATCTAAACTACTGCTCACAGTGGTTAATATTTTTTGAAATTCATTTTCCTTATAATTTTAGGGTTTATTTGGAACATTTTCAAAAAACAGTCTCCAATATTATTCCAAACAGAACGAATTCAGTCATTCAGTGAGGGAAGACAAGTCAAAAAGGATGTAGAATTTTGTGAACCTTCTAATAATGGAGCAGTACGATGCTCCATACAGGCCTCCATCTTAATCACAAGTATTCATTCACAATTAATCGTAATTCATTATGGAGGTCGCCGGCCGGCAGATGAGCTTCACTTCACTTCATTGACTGCAGAGGTTGCCGACCAGAGACAACTTTGGACATGGTGAGCTTGCTAGTGAACTATTGACCATGGGAAGATGATGGCATCTCTTATAGGTTTTTGGTCCATGTATTTGTCGGGTGTGCTATGCCACAGTGAGAATGTGTAAGCGATGAGGGACTTGTATATTATCTCACAAGGTGACGCTTCTATCAAACTTCTATGAAGTGTCAATGTTGCCAAGCGCCAAATCATATTTTAAAAAACATGTTTTAATAAAGAATTGATCCATCTGTGTCAGAAATATCAACTTCAGTCCACTTCTCCCGGGCATTATTGGGCGTGTAAGAATAATACTTTCCACAACATCATGACGTGGAAAAAATGAATCAGCCAATGCGATGAACTTCCGTTAAAGAAACCACACCTGCTACAGCTGACCAATTTTCATACGTGTATATATATAAATGGGCCTACCATTTTTGACAAGCTGTGGTGCAGTTGAGTGAAAAAGACTTTCCAGCTGTGACTTCACCTGCTTCATCAGGACCCAAAGAAAAGGGTTAATTTTCTCACTTCCATTTCTTTTGCATTGAAGAAAAGGTAGAAAAACAAGTAGATAGAAGTCGTTTTAGGTGCATTATTAGGACCCCACTGAGTATGACTCTCTCTCACTTTTGACCTAAAGTGCTGTTAACTACGTACTGCTGCAATTATGGGTGTGGAAAATTATCCGCTGTGCTACCTACTTCAAGGAATCTGAAAGGTTGAACACGTGGAGTTCCTTATGAAAGAGACATGAGTTAATTATGGAATAAACCACTGGATCCTTAATTAAGAAATATTAATCCATTGATGATTGTGGAATTTATTTTGCTGTAAGTAGTATTATTGAAAGATTGGTGTTTCCAACACTTTATTTTTAGGGGGGTACTTTTCCAACATCAAATTTCGGAGTCCATCTTCACAAGCAAAGTGAAGATGATGCTGAGGTCCTTCAGTCGCAGGTGTGCCACATATCTAAACTTTGTCCGGCAAAGTTTGTCTTTTCTTTAGAAGGCACTCAATTTTCTAGAAAGGACTGAAGGTATCATGGAACACTGGGAAAAAGCTGAAAGCCAGCAGACCCCATATGCAGAATTGTGAACACAATAATGCATGCAGAATGACATTAAACCCATGAACAAGGGAGGGGGCCAGGGGGAGAGAGAGAAGATTTGTGACAGAAAATGTTCTTTATTGGGATGAACAACCTTGGTGCACAAAGCACAAGAAAATCTAGGAAACATATGGATGTCCTTAATAAATAGAAGCTCAATCTCACAAGGCAATAATACAATATACATTCATAACTTAAACAGACACCCTAAAAAAACATGAGGGATTGAAAAGGAACTAGCAAACTGAAGCTGAAACTGCCATTTGCAAACCCTAGCTGTGTCTCCAATCTCATTTACTGATTTTATTTTCCCCAGGAAACCTTTTGAAGCCGACCACTAACACTTGAACACAACAAGAGCATAATGTGTAGGATGGCCACCACAGAAGTAGAAGCAATTTGGTCTGAGTTAGAAAGGTTCAAGCTCTCAGATGCAATTCTCAGACCCTTATTGAACGGGATTGTATTGGAAGCTTGCTTATTGAATCCTCTCCTGGTAGAGCCTTCCTTTATTCCATTGTTGAAATTAAAACTTGGAACTGAAAATAGCCATAAAAATGAGATTATTTATCATATACATCCCAATTATGCTTAACATCCTCCAAAAGATGAAAAAAAAAATTACTTACATGAATGGCAAGCGGAAGTGGCAAAGCTTTCTATGCTTAGTATGGATGAGTTGGAGGTGGTGGAGATGCGTACATGTAGACTGGGGGAGGAGGTGACTTCACAGGTGGGGGAGGTGATGTGTAGTGGTATGGGGGAGGAGGAGATGGTGATGGGGGAGGGGGAGAGTTGTAGTGGTATGGTGGAAGAAGAGATGGGGATGGCGGTGGTGGAGACTTGTAATAGTAAGTTGGTGGAGGAGATAGCGAAGGTGGGGGTGGAGACTTGTAATAGTAGGGTGGTGGTGGTGATGGTGATGGCGGGGGTGGGGATTTGTAGTAGTATGGATGAGGAGGAGATGGCGATGGTGGTGGGGGAGATTTGTAGTAGTATGGATGAGGAGGAGATGGGGATGGTGGAGGTGGAGACTTGTAGTAGTATGGAGGTAGAGGAGATGGTGATGGAGGTGGTGGAGACTTGTAGTAGTATGGTGGTGTTGGGGATGGAGATGGTGGTGGAGGAGACTTGTAATAATAGGGTGGATGAGGTAATGGAGATGGTGGTGGTGGGGACTTGTAGGAGTATGGTGGATGGGGAGAGGGTGAGGGAGGTGGTGGAGATTTGTAGTAATATGGTGGTAGAGGAGATGGCGATGGTGGAGGTGGGGATTTGTAATAATAGGGTGGATGAGTCACTGGTGATGGAGGTGGGGGAGATTTGTAGTAGTATGGTGGTAGGGGAGATGGAGACGGTGGAGGAGGAGACTTGTAATAATAGGGTGGATGAGGTAATGGAGATGGTGGTGGTGGGGACTTGTAGTAGTATGGTGGATGAGGAGAGGGTGAGGGAGGTGGTGGAGATTTGTAGTAATATGGTGGTAGAGAAGATGGCGATGGCGGAGGTGGGGATTTGTAATAATAGGGTGGATGAGGTAATGGAGATGGTGGTGGTGGGGACTTGTAGTAGTATGGTGGATGGGGAGAGGGTGAGGGAGGTGGAGGAGATTTGTAGTAATATGGTGGTAGAGGAGATGGCGATGGCGGAGGTGGGGATTTGTAATAGTAGGGTGGATGAGGTAGTGGTGATGGAGGTGGGGGAGATTTGTAATAGTATGGTGGTAGAGGAGATGGGGAAGGAGGTGGTGGCGACTTGTAGTAGTATGGTGGGTGGTAGGGTGATGGTGGAGGAGGTGACTTGTAATAGTAGTGAGGCTCTGGTGAGGGTGGAGGGGGGGATTTGTAATAGTAGGGTGGATGAGGTAGTGGTGATGGCGGAGGTGGGGATTTGTAATAGTAGGGTGGATGAGGTAGTGGTGATGGAGGTGGGGGAGATTTGTAATAGTATGGTGGTAGAGGAGATGGGGAAGGAGGTGGTGGAGACTTGTAGTAGTATGGTGGGTGGTAGGGTGATGGTGGAGGAGGTGACTTGTAATAGTAGTGAGGGATTGGTGATGGCGGAGGTGGGGATTTGTAATAGTAGGGTGGATGAGGTAGTGGTGATGGAGGTGGGGGAGATTTGTAATAGTATGGTGGTAGAGGAGATGGGGAAGGAGGTGGTGGAGACTTGTAGTAGTATGGTGGGTGGTAGGGTGATGGTGGAGGAGGTGACTTGTAATAGTAATGAGGCTCTGGTGAGGGTGGAGGGGGGGATTTGTAATAGTAGGGTGGATGAGGTAGTGGTGATGGCGGAGGTGGGGATTTGTAATGGTAGGGTGGATGAGGTAGTGGTGATGGAGGTGGGGGAGATTTGTAATAGTATGGTGGTAGAGGAGATGGGGAAGGAGGTGGTGGTGACTTGTAGTAGTATGGTGGGTGGTAAGGTGATGGTGGAGGGGGTGACTTGTAATAGTAGTGAGGTGTGGGTGATGGTGGAGGTGGGGATTTGTAATAATAAGGTGGATGAGGTAGCGGTGATGGAGGTGGAGGAGATTTGTAATAATAAGGTGGATGAGGTAGCGGTAATGGAGGTGGAGGAGATTTGTAATAATACGGTGGTAAAGGAGATGGCGAAGGAGGTGGTGGTGACTTATAGTAGTATGGTGGGTGGTAAGGCGATGGCGGAGGAGGTGACTTGTAATAGTAGTGAGGCAATGGTGGTGGTGGTGACTTGTAGATGTAGGGTGGGTGGGGCTTGGGCTCAGGCTTGGGCTTCTCACATTCCTTGAAAGGAGTCTTGGGCCCATAAGCAAAAGGCTTAGCATAGAGCACAACTTCAGACTCGTCCTTGGACTTGACTTTGAGCTTGGCACCCTTCATGCCACTGTGTAGGTCAGTTGGGATGTTGCATGGCGAATCCTTGGGGGCGGCGTGGAGTTTAGCCTTGCAAGACTTGGCTCCAAATTTACCATAGTCAAATCCATCAACGGTGATGCTGTATTTGCCATTGATCTTTGTCTTACCATAGGCCACGATCTTCTTGCCACCTGTCTTGCATGTCACCTCCACAACAGCACCTGCTCCATTAATTAACAACAATAATTTACTAGCATCAAGTCAACTAAAAACATTATCTCACCTACTCCCCTAACTAATTTTGTCCTTGCCATATTAATTAAAATCAAGATGCTCTTCTTCATTTATAAAAAAAAATTTAAATTAAAAATTTTAAATTTCTTATCTTCCAAACACATGTTTAGAATTTTTATTATTTAATTAATTAAAATCAAGATACTCTTCTTCATTTTTTTTAAATTAAAAATTTCTTATCTTCCATGTTTAGAATTTTTATTATTTAATTAATTGCATATTAATAATTTGAAATACTACAATAATACTAACGTGGAAATATGGAAAGAAAATTTAAGAAAACCCATTTGAGGAACACTGAGAATCTTTGAGAAAATTACTGTTGATGGAATTTGGAGTATGGGAAGAAAATGATGGAAACCCATTTGAAGAAAAGTGAGAATGTTTGAGAAAAATTTACCTTTGAGGTGCTTCTTGTCGTGGGACTTCTCTGGGTATTTCCAGTCATAGCATCTGTAGCAGTAGACTTTTCCGACCACCTTGACTACCAATGGGTGGTGGTGGGGATGAGGATGGGGGTAATGGACAGGTGGTGGTGGAGAAGTGTAGTAGTATGGAGGAGGGTGGGACTTGGGCGGTGGAGGTGGAGGAGATTTGTAGTAGTATGGTGGTGGTAGTGGCGGAGACTTCATCGGAGGTGGGGGAGAAGTGTAGTAGTATGGAGGAGGGTGGGGCTTGGGCGGTGGAGGTGGAGGAGATTTGTAGTAGTATGGTGGTGGTAGTGGCGGAGACTTCATCGGAGGTGGGGGAGAAGTGTAGTAGTATGGAGGTGGATGGGACTTAGGTGGTGGAGGTGGAGGAGATTTGTAGTAATATGGTGGTGGTAGTGGTGGAGACTTTTCCGGAGGTGGCGGAGACTTGTAGTAGTAAGGTGGATGAGGAGATGGTGAAGGTGGTGGAGGAGACTTGTAGTAGTAAGGCTTGGGAGGAACCGGAGAAGGAGGAGGTGGAGATTTGTAGTAGTAGGGTGGTGGAGGCGACGGAGATGGCGGTGGTGGGGACTTGTAGTAGTACGGATGTGGCGGCGCCGGTGATGGAGGTGGTGGAGACTTATACTCATAAGGAGGCAGTGGTGAAGGCGACGGCGGCGGAGGAGACTTGTAGACATAAGGAGGTGGTGGAGGAGAAGAGTAGATGTAAGGATCAGCATGTGTTGAACCTACATTGCTAGCAACAACAACTAAGGCCAATGCCACCAAAATCTGAGGCCAAAGGCGACCCCTAGAGGGGCCGCCACCACGCAAAGTCATCGGACACTGCCTGAAAACTTGCCCCCTCCGCTCAAAGGGGGGAACTGGGAGGAGAAAATGGAGATGAGAGGAGGAGGATGATGATGAGGAGCCATAGATTAAAGTGTATATTTATAGTAGGGATCAGTAGTTGCAGGAGAGCTGTCAAAAGGGACCAATTCAATTTGTCCTTTTGATTATACGAGATGATGTGGGTTTCAATAGCTGGCTCCTCAATTTTTTATAACACACTTCACATGTCCAGAAGACTAACCCCTATTTTTTTTAATAAATTTGAAAATATTTATAAAACCCCAATAATAATTTATGGAAAGAGAGAGAGGATGGGATTAGTGTTAGGGTAGTGGTATAATTTTCAAAGGTAACATTGCAGAGTTTGAACCCATTTTTCAAATTAATTATAGCAAAAGATTCACCTGGCAAATTAATATCCTGACTAAAAAATATTATCATCTACGTTTGGAAGGTGACAAAAAATTCAAAGTGAGGTGACTTGAAGGCAAAGAAATGATGGAAATGGAGGAAAAGCTTGTTTCAATGAGTGGTGTTGCTTCATAGAGGGAGCCCTGCAGCTGCCACCCATTTGGGCTTTGGGATTCTCCATTTCTTCATCAATGGCTCCAAAGATGCCTCTTTTTAGCTTTTTCTAGAATTTTTTTTTAACTTTTGATTGTATTTCAATATGGGCTATTTTTATTATCATTTTTTTATAAATAAAAATATTAATAAATAGGAAAATAAAATAAAATAAATTTTAATTTACTCAATCTAAGTCAAAGACCCACATCTCAAACGTTTAATAATTGCCATATTTCATTCACTAGGGAAGGGTTGTACCATTTATTCCCTAAATATTGAGGAAATGCATGTGATTTCTCCATAATGAGGATAGCCTGCATGTGCACTCCCATCAATGGCTGTTTGCAGTCTTTGCAGGGAAGTTGAAGAAAGCATAGAACCCCCCCAAAAAAAATTAAAAAAAGTGATAGTGGGGAGTCTTGGAAATTAATTTCATTGGGTGCAAGTAATAATAATTCAACTCTTTCCTTTAACATAACCTCAAATATCCCCTTATGCACTGTCATGAAAATGACTTTTGGGTCTCTTTTGGACCACCCTTGTCCACATTCTTCTATCCATTTGATACTTTTTTCTTCTTTCTATTTTTATATTTCTAATTTGGTTGAGTCATTTGGGCAATTGGGCTTTTGTCTCCCCATAAATTAGAATATCAATTTAATATACGTTACTTTTGTCCCATACATAGAAAAGGGGAACAGTTTTTGGAAGTCTTAAAACTACTTCAAAATTGTTTTTATTAAAAAAAACAAAAAAAAAAAAACAAAGGTTCTCCCGTAATGAAAACACTCTATAAGAAAAGACTAGAGGAATAATATATTTTCCTTTTTTTAAAATTAAAAAGAAATAATATAATTCTTTTTTTAAAAAAAAAAAGAAAAAAAAATTAAGATTTTTGTGTTATGAAAGAAAATGGTTATCGTATTCATAATTTTATTCATTACCTGAAACGAAAAAATTAATAAATAAAACAATAAATTAAAATTAGTGAACATCTCAAAAAGTATCTCGTAAGCCTTATTTTACTCTTTCAAAAAAATTTCGTGTTTATATTTTTGATAAATTTAGTGATATTCATACCATTGTATTCAAATTAGATGGCATTTAAGTCGTATTTATTTGAAATTTATTTAAAGAAATAGGTTAAATAAGTCGTACATTGGTTTAACTTCTCACTCATTGGGGTAACAATAAATAAGTGATATTAAAGGGATTTTTTGAGAAATACGTGTAAGAATTGAAGTGTAAAATTCTAGTAAAAGAATTAATTTTGGGCTAAATTTATTGACTAATTAAATGAATTTATGATATGAACTTATGAATTTATGATATAAACTATTTTATATAAATAATTAATTTTGAATTTAAAGTATGTTTTGTAGTAATTGTTAGAAACGTTTATTGTTTTTCTAATACTTGGAAGATAGATATTTTTAAGTTTAAAAATGTTGAAAGTGCTTCTTAAAATCACTAAGACTTTTGTTATATTTTAAGTTTTATTTGACATTGATTTTAATAAATGTTTTTAACCTAAAAAGTATTTTTGAAAAAAAATTAAATGTTTAACAAAATCTAGGAAATACTTTCAAAAGTTTGAAAAATCACTTATAGTGTTGGAAAATCATTTGCAGTGTTTTTTTTTTTTTTGGAAAAACACTTCTAGCGCGTTTTAACAGTGTTTTTGTTCGAAATGTTTTTAGTGAAAATATTTTTAAGAGAATCTCTTATATTTGACAGTGTTTTTATTCGAAGTGTTTTTAAGAGAATCATTTGTAAAATATTTTTCTCAAAAACACTACAGGTGATTTTTACAAATTTTAAAAGTATTTTTTAAATTTTGTAAAATACCTAATTAATTTTAAAAAGACACTTTTTAAGCTAAAAGTGTTTTTTAATATCACTATCAAATGAATTCTGAGCTTGTTTGATAATAATTCTATAAAGCGTTTACAGTTTAAAAACTATTTTTGAAAAAAAAAATAGATATTTAACAAATTTTAGAAAACACTTTTAAAAATCCGAAAAATTATTTATAATATTTTATGAAAAAAAAAAAAACACTTGATATATAATTTTTCCTAAAAATACTTAAAAAAAAAAAAAAACTTTCCAAAACATTTTCACATGCCTCTTATGTTATTATCTTAAAGACACTTCTAAATAAAACAATTCAACTAAAAATACTGGCAAACACGAGCTTAATTGATATCAATCGATCGGTAATTTTTCTTGTATCCTTTATTTTTTAAAAACATTTAAGACAATATAATTAAGTAAAATTTTAATTTTATATAAAATTCAAATCATATAATAAAAAATCATTCTTTTTGGGCATTGGACCTCAAACGTCGGGACGCTGCACAGACCGCACGTGGGAGTCACATGACGTCTACTAAACCGCATAGGCCGCAACCTCTGAAAGTCAAACTTCTAGTAAGATCACAGCCATGCAATCATCATAATAAACATAAACAGATCCCATGATTAAACTATTTTTGTTGTACTTGTAATCATAGACCAATCCTGACCCTTCAAAATTAAATACTCGTTGATCAATATTTTTATAAGGGATTGTTTGCTACACGTTTGTGATTGGTATACAATTGATTTTAATTTTGTATTTTGAAAATAAAAATTAATTTTGAAAAATGGATCAATCATAATTTATTATTGTTTTGTACCTAATTGGCTTCCCATTATTTTACATTTTGATCAATTTTTTTAAATAGTTTGTTTATATATATTCTTATTTATTTAAAGTATAATCTCATATATTTATACCCTCATTCAAATGTTTAAATTTTATTGAATTTTGTCATATATTTTCAACTATAAAGATTATAAATTCGGTAAGTATCAATATCCTAAAAATTTTCTTAAAATATTTTATAAACACTTCTAAAAATTACGTTTTATTTTTAAATATTGATTTTAGTTGTTCAAATATCCTTTCAATAATCGAGATTGTAATTTCAATAAATACTGATATTTTAAAATTTCCCTTAAAAAATATGTATAGGATTCTCCATAAAGACCCAAATCTCGGGGTACTAACTTACCTACAACAACTAGTACTAAATGATTTTATATAGTGATCTTACTTATTGAAATAAGTTCTAAATAAAACTTATATTTACTCAAATATAAATAAACTTTTTTTTATTAAACTTCAAGAAAAATAAATTAATAAATAATTTTTTTTAGCTTTCAAAAAGTGAAGCCAATTAGGGAGAGAGGGAGAGAAAAAAAACCATATTCCAAATTTGAATTTATAATTTTTAGAAAAAAATTAAATTAATAAATTTATTAATGAGCGTTAACTTAGTTTTCATCTCATGGTTGGAAAATTTGAAAATGTGATGCCTTCATTACACCCCATTAAATGAAAAAATATTTATTTGAATCTGAAAATGGAAGACGTTCATAACACGGCATTATAGAGATAAATGTGTCCCATTCATGAGTCAATGCCCTATCATTTCAGCATTATGGAGTCATTCTTAAGGCAAAGTTACATGCCCATACACAAACCCTTTTGTTTTTTCATAAAATATTTCAATACAATGTTGTCATAGGACCACAATTTCTATATGACTTTATAATCTTTGATACAGGTAACTTAATAACTTAATTTAAGTCATTAAATTAATTAAATATATTTGATAAAATAACTTAATGATACGATTTAAAATCTTTTTTTAATAATTAAGTTATTTTTAAATTCATATATTTATTTTATTTTTTTATTTTCATTTGCTCTAATCTCCTATACTATTTTATGACCTCCTTATTACTTAATATCATTTATCCTAATTATAATTTGCGAAGATAAATATATTAATATGATAATTTAAAATAAATTTTATTCGTACTTAAAGTAAAAAAATCAAATAATAAGCTTTAAATTAATAATTTAAGTATAACTTAATTTAAAAACAACTTAAGTCATTAAGTTTTACCAAACATCCCCTAATACTCTTACGTATTTTCCTCCCTCTAGTTTTTTTTCTCTCTCTTATTTTTATTAAAAAGTAAAAAAAAAAATAGAAATATGGTAATAAAAATACTAAATTGTCTACCTCATAATATTTGATTTTTCACTAAATTTATTAAAATAAAATAAAAAAATAAATAAACCTGAAAATTTTGATGTTAATTAAGATTAATTAAAATATTATTTTTTTTTCTCAAAATCAACAAAGGGCATTTTTGGAAATACTGAAGGATGATATCCTTCAACTCAATTTCCATACTTTCATTGGGTCTTGGGCTCAATTTGAAGAGTTACATGGACCTTTTGTTAATTTGGGGGTCCATCTACCCCCAAAACATAATTCTCCCTAAATTTAAATCCTTTCTATAGTTAATTTTTGTATTCCAAGTTATAAAAGGCAGCATTAGAGTGCTTTAGGAGGCAAATTCTCTTAATTAAATTTTGTATTCTTTTCTCACTTAAAATATCTCTTAACGACTCCTTTTAAATAAGAAAATCAGGCATATGAAGTGGACATTCGAGTAAAGATGACAATATAATATGAATTCCTTATATCATAAACTCTTTTGTAACTGAACACGAACCATATGTCATGCTCTCAATATCAACACCGACCATATGTTGTGTTTTCAAGAATATGAACCAGATGTTGTGTTATCAAGAACATAAACAAGATGTTGTGCCTATGCTCATGGGGCAATTTTCTATTATAAGAAGTTATCATTCAATCCAATAAGGAGATGACACGTGGACACCTAAAAACATAAATAATATTTTAAATATTTTTAGTAGAAATATTTTCTTTAAAAGCGTTTTTAGAAAAATCACCTAAAAGATGTTTTTTCAAAAAATACTATAAGTGAATTTTTTAGATTTTTAAAAATATAAATTTTGTCAAACACTTTATTATTTAAAAAAAAAAAACATTTTTTAGGCTAAAAATTTCATATTATTTGTATAATAAATATAGACTTAGCCTACTTATTTGAATTGGTTTTAAATTCCAAGAGAAAATGAATTATTTTGATTAAGTTTCTATAACTTGAGATAACCCTTATAAAAACTAAGGGGGAAAGATTTAAAGATCACTTTTATGACTTTAAAATATTATTAATCTAATATACACAAAAAAATATATATTATTACAAATTTATATTTATATGGTAGCTTGTTCTCACTAGATAGAAATATTATTATCATTCATTAAAAATACTTTCATTAGAATCAGTATTAGAGTGTATTTGATAATGATTTTAAAAAATATTTTTAATTTAAAAAGTTTTTTTTTTTTTAAATATTAAGGGTCTATTTGGTAACTGTTTTCAAAAATAGTTTTAAAAAACAATTTTTGAAAACTGATTTTTGATATTTTGTATAACAAAAGTGTGTTTGGAAATATAAAATTTTTAAACTTGTTTTTAATATTTTTAAATATGTTTTGAACGTAATTTTTATGTTTAGTGTTTTATCTTTAATCATTTTATATGTTTGTGAAATGATTTTTTAAAACAATTTTCATAAAATAGGTGAAAATAACAAAAAATAACTAAAAATGTTATTTAAAAATATCATATTTTTATTTTAATAAACAAAAAATAGAAAACAATTTTTAATTATCAAACGGTGTTTTCCTTTCTCTTTTTTAAGAATAAAAAATTATTCTTAAAAACAGTTACCAAATAAACTCTAAATATTTAATAAAATTTGAAAAACACTTTTAAAAATCTAAAAAATCATCTAGTGTTAGAAAATTACTTATAGTGTTTTCTAAAGAAACACTTGATCCACACTTCTCATAAAAACACTTTCAAAAAAAATACTTCACCAAAAATACTTAAAGCATACCAAATACACTATTGAAAAACCCTCAAAACACTTTTAAATGTAGTTACTAAAATTATAATAATAGGTAATGAATAAATAAAGTGGACAAATGAATTATTATAAATCAACAAGTCAATTTGATTAGGAAATTTTCTCCACATGCCATGATTTGCAATAGATAAACCCAAAAATAAAAAATAAAAAAATAAAATGGTTTAAAAAAAATTGGAACCGACTAGGACTTTACCATAATATTATAATTATATTATATTAATAATGACTTTGTCATGTTGATTAAATTAATCTTGGCCACAAGGCTTCACATGGATGGCGGTACCGATGATTGTGGCTCTAATACTATCTTTTTTTCGCATCACAATCATAAAATTAATCTAAATTAAAGAGGTATAACATCATGAATTAATTTGATTATACGATGATGTTGATTTGATTATGTGTTGCTCAAGTTTTGTGTGTTGTGACATGCCACCTAAAGGAGATAATGTTAACAAAAGAGAAAGGCCAAAGTTTGTTAATAAAATAATATAATATCATTGACAAAGACTAGGATGTGTGGATAGGAATTTGGGTTTGTGGGGGTATAAGTTTATTTTTAAACCAAATTTAAATAAAAATTAATTTGAAAAGTCCCATTTCGCGATGGAATTACCAAAAGATTTGATGAATGGTAAATTGATTTGGTATCACTTTCACAGATTCAGTGAAAGGCTGTGTATTTAACAATAAAATTATAATAATGATGTGTTATGATTGGTTTGTTTTAATTAATAAATTTTCTTCACGTATTTTAACTTTTTTTTTTTTTTTTTTACGTTTTTATGTAATACAATTATAAATTTCAAATTTATTTATATTCTTATTGTTAAGAAGCATGATATGTATATTAAGCTCAAAATACTATAAATTTAAACTTTAAAAAAAAATTAATAATTTAACATGATATCGATGTTTGGTTTAGTAGAAGGTATCAGGTTCAACCCCCTCAGTGCAAATTCTGTCGGCATGTCACACCCCTCTCTGCAAATTTTGTCGGCATGTCACATATTTGGATTACATTGATTAGACATGACTAAACCTACAACTAATCTTTGTAATTTAGCTTGTAAGTAGTGAAAACTAGTTCGTTAATATAGATTTGTATGAAAAAGAAATGTCATCCAAAGGGACGGTGGAAAGAAGCTGAAGAATGGATGAGTGGAATCACAAGGAAACAAGGATGAGTGGATTGCATTACATCATAATTGATAGAGAATTAGTAGAAAGGTGGAGAGGTTAGGAGGAGTAGATAGAAAGAGGGAAGAGGTGATTAATTTAGGAAGAAAAACAAGTACACTACAATCATTGATTTCACCTAATGCTCTTTTGGAGAGTGGACTTGTATTTTGATCCCACCATCACCGGCCGGCTTAAGTTTATATTCCCCTCTTCACCCACCTTCCAACTCCCAAGTTGTAATCTTATATCTACTTCTTTATTATTATTATTATTATTATTTGTTTAATATTTAAGTTGAGGGGAGGGTGAGAAGCCATAGAAGAGAATTGTTGATATTTAGGGTCTATTTGGTAATTATTTTTGAAAATATTTTTGAAATATAGTTTCTCAAAACAATTTTTAAAAATTATTATTTGATGTTTTGTAAAATAAAAATATGTTTGAAAACCTAAAATATTTTTAACTTATTTTTAATTTTTAAAAAATAAATTTTATGTGTAGTGTTTTGTTTTTAATCATTCTAAATATTTGTATAATTATTTTTTTGAAACAGTCTTAAAAAACAAGTAAAAAAAAACAAAACTAAAAGACATCATCCAAAAACATCTTATTTTATGTTCTAAGAAAAAAAAAAAAAAACAACTTTTGATTGCCAAATAAATTTTCTATTTTTTTTTTTTTAAAAAAAACAATTTAAAAAATAGTTGTCAAACACTTACTTTCAAGATTTGTTTGACAAGAGGGACAATAAAAGAATCATATATTTCAAATGAGAATAATGAAAAATATGAAATATAATTTTTTTTTAATGAAATACCCTTTATCAAATATTTCTTTATATTCTTATATTATATTTGAATTTTTATTTTTTGAGAAAATATACAAAGATAAAAATTTTAAATTGAGATTATATTTAGGTCTTGTTTGGATGGAAGCTAAAAACTTTTTTTTTTTAAAACTTAATGAAACTTGTATGACTATTTTGTTCCAAAAGGGAAATTAACTCGTATGTTTAATAAACCATATGGGAAAATGAGTCTATGGCCCCACCATAATTGTGAGTCCAATTAAGAAGTATTGAATCTGCGACCCTCGTGGCCCATTCGCTTTATAGTTTATACAATTTGCAAATTAGGTTTCTGTCCACACCTCAATTACACACAACATGCTGTCAAATCTTAGATGGGGATGGGTTATCCTTATCCTTGTTTGGTTCCATTTCAAATCTTAGCTTAAAATTATATCAAAATATATATAATTTATAATAAATTATTTAAATTTATATTTATTTTTTTTTTTACAAGAAAATGTCTTATATTTTTATTTTTATATATTTTAAAAAAATAAAATTTTAATATACAATTCCTAATCGAGAATCAAAACTAAGATCACAAATTCAATCTTAACCAATACTTCCTCCAAACTCATCTTATTAGTACTCAAACGATTGACAAATCACAAAAAGTGACATTCTTAATCTTAATTGTCATGAATTTAATCTAATTATGCAAGATAGTGATTTAAAACATGAACATTAATAAATGTGGGTTAAAAGTTATTAAACAAATTTAGCTATTAATAGCAGTTATAAACATCAGTTTTTTTGTGATGTTTTGCAGACAAAGAGTGAACCTAAAATGTTTTTAACTTATTTTCATATTTTGAAAGTAGTTTTTATACCTGATGTTTTACTTTTAATCATTCTACATCTTTGTGTAATTATTTTTTAAAATAATTCTCATAAAAAATATCATTTGAAAATATTTTGTTTTTTATTTTCTATTTTTAAGAATAGAAAACGAAAAATAGAAAATAATTTTTTGATTGTCAAATATGTTTTCTTATTTTTTTATTCTGAAGAATAGAAAAATGTTCTTAAGAATAATTGTCAAATAGACATGTAATAACATACAAACAAGTAAAAAAAACTCTCGAATCTTTTCCCCATTAATTAAAGAATCTATTAGGCCTAAAACCCTAATAAACTAATGGGCTTGATGCATCTTAAGCTCTAATTTATTTATTCAAAAAAAAAAAAATGGCCTACACCTAATTATTCCCACTCTCTATGAACAAAAATGTTAAAAGAAATATGATGAAAACAATAGAAATCTTGAAAGATGTACATAGCAACCTTCCAAAGTATCAAAGTCTTGATACAATGAGTCTAGCACATGTGATTGAATGGACACAAAAAAACATTGACTAGTGAGCTTTGAAGATATTGGATGATGGGCATGGAAAAATATACGTATTGTAGGTGTGATTAGGTTTATTTAAGCTTTTATGACATGATAAAAAATGTGGACCACAAACCCTCACCTATGAGGCAAAGACTTGTGTTATAAAAGTGAAGAATTCAACCATTTCCCCCCAACAAATCTCTCCAACTTTTGGCATTCTTTCTAACCAATCATCACACTATAATAGACCACTCATCTACCATTTAATTGTCACTAAGTTTATTCTTAGATGGGTTCATTGTATATTCTATGGTTTTAGTTTTTTGGACCTACTGCCCAATATTGAAGAAAATAAACAATGCCCAACTAAAAGAGAAACACTTTGTCTATTGTTATTGCCGTTCGTGTTTATTTTATTTTATTTTATTTATTTATTATTATTTTTAACTCTTTGTTGAAAGTAATTTATTTTTGGAATTTAATGGTTTGTTTTATTTTATTTTGTTAATTTATTATTTATTTTTAAAATTTTTTATTAAATAAAAAAGTAAAAATATTTTACTTTTTTTGGAATGTTAAAAATAAAATGATGGTTTTTCTTTATCGCTTAATATTTAATAGAAATAAAAATATTAAAAAAAAACAAATAACTTAATACTTAATCCTATTAAACATTATTTAGTTTTAATTTTTATTTAAAATTAAGTAAAAAAAAAAAAAAGCAAACAAGCAAACAAAGAACACTTTAGGTTATGTTTAGAAAATTGGGATAGGAAATAAATTTGATTCAAAAAAATATTAAGGAGAGAAAACAATCTAAAAAAATGATTTTTTTTTCATAATTGATTTTATTATAGAAAATATAAAAATATAATTAAACTTAGTTAGAAATTTATTTATTTTTAATTATTTAATTTGTTTACAAAATTGTTGAAATAAATGAAATAAGTTGAAAATAACATAAAAATACTTTATTAATTTTACATCTATTTTCTATTTTTCTCACTTTTTTTTTTTTTTACTTTTTCTCTCAACTTTCTTTCGCATTTTCTATTTTTTCTTTTAGAAACCAACGTAGCCTTAAAATTATGTTCAGAATATTGGAATAAAAAACAAATGTGAAAAATCTATTTTATTATTTATTAAAACTAAAAAATATATATATATAAATTAACTACACTTTTATTAAAACTTTGATTTTTTAATATTATAATTCACCTTTATTATTATTATTCCTATTATATTTCTCTACCCGCCAAACACAGTGGGTGTGAGATGACTTCATGAGTCTTAATTTGAATGTTCCATGAGGTCATTGTCAAACTCAAAACAAAGGGCATATAGAGAGTGGTTTTGGGAAGCAAAAGCGAACTATAGTCTAAAGTAGCAGGCAGATTTGGGAATCAAGTTGGCATAACTAAGTTGGATTTTTATGTCTTTTTTAATAATGAGGTTGCCTAATTAAAGTTGATTTTCACTCCTTTTAATCACGGGATCCTTCAAAACTTTTGATCATCTTTTTCATATTTATCATAAGAAAAACACGTTTATATTACAAGCTTATTTGAGATAGCCTTAATTTTTTGCTTTACTAAAAAACTTAGACTATGGTTATAATTTTTGAAAAATATAATTTTTATCATAAAAGTTTTATTAAAAATAAATGGACTTATTGTATCAATTAAAACAAAACTTCTATTAGAAACAATTTTTTTTTAACTTTCATATTAAACTTTCTTTTAAGTCATACGGTGTTTTAATAATATTAGTCAGTTCATAAAAGTTCTTATTCAACTTTAAAAAAGGACTTTTAACTTTTTGAAAATCAATCCAAATATAACATAAATCTTTCTAATTCAAACTTACTCTCTCATGTTCAAAATTTAATAATTTGCTTTCATTTTCACCGATGGAAGAAATACTAGTAGGTCAAGTTGAGGGTATGCGAGTTTTTTCATAATTATCATAATTAATATATACTTATATATTGGATAAATTCAGGACATGTATGTTTTTTTTTTGGTTAAAACAAACGTCATTTGAAAAAAGTGGTTCCTCCTATTATTGTCGGTCATGCTTTGAGTCTTGAAGAATGTTTAACTATTGTTGTCGGTCATGCTTTGTTGCTTTTGAGGCAAGACATTAGGTCGGATAAGTTTTACTAGTTGGTGGGAGAGTGGTTCCTCCGATTGCTCAAGGTGAAGGTCGTATGATTTTATGTACCTCCAAAAGGGCATACTATCCTTAAGTGGTTAGAGATGTTAACAAAATTATAAAAATGGTTATAAGTATGCATTTAGGTAATGCTTTTATGATTAAAAACTCGATCGGTATGAAGGTTTAGGGCTTCTTTTGCTTTTGAAATTTTTTTACTAATTTAAACCTAGTGGTATGAAGGTTTAAGGCTTCTTGACATCGTTTTCAAAAAAAAGTTTTTTTGAGAACAGTTCTAAAAAATAATTCTTAATTGTTTTTATAAATAAAATTTTATTTCAAAATTTAAATATGAAAAATAGTTTTCTTAACATATTCTTCATAAAGTAATGTTCTTAAGATGTTTTAAAATTTCTTCATTTTTAAAAATATCCCTCGAAATATTTTAAAATAATTGAAACCATCTAATTTTTATTTTATTTAAAAAAAAAACAGTTTTTAAAAAATTTTCAAATCATATTTCATAAATTAAAAAACAATTACTAAACATGGCCTTTATTTTTTTTATTTTTTATTTTTTTGGGTGAGAAGTGAGCTATCTCCCTCCAAATGTAACTCACCCCCAGCCTCCTTTTCACTTCAATTTGTTTGGGCTGCATCTTATTACAAACAATAAGATTTATGGATCAAGCTTGTGTCTATTCAAGTTGGGTTGAGCCCATTGAATATGGCGGCCCAGTTGAACCCAATATCCAAACAACTGTACAATGAGCCTTGTGTTTCACTTCACTAGAGCAGCTACTAAAGCCTTCCCCGCCGGTGAACTCTCCATCGATGGCGACCTTTCCTCTGTAGAACCTTCGCTCTTAATTGCGGTAAGTCTCTCTATTTCAATGGAAATCTCTTCTAGGGTTCCGAAATTCTGCTCATTTCTTGTGTTAGGATTTGTAATTTTGGAATCTAAAACCCTAATTTCTCACATACTGGTAGAGATCTGTGTTAATTGGGAATTTTTCGATGGAAATGTTGTAGATTTTGACGGTATTACCTAAAATCCTAGTTTTTAAATTTTTATTTTTTTAATTTATACATGGGTTCTGAGATGTAACCGATGTTGCTGATTTGTTGTTTGAGGAAAAACCATGGGCTTCATATGATTTCTACTTTTTTAGGGCTCTGTTTGGTTCTCAGAAACCGTGAGGGAAGGAAATAATCAGAAGGAAAGGGAAGGAAATGGGGAGCTTTCAAATGTATAGAATTTGTCTTAATTTTTATTAAATTATTTTTCTTCCTATTTTCCATGAGAATCAATCTATAGAAATTAATTTTCCGTCTAATTTTTTTTTTCTTCTTTCTTTATTGAACAGAGCCTTTTTTATTAGTTAGTGTGAATTTAATTTAAGACCTGAGAAAGCCTCCAATGCTTGGCTTTGTTAGTGTTTGAAAGAAATGAAGCACAATCATGAATATGAATGCTAATAAAAATCAGTTTGGGTTAAAAGCTTGTTGCAGTAAATTAAGCATTCTAATGAAAAAATCAAGGGGGATCACATCCATGATGTCAAAACAACATCTGAAAATTTGTGGGTTTCTCCTTATTGCTTTTAATGTTAAAGAATGGAGTTCAAAATTTTTCATTCAGGAAGTAGATGGGGTGCAAGAAGTAGATGGAGTTGCAAGTTGCATTGCTTCCTATATGATAGAATGATGATTTGGAGACAGGAGAAAGAGACAAATCTAAGTGATTGATCATGGAACATTCTTTTTTTGTTTTAGTTTTGTAAAATATATTATTGAAACAACATTTTTATATAGTTCAATGCTATATCATATTATATTTCGGTTTCAGAACGTAGCTTCTATCCAGTATCTCTTAAGTGGGCAAAACAATTTTTTTTTTTGGTGATATGAAAGAAGTGTTGGATTTTGTTTAATAGATATTAAGATGGCACATGGACATGATGCCTCTGTATTCTTATTTTAAGTTTTGTATTCCTTAAAACAATATAATGAAAATCTCATATGGAAGCTCAAATTTTCCGGTTGCAAAGTGAAGATACACAGTTTTTTGTTTATTAACACCAGTATGTAAGAAATTTCCTTGCACACAATTTGTTTGTTTATTTACACCAGTATTTAAGAAATTCCTTGATATTGTCTTACATATTGATGAAGACAACAATTTTTATAGATCAAGTAGTTAACAGGAACCTAACTTCTTGATATTTTACTTCTCATGGTTTTTTATTTTATTGCATGAATAATATCTATGACAGTTTTCTTTGAATATCACTTTAGAATTTCTATTTGCCCTGCATTCATTCTTATGCTGTCATCTGATATTCTTCAATTTCTTGTAGTTTGTTGGAAGGTGGTCCTCCTTTAACACCATCAAAAGAGCACAGCAGCTACCTTCAAGATGGCCTATGAAATGACTGAGCAAAAAAGTGATTATTCTTTTCAATGCTTAAACACACACAGGCATTCATTTCAATTCTAGTTTACATGCAAGCAAGTTCCTTTCTATGGAAGAAAAACTTTGCTTTTATTTCTGTAGCTTCATCACTTCCTTGTGTAACATTTTTTCCCTCCTTTGCTTAAACTTTTTCTTATAGTAGCATTAAGTTTTTAAACACTTCCTGGTTAGTCATTGTGAATGGCACCAGAGTAATATTGGGAGTTGGAATGGAGCGAAGTCTGTATTTCTATTTGCACTTCTGCAGTTACATAAGTGGATGGATATCATTGTACTTGCAACTGAAAATAACATGAATAGATAATAAAACAATAATAGTGTGGTAATACTTAATTTCTTCCCTCAAAAACAATGCTGATACTGATTTGACTTGCTTGCATGGTAATGGAATGCATAACATTTTGTTGACCTGAGTAATCTCTATATATGAGCCAAGTGTTGGTGGTCACAATTGCTAAAAAGTAGGCAATCATGGTATCGATGTGCATAGTACACATATGCTTCTTCATAATTGCACCAAATTTTATGTTCAGTCAATATTTGTTGACTAAAATCAAATAGTATGTCAAGTTAACTACAACAATTTCTCCTGGATGTTCATTTTTTGAAAAGTAATTTCCCTGGTATTTTGGTAACAAATAGAGATTGAAATAAAATTACCCAAATATATGATAATATATCTAATGTCTTCAATTTTGAGTGCTAATAAATTCTCCAGTGGGTGTCTGTTAAAGTTCTGCAAATTTAGTAGTATACCCAATCCAGTTTACTAATTTGTTTTCTGTCAATTACTCTCTTTTTATTGATTCAAAAGTTGGGATCATTTGTAATCTGATAGATATTGATTGATTTTTTCAGGAGTTGGGTTGGGTCTGATTGGTTTTGGCATCTTTTTCACCTTCCTTGGTGTAATTCTTTTCTTTGACAGGGGTTTGCTTGCTTTGGGGAATGTAAGGCCTTTTTTGTAACTTATATTTTCTGACTTGATGTACTGAAAAACCATAATTTCCTAACATTGGTATCCCTGCCATCAGATATTTTGGTTGACAGGGGTAGCCCTTCTAATCGGTTGGCGTTCTACATGGAATCTATTTAGTAACAGAGCAAATTACAAGGTATTAAAAAGTACAATCTTACTCTAATTCCTTGGATCTCACTTTTGTTGCTTAGATTTTTTGATATGTTGCTTTATGTATTTTCTATAAAATTCTGCAACAGCCTTTTTCTTCATTACCCATGTAGAATGCGAATGAAGTATTAATACTTAGTAATGTACTGTTTAGTAAAAGGCCCCTAAAATTTGTTTCCATTTCAGTCATTATCATTAGTCGTTCTAAACTAATCTCCATTTGTTGTTACCTTACCTGCTTTTGCTCAGGTAGCCAGTGATATTGGGACATGTGGTGAACATAAAACACTTTTGCCCCAACACCACTCCATTTTTATCTGATAATAATTCAAATGCCTTGTAATATTCCCGGAAAAAGAAAAAGAACTTTATTTATGAGCTACAATCAGTTATTATTAGCAGTATATGTTGGAATTAAAGAGAAAAAGGATAAAGAAGAAATGAATACTGACCTTTATGAGTATTATCGAAAAAGAAGTGATGCAGTTAGAATGTAAATAGATGTTAATATTACTTATCTTCCTTGTTGCAGGGTTCTATCTCTTTTCTTCTTGGGCTTTTTCTCATATTTGTTCGCTGGCCAATAGTTGGTATAATCTTCGAAATATATGGTTATATTGTTCTCTTCGGGTTAGTTTTTGACCTCAGTCCTCAAATAAAACAGAGAAAGGAAGGGAAAATAAACTATAGAAAGGAAAGAGAAGATAAAAGCTCATTCTTTCCTCTGTTTAAGCAGAGTGAATAGAGGGAAAATTGAAAGTGGAAAACGCTGGCCTCAGTAAAGCTTATGTACATTGTACAATAATGCCATGCCCAACTTGCATTATAAGTTTTACTTCCCAATTCTACTTGTTTGGAGAAAAATTTTGGGTGGGTTTGGAAGGAAACTTTTGAGAAACTTTTTCTTTCATTTTTTCACAAAAATATAAATGAATAAAATAAATAAAATTGAGTTGGGAAAATTTAGAACTTCCCTTTCTCCTTTACCAAACAATAACTAGATAACTTTACTTCTGGAGTTGCTAAACTTTTGTTGCCTTTGATCAGTTGATGTGTTTCTTGTAGTGGATTTTGGCCTTCTGTCAAGGTGTTTCTCTATCAGATCCCTGTAGTGGGATGGATTCTACGGTTCTTTTGATCTGGTGAGTTGTGTTGGTGCTGTTTCTATGTTCAAGATGCTTTTAAGGCCTCAAAACCTGTTTTCTGTTGACGCTTTGTTCTTCTCAACAAAAATCTAGCAGGTTCATAGAGAACTAATGTTTAATTGGTTATCCTTCAGTAGTTACTTCATAAATCAACCTAAACTCAAGCTTACTTAGTGGCAGCTAAAACTTGTCTTTTAGGAAAATCTATTATAATTATTGCTCTATAACCTGGAACAAATGTTAATTGAAAGTTTGGGAGGAATACTGTCCAGTGAGAAAGCACAAATATTTCTTGAAATTACAGTTCGAAGCCTTTTTTTGTACTGTATCTTTTTTTTATTCCCTCTCTAGAAAATGATCATATTGCAGTAAACAGAGCCTTCACTTTCTTTTTTCTTGCTTTTGGTTGTCAATTGAAAATAAGTTGTTGGGAAAAGGTATTAGAGAAGGTTGGTTAGAGAAACAAGCAGATCAAATGGCACATGTACATTTTACATTGTCTGTCATCTCCTTCTAGTGAAGAAGATTTTGAAAAATATTTGAAGCAAAAAGAACCCCCACTATGGAACATATGGCATCATCTTGCCTGCTAAAGCCTAGTTGGTCTCTTTGCTGCTTTAGGAATCATTTCCTGCTGAAAATTTGCTTCCATTTATATGCCAAAATTTTGATCTTGTTTCAAATTGTCAACAGTTTTTTGGGGAGCATCTCTTCAGAAATCAGTCAAAAGTTGTTTTTGTATCCTTAGATTGTGCTCTTAAATGAATATATCATGCCTTCCAGCTATAAAAGCACCAGGGTAACATGGGAACCGCAGCACCTTATTTGTTACCTGTTGCAATAGGTCCTTGTTGTCCCCTTGCTACATAAATAAAAGATATCCCCTTTGTTGTATTTTCTTCTGAAAGATGCAAGGTCTCATTATATTACATTTCACAAATCACAGTTAGCCAATTAGCTAAGTACTTATGCTATCTTCTGACTGTTGCAGCTTCTTGATCACATCTGGAGGAGCATTGGTTGAATGATTGAGGCTCTCTGATGTCTGTTCATGAACTGTTGGAATTTCTGTAGTTGTTGTGGTTGTCTTCTATTTTCAGCAGCTTGACATGATCCTAAAACAGCAGGGAAGCTTCATAGCAATCAAGAATCCGTTATCCTGGCAAGAAGTAAGAGGCAAAGCATCGGCAAAGGGTGCAAAACACAGTAATCGTAAGAAGCAACTTTCCTTTTCCTTTAACAGTTCAACACTCACAAATACTTCTGTAACATAGGTTCTTAAGCTTTTCTGTTAATGCAGCATAATTTGAGCGCATGGGTTATTGAAGAACTAACAAAATTCTATCCCATTTCTTCATAGCTTTTCACCATCAATTCTGTATTATATTTAAGATTGTTTGTTGATTGCTGAAGGAAAACCACCCTTGTAAGCCTTTTAAAAGATCAAATGGAAATGGGAAAAGTACATCACCCTTTGAAGAAAAAGAGTATTATTAGTAGTTGCAGTTTGCATTCATCATGTGATTGCTTTGTGATTGATCTCACTAGAAGAAAAAAAGTGGAGAATGGTTCCTAACTTCCTAATACTTACTAAGCCAGGTGGGGTCAGGTATGGGGGAATGCTTCCCCGCTCCTTCATCCCCGTCCCATTCCTTATCTTAAATTAGGCAGGTCGAGAATAAGAAATGCTCGTGAGGGGGGGGGGGGGGGGGGGGGGGGATAGGATTCCCATCCCATCCTCTTCATTTCTGCTCCTAGTTCTCCATATGTTCATCCAACATGTGGAAAGACTAGAAATAAAGATTGTGGACGAGGAAAGAAAGAAATGACAACTGTGGAGGCCATATTCCTTATTTTATAACAAAAATATAAATGATATTATCTACTTATTTAAAATACCTTTAAAAATGAGAAACTATAACGGTAATAATGATTAAAATAATTAATGAAGACTTCATGGAAAGAGTTTTGAATGTGAAAAGAGGCTTAAATTTTTGGGAAAATTGTGTTTTCAATCCATATAGGCTTGATAATTAAGGTAAAGTTTTTCAACTGCCCATAATTAATTACAAGCAATCACCTATAATTGATTACAAAGATATGAGATAGTAATTGACAAAAATACTCATTTGACTTATTTTTATCTTTATTCTACCACTCTTCACATGCCACTATTTTTTCTTATTTAACCATTTTTAGATTTTTCATTATTTGTTTAAACTCTTTTATAAATAATTGAAAATTTAACATTATTTTTTATTTTTAAATTATAAATAAACAAAAATTATATTAATGATTCAAAGACTATTTTGGAAAATACTTTTTAAAACAATATTAATTTAAATAAATAAAAATTATCTTTTACATTTATTTTTATCTTTTACATTTTAGAAGTAAATAATTTAATGATTAAAACACTGTTTAAAATAAATATATTCACTATTTTAATTTCTTTTATACTAAAAAGTATTTTAAAGTTTTTTTTTTACTATTATAAAATAAAAAGTTTAATTTTTTTTCATCTTCTTCCTTCTTTATTTTAATAACTTTTTGAATATGACTTTTAGTAATAAGTTATATGAAATGTTACAAATTTGTTTATTAAGGATTTTTTTTTAATGATTTGAATTAATTGAAAATTTATTAAAATAAGAAAAAAAAAAAGAGGATGGATGAAGAGTTTTTATTTTAAGTACTTAATTAAAATATTTTTATATGACCTAATTTTAGAAGTGAATTGTATCAATACATAGTAGAGATTGAATTTTTCTTATATAAAATGGTTGAAATGTATATTTACTTATTTTAAATGAAAACAAGTAGTTAAAAATTATATAGATTATATTGGAGTTTGGTTTTAAAATAATTTGAAAATACATTTAATTAAAAAATGAAAACTATTTTTAAAAATGAAAATTGAAAACCTTGTTTAATACTATTTTTTATATGAAAATAAATACAAAAAATCATTTATTCATTTATTGTGCCACTGTACAATTGTATTACACCAACTGTATAAGAGAAATGTACTAAGTGTATAAAGGTGTACAAGGCTACTATTTGTGAAATATTACAATAGATTATGAGTCATTATTTTATTTTTCTTATCACTCACAAATTATACACATATGTCATGCACTTTATTTCATTCCCGCATAGAAATTTCAATATTTTCCCTAATAATAATATATGAGGAAAATTTTTTGACCTTAAGTCATCCACTATCTTTTCAACTAAACCATTGGAAATATGGTTAAACACTCCTACGTGGACACATAGCTTAGAAAGGGTATGAAATTTGTATCATTGTATAAGGATATTACATTAACTGTACAAGGAAAATGTACTAATAATACAAAGGTGTACAAGATTATTATTTGTGAATGATTTCAATTGATTCTAAACCACTTTTTTATTTTCATTGTCATCTAAGGATTGTACACCTATGTCATGCACTTTATTTAACTCTCACATGAAAATTCCAATATTTTCCCCAATAATGATATTTTGGGGAAAAAAATTTGACCCTAAGTTATTCATCATTTTCTCAATTGAACCATTGAAAATATGATTAATCCACCTAC
Organism: Vitis vinifera; assembly: GCF_030704535.1. Lineage (NCBI taxonomy): Eukaryota > Viridiplantae > Streptophyta > Magnoliopsida > Vitales > Vitaceae > Vitis > Vitis vinifera. The sequence goes on from NC_081809.1 coordinate 22,185,714, forward strand.
ATGGACATATAACTTAGGAGAAATATGAAATTTGTGTCATTGTACAAGGGTATTACACTAGCTGTACAAAGAAAAGGTGACAAGTGTACAAGACTCCTAATAGGTTTTGTACAATTTTTAAACAACTTGAATTTGACATTAAGACGATTATTGATAGTTTTTTTTTTTAATACCAAACTATGTCATTAAGACATCCCCTACAAAAATTAACACATAGGAAATAAAATTAAAATCAATCATATTTGAATTGTTCATTATAAGTAAACTAAATGAAATATATATTTTTACTATTTTGCCTTTATAAACATAATTTCATTGTTATCAATAGAGATTAAAAATATCATATTTAAATGGAATTAAAAATAAACAAAAATTATTTTTATAACATTTTTATTTTTTTAAATCATTAATTTAAATTATGAAATTAGTTTTAAAATATAAAATATTTGTTGTAATTATAGTTTTGAAGATTTCATGATTTTTATTTTATTACTTTGAAAAAAATTGCTTTAATAAAAAAATATTTATTTTAATAGTTTTAAATATTTAAATATTTAGGATTAGTGTGAGGAACAATTAGATAATTTTGGAATGAAGAAATTTTGAAAATTTTGAAAACTTTAATTTGACCAATTACCCTACTTACACTTTCAAAATTATTAGAAGGTTGGTAAGTTAGTTTTATAAATATTGTCTTCTTGATTAATATATATATATATATATATATATGCATGTGAGTATTTACATTATTTTCGAAATAATATGAAAAATAATAAACACCATGTGTCTAATTTTCAAGTTAGAAAAAAATAAAATTATTTAATATATATAAGAAATAATATAAGTTTGAAATAAAGAATAATATTTATTATATATTATGTAAGTTTTCAAAATATTTAAAAAATATTTATTATATATCATGTAAGTTGGAAAAAAGAATAATATTTGATGAGGTATTTAAAAGTTATTCATTTCAAAAATGTATTTGACAATAATAATTTTTAACCGTATTTTACATTCAATTTGATGAAGAAAAATTATTCATCTTGGTTCCACTATTAAATAGGTGAGAGAAGAGTAAAAGAGTCAAAGAAAAAATGAGTAAAGTAAGGTGATTGGTTAGTTTTTTACATTTAATAGTCAATAGTATTTTAGAAATTTTTTAAAAACAATTCTTTAATTATGAGTGATAAGAGGATCTTACCTCAATTACCCAACCTGGATTGAAAACACAATTTTCCCTAAATTTTATATTATATGTATTTATTCATCCTTGGTTTGGGCTTCTTTAATTTTCTTTGGCCAAAATAAAACATTCATTTATTCAACATTCATTAATATTTCTACTCATTGCACCCATCATCCCAAGATACATACCGTTACTTCCAAACCCAAAATATCAACCGAGAAGGAAAAACAAAAAGAAAAATGATAATAATGTTAATAACAACAATGAATGAGATGGGCAACTCAAGTTTGAGGCAGCGGCTGAGTGTATTAAATCCCATTAATGGGGGAAGCTTAAAGACAGATGGGGTATTCCCAATTTGATGATCTGAGGATTGAAAAGTAGAGGGTGTGAAGAGAGGTTAGTGAAATAAAGTTTATGTATAGAGGGAGGTTTATGTGCATGGTGGGTTAGGTGGAGAGGGTGGGTCGTTACACGTATTTTGGGTATGAAAGATGGAGAAGTGAAATACGAGGTCATTTTTTTGTGGGTGTTTGAATTCTTAATCGGGAGAGGAAAAGGTGTGTCGGTATAGAGCAGTAAGCAAACATTTAAAATGGCCATTAAATAGGGTTCATGCCCCAACAACCAAGTGTGAGGCGCTCCCAATTTATTGTTGTTGTTGGCACTGGTGAAGTCCTCTAAACCCTACATTTATTCTCTCTCTCTCTCTCTCTTTCTCTCCCTCTCTCTCCCTACTGTCTATTGCATGGATGAGTCTTAATTATTAAGTGGTGAGTCCTTTGACCCTGACTCTCATTTGGTCTTGTTTACATGATTTATCCACAATTTTTAAATTTTCAAAATTCAAATTATTTTTACTTTTTAAACAAATATCAATCTTAACTTTAAATCATGATTACCAAAAATGACTTTGATTTTTAAAAGAAAAATGCAAATATTTATGTGGAAATTAAGGTTTGCCACCATTTGTGCTAGATATGGAGCATCCAAATTGGCTTTGTGGGTTCTAGTTTACAATAATGGAATACAAAATCTTAATTTTTGTTGGGGTTTTAGCTATTCTCTCTTTATCCCTTAAAAAGAGAAAAATTATCTTAGAAAAAATAAAATAAAAGAAAGAGATGTTGCCCATTTTAGGTTTAGATTGATCTAATTAATTTAAAAAATCTGTTACTCTATCTAAATAAAAAAGAGTTCATTGTATAAGGGTTTGTTTGATAATTGTTTTCGAAAACAATTTTTTTTTAGAATAAAAAAACAAAAATATATTTAATAATAAAAATTTATATTTTTAAGAATAGAAAATAAAGTATTTTCGAAGAACATTTTTTTAACTGTTTTTTATTGTTGTCACTTGTTTTTTAAGGGATGTGTTAAAAAATAATTATACAAACCTATAAAATAATTAAAAATAAAACACTAAATATAAAATTATTTTTAAAAATATTGAAAATAGGTTAAAAATATTTTAAATTTCTAAACACACTTTTGTTTTATAAAACATCAAAAAAATAATTTTCAAAAATTATTCTAAAAACTGTTTTTTAAAATTATTTTAAAAAACAATTATTTTTATTATTGAGTTCATAAATTAAGAAGGATATATATAGGAGGAGGCAACCCCCTCTTTTATTATAGTTGAATAAATCTAGCAAGTAGGAAACATTAGAGTGGGTTGAATTTATTGAGAACCTAAAAAACCGTGAACCCCATGTAAGTGAAGGGCCAATAAGTTATGTGTACGTAATAACCTCTTATGAGAATATGCAATTGCAGTCTTCTGCTTTCACATTTACTGCAAATTGGGGTTTCGATGAAGCCATTCAATGCGTCTACCCACACCAATGAATTGCAAGATTTTGTGGTGATCATAAGTTGTTGCAACCAAAGTTCATCCGGAAAGTACTCCCTCACTTCAATCTTTCTTGACAGGAGGTTGCGAAAAAAAAATTATGAATTCATAGACAAATTTTGAATGGTTTTTAATCAGTAATGTTTTGACACATGGGGTGACGCATGAACTATGTAACGATAGGGTTCTTGTTGGTCATAGTACAAAGTATATAAGACTTGAATTGAATCTCGTGTTTATGAGATGGTACCATCTCATGTATATCATGAATTGCATTACAAACGATTTGAATAAATTTTTTACCTTTTTTTTTGGAAAAGAAATTGTTTTCAACGGTCTTCTAAGACATAATGAGATGGTCAATAATCCATTTAAGATTGTAGTAAAAGAGGTAGTTGGATGAACATAAAATTACACGTATACGAAAACATGATATCCTATATTAGATAAGAAAAAAACGTTCTTGAGACTATATATGAATTGACTTTTCTTAGTCATATAGACACGTTTTATAGTTGTAAGCGTTCCTTGGAGTTAAAGTGAATAATATTTATATGGTTGGAAGCGGGTTATTATAAAAAACGATAGGCAATGATGATTATAGGAATTTTATTTTAAAATGGGACAAATAGATAAATTTAAGTATACATATATATGTTTAATAGCTGATACAATGGTAGGTTCTTGCTTTCAGTGCAACTAGAAGTTGAAATGAAGAAATTTTAGTGATATTGAATTCTCATGGGACCTGAACTAATTGATCATATATGCGTATGCAATTTAAACTTGAGCTGGTGCTGGTCAATTACTGTTGTATGAAGACTTTGGTGAGATGCCAGATTCATCACACCTAGATGGGTTCCAGTATTAAATATACACTCCCCTTTCACATGCATTTTCATTTATACTCCTATACTATGGTCTTGCTACTTGCTTTTGTCTCTGACTTTGAATTCATTTTCATCCACTCCCATTGCCTTAATTTCCACCCTCTAATTTTTTTGATGTGTCTTTATGACTGAGAAATGAAGGAGCGGTTTGAAGACTCAGTATGTTATGCAGTGTAACAGCAATATTTGAGTAGTCCCCACCTGAGTTTCAATATTGGATTTGTTTCATCACTACTGTTCTGATCTCTCTTTTCCCATTGCCACAAGTCTTTACAGTTAGTTGAGAAGCACAAATTGGCTATAACACCAAACCCTATATGCACATTTCACTGATCATCATGAGGTGGCTGCCTCATATTTGGTGTTCCCCGTATGCATAGCAGCACGCAAACCAAGAATTACACGAGAAAACGACTGGATTTTACTGGCTTTCACCATTTCTTGGTGGAGTACTCATGAAGGCAGCTGCAGTGGAATTAAATCTATGGTGTAAGGAGAAAATGAAGCTAGCTGGTGCTATATATGATGTGTTGCATTGCATGCATTATGAATTAATACTCATCAGTTCTAAAAGGGCCAGCAGCAGTGTAACCACATCATTGATTAATATTTCTAACCACCAAACCTCAAATGTGTTGTGGCCCTGAATTGTGTTAGGCCCCGGAAATGGCTGACCCACCAATGGTAGGGCTAGTGTGCTTAGTTGACATGATTTCTTTATCTATATATGTTTTGTGACATTCTTAAATCAACAAAAGGTTGTTTGGGAAGTGAGTAATGAAGGTGTTGTTTTTTTTTTTTTTTTTTTTTTTTGAGGATTTTAACTTAGAATGGTGTTGAGATTTAAGTTGGAATTTAATTTGGTGTTAGAGTGTGGGTTTTAAATGTTGTAGTGAGTAGGATTTTGAAGCATTTAAGTGATCTCTACTTGCCACCTTTAATGCTTGGCCTGCCCTCCTTTTAATAGGTTTGATGAAGGCAATTTAAGAACCCCTCTTAAGTAGAGAAGCCCTTGCTGCATGACTCTTGCAATCCAAAGAAGGAGAATTTTGGTGTCCTAAACTAGGCCATCTCTCTGTTCCCTCAGTTTCCTCACTTGGGTTTCTCTTCTCTTCTTCTTTCTCAATTGCCTTCTCTTGCTATTTGCTGCTTGATCTTCCCAAATATCGACACAATTGCTTGGAGATCGACGGATAGGATGATGAAGGAGTTCATGCAACAAGAGATTGATCACATGAAGGAAGAGAATTCGGAGAAGAGCCAGCAGTTTTGGAGGATAATGGAATTCCCTGAGCTCTCCTTGGCTCCATCCCCTCGTCACGGGGTTGACAAAAGCACCAATAGCTCATCTTCCGAATCGGAAGCCAATTACCCTTCTAAAAAGAGAAAGTTTTCAGATCATCTGTTCAATAGGAGTGACCCCATGATTCAAACTAGTGTTGATCTTCAACTCAAAGACCCCTTGCCATTGGATTGGGAGCAATGCCTTGATCTTGAAGTACTACTCTTTTCTCCTCTCTCCTCTCTCATTTTTTCTTACGGAAGCTCTCATTAATTACAAAGCATTTCTATAGTAGTGAAGTATCTGTATAGTGTTTTACATATCAGTTTGCATCATAATTACAAAGAGTTTTATAAAGCATCTATGAAGTCAAGTACATTATTTTGATTCTTGGATGTCATATATGTATATTCCTGTTGGTGCAGTCAGGGAGAATGTATTATCTCAACAGAAAGACCTTGAGAAAGAGCTGGAACTGCCCAAAGGATCATAATCAGCAGAAGCTAGACCTTGAGCTCAACATCTCAACACTCTCAAATTGTCCTGAAAAATGCAGCAGCTTTGACTCCCAAAGGCTTCAAGATCACTCCAAGAAGCACCAACACTGCTCCTCAAGCAGCAACATGGTGGCTTTGGCATGCTTGAATTGCCATCTCTTAGTCATACTCTCCAAGTCCTCCCCATCTTGCCCCAACTGCAAGTATGTCCACTCCCTCCCTACCCAACAAATCCCAACCTCAAAAGCCCCTCCCATCAAGTCCTTGGACACCCTAAGCCTCTTGAATTAGTCATCATCCTCAACCAGAAAACAAATATAGAAAAACCCTCAAAAAAGAAAAAAAGAAAAAAAAAAAGAGAGAAAAAAGACCTCTGGAGGCATATGGGATCAAGCCAATCCTTTGATGTCCCTATCTTATGTTTGTTTTCAATGATGATGTATCTAAATGATCAGTAAATATAATTTATGCAAAGCTTTCCCCCTTCAGTTTACTTGTCTTCTGATCATATCTACATCTTTGGATGGAATTCATCTATATATACGGAAAAATGACTGAACATACATGGATATGTGGATCATATATATGGGAGTACTAAAAGTGAACTGAAATTCAGATAGATTATGCATGACTAGTATATTTACAAAGCTAGCTCATCCTGGCTTGCATGCTCAATGTTATAGTTTTGGGGTCTGAAGGAGCGGTACATTTGCTTAATGATGGGACTGAAGCTTATATTTTTCACAGATTTTGGATCTACGGTCACCTTTTCAAGACAAAATCAATGCGAGGGAAGCTTGGCTGACATTAGTATAGAGATTGTTCAGTTTCCAATGCAGAAGTTGTGTAGGTGCTACCCATGGCTGAAGTGTCTCCAACTCATTGGCTCAGCTTTGGGATCTGTGTGATTTGGATATTATGTTTCCAAGTATTATATCTCCATTCCCTCCTTGGATCTTGCATTTTGAAAGTCAATTTCAACCCCATGAGATCTTAAAATACTAAATTATAATGTACACCAATCATTTATATGCTTTCATCCTTATCACGATTTAATCCCTATTTTTTTTTTTGTATGCTTAACATCAACACATTTTTATATATATACCATAAATTTCTAATAAAAAAAAAAATACCATACAAGGGGCTAGGAGAAATTTGAGCATAATTTTGACATTAACATTGTTGGAAAGCATTCCAAATTTTAAATTAGTAAAAAATTCATTTTTTTAAGAATATTATATAAAATATTTTTTAAATTGATTTGTTATTATAATATTAATATTTCTTTTATAAAATAATGAAAATTATTAAAAATATCTCCATAATAATTTTACATCACTAGAGGAAAAGGTTATGGGATGAAAAAGACTTGTAAAGACTATATATAATAGATAAGGATGTGAAAAAAAATAGGAGACACTCAATGGAGCAAGAGGTTCATGATTTAGGGTGTGAATACAAAGAGTACGAGAATATGAAATGTTTTGAGAACCTAATAATTGTATCTCGTTCTATTATATGTAATATTATCTATGATATAATGAAATATTTCTCTTTCATCTATAAATGTAGGCATAATTGGTTGAACCACTTTAAAATTCTGTGTACCTTTGTATGTGATTGTTTTATCTTTATGTTTTTAAACTAACATTATTTACATTAAAACTTTCGCTTGTACAACAAACATCACATAAAAAAATAAAAAAAATAAAAAAGGCTAAATTGTTCAAACAAGTGAAGTGATTTTTATATATATATTTTTAAAATGCTTATAATTAGGTTTTAGATTTAAAAAAAATTTAGGCTTTGACATCACCTCAACTCATATATTAAATTGATTATTTAATATTTAACCACAAAAGTGAGTAACTTGCACATCAAGGTGAAGGGTTGGAGGAATTGGTGGTTGAACCAACAAACATAGAGACATTGGCTATATTGCATTGTCATGTCTCATAAGCTAAAAAGTACATTTTGGTAGTTAGCCGTCTTTCTTCATATTTGAAAATTTTTTAATTCATGTTTTAAAGTTTCATTTTAAAAATCTTATGTTTGATGTCTTTAAATGATCAATCTATTTCTAAAATTTCACATTTTGCTATCATAGTAGAAACATTGCTAATAAATTTGATTTCAAGAAAAAAAAATATCACTAGAATCCCATTTTATGATTCAATTAATTTGAGCAACTAAAAATTATCTTTTTGGTGCAAGAATAATTTCTCTATAAAAAAAGATGAAAAACAATAAATGAGATGATAATATATATATATATATATATATATATATATATATATATATATATATATATATATATATGAATGATTATAAAAACCTAATTGTAATAAAAACTAAACTCCTATTAGATTAATACAGATTCCAAATCCTAAAAAGAAGTAAACTCAAATATTAATAATTTTAATATACTAAGGAAATATAGTTTTGGTTTAATTAGGATTTCCACATTATCTCCCTTAAATCAAGCTCTTTAAATTTCATCATACTTATTATTTTCTTTAATTTGAGTAATGTTTTCCCTTGATTGACTTTGTAAAAATGTTTGCAACTTAATTTTCAAGAGAATAAATCTCAAATATAATTACTTTATCTTTCACTAAATTACAATATAGTGAAATTTGAAGTCAATGTATTTGGTTCTTCAAGAACAAATGGATTTTTGGTTAATGTAATTTTTGATTTATTACTCACAAAATCTTTAAATGATCGGTTTGTTTCCAAAATTTCATATTCTACTATAACAATAGAAACATCGCTTGTAAGTTTGATTTAAATATGACCATAGCCCCATTTGATGACCCAAGTTATTGTTTCATTAAAATTAAGTTTGAATTCACTCAAATTCAAAGAAATCAACAAATTCATTTATTTTAAGAAATCAACAAATTCATTTATTTTTAGTCATCTTTAAAATTCTTTCATAGCCGAAATATGAAATTTCCACCTTCATATCCAAATAAGTATCTTCTTCATGCTAGCTACTCATCGGGATAAGATAGATACTCATGTCATCCTATTGATGCTCTTTAGGTTGGAGTCTATAGATGCTCATTGCAAAAAACCTATAGCAATGATTTTGAGATTAACATCATGTTAAAAAAAAGTTTAAATGCTAAATTATTCATATAAATGAAGTGATTTTTATAATTTTGCTCAAATTTTTATAATTAGGTTTTAGAATTTAGATGACTTTTAGATTTTGAGATCATTGTTTGACAAATTAAACTGATTGTTTGTTAATTTAATCACATAGGTGAAACTTTTATAATATTGACAATTTTTTACCACTTAACTTTTTTTAATATCATTTTTTTCTTTCCTATTATTTATTTATTTATTATATTTATTTATTTTTTTGCTTTTGACAACTAAAATCTTAGACATCAAAACCCTAGTCTCATATTTTTCAAATCAAATGCTTATCTCATATGACTTTTTTTTTCATTTCGTCCACATAGAAACATCAACTGCATGTAAATTTAATTTCAAGAAAACAAATATGATTAGAATCCCATTTTATGTTGAGTGATAAGGGAGAGATTTTAACTATTGTGCTTAGAGCATTATTAAGAAAAATGAGATAATGGAGATATTATAGCATTGTGAGGTATGCTAGATTTATGCATCCTTTAATTCTACTGCATTTTCCGAATGCTCTATATATTTTTGGCCTACTTATTTTTCTATTCAATTCATTTTTGAGACATGATTATATTTGCCTACTTTTAATATATGCACATATAGTTGTTACATCATATGATACACACAATGCCAATTCTTGTCATGCTTCAAAAGATCTTTTTTAGGTTTTGGGAGAAAATTATGAAGTTCACACAACCTTTGAAATACTCTAGTATAAGAGACATTCAATTGGGTGAACATCAAGTAGGGATGACAAAGAATTTGAACTCAAACATAATTTTCATGAATTTGAGTTGAGTATAATTGTGTTTGAATCAAAGTCGTATCAACTTGCATGACCCATTTAATAAATGAGTAGTTTTTGGGTCTATCTACATAATACGAATTTGATCTGAATTGATCAATTTAATAATTATGCTTATTAATTTAATTATAACTTTAAAATATGTAACTTATATTTGACTCATTTTAAATTTATTTTTGAATAAATAAGTCAATTAAGTTATAAACATGTTTGATTGGAGTATTAATAATATAAACTAATACAAGACATAACTTAATCTGATTATTGAATATAATGACTTGATTATTAAATGAGTTAAATGACGTGTTACTAGTTAATAATTATATAGCATTTATGTTTATATTTTTAACTCGATTATTATTCTTTATTATGTTTGGGTTGACCTATTTAGTCAAACACTTAGGTGGTGTTTGTTTTTTTTGGCTTTTTGCTGAAAACCATTTAGTTTTAGAATTTAGGTTGTTTGTTTTTTTACTTTTTCATGACTTATTATAAACTTTTTACTAAATAGAAAAAGCCAGAATATGTGGCTTTTTCTATATAGAAAAAATAACACAATAGTTTTTTTTACTTTTTAATACTTAATAGAAATAAAATACTACAAAAATAAACAACCTAATATTTAATACTATTAAGTATTAAGGTTCTATTTAGAATTAAGTAAAAAAACAAACACCACCTTAGACTTTAACATGATATGAATACGAGCCATTAACACGAATTGCTACCCTTAACATCAAGTCTGTATTTCTTTTCATTGATCTAAATCTAGGCTTTCCTTCAACCTCTCTCTTAGTACCTTTTGTTTGCCTCACTATAGTGCATCTAACTCCACAAACTACATTTTTTCTTTAGTTGGAGCCTAATATAGCCTTAGGTTTGGAGGCAGGCATATCTTGTTCTAACCTGGCATACTTAAGTTGTTGAGAAGGACTCTTCCATACTTGTAGGTTTTTTTCTCATGCAATGATCTATACAAATTAGAGTTAGGAGGTAAATATCATTTAAAGACGATTTGAGCCATTGCATTGTCATATGCTTTTACTTGTACCAACATGGCTGAAAAATTAATGTCGCACATGTTCCCTCAAAGTCTCTACCTTGTTCACACCAATATTGAAAAAAGTATTGATGGCACAATGTTGATGGGAGGAACACTTGTACGACAAACTAATACACTTTAAAACTATAGAAAAGTTGAAATAGGCCCACTTGGAAGGCTATGGATAGGCTATGGATCAAACTAAGGTTGGTCCTGTGAACTTGTGGGGACAACTTTTCAAAGGGCCATTTCCTTGTATTGGTATCATTAAGTGGTGGAATTCTCCAGGTCATCGTAAACTTGAAATTTAGGGATGGGTACCTTGACATCTAGGATTTGGCAGGAGAATAGGCTGCTTGACAATCCTTGAACTATTATGTGGACATGTGGTGGGAAGTCTTTCTCATAGAATCTATTCTAGTTTTCGGTTTCTCAAGTTGCATCTCTAAAATACCTCATTCCTTGAATGACCTCATCGTCCCATTTAGTACTGATTTCTCCTCTTCTGGGGAAGGAAAAGAGTCTCCATGTTAGGATCACAGTGCTGTAAGATGAGTCATAATAGTCAATGGTGGTTGAGATGAAGATTATTGAGCATGCAACTAGCTTCGTTTTTCCTCATTAAAGCCTGTAGTGTCAGGTTAACCTAGTCTTCTTGTTGTTGTACCAGTCATGCACAAAATTCCCTTAAAATATTTTCCTTTTCGTTTAGCTCAATGCTTCTAACTGCTACCAAATCTCCTAGTATGACATAACTTCTGGTTCAGGTTCCAAAGACAATACCAAAGTATGGGAGACAATAATTGAAGAGTAAAGAAATGCTTCCAATTCACTATCTCTTTTTGGTTTTTGAATTCTCTTTTATAACTCACAATACAAGCAATTACTTAAAATACAAAGTTTGCTCCTAAATACCCTTAACATGGGGCATATGTCGTCTTTATCTAGTAGTTGTACACTTAACAATCTTGACATCTTATTTGAACGTGAAACGGGGGTCCATCCAAAGGAATAATCGGACATGCTGTTGGTTTCTTTGCTACATCACATTGACTTCCATCCACTAACGAAGTTGATGGAAAGGATGCAAGAATGATGGATTTCAACATTGGGTACCACAATTCCAAAACCAACACTAAGATACGAGAGTTGTGAAAGCCAAATGGTTTTAAAAAGGGCTATTAAAAATACAAATTCGAAAAAATGACCTTCCTCTTATGGAAACATGGAATATAAAATCTTTTAAGCAAAACTAACCTTCAAACAAATTTTTAATTCATATCTTATATCAAACACTTTTTGATACAAAGATTGAAAGTAAAAATATCAAAATAAAATTATATATGCAATTTGCAACATATGAAAGTTATTTTTTTCAATTGTAGGTATTATCGATAAGATTATATGTATAATTTTCAATATACAAAAGTTTTTTTTTTCATTTATGGGTATGAATGATCTCAACCCTTTTAATCGAACATTTCTTTCAAAAATATTCACCACTACTTTCATTTGGTATGTGAATTTGCGAAATCAAATGGATAAGAGGCCACCAAATCGTGCCAATTCTGTTGATGCTAAGCCAACTGGAGTCAGGTCCGTCTAGTTTCGCTGAAATTAGACGAACTTCTTCCTTACTTCGTGTCTCTTGAAGAGTCTGTCCAGCTGCACTAGAGCTAAATGGGCTTCTTTTTTGCATATAAGGATGTCCGGACAGGTGATCCGGGCACACCCCTCTGAAACTTAAGTTAGACAAGAGTAATTCTAACTTTTTTATGGGAGAGAGTAAGCGTTTTGAGGGGTTTATATAGAGTTTATGACATTGCCATTATAGTGCTAACTATGTACTTTAACCTTTTTTGTAATGATGATTGTCCTTAGGGTGGTTGGACAATCATCTCAATTAAGGGCAGTTGATGGATGTCATCTGTTGACGTGTCAAGATCTCGGACCATGTAGCTGTTTATCAATCAACGTCTAGGATTATGTGTAGCAATTAATTGACATGAACTTGAGGGCTAAATGAAATTTTGTCAACTATTTAAATGTCAGGCGTGATTGATCACGCATGTCAGAAGTCTTAAAGACTTATAGATTTTCACTTAAAGTTCGAGCTGCCAATTTTGTGTGACCCTGTGGGAAAAGGAAACCTTTTCACTTTTGGTATCAGGTGAAACTTATTTTGACCTAAATTTAATGATCCCAAATGGATTATATACTTGTCGTAGATGATCAAAATGTCTTGAGCTTGAAAGGTGCACGTGGAGAGTACCCCACAAACTCCACCCGTGAGCCCATTCATTCACTTATACCATATCCCACGCAACCCCGCGATTCACAAAATGCAAAATTGTTAGAGCGTGAAGCCACCAGACGCATCATAAACTACCAACCAATCATCTCGTGCCTGGAAATCCTACTCATCCCCGCAAATGTCAGTCCATAAAACGCCTTTCCTATGCACTCCCGTTTCCCAATCCCTATTTTCTTGAATTTTTGGCTCCAAAATAGGCCAAATGTGGGTGTCAGAGCTCCAAAGCCATGCCCCCGATCATCCTCAATGCATAAAACCCTATGCTCATTGACACCCACCTGACCCAGTTATCCTCAATGCATAAAATTCTATGCCCATTGTCACCAACAATTTCTTGAACTTTTGCCTTCAAATTAGGCCAAATGTGGGTCTCAAAGCTCCGAAGCCTGAGATGGGTCTATCTATTTTTGGTGATAGCGAACGCGGTCGTGGTCATTCTTGGTGTGTTTCTGGTATTTCTTGCGTACCCGCCTTGTGGGCGTCACCGTGTTCTTCCTTATTTGGTTGTTACATTGGCCTCTGTGGTGAGGGTCATTGCCATTATTCGAGCTGGAATCGCCCAAGAAGCGGCTGCCATCATGATCCTCGCTTCTCCGGACGAGACCACCATTGTTGATGCTGTTATTCGCCAGGAGAGACGGGTATTTGAGAAGTTAATTGTTTAGTTTTATTTTTTTCTTTCATTTTGCATCTGTTTGGTTTCCAGGAAAATGGAGGGAAGAAAAGAAAAACAGCATTTTGAAATTATGTTTTTTTTTTAATATAGCTTTATTGTGTCTTTCTAAAATTATAATCTTAGCCCAACTAACCGGTTTTGTCGTCAGATTCCAATTAATTCACCTCTCCCACTTGCTCTTGTATTGATTTGGTGGGTCTGTGCAAACCCATAATTTAACGTCTAACCAGCATCCATGAGTTGTATTCCTCCAACAATTTCTCATCTACGAAGGTAGAAAATGCAGTCATCAACAGTTATTGACAGTTACTAAATGCTCTCAGAAACACAAGAAGTTGCTTGCAGGATTGCAACTTTTGTATTTTTTTTTTTGCTTTTTTTCCTTCTGAGAGGGAAATAATAAGATTTAATAGGCAAGTGTTAAAGAAACAACTTAGCAAAGTACACAGGACACATACAGTACACAGGATACATACAATGTGCATAAAAAGGCATAACCAAAAAAAGAGAGAACACAGAAAATAACTCCCTCTCTTACTAAAAGCCCAACCAATCAATAAAATCAATTAAAGGCATTTTTTTGATTGTCTGGGTCCTCGCTAAGAAAAAGGGGGTTGTATTTTGTGTTTTTTTCTTTTTTTTCTTGGCAGCGCCTTTTGATGCAAATTTTAATGTCTTGTGTATTTTGGACTGTTTCTTTGGGGCTTGTTTATAAAATCTGATGATTTCCCAGTTGCAACCCTACAAATGCCCTTCAACACATAAACAAATCCAAATTCCTGTACAAAGATCAATCTAGGAGTAGGATAAGGTTAACTAAGCCTTAGCTTCTCATGAATGTACCTATTGTACAAGAGCAGTTGAATTGGATGTAAATCAAGCTTGTTCTGAAAACAAACCCTGGTTGATTTTGAAGTCCTCTTTGTGGTAGTTTTGAATTTGAACGTCCTCTTAGCATGTTGAGATTTCTGAAAGATTGTAGGAAATTTGATTTACTTTCTTTCTTTTTTTATTTTTATTATTTTATTATTATTATTTTTACTGTTATAGGTGCATAAATGTCCTTGTAACCTTGTTATTCAGAATATGTATAAAATATGATATGAATTCTTCATCTTCTTCTTCTTGTTTTTTCTCCAACATGGCATCAAAGCATTTTTGCCTTATGTATCAATACACCTCAACAAAATGGAATTGTTAAAAGGAAGAAAGGTCCTATTCTTGCTATAGTCCATGCATTAATGCTTCAAATGAATTTTTATAAGTTCTTTTGTGGTAATGCTGTTGTTATGGTGGCTTTGCTATTAAATAAGATGTACTTCCTGGAAAGTCCTCATTTCAGATGTTATTTCATGACTAAGAACCTTTCCCTCTTCCTCCAAATTTTTTTGATAGTGACTATTTTGGACATAATCTGAGCCTAAATCCTGATGAATTAGACCTTTGAGCCCATGAATGCTTATTTCTTGGTTATTCTTGAACTAAAACTGGATATTAGCATGATAGTCCTACTTCTTCAAAATATTTTGTTTGTTCTCATGTCACCTTTTTCGAGGATGTGCAATATTATTTTATGTTAGGAAGTATTTGAGCCTCTTCTTTTCAAACCAATTCACCCTCTAGTTCTCGGCATTCCTTCTTATTAGATGTCCCATGTTTGCAAATGACATCAACATTCTCCTCTTAAAAGTAAACATAGTGCTCTTGTCACCTCTACCAATCCCCGTGGTGTCTCTAGATCCTACTTTTGATGTTCCCATTGCTGTTTGCTCTTGTACTAATTTCCTATTTTGTTTCTCATGATAATTTAGGCTGGCTACAAAAATGAAAGCAGTGAAACAGAAGCTTAAAGTGTGGAATAGGGAAGTGTTTGGGAGATTGGAAGACAATAAAGTTGTTGCCCTGCAGCTAGTGGACCACTGGGACAGGGTGGAAAGTGAGAGAAGACTATCAAAGGAGGAAGCATTATCAAAAAAGGAAGCAAAGGATAGTTATGCTAAGTGGGTTTCTTTGGAGGAAACTCATTGGAGGCAGCATTCCAGAGAATTATGGTTAAGGGAAGGGGACAACAATACAGGCTACTTCCATCGTATGGTGGCTGCCCATCGTAGATTCAATCATATGGACAGAATTAAGATAGATGGGGTGTGGCTGACTGAGGAGAAGGATGTGAGAGAAGGGGTTGTTAATGCTTTCCAACATTTACTTACGGAAAATTCAGATTGGAAGGCGGATATAGAAAGGCTGCAGTTAGAGCAACTAAATCAGCAAGAGGCAGAGAACTTGGAGCACCCTTTTTCTGAGGAGGAAATTCATAGTGCCTTGATGGAGATGAATGGGGACAAAGCCCCAAGACCGGATGGTTTCACTATGGCATTTTGGCAAAGATGCTGGGCTATAGTTAAAGAGGAGGTTTTGGAGATGTTTAAAGAGTTCTATGAGCAAAGTGCCTTCATCAAGAGCATGAACAATACGTTTCTGGTTTTGATACCTAAGAAGGGGGGGGGGGGGGGGGCAGAGGATCTTGGGGAATTCAGGCCAATCAGTCTCTTGGGGGGGCTGTACAAACTATTGGCCAAGGTTTTAGCCAATAGACTCAAAAAAGTGATAGGAAGAGTAGTATCCACTGATCAGAATGCTTTTGTTATGGGGAGACAGATCCTTGATGTCTCCTTAATTGCAAATGAAGTAATTGATGCATGGCAAAAAAGGGATGAGAGAGGTCTCATTTGTAAGCTGGACATAGAGAAAGCCTATGACAGCCTAAATTGGCAGTTTTTGGTGAAAGGTATGAGAAAGATGGGGTTCGGATCAAAGTGGCTGGGATGGATGTGGAGTTGTATCTCCACAGCCAAATTTTCAGTGTTGGTGAATGGAGTGTCGGCCGGTTTTTTTCCAAGTTCTAAGGGGTTGAGGCAAGGAGATCCCCTCTCTCCCTACCTCTTTGTGATGGGAATGGAGGTGTTGAGCAATCTGATCAGGAGGGCTGTTGAAGGGGGTTTTTTGTCAGGGTGTAGGATCCGAGGAGGAGGAAGGCAGCCAGTGTATGTTTCCCACCTGCTTTTTGCGGATGATACTATAGTTTTTTGTGAAGCTAGGAAGGAGTATCTAACTTACCTAAGTTGGATTCTGTTCTGGTTTGAAGCCGCGTCAGGGTTAAGGATCAATTTGGAGAAAAGTGAAATAATCCCAGTTGGCGAGGTGGAAGAGATGGAGGAGATGGCAGCGGAATTGGGCTGCAAGGTGGGCTCTATGCCTTCTGTGTATTTGGGGCTGCCATTGGGGGCTCCTAACAAGAGTACAGCCGTGTGGGATGGGGTGGAGGAGAAGATGAGAAGAAGACTATCGCATTGGAAACGACAATATATTTCCAAAGGTGGGAGACTTATTCTCATAAAGAGCACGATGGCTAGTATACCATTGTATCAAATGTCTCTATTCCGTATGCCCAAGTCGGTTGCGCGAAGATTAGAAAAATTGCAAAGGGATTTTCTTTGGGGAGGAGGAAACTTAGAAAGGAAAGTGCACCTTGTTAATTGGGAGGTTGTGTGTACGGAGAAGGAAAAGGGGGGGCTTGGTTTAAGGAAGTTAATCCCGTTAAATAAAGCCTTGTTGGGGAAATGGATTTGGAGGTTTGCTTGTGAAAAGGAAAATTTGTGGAAACAAGTGCTTTTGGCGAAATATGGGCAAGATGGTTGGATGACCAAAAAGGCTAATGGGACATTTGGAGTAGGGGTTTGGAAGGAAATTATGAAGGAAAAAGATTGGTGTTGGGAGAATATGGCTTTTATTATGGGGAATGGTACCAGAATCAGTTTTTGGAATGATCTTTGGTGCGGATGTACAGTGCTGTCCCAAAGGTTTCCTCACCTCTATGGGATGGCTGCTCATAGGAATGGTACTGTAGAAGATATGTGGGACCAGAATGTGGGCCAAGGAGATTGGGATGTAAGATTTGTGAGGGGCTTTAATGATTGGGAGTTGGATTTGGTAGGTAATTTGCTTCATGCATTGAGGGGGTTCAATCCTACTTTAGAAGAGGATGCTGTTTTTTGGAAAGGGGGGAGAAACGGAAAGTTTAAAGTTAAAGAAGCCTATAACTTGGTGGTAAATTCTGTGGCTAACAATTTTCCGAAGAACAACATTTGGGTGGATAAAGTTCAAACAAAAATCTTGTTTTTTGCTTGGGAAGCTACTTGGGGCAAGGTGCTTACGCTTGATAGGCTCCAGAAAAGAGGGTGGCATCTCCCTAATCGGTGTTTCTTGTGTGGTTGTGAAGAGGAAACTGTAAATCACATACTCATACATTGTATAGTGGCAAGAGTCCTTTGGGATATGATATGTGTTTTGGTTGGTGTTAAGTGGGTCTTTCCAGAAACTGTAAAGGAGGTCCTATTAAGTTGGAGGGGCCCTTTTGTAGGAAAAAAAAGGAAAAAGATATGGAAGTCTATACCGTTGTACATCTTTTGGACCCTTTGGAAGGAAAGAAATAGGCTTGCTTTTAGGGGGGGGTGTTAGATATCCAGAAATTAAAAAATTCTTTTGTCTGTATTTTATGGGGATGGGCGAGAATGTATAGTGGAGAGAGGTTGTTGTCTCTTATAGGATCCCTGGAGTGGATAGCCTCCACATAAGGGCTGGTGGGTTTTTTTTGTTTTTCTCTGTGTTTGTGAGGCTCTAGCTAGATTGTATACTCCCTGTATGCGTGTGGCTTTTTGGCCTCTTATCAATATATTCTGTGCTTACCTATCAAAAAAAAAAAAATAATAATTTATCTTTCTCTTTCAAAGCCTTTCTAAGTCTTATAATGAAACTCTTTTTCATCTTGGTTGGAGGAGAGCAATAAAAGAGGAAGTGCACACTTTACATTGGAATCATACCTAGGATCTTGTTCCTAAGTCTACTAATGCTGCGGTTGTTGGTTGTTATTGGGTCTTGACCATAAAGCAAAACCCAGATGGTACCATTGATAAATTGAAAGCTTGTTTGGTGGCCAAAAGATTCACTTAGATGTATGACCTTTACTATGGGGGGACTTTTTCTCTTGTAGCTAAATTGAATTTTGTACGAGTAATTATTATGGCAATAAATCTAGATGATCCTTTTGTCAACTTGATGTTAGAAATGTTTTCCTTCATGGTGAATTGAATGGAACATAACTCAAAAAATCTCTTGTGCATGGTTTGAAAAATTCATCAAAGTGGTAGAATCCCATGGCATAACCAGAATTCAGGCCGATTATTTAGTACTTTAAAAAAAAAAAGACAGATTATGACACTATAATCTTGGTTGTATATGTAGATATTATTATTTGGAGTGATTAGAAGGGGATTGAGACTTTGATTACCAACTTTTGCACTAAAGATCTTGGTAAGTTTCATTATTTTCTAGACATTAAAGTTGCAAGATTAAAGAAAGGTATTTTCATGTCTCAAAGGAATTGCATTTTTGGTGCTTTGAGAGATACAAGTTATCTTGGTGCAAACCTATTTTTATGCTTATGAAAATCAGTTAAAAACTGATGAATGATGGTGGTTTGGTGGATGATCCTAAATTGTATAGAAGATTGGTGGAACTAATTTGCTTAACCATTACTCAACCTTATATCTTTTATACAACCAGTATTGTTAGCCAATTTATGACATTTTCAGGGATTTCCCACCTGGATGCGAATTTTGAAATGTCTTAAGGGAACTTCTAGTCATGGTCTTTTGTATTGATCCTCAAGACATCTTCGTATTGAAGGATATACCGACTTTGATTGAGTAGCATCTCCCTATGATAAAAAATCAACAATTGGTTATAGTATTTTTGTTGGGGGCATTCACAACCTAAAAAGGTAAGAAACAATTAGTTGTGGCTTGTTCCAGCACATAGGTAGTGTATTAGGCAATGACAAATATAATATGCGAGTTAACTTGGTTGAAAATCTTTTTGCAAAAACTGGGCATATCGGTATTAGATCCTACTCCTGTCTGTTGTGACCATCAAATGACAATCCATATTGCTAGGACTCCTATTTTTATGAAAAGACTAGATACATCAAAGTATATTGTTACTTCATTCGGTCAAAAGTGGAGTCAATAAAAATCATTACTCCATTTGTATTTTTAAAGAACTAACTCATCGATATCTTCATTGAAGCCCTTCCACAAGAAGTTATTGATTCTATTTGTGACAATTTGGGAGTGTTAATATCTATTGTACAACATAAGAGGGAGTGTTGAGAATTTAGGAAAGATTATAGGATAATTAGAGGAATATTTTGATTTACTTCCTTCTTTTCCATATTGTTATAAGCTTATAAATATCCTTTGTAATTTCCTCATTCACAATATATATAAAATATGGATGAACCTGAAAAGCGAACCTGAAAAGTTTCAGAAAGTTTGGATAGAGGGAACAAGAAGCAATGATGTTAGGAGATTCCTTTTGTGCTTTGTTTGCTTAGTGAAGGTAAAAAGATACTTCCTAGTGTTTCCAAAAGGAGGGAGTGTCTTGGTGGTGGCTAGTGCTGGCTAGAAAGCTAAGGAGCCTTAAAGTGATGCCTGCTTGATCAGCTAAGGAATCTAAAGCTAGTTGATCTCTTGTCCAAGGTTGTGAAACTAAGAGTCTTAGAGTGGAGTCTCTTTTGAGGATGTGGTCAAAGATGACCGGAAGGAGTGGGAGATGTTGTGTGGCTTCGGTTTGGGCTTTTAGGCTATTTCAACCATAGTTTTAAAAGACGGGCTTTAGGTGCACCTAGGTGCTAGGCGACACGATGCGGGCTTGCACCTTGCTTGAGGTCAGGCGCAACCTCTTTGATGTGGGGTGACTTAGGCACAAAAGGCACACACCTTGAGTTAGGCATAAGGCTTTCCAAAGGGGCACCTCTACCCTTTTTTTTCCCCTTTGGCTAAAACAACATTGTTTTGAACTAGATTTTTTATTTTTTATTTTTTTTTAAAGCCAACATCAAAACGCGTTGTTTTGGAGTTAAGAAGTGAAAAAATACGACCCAAATTAAGGTTTGACATTAGCAAGAGGAGGAGATGGAATAGGAGAAGAAAAGATGGAGAAAGAGGCGTGTGGCATATTACGTACCTAGTGGGTGCTATACTTATTGGATTCCTCCATTGCATAATGCACTTGTGACCCACCACTGATATTTCAAGGTTTATATCCATGTTTTTTTATATTTTATTTATATTTGGTATTTTTTGAAAAATTTTCATTTTTTTTAATCTAGTTAGGTAATATTTTTATTTTATTCAATACTTCTATTTTATTTATTTATTTGGCATTTATCATCTACTTATTTATTTATTGATCAATCTATCTATTATAGTCATAACTAAAGTTACTAAACTATTTTTTTATTTATTGTGAAGATATTTTCATATATTTGCTATTTATTTTTTCAAATTATATTTTTTTAAATGTTAATTCTTTGGCTAATATTTGATAAGTTTAGGACAAATATTTGCATGCTAAAATCTCTAATATTATATAAAATTATAATTGTGACTTAGAGTGTGCCTCCCTTCACTAAAGCTTGTGCCTTGGGTTGGTCTTTGCGCCTATGCTCCAAAATGACTGTGCACCTTAGGTGTACCTTGTGCCTTTTAAAACTATGTTTTCAACAAAATTCAAGTTCTAAGTCATCGTCTAGTGGGGGGATGGGGAGATTTTTAAGATGAGCCCTTGGTTTTACCATTCTCAAAGGCATGAGCTAGTTACCTTGACCTAGCCTTGATATGTTGGAGTCACATATTGTTTGAATTTGAGTTAAGTTTTGAAGCTGAGAGGGTACTACAAGAGGGGATAAGAATGTTCAATAGGAAGGGGCTATTGTTAGATAAATGTGCCTTAGAGGTTCATTGCTACAAGGAAGGAGTTAAAGCAGAGGAAGCTTTGGAAAAAATTATGGATTTTTTTATTTTCCTACGAGACAAGGACTTTTTTTAAGCAACTTGGTGAGGCATGTGGGGTTTTTGTGGTGGTTGATGCAGACACAACATTTGGAGGGTACTAACTAAAATAGATGGAAGGTGTTGGGAAGTTTGCAAATTATGATGGGGAAGCTTTGTTACACCATTAATTGTGGTGGGAGATCCTACCATGGTTGTTGCTGGTGGAGCTATGCGGGGTGGAGGTTTGAGAAGACTTGGAAGGTGGCTCATTTGTTGGAATGAGAGTGGGTTTAGCTAACCTACAATAGCAAAAAAGGGAAGATTGTAGGTTGCCCCATGGAGCACCAGGGGCTGTAATAGGTAAGGTGTAGGTCTACCCTTTTGGTGGTGAGCAGTTGGAGTGAGCCCATGTGTCAGAGGGAAGGGATGTGATAGAAGACCACCAAATGAAGGATGATGCTATGTGTGAGGTTGTTTGTGTGGGGATGGACCAAAAGGCTTATAGTTGGGAAGTCAAGGTTTGTTAAGAGGAAGGCTAATAAAACTCAATTAGCTTAGGCCTAAGGGAAAGAAGGATTGTGAGCAAGGATTCAAATGTCTCGATTTATTGGCGAAATATCGTCGATATTTTGAGTATCAGATGATCCTGACACAACAAGTAGGATGGATATCTCATCCTCCCGATTTTTTGAATATTTTTCTCATTTTTTGTTGATAAATTGGCGATATATCAATATTACATCAATATTTTGCTATTATTAACAATTTTTTTAGTGCCACGTCAGGACATTTTTCAATTTAGTTTTGCCAAAATTTAATATTTTTGAGGCTGGGCCTGGAGTTGATCTAAGCCCATACAACCAGCCCAACCCATGGTGCATTGTTTTCTCTCAAATTGTTGATATGCGATTGCTTTTTATTTACTCTTCAAAAAAAAATGAGCAAGGTTTGGACCTAGGTGCTTGAACTTGTCATGGATGGCCTATGCCATTGAACCATATGTAGATTTGTGTTTGATATGTATATAGAATTATATAAATCTTTTATATATTATAACATTTTTTTATAAATTATAAATATATTTATAAATTATATTATAAATAAATTAAAATAAAATAAATTATTATATACAAGTTAATTTTAGTTATCTTATTATTTTTTTTGTAGACTAATTAAAGACAAGACAAATATATTTTCATAAATAACATGATTAATATTTTTAAATAAAAACTACTTATCTAAATATTATTATATCTTTTTTATCCTTTACTATATTCAAACCAAACATATTATCATTTTAATATTGATGTGTTTTTAAATTAGTATATTATTGCCTAATATTACAAATTTATTTTATATATATTAAATTTATTTAACAAAACAATTTCATCATCTTCTTCTTCATGGCCATCTAAATATGTCTAGAGGAGGTAGAAGACAGTTTACTGTGGAATCTAAAGCTTTTGAGCTTGTGATTGATGCAGTAGGAGGTAAGCTGAGAGGATGTATTTGGGAGAGATGTAAAGGGCTATCATCTTGGATCAGATTTGGAGATGCAAGCCTCAGTAGTTTGTTGGTAGGAGTGGAGTCCTGCTGTAGAGATAGAGATGATAGTAATTGGTCCCTCGCATGGGAGGAGGAGGGAAGGAAGTATAGATTGGAGCGTCGAACAAATGAGGCGGGTAGATTCATTCTCTGTTCTGTTCGTGATTTGGAGGCCAAAAGGTTTTGCTTAATTTTTCCAGAAGGAAAGAGGCTATCTGGAGGATGGAACACCTTGGCTGAGAAGCTAAGGGAGGTTGGGGTAGCTCCATTTAGAGGAGTAAAGGACCCTCTTTTTCTTGAGGTGCTGAAGAAGGAGAAGGAGCCTGATCAAAGGACATATGCAGATGCTGTAAATCTGAGATTGGGGAGACTTGGGGACAAGGTTTGGCTGGAAGCGGGAAGGAGGGTGAAGCCTGGTAGATTAGAGCAACTGGGTCGTTGCTTAGTGGGCAGATGGGATAAGGTGGAGAACCATCCTCCTGCGTTGGATTATCTGAAGAACTGGGCTGTCCATGCTTGGCTCCTCAAAGGCAAGATGGACATAGCTGTAATGGGAGGTGGGCTAATACTATTTGAGTTCGAATTGATGAGTGAGGCCGAGCGTGTACTTGCTAGAGGGAAGAGAAAGGTTCTAGGCAGTGTTTTAATGATGGAAAGATGGCACCCGGAGGTGGGGTGTTTCAGCAATGGTGCTTTTGCTAGTGAGGTATGGGTGAGAGTGGTAGGTCTTCCCCTTCACTTATGGAATCGAGAGGTGTTTAAGCTGATAGGAGATGGTTGTGGCGGGTTCATTACTGTGGACAACAAGACGGAATCAATGGCAGAGCTGCAATGGGCTAGAATGCTGGTGAAATTGGCGGGCAGGGACACACCTTCTTCCGTCCAGATTGTGGATGAGATGGGGTGCTTCTCAGTCCAGTTGTGGTGGGAATACCCACCTTGGTTCTCTCAGGTGGTGCCGGTGGGAAGTGGTCTCGGGAAAGGGGATGCAGTGGCTGAAGAGGTTGCAGGGAGTGGGTCTCGTAATGAGTGTAGAGGAGGCGTGCTCGTGAAGGTTGGACAGCCGAAGGAGCAGAGGGGAGTAGTTGAGCCGCCCTGTGGTAGTTCTTCAAAAGGGGCTTCAGGCTGTCCATATGAGTTGGCTGAAAGGGGGCCTGGAAAGGAGGTGACTGATGGAGAAGACAGCTGCGGGATCAGCAGCCGAGGTGGAGGGAAGTTGGCAAATCTGGGAGGTTTTAAATCTGGGCCAGCTGCTTGTGTTTTTGGGCCCGATTGGGAGGCCCAAGCCAGGAGCTGGCTTGGAGAGGGTGGTCTTAAGTCAGAACATTTGGGAGCCCAGATGCTTGGGTCAGATTGTGAGCCCAGGCCCATCTTGTTAAAAGGGTGGATAATGGGCCGCGAGGAGAGGCCTTTCCTCATAAAGGGGTCGATCGCGGGCTGTGAAGGGAGGCCCGACATGGGATTTGAACCAGTCTTGGGGGGTTTAAAAGAAAATAGGGCTTTTCCTTGTGCCGAGGTCGGGGGGGTGGAGATTAGGGCTTCGATGGAAGCCTCGGGTGGCCAAGTTAAGGAGGACGGGGGGATCGCTTGCATTCTAGGAGGAGATTGGAGGGATTCCGAGTATCAAATGGAGAAGGCGAGAGCGCGAATGACTGAAGAAGCGCTGTCGGCTGAAGCATCCAGGTACGAGACCGTTATCGATGTTCTTGGGGGGGAAAGGGTCCATTTCTCTTCTTCTACTCTTTCTGGGGGCGATCGGGCTATGGTGGTGGGGGGTGTTAGGGGTCCGTTAGTTATTGACGAAGGTGTTGGGTATCAAGCCCCGTTGCGTGCGTTGTTGACTGATGGTAGTCCATGGGAGACGGGTACAGAGGGGGGAAAGAACAGGGGCTTCACGTCAAAGGAGAGAGTGGATCTGGAGGAAGAAGAGGACCAGGGCAGCGGCTGGGATGACAGCAGCTTGGCTAAGTTCAGTAAGACTTTGGGATTCTCGACAGTTGGTGTTGAAGGGGAAATTCTTAAATTACTGTTAAGGCTGAAATCAAGGAGGGATCAAGGTAAGAAGAAAGGTATTTCAGGGATGACTAGGTTTGATAGGGAAGTGAAAAAATTGGAATGGTCAATTAATTATGAAGGAGAGAGTAGGAAGAAAGGCTCGGATAGAAGAAACGGGGACAGAGCTCTGTGTCTTAAAGGAAGATTAAAATCCTATCTTGGAATGTCCGGGGGGTGAATGACAGAAATAAGAGGTGTTCAATTAAGGCCTTAATCAGATCCCAAAAAGTGGATTTGGTATGCTTGCAGGAGACTAAAATGTCTCAGATGACTCTAGGGGTGGTGAGAAGTCTTGGAGTGGGGAGATTTTTAGATTGGGGAGTTCTTAATGCGAGAGGGGCAGCTGGAGGGGTGTTGGTTTTTTGGGACAAAAGAGTGCTGGAGTTGGAAGGGATGGAGGTGGGTCTTTTCTCAGTCTCCTGCCGGTTCAAGAACTGTGAAGATGGTTTTAATTGGGTTTTTTCAGGAGTGTATGGCCCTACTGTAAAGAGATATAGAGAGCTGTTTTGGGAAGAGCTGGGGGCTATCCGCGGCCTCTGGAGCGATCCTTGGTGCATCGGAGGTGACTTCAATTTAATCAGATTTCCAAATGAGAGCAGAAGAGGGGGAAGGTTGTCTTCTTCAATGAGAAGATTTTCGGAAGTGATTGATGACTTGGATTTGAGGGATCTTCCCCTCCAGGGGGGTCCATTCACGTGGAG
Organism: Vitis vinifera; assembly: GCF_030704535.1. Lineage (NCBI taxonomy): Eukaryota > Viridiplantae > Streptophyta > Magnoliopsida > Vitales > Vitaceae > Vitis > Vitis vinifera. The sequence continues at coordinate 22,211,619 of NC_081809.1, forward strand.
TGGAGGGCTGAACAATCAAGCTATGACCAGGTTAGACCGTTTTTTGGTGTCGGAGGATTGGGAGAGTCACTTTAAGGGGGCGGTGCAGTGCACTCTTCCTAGGCCTGTGTCCGACCATTTCCCTATTTTATTGGATGGGGGAGGGGTGAGAAGAGGTCCTGCTCCTTTCCGTTTTGAAAATATGTGGCTTGAGGAGGAGGGATTTAAGGATCTGTTGAAGGGGTGGTGGCAGGGTCTAAGCTTTAATGGCTCGTTTAGCTTCATCCTTGCTGAGAAGCAGAAGGCTTTGAAGGCGATTCTTAAGTTGTGGAATAAGGATGTTTTTGGGAAGGTGGATGTCAATAAGAAAGTGGCCCTGGACAAGGTGATTTTCTGGGATGGTCAGGAGAAGATTCGCCCCTTATCTTTGGAAGAATTGGAAGCTAGAAAGGTAGCAAAGGGGGATTTCGAAAAATGGGCTCTAATGGAGGAGGTTTCTTGGAGACAAAAATCAAGAGAAGTTTGGCTAAGGGAGGGGGATAGAAACACGGGCTTTTTTCATAAAATGGCTAACTCCCATAGTAGGAGAAACTGCCTGTCCAAGATTAAAGTTGACGGAGTTTGGTTAACAGAGGAGCAGGAGATAAAGAGGGGTGTGGTTAGAGCTTTCAAGGACCAGTTGACTGACCCGGGGGGCTGGCACCCTTCAATGGAAGGGCTGGACTTTAATAGAATTGGTAATGAGGATGCAGCTAGGTTGGAGGAGGTTTTTTCAGAGGAAGAGGTCCTCAAGGCTCTTTCAGACCTGAACGGGGACAAGGCCCCGGGTCCAGATGGCTTCCCCATTAGGTTTTGGCAATTTTGCTGGGATGTTGCCAAAGAAGAGATTATGGGTTTTTTGTTAGACTTTCATGAACGCGGCAGATTCGTTAGGAGCCTAAATTCGACCTTCCTGGTTCTTATCCCAAAAAAATCTGGTGCCGAGGACCTTAGAGACTTCAGACCGATCAGTTTGGTGGGCGGGTTGTATAAACTGTTGGCAAAAGTATTAGCCAACAGACTTAAGAAGGTAGTGGGCAAAGTGGTGTCTTCAGCTCAAAACGCCTTTGTTGAAGGAAGACGGATTCTTGATGCGGCCCTTATTGCCAATGAGGCAATAGATTCTCTGTTGAAACGAAACGAGAGTGGGGTGTTATGTAAATTGGATTTAGAAAAGGCATATGATCACATAAATTGGGATTTTCTGATTTTTGTTCTGCAAAGTATGGGATTTGGGGAGAAGTGGATTGGGTGGATATCCTGGTGCATATCTACAGCAACGTTCTCAGTATTGATCAATGGCACCCCGGAAGGCTACTTCAACAGTTCAAGGGGGCTGCGTCAGGGGGACCCCCTATCCCCTTATCTTTTTGTGATAGGAATGGAGGCCCTGAGCAGGCTGATCAATAGAGCAGTGGGGGGAGGGTTCCTATCAGGCTGTAGGGTTGATGGAAGGGGTGGGAATGGGGTTTTAGTCTCTCATTTGCTGTTTGCCGACGACACGTTAGTGTTTTGTGAAGCTTCTGAAGATCAGATGGTTTACTTAAGCTGGTTGTTGATGTGGTTTGAAGCCATATCAGGGTTGAGAATCAATTTGGACAAAAGCGAAATTTTACCGGTTGGTAGAGTGGAGAATTTGGAAAATTTGGCTCTTGAGGCTGGCTGTAAAGTGGGTAGGCTGCCTTCTTCTTATTTGGGGATCCCTTTGTGGGCGAACCATAAGTCTGTGGCGGTTTGGGATGGGGTGGAAGAAAGATTTCGGAAACGGTTGGCCTTATGGAAGAGGCAATTTATTTCCAAAGGAGGGAGAATTACTCTAATTCGGAGTACATTGTCAAGTATGCCTATATACTTGATGTCTTTACTTCGAATGCCAAGAGTGGTTTGTCTAAGGTTGGAGAAAATTCAAAGGGATTTCTTGTGGGGAGGGGGTGCTTTGGAGAGGAAGCCTCATTTAGTGAATTGGGAGACCGTATGCATGGATAAAAGGAAGGGGGGTTTGGGAGTTAGACGCCTTTCCATCCTTAATAAGGCTCTTCTTTGCAAGTGGAATTGGCGTTTTGCGATTGAAAGGGAGAATTTGTGGAGGCATGTCATTAGTAGGAAGTTCGGGGAGGAAGAAGGGGGGTGGAGTTCTAGAGATGTAAGGGAGAGTTATGGAGTAGGTTTTTGGAAGGAAATAAGGAAGGAAGGTGCCCTTATGCAAAGAAAAGTCGCTTTTCTAGTGGGGAATGGTAGAAGGGTAAAATTTTGGAAAGATTTATGGTGGGGGAACGTCCCCTTATGCAATTCCTTTCCCTCCTTGTATGCTTTTGCTTCCTCTAAGGAGGCTTGGGTAGAGGAGTTTTGGGACACTTCGGGAGTGGAAGGGGTTTGGAGTCCTAGATTTTCTAGGCCCTTCAATGATTGGGAGGTGGAGGAGGTGGAGAGGCTTCTTTTGGCAATCCGAGGAGCAAGGCTTAATCCTCTTATGGAAGATAGAATGATGTGGAAAGTGACTTCGAATGGGAGTTTTTCAGTTAGAGCTCTCTATAAAGATCTATCTTCAAGAAGAGCTGGTTTTTTCCCTCATGGCTTGATATGGAACCCTAGTGTGCCTTCCAAAGTGTGTTTCTTTGCTTGGGAGGCTTCTTGGGGTAAGGTGCTTACTATGGATCAGCTTAAAAAGAGGGGGTGGGCTGTTGCTAACAGATGTTTTCTGTGCTGTGAGGAAGAGGAGTCAATTGATCATATTCTTATACATTGCTCCAAGGCAAGAGATTTATGGGATTTATTGTTCGCCCTTTTTGGAGTGTGTTGGGTCCTCCCATTTTCGGCTAGAGAGACCCTTGTTGAATGGAAGGGCTTTATGTTGGGCAAGAAGCATAGTAAGGTGTGGAAGGCAGCCCCGTTGTGCCTCTTTTGGGCGGTTTGGATGGAAAGAAACAAGATTGCTTTCGACAATGAGGACTTTTCGGTTCATAGGCTGAAAAATTCTTTTGTTTGTAATCTTTGGGTGTGGACAAAATCAATTGTAAATGAAGGTCCTCTCTCTTTACCTAGTTTTCTTGATTGGCTAGGCGCTAGATAAGGGTCGGGTTTGTTTTTCTCTTCCCTTGGGTGTGCCTTTAGGGTCCTTTTGTATACTCCCTGTATGCTTTTGGGTTTTCCTCTTGGTGCCCTCTCTTAATATAATTCTGTTTTTGCCTATCAAAAAAAAAAATATGTGTATTATTGCTTATTTTATCATTTGTTGAAGTTTTTTCAACATTTTTATGAGTTTTGATTAATTTTTTTTTTACCGCTAGTGAGATATTTTGTGTAAAAATATCCATTAATATTTTTTGATATATCCCGATATATTCGTAAAATCAAATTATTGATATATTTGTTGAAACTGATATTTTCATATTTGATTGTGAGATAAACCAGAATGACCTTTTTTCACTAATTAAGGCCTAAGACAACAAGATGGGCTCTGTTAGCCTGGATCATAGTTGTGAAAGGTGTGCCTAGGCGCAAGACGACATGACGCGGGCTATTGTGTGCTTCACTTGAAGTTAGGTGCAACTCATTCACAAATGGAAGGCTTAGGCGCAAATGAGGAGCGCCTTAAGGCAAGTGCAAGGCATTTCCAAGGTGAGCCTGGTTGTAGTGTTGAACTATTTTTAAAAAAAAATCAGCTCAAAATGACGTTGTTTTGAGCTGGGTTTTTTCTTTAAAACAACCAAATTGACATTGTTTTAACAAGGCTTTAAAAAAAAAACAAAAAAAAGGTCCAAAATTAGGGCTTGATAGAGAATAGAGACCGAGAAGAGGGGAGATAGAAGAACTGGGGAAGAAGAGGAGAAGAAGAAGAGAGGTGCATACTTCGTGGCTAGTGTTGGTAGTTCAACATTTTTGCAACTCCTCGATCTCTTTAATTAGTGAACTCACAATGTCTCTTGGACATTTAAATTTGTATTTTATATTTTCATTTAATTAATTAATTTATCTATCATTATAATGAAATTGTGAAAGAAAGAAACTACTTATTTATCTAATTGTTTTTTATTATTTATTTATTTACTTTTTACTTTTATTTATTTATTTATGATGATTTATTTATTTATTTACGATAATGAATTATTTATTTGTTATGGTAATGAATTGAATATATTATGTAATGTTTTTATTTTATTTATTTATTTATTATGATAAAAGGAAACTATTTATTGTATATATTTATCTACTTATTTTTATGATAACTAATGATAGGGGAGAAGATAATTTTATGGATTTGGAGGATGAGTGGTAATTGATTTTTATTGGCAACTTGGCAAATGTTATGAATGCATATTTTTGAATTTTGGATTGTGGACAAGTGTTTGCATGTTAACAATTTCATATATTTGCATTATATATATATATATATATATATATATATATATATATATATATATATATATATATATATTTTTTTTTTTTTTTTGGAAACTAGGAATTTGGATATAGATCATAAATTCTTAGTTTACATAATTGGAGTTTTTTTTTTAAATGTTTTTTTGTTGATTAAATTGAAACTTTGGATAATATTTGAAGATATGAGTGTCTAGAACAATATTTTTGCATATAATAATTTATTGTATTATATTAAATTATATATGTGATTTAGGGTGTGCCTTAGTTCACTAAAGCATGTGCCTTGGACCATGCCTTGCACTTAGGCCTTAGGATGACTTAGCACCTTAAGTATGCCTTGCACCTTTTAAAACTATGACTTGGGCAGTGAGAGTCTTAGCTATGGTTTGGGCCAAGAGGAAGTGAGCTGATTGGAGATTTGGGTTAGAGGATATGGGCATACTTTTAAAGGAGTCTAGAGGAGAAGGCTTAATAGGCATGCTATGATAGTTAATTTATACAATGGGTGATGCTCTTCTCAAAGGGAGATGTTCTTTTAAGCTAGCATGGATTCTTGGTTGGAAAGAACTTGGAGAGCAACTCCTTTGTGCTTATGTTGGATCAAACGAAAGAGAGAGGTAGCAGAGAATGTGAAAAAACAGATCAAACAATCATTTATGTACAATTTTTGGAGTGGGTTAGAGTGCATGTAGGAGATTGTTTATTGTTTATGATTGACTTTATTGATTAGTTGAGCTCTAAGTAGGGAGAGTATGTTGTTTTTTATGTATCCCTTAGCTTTGTTTGGCCTTTTGGCACATTGAATACATCACATCGTGTATGCTTTTGCGCGCCCTTTTGTTTGGCCTTGTTAATATAATTGATCTTTGCCTATAAAAAAAAGCAAAAAAAAATAAAAATAATCTTAGGATCAATCTAAACAGAATCTCAATGGATCAAACTTTAAGAAACTCATTTTTCTAAAATCAATATCTCGATTGATTAACCTCTATGGCTTGATAGTCAAGCTATTTTTTTCTTGCAAAAATGTTAATTGTTCTCATTGATCAAAACAACTAAACATTTTTGCAAGACCATATATTATTATATTGAAAAACTATGTGTCATGAACGTAAAACTGTACATTAAATACTAATGTGATTTATCAAAAACTAGATTTTTTAGGCATAGAAAACATGTATTATGAAATAATTTAATGCTTGAAAGATAGCTGGAACAAAAATAGGGGAAGCCTTTTTCTTAATATCTGATCATTAAGCCTTAGTGCTCTTCTCTCCTTTCAAAGGCAATTCTGCTTCTGAACCGGAAAAAAGGGTGTGTTCAAAGCATATAAGGTTTTACTTTTGGGAAAAACAACAAAGTTGCCCTTTAGTTATCTTCCTTATTGCTTCTAAGCCCTAAACTAGCCCAATCTTGGTTAAATCTAATTGAAAAACCCAAAGACTGAAGTGCTCACTCATACCAAATTTAGAAAGACCCAAAGCAACCTATTACCACAATGATCAAGTGAATTTCCAATCTATGAAAGTAGCCTAAAATAGGGTTAGAGTATTATACCAACGTACTTTTAACAAGCAAAAAACAACTCAACTCAACTCAAACATTAGACATAAGAATATCATGGGCATTGAAAGGCTGAAGAAAATTGAGTGGCATAACATATTTAATAGTTCCACACCTTTTCTCTTGAATCTAGGTTGCCAAGGCTTCAGTGCCTGATGGCTTTACCATTGCAGTATTCCAAGACTGTTGGGATGTGATTAAGGAGGATTTAGTGAGAGTGTTTGCAGAATTTCATAGGAGCGGAATTATTAATCAAAACACTAATGCCTCCTTCATTGTTCTATTACCCAAAAAGAGTTTGACAAAGAAAATCTCAGATTTTAGACCCATTAGTTTGATCACTAGTCTCTACAAGATAATAGCCAAAGTGCTTTCGGGGCGTCTAAGAGGGGTTCTACATGAAACCATTCACTCTACTCAAGGCGCTTTTGTTCAAGGGAGACAAATTTTGGATACGGTTCTCATAGCCAATGAGATAGTGGATGAGAGAAGACGATTAGGGGAGGAAGGTGTCGTCTTCAAAATTGGCTTTGAAAAGGCTTACGATCACGTGAAGTGGGATTTTTTGGATCAAGTGTTGGAGAAGAAGGGGTTCAGTCCTAGATGGAGGAAATGGATGAGTGGATGTTTGTCCTCGGTATCTTATGCAGTCTTGGTGAATGGTAGCACTAAAAGGTGGGTTAAGGCATCAAGAGGATTAAGACAAGGTGACCCTTTATCCCCTTTTTTGTTTTATTTTAGTAGCAAATGTACTGAGTGGGATGCTTTTGAGAGCAAATGAAAGAAATATGTTGGAGGGTTTCAGGGTGGGTAGAAACAGAATTAGGGTGTCCCATTTGCAATATGCTGATGATACCATTTTCTTTTCTAACACTAGGGAGGAAGATCTGTAGATTCTCAAGAGTCTTTTGCTAGTGTTTGGGAACATTTCTGGGCTCAAGGTCAACCTTGACAAGAGTAATATTTATGGCATCAATCTTGATCAAGTTCATCTTTCAAGATTGGCTGAGATGCTTGATTGCAAGGCTTCTGGCTGGCCTATACTCTATCCGGGTCTTCCTTTGGGAGGGAACCCCAAGGCATGTGGCTTTTGGGATCCAGTGATTGAGAGAATCTCAAGAAGATTAGATGGGTGGCAAAAGGCTTACTTATCCTTCGAGGGAAGGATAACTCTTATCCAATCTTGCCTTACCCATATGCCCTGTTACTTCCTTTCCTTATTTAAGTTACCCGCTTCAGTGGCTGCAAAAATTGAGAGGTTGCAAAGGGATTTTTTATGGTCAGGGATTGGGGAAGACAAAAGAGATTATTTAGTGGGATGGGATGTTGTGTGTAAATCGAAGGCAATAGGGGGTTTGGGTTTTGGGAATATTTCTCAGAGGAATCTCGCTTTTTTAGGGAAATGGTTGTGGAGCTACCTAGAGAGAGTTCAACTCTTTGGCATCGGGTCATATTAAGCATTTATGGTTCACACTCTAATGGTTGGGATGCTAACACTTATTTGTATTCTGTGCATGAAGCATGGGGAATCAACAGATCATCTTTTTCTTCATTGTTCCTTGACAATTGGGTTGTGGCACAGGTTATTTCAGTTAGCTAAGATGGATTGGGTCCCCCCGAGGAGCATCTTTGACATGATGTCCATCAAATTTAATGGTTTTGGTTCATCTAAGAGGGGGATAGTTTTGTGGCAAGCTGCGAGCATCGCTTTAATTCGGGTTGTGTGGTGGGAAAGAAACACGAGGATCTTTGAGGATAAAGCAAGGAATTTAGAGTATCTTTGGGACTCTATTGTTTTCTTTGCTTCTTTTTGGGCTTTTTGTTCCAAGGTTTTTAAGGGGACTCCCCTTAATATGTTACAACTTGATTGGTTAACGGTGTGTACTCCATAAGGAATGGTCCTTTATAGAGAGTTCGCTTGTTTTACAGTTTAATTTCCTGTAGTTTAGTTTTCTTTGGCGGGAGGATTTCTCATCCTTCTTTTTGTACTTCTTTTTATCTATCAATATATCTTTGTGTCGTTTCCAATAAAAAAAAAGAATTGGGGAAGTCAGTCTGGCAACTCTACTTAGCCTCTTTAGCCCTAGAAGAACTTTATGGATGATATTGTTAACCAAGAGAATTATTTTGCAAATGTGTTGACTCTTCCAAAAACTGAATGGAACTATCAGTTTTTTTGTCATTCTTGTACTCATGCCAACACCTTTGAAATTGGCTTCTTAAAAAATCATTTACTTTAGCTGCTTTGTGGTTTATCTATCCCTGTCACAGTTGCTTTGTTTTATGTTCTTTTTCCTTGAAACCTGTTGAGATTACTATATTTTAGTTTCAAAACTTTTTATGCATTGGATACTATTTGATTCACAAAAGATGCTGTTAATGGAATAGAAATTGGACTAATAATTGCATTTAAGTAAATAAGATATATATGGTATTCATATTTGAGGTTTACATGAAAAAAAGTTCAAGTTTGTTCTATATAATTTTTCTACTTAATAATTGCATACAAGATGAAATAAATGTTTATATTTTCTCTTTATATTTATGGACTTGTTTCCTTGAAATCTGCTTTTTCTAGACCAACATGCTAGCATTGTAATGTAAAATTGTTTATTTCTTGATGGACAGATGAAGTATAAAACATGGCTTTGGTGGACCCGATTTGCAATGGTAATTACTATACTGCAATTTGTGGGAGCTACTTACCTTATTTTCCATGTGGCTAAACATACTTCTAATGATGGGACATCAAATGACTGTGTTTTAGGTAAGTAGGGAAGTTCCTGCTTGTATTTATTTTGGAGTTCTATGTATGTATACTCATTTCTTTTTTATTTTACTTCTTTATTTTAGTAGATCTTCATTTCTATTATTTAGGAATTTTGGTTACTGTACAGTTTGATCAACATTACGGGCTTTTACTGGCATGGATTTTATTTTCAACGGGATGGGCTTAAAGCATTTAAAGGTTAATTAGTGTCCAAGTAAATTATGGATTAAGTTGTGGAAAAAAATTGCAGCCCAAGTAACCTAGGGAGCTAGTTTGCTGAGCCCACACTAGCATGTGCAGACAAGTGTGCACAGTAAAAGCTTAAAAGGTCAGTTTTTTGAAGGGAACAGTATTTATAATCTGTAGCATGCATACAATCTTCTTCTTCTTCTTCTTTTTTAATTTGTAGTTAGCATATAGTTTCCATCCTGATTCTGGAGCCCTGTAGCTTGGGATTTCAATCCATTCTTTCTGGAAGTTGTACACATCTGATGATAAAATATCATCAGTGACTTTCGGTCTTAGATCTGTGTGCTTGGGTCCGCATTTGAGATATAGTTGTTGGTCCTTCACCTGAGTTATCTTGATATTCATTTAAAATGTTAGATGGTTGACCCAGTGGTAATCTAGACTGGATTATTAAGGCCTACCTCTCTATTTATAAGGCCATGGAGCCTTCTCTCCCTTGTGTATAAAACATTTCTCATACTGCTATTGTCAAAGAACCAAAGGAAAACCTGCTGAATTCTCCCTGCCCCCAATGTGGCCTTAACTAAGAGAGACCATTTCATAGGTTGAGATCAGGTTGTCTATCAAAAGGTGAAGGGGGATTATCTGTTGGTAGAGTTACTTTGATAATTTATGGAAAGGGATGCACTCTAGCATATTGTTATTTGAAGTATGGTCAGACACTAATAGTTGGGATGCTAACATCTGAGTCAGGTGGTTAAACTGTTGTCCCTGGAAAGTTATTACTCAAAGGATACTGTGACATCTTATGTTTTACTTGAACTTGGAGATGATACAACAATTAAGATCTTTATGGGGTGATCAGCCTTTGGATCCTCAATTCTTAAACTCTGTTTTTAGGCACAATTGATCATTCCTCTTTCTTGACATAGTTTGTTTGGCCAAGAAGTTTATGATCTCGATTTGTTATTGCTTTCTTTTTGCATGTTTCTTGTTGCCTTCTTCCCATAACATAAGAGTATGGTTGTTGATTCCTTCAAGATTATTTTCTACATTTTTCTTCATTGTTGCCCAGGCTAAATTAAAGGTTCTAGTTTCTTTCCCCTGGTCAAATTCATTTAGAAATCTAAAGCTTCACTTAAATTTAGAAATGGAAAATGTACTTGCAGAGGCCTTATAGAGCCCTCAAACCCATGCACTACTTGATGTGTTTGGGTAGTGGGGAGACAGTTGATTGCCTTTTCCTTCACTCTGGGTGATTTGGCTAAAAGGGAATATCGATATCTTGAGGATGATGGAGGCTGTCGGAGTCATTCTAGGATGTAGTTATTTTCTTTTCTTTTTTCAGGTGTTATTTATTCTTGTGTTCTTAGGTATCCTGTTGAGTGTGATTATGTTGGATCAGAGATAACTTGTAGGATGCCTAGAGGGATAATGGATATATGTACGGAGTAGATTCTCTAACCTATCCATCCCCTTGTGAGGATGCTTCTACAATGGAGGTGTTTCTATGGTGATTCATGCTTCCTTGAGAGTGGTTTTTGTTCTCTACTCTTGAGGGATAAGTCATCCATCTTCTACTTTTGATTTGTGATACAATGAATATTGTAGAATTATAGGAAGATTTAATTTGATGATTGGTCAGCAATGTTAGGGGCTAAGATTGAGGTAGTTTTGATTTTTTTTTTAGGTAAGTTGTAAATATCCCTAAAATAGATGAGTATTATCATCTATATATATAGAGTTGAATGTAATCAGTATTTAATATAGTGGAATGTTGAGTTTTTTTCTTCCACATCGATATGGTATCAAAGCATTCTCTGAACCCTAATTCCCTCATATGGCCAAATATGGCAAACGTGATTCAATTGCTACCGTTTCCCAAATCACCTCCAATCAGGAAGCCATGGCTTCCAGCAACAGTAGTGCAGATAGTAACCTCATGCCCATTATAGGACACAAACTGAATGGGAACAACTATCTCCAATGGTCCCATTCTGTAATGATGTTCATATGCGGAAAGGGCAAAGACGATTATCTCAATGGAGTTGCTGCCAAATCAAACAAGACAGTTGAAAAGTTTAAAGTCTGGAATGCTGAAAATAATATGGTCATGTCATGGCTCATTAATTCCATGGCAAATGACATTGGAGAAAATTTCTTCTCTATGGAACAACAAAGGAGATTTGGGACGCTGCCAAGGAAACATATTCTAACAATGAGAATATGTCGGAATTGTTTGAGGTGGAGAGTGTTCTCCATGACTTCCGCCAAGGAGAGTTAACGGTGACTCAGTACTTCAACACACTCAATCGCTCCGGCAGTAGCTGGACTTGTTCGAGGAGCACAATTGGAGCTGTCCGGGTGATGGAATCAGGTACAAACAGATTATTGAACAGAAAAGAATATAAAAATTTCTGATTGGATTAAATAAGAATCTCGATGAAGTACGAGGAAGAATCTTAGGATCCAAACCACTACTAAATATCCGGGAAGCATTTTCAGAAGTTCGGAGAGAGGAAAGTCGAAAGAAGATCATGATGGGCTCTCAAGATTCTATGACAAATCCTGAAAGCTCAGCCCTTACAGTTAAAGGAAATCCATCCAACAACAATGATCACAGACCAAAGAAAGGGCGACCATGGTGTGATCATTGTTGACGTCCTGGTCACACCAAGGACACCTGCTGGAAGATTCACGGCAAACCTGCAGACTGGAAGCCTTCCCGGTTTGCCAATGACAAAGAAGGATGGGGCAACCTTGTCTCCATGGATGAAAAACCATCACCTGAACCCACTCCCTTCAACAAGGAATAGATAGAAGTCTTACAGAAATTGTTCAGCCAATCCTTGCCTGCACCTGCCCCCATTGTGGTTGGTACTAGTTCCTTGGCACAAAAAGGTAATTTTTTGAGTGCTCTAAATGTTAAAAAGGAGAAGCTAAGTCCATGGATTATAGACTCAGGAGCATCTGATCATATGACTGGAGATGAGAAGCTTTTTTCCACTTACAATCCATGCTATAAAAATTTAACTGTGAGAATAGCTGATGGTTCACTCTCAAAGGTGGCTGGTATAGGTTCTGTTAGAGTTTCAAAGAGCATCACTCTTGATTCAGTTCTCCTTGTGCCAAAATTAAATTGCAATTTACTGTCCATTAGTAAACTCACTCGGGATCTCAACCGTGTTACTAAATTTGGCTCAAATCTGTGTGAATTTCAGGTCTTGGACTCGGGGAAGATGATTGGCAGTGCTAAGATGTGTTCGGGGCTCTATCTTCTAGAGGTTAATGATCCTCCTCAAGGAACAACTCATCATTCTGATTGTTCAGTGTCCAGTAGTCCTATTTCTTTGTCTGTGAGTTAGTCTAATAATCATAGTGCAATTATGTTATGGCACTATAGGTTAGGTCATCCAAATTTCTTGTATCTTGAGAAGTTGTTTCCTTCATTATTCCATAATAAAAATTCAAATGAGTTTCAATGTGAGATCTATCAATTTTCTAAACATATTCGTAATTCTTATCCTAACCGATCCTACAAAGCATCTCAACCTTTTTCCATGATACATAGTGATGTATGGGGTCCTTCTAGGATAAAAAATGTTATTGGTTCTCGCTGGTTCATTTCATTTATTGATGATCACACTAGACTCACATGGGTATTCCTCATGAAAGAAAAATCAGAGGCAAACTAGATTTTCAAAACCTTCAACACCATGATCCAAACACAATTCCAAGCAAAAATCCAAATTCTGAAAACTGACAATGCCAAAGAGTATTTCAACTCCATTCTTAATGATTGTCTCTTGAGTCATGGTATAGTTCACCAAAGTTCCTGTGTCAACACTCCTCAGCAAAATGGTATTGCCAAAAGAAAAAACTGGCATCTTCTTGATGTTGCTCGCTCCCTAATGTCCTCTACCCATGTACCAAAATTTTTTTGGGGTGAAGCCATCCTCACTGCCGCCTATCTCATAAATAGGATGCCATCTCGTATTCTCGACTTCCAGACTCCCTGTCAAATTCTTCTTTAGTCCTTTCCCAATACTCGTCTCATCTCCACAATCCCATTCAAAGTTTTCGGGTGCTCAGCTTTTGTCTATGTCCATCAACAACACAAGGACAAACTTGATCCTAGAGCTCTTAAATGTATTTTCCTTGGGTACTCTCTAACTCAAAAAGGATACAAGTGCTACTCACCGGCCACTAAACTGTTCTATCACTCCATGGATGTCACCTTCTTTGAGCAACAACCTTATTTCTCCAAATCTGATATTCAGGGGGAGACTAATTTTATCCAGGAATACCAGTTTTGGGATATTGAAGAATCATCTCATTTCTCTCCTAATTCTGACCAACCCTACCCATCACTAAATCATGAATCCATTCCTCCTCAAAATTTCTTCCTTGAGTCTCCTTACTTCCTTGAATCTCCTTCTCAAGATCAAACCAACAATCCGCCTACTAATCCACCTTCTCAAAATCTGGACACTATTCAATCAACAAAGAATGATGAGTTGATTACCTACTCAAGAAGGAGAAAGAACCAAAAGGAGATGGAACAACAAGCATCTCTTGAGCAACCCTAAGAGTCTAACCCAAGTTCTAGATCAAGTGAAGATCCATCAGGTAACTATAATCCCGAAACTAATGATGATAGTGACTTTCCTATTGTTGTGAGAAAAGGTGTAAGATCATGCACAAAACACCCTATATACACATTTGTGTCATATGAAGGACTGCCACCGAAGTTCAAAACATTTGTTGCCAACCTCGACAACATCTAGGTTCCTAATAATATACAAGAAGCTCTCGGCTCACCTGAGTGGAAATCAACAGTGTATGCAGAAATTCATGCACTTGAAAAAAATGGAACCTGGGAAATCTCAAAATTACCAGCCAGAAAACGCCTAGTAGGCTGCAAATGGATCTTCACAATCAAATATAATGAAGACGGGAGTGTTAATCGATTCAAGGCACGACTGGTTGCAAAGGGATTCACCCAATCATAGGGAATCGACTATGAGGAGACATTTGCCCCTGTAGCCAAGTTAAACACAGTTCGGGTTCTACTATCTTTGGCTGCAAACCTTGACTGGCCTCTCCACCAACTAGATGTCAAGAATGCATTCCTAAATGGGGACCTAGCTGAAGAAGTTTACATGGAAATTCCTCCAGGATTTGAGACACAAACTACACGCATCAAAGTTTGTAAACTTAGGAGATCTCTATATGGGCTCAAACAATCTCCAAGAGCCTAGTTTGAAATATTCACAAAGGTAGTTAAGAAACATGGCTACTCCCAATGTTAGACGGACCATACTCTATTTATTAAACACTCTCCTGCAGAAAAGCTTGCTGTCCTCATTGTATATGTGGATGACATAATTCTAACGGGAGATTATGAAGAGGAAATCCGCACCATCAAAAGTTTTCTAGCTGTAGAATTTGAGATCAAGGACCTTGGGAATCTCAAATACTTCCTAGGTATGGAGATTGCAAGGTCAAGAAAGAGAATCTCTGTCTCACAAAGAAAATATGTCCTGGATCTCTTAAAAGAGACTGGAATGCTTGGGTGTAAGCCAACAAATACTCCTATTGATCCAACAACCAAACTAGGAGCTAAGGAAAATTGTGCACTCATGGATAAAGGGAGATACCAAAGATTAGTGGGTAAACTAATATACCTATCTCACACACGACCATATATTGATTTTTCTGTCAGCATGGATAGTCAATTCATGAATAATCTAAATGAAGAACACATGGAGGCTGTGTATAGAATCTTGAGATACCTAAAACTAACACTAGGTAAAAGATTATTTTTTGAGAAGAACCAAAGAAGAGATATTGAAGTGTTCAGCGATGCAGATTGGGCAGGATCAGTACAAGACCGAAGATCAACTTCAGGGTACTGCACATATGTGTGGGGTAATCTGGTCACATGGAGAAGTAAGAAGCAATCAGTGGTGTCAAGGAGCAGTGCAAAAGCTGAATTCTGGGCAATGGTACACGACATTGGTGAGGGAATATGGTTAAGAAGGGTGCTAAAGGAATTAAAGATTTCAGATGAAGAACCTATGAAAATGTTCTGTGATAATCAGTCAGCAATCAACATTGCAAAAAATCCAGTACATCATGATAGAACAAAACATGTGGAAATTGATCGACATTTCATAAACGAGAAGATAGAGGAAGGAATAATCAAGATGTTGTATGTGCCTACATGCCTTCAAACAACTGATATTCTTACCAAGGCTCTACCGAGAAAGGTGTTTAATGATTTGAGTTCCAAGCCGGGGTTAATAAATATTTACCGCCCAGCTTGAGGGGGAGTGCAGAATTGTAGGAAGATTTAATTTGATGATCTGCCAGCAATGTTAGGGGCTAAGATTGAGGTAGTTTTGATTTTTTTTTAGGTAAGTTGTAAATATCCTAAAATAGATGAGTATTATCATCTATATATATATAGAGGGGAATGTAATCAGTATTTGATATGGTGGAATGTTGAGTTTTTTTCTTCCACATCGATAAATATATTGATAGAAAGTAGTGTTGTTAAAGATTCTTCTTTATGTTTTGGTTGTGGAGGCTCATAGTTGTCTTCAACTCTGTCCTGAATGCAGGGACAGTTCCAAAAGGTTACCAGTGGAAGAAACATATAGTGGTGGCTTATATGATCCTAGTATGTTTTGTAGCATTGGTACAATGTTTTACGGGATCTGATGTTCTTAGATGGAGGTCCTTTTATGCAACCCAAGATAATGCATGGAAAGCTCATTACCGGGAGGTATTCGATCGTGGCATTCGTGAGGCTTTGTGCTGTCTGGGACGTTTCAAATACTTGTAGGCTTCCCTGTGTTATGGTTGACCCACAGAATTTTGTTTAATATTTGCATTCTGATTTTTCCTTTTCATTTTTTTACTTGATTAATATAGGAGTGCATTGGAGGAGGATGAGGTTCACTCGGTGGCCCGATTATTAGGTGATCTTGTTGCTTATCGTGCATCAGGCACGGGACATTTGGAACTCTTGGCAGGTTAGTGTTGACTACGGTATGGAATTTTTACTTGCATTTATGATCACAACAACATGCAGTTTCTTTTTGGTGTTTTATTATGTAATGCTTTTCCAATTGCTGCTTTGTCTTCTCACTTGTTTGAATGTGTATGGTTGTATTTATAACATGATATTTTATCTATATGATAAAGATGAAAATGTCAATATCGATTGGAAATACTGGTGGTTCGATGTCATTGGAAATATCAAGAAAATATCAATATTGATATCAGTAAAAATGAAAGAAATTACAGAAATTGATCTCAAAACATGGAAACTTTGAAACTTTCAACAATGATAACATAAACAATAATGCACAAATTAAACTAGTGTTTTTAATAGAATAAGATATGTATGATAAAATTAGTGTTAATGGTCAATAATATAATATGTGCTGAAAACAAGTAAGAATTTGAAAGTGAATACTAAAAACTAATGTGGTGACAACATATTACATATAATATAAAAATGATGACTTATGTGGTTCCCATTGGAAAAAAAAAGGGAGCTGGAATTTTTTTTATGATGAAGAAATTTGAGGGAGAAAAAATACTACTTTTTTTTTTTTGATCTCTACTTTCGAACTGATTCTTGCATTGATATTTATGCATGAATGGTTGAGGTCATTTTCCTTAGAAAGTGAAATCTATCCTTGATTTTAGGAGAAAGTTTCTCATAAAATCAGGAGAAAATTAGAATAGGAAACAACTATATCACAGCTGTACCTTCCAGATTTTTACAAATGATCATAATGAAAAATGTTGATACTTTCCAAATATCGTCAAAATATTAGGATATATCAGTGATAATTTGACGGATCAAGTCTTAGATTTTCCTTATTTTGATTGTATTGATATTTTGAAGAAATTGTGGTGATATTTTGAGGAATTTTTGCACATTACCTTTTACCTCGCTCTTTCTGTATCGACACCCCAAATTGCTGATATTTTGGTGGAAATATCAGTGATATTGTTGATTCTTTCATTATTGTTGTATGATGAGAAACTTGTGAAAATTTATTGTGGCAATAACACTAATAATGCTTTTATAATTAAGTCGGCTAATTAGAGAGTTCCAATTTGTATATTTCTTGAACCTTAATGTTTTGCAACCTTGGTTAGATACCCTACTCATTTACACATAACTGTAATTTTTTTTTTCAATATATTTGGACCAAAGGGCCAAAATTTATTCCAAACCGCTATAGTTTTTGACTTTACATTGGAGGCTTAGTTGCCGGCTTGACTAAAGTGGCAAGGGATTAGAATGGGGATGTGGAAGATTCTGGGTTTAGTTCCCAACAAGAGAAAAAAATGTTTCCTACCATAAAAAGAGGATGGAGGCTTAGTTTTTAAATCAGTGAGGACATGGGACTAATTTCTATTAAGGAAAAGGAGACTAATATCTATGTTTGCTGAGAACTCGGAATCAAATCAGGCCATACAACCTGGAGGAGTTTACTGTTAAAGATAAGAAGTCGAACTTGGTGGAATAGCCTAAAATTCTTGGATTAATTAGGTTGATTTGTTCCTATATTTAGATTGTTTTGAAATTTTTACAGTTATTTTCCCATTTTTTCTTCCTAGTTTTTAGCCTTGATCCTAGCGTTACTCATGTCTATATTTAGCAGCAACCATGTAGACAATTCATCGAGTCAAATTAATAGATTTTTTTTTTTTTCCATCCTTTCCCTCATGGTATTAGACTCTTTTTTTTTATTTTTTTTGGGTTTAGGGATTTTCTTAAGTGACCCTCATTGCTAGTGTTGCTAGAGGACAATATTCAAAGATATGTCTAAGGCAAAGGAAGTCCCCATAGGACAAGTTTCTGATTCTACAGAAAGTCCTGTTATACATATTACAACTCGTGTCTCAATGGGCAAAATTTTCTGCGTTGGACATAACCAGTAAGGTTCTTTAACAAAGATCAAGGCAAGATGAGATATTTGGATGGCTCAAAGAAGGCTCTAAGTGTGACTGATCCTGATTATGCTCTTTAGGATGCTATTAATATTGCATTTTCAGTTATGGACAACGACTCAATCTTATTTGATCTAAAACATAAGGCTCCTGAAATCAAGTAAGGAGACCAGGGACTGATGACTCATTTCAATGCAATGAATTGCCTTTGGCAGGAGATGGATCTTTATTAAGATCTTGACTGGAATAATGTTGAGGATAAGATCAATGAATTCAACTTGGCATGATAGTATTTTTGAGTCAAATGAGTTTGGTAGGTGCTACATTGATGAAGAAATTGTAAATTTTACCCATCTTTGTTGCTTCCTTGCCAAATGATATTGATCTAATCATTCTGGCTTAGATGATGGAAGGCGAAGTTTGGGAAAGTGGAGTGTGCCTTGGGAATGAAGTCTCACATAAATACATAGAGGATATTTATGATTGGACAAGCTGCATAAAAGTCGCAAGTGTTGGTTTGATAAAAGGACTAGGGTATGTAGATGAGTCCTAGTGGTGGCAATCGGTTATGTTGTGTCAGATTTGTGTTGTGTTGAGGTAAGAAATAGTGAAAATTTACTCAATCCGAATATGACTCGATTAATAATCATGTCAAAATGACTTGGCATGAACATGCTTCATTTAATGCATTTAATAAATGGGTTGAGTTGGATTGTATATGAATTGACACAAATAACTTGTTAATATGATTCTAACTCATTAAATTCTTTAACATGATTCTAACTGTTAAACCTGTTCATATGATTCTAATCCATTAAACTTAAATTAAAATTTACTTTTACACTTATTTATTATTATTTTTTAATGTTTTAATTATATAATAATTTAAATCTTTATAATGAAATGTATAAAATTTTATTTAGTTAGTTATTTAATTTTTTTAACTATATGATATTTCTAATTAAAAATATGTATTTAATTTTTAAATATATAAAATTAATAAATTTATATAAGTTAAATGGGTTATAAATAGGTTGGGTTTAAATGGGTCATTTTGACATGATTAAATAAATGGGTTAAACAAGTCATAAATGTATTGTACTATAAAGGAGTCATAAATGGGTTGTGCCATAAATAGGTCATTTTGATATGATTAAGTAAACAGGTTGAGTTGTCAAACCTAAACACAACCCATTTATTAATTGAGTTGACGCGAACATGATTACACCTAACTCGGACTTGCTAAAATTTGTATCATTTTCGAGTCATGTTGTCATGTAATGTTAAAGTTGCTACTTTAAGTCTTCCACTGTTAGTTGTGGTAAAATAAAATTTTTAAGGCTAGTGATATCATCTCCATCTTAGAAACACCTTCTAGGGCATTATTCATGCACTCATTCTTATAAGAAGGGTCATTCTAGTTGTAAGCATGATATGGGTATGACTCCAATGCTCTAGGTGATTAAATTCCCAATGTTAGGAAGAGTAAAAGCTCTAAGAAGGTTTCTGTAGCTCTAACTCAAGCTAAATTTTGGATTAGTATTCAAGGTTCACATGAACCTCATATTGGCACTTCATACTTTGTCTTCAACGTCAAGTTTTAGTTTTTGAAACAACGTTTGTTAGGATTTTTCATCCTCAAAGTTGTAGTATTGTCATTTCCCTACAACATACAGTTGTAATTTGAATTCCTAGTTTGTCCAATACATCCAATCGGTCTAAAATGAAGCTTGATGAGGTTATAGTCATAATGCATTTTGAACATTTATGCAATTGCAAGTAGTCTTCTACCGCATATTAGAGATGGTAAGATACCTTTGAATCAAGTCCAACTTAGGAAAACCAAATATGGTTCTTGTTATTCTTACAAATTGTTTTGTTGTACTAAAACTAAGTCTTTACCAATAGCAGGGCTAAAGCATAGGATAATTGCTATTGATCGATCTACAGTGTTGTTCAGTTGATTGACATAGATATTTCCATTTGGATTGATCAACTAAGATGGAAAATTGCAATTAAATCAATTGGGAGGTTGATCAAACAATTGCATAGTCTGGCCTGTTTGGAGAACTCCTTTATTCCAAGTTCTCCTTTCAGAGATCTAGCCTGATTGTGTAGCTTTGTCCAGAATCACAAAATCCAGATGATTGCTTTTCTACTGATTCTCTGGCATTAAATTGAGAAAAACATCTAGAGAATCTTTTTATAAAAAATTCATCCTTTTGACTGAACTTAGTCAAATTGATTTTTGAAACCACAATCTTAAGACCTTGACCTTATATGTATTATACATGACTCGTCAAGAGTTATTGGATTCTATGGAGTTTTAGATTTGTGTAGGAGATCTACTAAAAGGCAAACTAGGAGAGCAGTATCATGTGGATTCACAGGTTTGCAGTAAGAATTTGGAAAGATTAAATGCTGATGATCATGGATTGGTTCCTATGGACAGATTTCCAGCTGATTAGATTGGGTAAGAGTGTTCCATGGTTTTCCCCTAAATACATGGAATTTGGGGTTTCCAAGTAATTTTTTTTTGCTTTTGTTCCTTATTTATACTTTTGAATATTGCTGTATTTTGGGCTTGATTGCATGAATAGGAGTATTATAATTGGGAACTGATTTGAGCTCTGATTGAATTAAAGAAACCTGATGGTTTCAACTGAGACCTATTAAGCCCCCTTTCCTGATATGACTTGTTCATATTAGTGTTTCTTTGAAATAGCTTTGAAAACAATGATAAGATATAAACATTAGTGCTTTTCACTTTTCCCTATGTATTGTTAGTTAAATTATTGATTTTAAATTACTTATTCTCAGTTTCATTTTTTCCTGACATTATTGTGCATAAGACTGGAAATCATTATCTGTTCAGGATTAGCTTTATTGAAGACACAAAGCCAACTCCCTAAATCATATGAAGGGTCTCTGGAGGCATCAGTAGAAAGGATTCAGGATGCTGCTGTTTTTCATCCATTTGCTGAAGCTGCTTATACGGTATTATGATAAAAGAAGATTCTTGAATTAGCACTTCTTTAGCTTATTATGGGTATTTTATAAATTTTAAGGTGTGTATGTTACAGGGTCTGCTACTTGATTTTGGAAGAAATCCCATCTTGTTTCCATGTGTTTGGATCTATAGGCAAGGGTTTCTAAGTCCCTGGACTCGCAATAGGTAGTTAATTTATGGGCATCTTTCTTTATGTGCATGTATTCCATATCTGATACTAATCTAGAACCAACTACATTTAATGTAGTTGAGATTTAAAGCTTTCTTAAATTAATTTGGTTACTATTTTTTTTTTCATTTTTGTTTTCCTCTTTTTTTAGGCAACCTGTACTTCAGGGTGATAACTGGTGGCGAGGTCATGCAGCAGCCTTTCTGAAATATGTTCGTTTATCCCCAGAAGTACTTCGACTAGGTCGTGTTTGTCAGGTGAGTTTGTTCCAAAAGTGTCTTAGTATCCTATGTGAAGAAATATGAGAAAGAAAAAATGATTCTATTTTTCATTTCTTGAATAGAGAAGAAAAGACACTGCTATATATAATGGGGTGGCTGAAAATACCACCCCATTATTCACGGGATACAACTACTAACTTACCTAGAAAGACTCACTAATTTTAGGAAACAAATTGCCTATGAGATTTTGTAAAATGCTACCAGAATCTGCTTATTATAGAAAATACCAAACAAAGTCAACTAGTAAACTAATTTACAGTTGTAAACTTCTAGAAATCAGACCAATAACTGAAAGATTTCCACACTTCCTCTCAAATTGGGTTGTAGATGTTGATCAAGCCCCACTTGATATACAAATCTGTTGGAAGATAATTTGAATAAAATCAAATCATTCTAATTATGGACAGATTCTGTTTTAAATCAGTAGCCAAATAATCAACAATTATTTGGCTGTTATTTGACTTTTTTGATTTTGACTTTTTGATTAGGAGATATGATTTTATTATTCCTAGAATTAAGGCTTATTTCATGTCTTGCTATGTATAAATTATAGTTTGTGACTTTGTTTTATTTTCAATAAGAATTCGGTGAATGCTAGTTTTTTCTCATGATCGGTGACATGATATTAGAGCTAGCCGACTTCTACTGGAGAAAAAACAATGGTCAAAACTGCCATGGCTGGAGCAAGCAGGGGTAGTGTCTCAGAGTAGCTATCTGACACTTCTCAGACACCTCCTACAATTGCTTCCACCATCTTAACCTCAGAAAATGCTCTGCTACAAATTACAAAAAAAAAATTGAATGGGAAATTTTTTTTTACAATGGTCAAGAGCAGTGCTAATGGTGGTTCGAGGCCGTGGCAAGCTAGGGTACCTGAATGACACCTTTATTGAACCAGCAAAAACAGATCCAACATACCCCATATGGGATGCCAACAACTCGATTGTGATGTCTTGTTTGGTAAACTCCATGACTGACGAAATACAAAGCAATTATCTTTGTTATCCTACTGCAAAAAAAATCTGGGACTCTCTAAATCTTGCATATTCTGACTTAGAAAATCCAGCTCAAGTTTTTGAGTTACGGAATATGGCCAGAAATTTAAATCAGTGAGATTCAGATGTGTCTATGTACTTCACATCACTCAATAAAATATGGCAAGAGTTGGACTTAGCTAATGACTGCAATTGGAGCTGCACAATAGATTGTGAAAGATACAGAGCTCGGATTAAGAAGGAAAGGATCTATGACTTCTTAGCAGGGCTCAACAAGGAATTGGATGAGGTTCGTTGTCAACTTCTTGGAATAAAGCCACTTCCAGTTATTGAAGAAATCTTCGCAGAGGTGAGGAGAGAGGAGACACGTAAACATGTGATGCTTGGTGGGGTAAAAACTCCTATTGTTGCTGACGATACTAATGTTCCCTGGCAGCCCGTAAAAACGACAGTCCCCGTGGAGATACGAGCAACAACAGAAAAAACGACAACCTTTGGTGTGATCATTATCAGAGATCCAATCACAGTCGTGAAAACTGCTGGAAGTTGAATGGCAAGCCACTGAATTTCAGATATAACAGAGGCACTTGGAGGGAACCCAAGGGATATCAGACCACCTCGGATACTGAACAGAAGCCAGGAGAGAATTTTGTCAATATTTCCTTAAACAAGGAGCAGTTTGAGCAGCTCTACAAATTGTTAACACCATCCTCAGCCTTGGTACCAACACAATCAGGCACTAATACATCCCATAACCCAATTAACTCATCATTCCTATCCCAGAAAGGTACATTTTGAACTGCTTTGAGTGAAACAATAGAAAAATTCAACCCTTGGATCATAGATTCAGGGGCAACAGACCATATGAGAGGTTGTGCAAGGTTTTTTTCTATTTATACTCTAGGTTCTGGGCACATTAAAGTCAAAATTGCAGATGGATCCCTTGCTATTGTTGCAGGGACTGGTACTATAATTTTAGGGCCTCATATAACCCTTTTCAATGTTCTTCATGTCCTAAAACTATCATGTAATTTTCTGTTGTAAGTAAAGAGAATTTTTGGGAATTATCATTGCTGAACCCACTGCCAAAACAGCCACCAAACTTGTTGCCTAACCCAGCTGTCTCACTAGAACAACTATTAAATCAGCCTTCTATGCCAAAACAACCACCAAACTTGCTGCCTAACCTAGCTGTGTCACCAGAACAACTATTAAACCGGCCTTCTCACCCAACTGAACAGCCAGAACACCTCCTTAACCAGTGTTTGAAACTAACAAACCAGAACAACCTAACCCAGCTCAACCTGGGGTGTCAACAACAAAAACAGATTCAAGGCCAGGGGGAGATTCACTGCAGCAACCAGAACTTCATGTCTATTCAAGGAGTAAGCCGAGAATAGTAGAAACCAAAATGGACCAACAGTGCTGTCAAGAATCATAACCAATTGTCATTCCTGAGGTAAGCGACCTTGATTTGCCTATAGCCATGAGAAAAGGAGTTCAATCATGTACTCAACACCCAATATCCAATTTTGTGTCATATAATCATCTCTCACCTCAATTTCAAGTGTTTATTTCCAAACTTTCAGGGGAAGAAGTTCCGAAACATATTTGTGAAAAGAGAGAAAAGGGAGAATCCCTAATTTTTGTTATTGAAAAACTGTTAATAATACACATTAGACTTGGGTATATATATACATGTTAGTGGGACCCACAATACAATAAGGAAAGAAAAGGAAAAGGAAAAGTAAATAACCTAAATAACTGTACACTATCTAACACTCCCCCTCAAGCTGGAGCATATATGTTATATGCACCAAGCTTGTTACAAATGTATTTAATTCTAGGACCTCTGAGAGATTTAGTAAAAATATCTGCTAGTTGATCATTTGAATTGACAAAACTAGTTGCCACACATCCTGATGCGATCTTCTCTCTAATGAAGTGACAATCAACTTCAATGTGTTTGGTCCTTTCATGGAAGACTGGATTTGATGCAATATGCAAAGCGACTTGGTTGTCACAGATGAGCTTCATCTGTTCATCATTTCCAAATCTCAACTCCCGAAGAAGATGTTTCAGCCATATGAGTTCACATGTTGCCAGAGCCATAGCTCGATACTCGACTTCAGCACTAGATCTTACCACTACATCTTGTTTCTTACTCTTCCAGGATATTAGGTTACCCCCAATAAAAACACAATACCCGGAAGTGGAACGTCTATCTGTGGGTGAGCTAGCCCAATCTGCATCTGTGTAACCAATAACCTGGGTATGACCTCTGTTCTTGTACAACACACCTTGGCCTGGTGTGCTTTTGATATATCGAAGAATGCGGATTACATCATCCCAATGGCTATCACATGGTGACTGTAGGAATTGGCTAACAACACTTACAGGAAAAGAAATGTCTGGACGAGTAATGGTGAGGTAGTTCAGTTTACCTACAAGTCGCCGATATCTCCCAGGATCTCCTAAAGGCTCCTGTCCTGGTATAAGTTTGACATTTGGATCCATAGGAGTGTCTACCGGTTTACAGTCTAACATATCGGTTTCTTCCAAGATGTCTAAAGCATACTTCCTTTGGGAAAAAACCACACCGGAACTGGATTGAGCTATCTCAATCCCTAAGAAATACTTGAGTTTCCCCAAGTCTTTAGTCTGAAAGTGGGTGAAAAGGTGTTGTTTTAGTTTCTGAATACCATTATGATCACTGCCTGTAATGACGATGTCGTCCATATAAACTACCAAATAAATACACTGCCCCGAAGAGTTATGATGATAGAAAACGGGATGGTCTGCTGTACTGCGAAACATGCCAAACTCTTGAACAACAGAACTAAAACGGCTAAACCATGCTTGAGGAGATTGTTTCAAGCCATATAGAGAACGACGTAACCTGCACACTAAACCAGACTCCCCCTGAGCAACAAAACCAGGTGGTTTCTCCATATAAACTTCCTCAGCAAGATCCCCATGAAGGAAAACATTTTTAATATCTAATTGATAAAGAGGCCAAGAACGCATAGCAACCATGGAGAGCAATAGACGAACAAAAGCTATCTTGACAACAGGAGAGAAAGTGTCACCATAATCAGAACCATAAACCTGAGTATAGCCTTTAGCAACTAAGCAGGCCTTAAGGCGATCAACCTGACCATCAGGGCCAACCTTAACTGTGTAGACCCAATGACAACCAACTATAGATTTACCAGAGGGTAAAACAACAAGATCCCAAGTGCCATTGGAGTGTAAAGCAGCCATTTCATCTACCATTACCTGTCGCTAGCCTGGATGGGAAAAAGCCTCAGGGGTGCTCTTGGGAAGAGAAACAGAAGATATAGCATAAACAAATGCAGAATAGGGTGAAGATAATTGATGGTAACTCAAAAAATTGTAAATGGGATGAGGATTACGAGTAGATCGATTACCTTTCCGAAGAGCAATGGGTAAGTCAGCAGAAGGAGGCAGAGCCGGGGCAGGAGAAGCCGAAGGGATAGGAAGTGAGTTAACAGGTACCTCGGCCAAAGAAGGAGGAACAACGACACGATGACAACGATGATAAACCTGAAATGGGCGAGAAGGCATTGCATCAGGTGGGAAGATAATGGGAAGGGGTAAGACTTCAGAAACAGGAAGAGACTCAGAGGTGGAGAAGAACGGTGAGTCCTCAAAGAAAGTGACATCAGTGGAGAGAAAATAGCGATGAGTCTCAGAGGAATAACAACGATAACCCTTTTGAAGTTTGAAATATCCCAAGAAGATGCATTTTGTGGCTTTGGCAAAAAGTTTGTCCTGTCCAGGAGTGAGAATATGAACAAAGCAAGTACAACAAAAAACATGAGGAGGAAGGAAATAAAGTGGTTGGTCAGGGAAAAGAAGGGAATGAGGAATCTGATCGTGTAATACAAATGAGGGCATACGATTAATTAAATAACATGCTATAAGAACAGCGTCCTCCCAAAAACGAAAAGGAACATTACTATGGAGAAGGAGAGTACGAGCTGTCTCAACAAGATGTCGATTCTTACGTTCAGCTACTCCATTTTGTTGAGGAGTATAAGCATAAGAAGACTGATGAAGGATCCCATGTTGGGACATAAATGAAGTAAATGGTGCAGAAAAATATTCCCTGGCATTGTCATTGCACAACACACGAATAGAAATATTGAACTGGGTTTGGATTTCAGCATAAAATTTCTGGAAAATAGGGAATAACTCAGTTCGATTTTTCATTAAAAATAACCAGGTACATCGAGAATAGTCATAAATGAAAGTGACAAAATACTGAAATCCTAAAGTAAACGCGGTCCGACAAGGACCCTAAACATCAGTGTGGACAAGTTCAAAAGGAGACTTTGCCTGATTATTCAAACAATTTAGGAGCGAGACACGAGTATGTTTCCCAAGCTGACAAGACTCACACGCAAGCGACGACAGATGAAAAACGAGGGACCATTTTCTGGAACTTGGATAGACTAGGGTGGCCCAGGCGACTGTGGATGAGGAGGGGAGCATCAGTGGAAATGCAAACTGCAGGAGTTGAAGGTGAGGTGAGGTGATAGGGGCCTTGAGACTCACGTCCTATGCCAATCGTCTTCCCCGTACTCCGGTCCTACAAGGTCACAAATTTATCAGAGAAAGTGATAGAACAGTTAAGAGTGCGAGTTATTTTGCTGATGGAAATAAGATTAAAAGGACACTCAGGGGCATAAAGGATAGAATGGAGAGGTAGGGAAGGGAGAGGATGAGCGAAACCAAAACCTTTAGCCATAGTTTGGGACCCATTAGCTAAAGTAATAGTAGGTAAGACAGAGGTAGTAGTAATGGAAGAGAAAAGATCCTTATTACCAGATATGTGATCAGAAGCGCCAGAATCTAGAATCCAAGGTCCAAGAGAAGATGTGTGGGTAAGACAAGTAGAAGCATTACCAGTCTGGGCAACAGAAGCAACAGAAGCTGACTTGGTGGCCTGATAGCGGAGATAGTCATCATACTCACTGTCAGTGAGGGAAATACCCTGAGATGTGGAGGAACTGGAAGGCTGAGGCAACTGAGGATTAGATGACTGGGCCACGTGGGCAGTACGGGGAGGCCGCCCATGTAACTGATAACACCGATCATGAGTGTGACCAAGCTTATTGCAATAGGTGTAATGAGGACGTTGACCTCTACCTCGGTTACCACTACGTCCTCCTCGAGAGTTAGTTTGAGAAACTAACACTGAAGAATCTGAAGTGTTATCAGATGGCAAAGTCTGAGTGGAGGAGATACGGAGGAGGCGGGCAAACACATCATCCAAGGATGGAACGAAGGAACTGCCAAGAATCTGATCGCGGACGGTCTCAAGATCTAGACGGAGGCCAATAAGTATAAGAACCATGAAGAACTTGTCAATCTGTGTTCGTTGATCCCCAACATTAGTAGTATGAGGCATCACAATCAAGAATTCCTCCTTAAGAGAGGCAATCTGGCTGTTAAAAGAGAGAAAAAGGAGAAAAACCTTAATTCTCATTCATGTGTTTTTCTACTTACAATTGAGAGATATATATATACAAGGCTAGGAGTCCTAACTACCATACATGTGATCTATATTAACAAGGAAAGATAATATACTATAAATACATTATATTCAACACTCCCCCTCAAGCTGGAGCATATACGTCATATGCACCAAGCTTGTTACAAATATATTTAATCCTAAGACCTTTGAGAGATTTAGTGAAGATGTCTGCTAGTTGATCATTTGAATTAACAAAACTTGTAGCAACACATCCTGATGCGATCTTCTCTCTAATGAAATGACAGTCAACTTCAATATGCTTGGTCCTTTCATGAAAGACTGGATTGGATGCAATATGTAATGTGGCCTGGTTATCACAGATGAGTTTCATCTGTTCATCCTTTCCAAATCTCAACTCCCGAAGAAGATGTCTCAACCATATGAGTTCACATGTTGCCAAAGCCATAGCTCGATACTCGGCTTCAGCGCTAGATCTGGCCACTACATCTTGTTTCTTACTCTTCCAAGATATTAGATTACCTCCAATAAAAACACAGTACCCAGAGGTGGAACGTCTATCTGTGGGTGAGCCAGCCCAATCTGCATTTGTGTAACCAACAACTTGAGTATGACCTCTGTTCTCGTACAATACACCTTGGCCTGGTGTACTTTTGATATATCGAAGAATGCGGATTACGACATCCTAATGGCTATCACATGGTGAATATAGGAATTGACTAACAACACTCACAGGAAAAGAAATGTCTGGACGAGTAATGGTGAGATAGTTCAATTTACCTACGAGCCGTCGATATCTCCCGGGGTCTCCTAAAGGCTCCCCCTGTCTTGGTACAAGTTTGACATTCGGATCCATAGGTGTGTCTACCGGTTTACAGTCTAACATACCGGTTTCTTCCAGGATGTCTAAAACATACTTCCTTTGGGAAAGGACCACACCAGAACTGGATTGAGCTATCTCAATTCCCAAGAAATACTTGAGTTTCCCCAAGTCTTTGGTCTGAAAGTGGGTAAAAAGATGTTGCTTTAGTTTCTGAATATCATCCTGATCACTGCCTGTAATGACGATGTCGTCCACATAAACAACCAGATAAATACACTGCCCCAAGGAGTTATGATGATAAAAAACTGAATGGTCTGCTGTACTACGAAGCATGCCAAACTCTTGAACAACAGAACTAAAACGGCTAAACCATGCTCGAGGAGATTGTTTCAAGCCATATAAAGAACGGCGTAACCTACACACTAAACCAGACTCCCCTTGAGCAACAAAACCAGGAGGTTGCTCCATATAAACTTCCTCGGCAAGATCACCATGAAGGAAGACATTTTTAATATCCAACTGATAAAGAGGCCAAGAACGCATAGCAGCCATGGAGAGAAGCAAGCGGACAGAAGCAATCTTGGCAACAGGCGAGAATGTGTCACCATAATCAGAACCATAAACTTGAGTATAGCCTTTAGCAACTAAGCGGGCCTTAAGGCGATCAACCTGACCATCAGGACCAACCTTAACTGCATAGACCCAACGACAACCAATTGTAGATTTACCAGAGGGTAAAACAACAAGATCCCAAGTACCATTAGAGTGCAGAGCAGCCATTTCATCCACCATTGCCTGTCGCCAGCCTGGATGGGAAAGAGCTTCATGGGTGCTATTTGGAAGAGAAACAGAGGATATAGCAGAAACAAAAGCAGAATAGGGTGAAGATAATCGATGATAACTCAAAAAATTGTAAATAGGATGAGGATTATGAGTAGAGTGAGTACCTTTCCGAACAGCAATGGGTAAGTCATTAAGAGAAGGCAGAGCCGGGGCAGGTGAAGCCGAAGGAATAGGAAGTGAGTCAGTAGGTGCCTCAGGAAAAGGGAGAGAAGCAACGACACGAGGGCGACGATGATAAACCTGAAGTGGTCGAGGGGGCATAGCATCAGGTGGGGAGACAATGGGAATGGGCAAGACTTCAGAAACAGGAAGAGACTCAGAAGTGGTGGAAAAGAATGGTGAGTCCTCAAAGAAGGTGACATCAGCGGAGATAAAGTATCGATGAGTCTCAAGGGAATAACAACGATAACCCTTCTGAAGTCTGGAATATCCCAAGAAAAGGCACTTCATGGCTTTGGCGGAAAGCTTGTCCTGTCCAGGAGTGAGAATATGAACAAAGCAAGTACAACCAAAGACACGAGGAGGAAGGAAATAAAGTGGTTGGTCAGGGAAGAGAAGGGAGTGAGGAATCTGATCGTGTAAGACAGAGGAGGGCATACGATTAATCAAATAACAAGCGGTAAGAACAGCGTCCCCCCAAAAGCGAAAAGGAACGTGACTATGGAGGAGGAGAGTACGAGCTGTCTCAACAAGATGTCGATTCTTGCGTTTAGCTACCCTATTTTGTTGAGGAGTATGAGCACAAGAAGACTGATGAAGAATCCCATGATGAGACATAAACGAAGTAAATTGGGCTGAAAAATATTCCCTGGCATTGTCACTACGTAACACACGAATAGAAATATTGAACTGGGTTTGGATTTCAGTATAAAATTTATGGAAAATAGAGAATAACTCAGCTCGATTTTTCATTAAAAATAACCAAGTACATCGAGAATAGTCATCAATGAAAGTGACAAAATACTGAAATCCTAAAGTAGACGCAGTCTGACAAGGACCCCAAACATCAGTGTGGACAAGCTCAAAAGGAGACTTTGCCCGATTATTCAAACGCTTTGGGAACGAGACACGAGTATGTTTTCCAAGCTGACATGACTCACACGGAAGCGACGACAAAGTGGAAAAACGAGGAACCATCTTCTGGAACTTGGAGAGACTAGGGTGGCCCAGACGATTGTGAATGAGGAGAGGAGCATCAGTGGAAATGCAAACTGCAGGAGATGAATCTGAGGTGAGGTGATAGAGGCCTTGAGACTCACGTCCTATGCCAATCGTCTTCCCCGTACTCCGGTCCTGCAAGGTCACAAATTTATCAGAAAAGGTAATAGAGCAATTAAGAGTACGAGTGATTTTGCTGATGGAAATAAGATTAAAAGGACATTCAGGAGTATAAAGGACAGAAGTGAGAGGTAGAGAAGGCAGAGGAAGGGCCAAACCAATACCTTTAGCCACAGTTTGAGAACCATTAGCTAAGGTAACAGTAGGTAAATCAGAGGTAGTAGTAATAGAGGAGAAAAGATCCTTATTACCAGATAGGTGATCAGATGCTCTAGAATCTAGAATCCAGGGTCCAAGAGAAGATGTGTGGGTAAGGCAGGCAGAGGCATTACCAGGCTGGGCAACAGAGGCAATAGAAGCCTGAGATGTCTGAGATGCGGAGGAGCTCGGAGGCTGAGGCAGCGGAGAATCAGAGGACTGGGCCATATGGGCAGTGCGAGGAGGTCTTCCATGTAACTGATAGCAACGATCGCGAGTGTGGCCAAGTTTATTGCAATAGGTGCAATGAGGACGTTGACCTCTACCTCAGGTACCACTACGTCCTCCTCGAGAGGTAGTTTGAGAAACTAACACAGAAGAATCTGAAGCGCTATCAGATGGCAAAGTCTGAGTGGACGAGATACGGAGGAGGCGAGCAAACACATCATCCAAGGACGGGACTGATGAACTTCCAAGAATCTGATCACGAATAGACTCAAGATCTGGACGGAGGCCAATAAGAGTAAGGACCATGAAGAACTTGTCAAGCTGTGTTTGTTGAGCCCCAACATCAGGAGTAAGAGGCATCACAGTCAAGAACTCCTCCTTAAGAGAGGCAATCTGACCAATATAAGTAGATAGATCCAAGTCCTGTTGGCTGAGATGGACAATAGCAGAAGCCACCTTATAAAGACGCTGGATATCATTCGTGTATAATCCTTTGGCCTGAGTCCAAAATTTAAAACAAGTTTTATAGGCCTGAAGATGAAGAAGAATCCTGGGATCAACCGATTGCCATAATACACTACATAACTGTGCATCTATCTTCTTCCACTGTACGCGGTCAACCTCAGGGATATCTGCCTCCTGGGTAACCAAGTGATCCTCATATCCTTGACCCATAAACCAAAGTTCAACAGAGGCAGACCAGGAGCGATAATTCTCACTGCCAACCAATTTCTCTGAGGTAATCATAGGAGATCCAGAGATAACAGAGGTAAAGATCTGATTTTTGGTGGTCATATTCACGTATTTGGATCGAAGAGAGCCCTAATACGACTTCAGATTGTGGTGTGGCACCACCGAAAAAGGGAGACGGCCTCAGATCGCGACATGGTACCACCAAAAGGGTAGAAGAACACTTCCCAAGGCACGTGCAGGGATTGGGGTAGAGAAAAAGTAGCCGGAACTTCGCCGGAAAGGCTGTTTGGAGGGCTGACGGAGACAAAAATCCCCAAAAGAGGTACGTGCAGGGCTCGGATGGGAGAACCAGGTAGGTAGGGATGCTGGTCGGCATCAGGCGAGGCTGGAGGAGGAGGCGCGTCGCCGGAAAAGGTCTCACGCGCCCTCACGCGCCGGTGCGTGAGATTCAGTCGTCGGCCGGAGAAGTGCGCGTGGCCGGCGCGTGGAGGGTTTTCTGGCTCCGATGCTTTTGAAGAAGTTGGAGATCTCCTCCAGGCGCTCCTCTTGGTGTGGTCGGTGTCGGAAAAAGACGTCGCCGGAAAAGTTCGCCGGAAAAGGTTGCCGGCGTGGTGGAGATCCGACGGCGATGAGGTTGTCCGGAGTGGTTCGGGAAGAAAATGAGGGGACTGGAGTGAAACACGGTCACTGGACGGTTCGCCGGAATTGATTACACGGCTAAACCGAAAAAAAATTAGGTTTTCTCCTTTGGCTTTGATACCATGTTAAAAGAGAGAAAAATGAAAAAAACCTTAATTCTCATTCATGCGTTTTTCTACTTACAATTGAGAGATATATATATACAAGGCTAGGAGTCCTAACTACCATACATGTGATCTATATTAACAAGGAAAGATAATATACTATAAATACATTATATTCAACACTGGCCAATATAAGTAGATAAATCCATGTCTTGTTGTCTGACATTGACAATAGAAGAAGCCACCTTATAAAGACGTTGGATATCATTCGCGTATAGCCCTTTCGCCTGATTCCAAAATTTAAAGCATGTTTTGTAGGCCCGAAGATGAAGCAGAATCTTAGGATCAACTGATTGTCATAACACACTACATAACTGTGCATCTATCTTCCTCCTTTGTCAACCTCAGGGATATCCGCCTCCTGTGTAACAAGGTGATCCTCATAACCTTGACCCATAAACCAAAGCTCCATAGAGGCAGACCAGGACAAATAATTTTCATTGCCAACCAATTTCTCCGAAGTAATCATAGGAGATCCAGATATGACAGAGGAAAAAGTGGAACTTTTAGTAGCCATATTTACTTATTTGGAGAACGAAATATGTTTGGATCGAAGAGAGCCTTAATACGGCTTTAGATTGCAGTTGAAAGAAGAAAAATCGAGGATTTGTGGCTGTGAGAGACCAAATAGTAAAGAAAAACAAATATGGCACTACTGGAAGGGTGGAAGAACACTTCCTAAGACACGTGCAGGGCTCGGGGTGGAGAGGAAGTCACCGGAGGTCGTCGGAAAGGCAGCCTTAGAGGACCGGCGGAGACAAAAAACCCCCAAAAAATGCACTTTCAGGGCTCGGATGACACAAGCAAAGATGGAAGGTGGCTAGACGACGTCAGGCGAGGCTGGAGGTGGAAGCGCGTGGCTGGAAAGTGCTCCACGCGCCCTCATGCGCCGGCGCGTGAGGTTCAGGCCGCCGGAGAAGAAAAGCGCGTGGCCGCCGCGTGGCTGAGAATCTCCCTCCGGTGCTTTGAGAAAACTTGAAGATCTCCTCCTTGCGCACCTGATGGTATGGTCGGTGTAGGAAAAGGACTTCGTCAGAAAAAGGTCGCCGGAAAAGTCGTCGGCGGTGAGGGTTTTCTGACGGCGATACGGTTGATTGGAAAACTTTAGGAGATGGGAAAGGTGACCGGAATGAAACACGGTCACTAAAAGATTTCCCATAATGGATTCACGGATAAACCGAAAATAATTAGGGTTTTTTTCTCCCTAGGCTCTGATACCATGTGAAAAGAGAGAAAATGGAGAATCCTTAATTTTTGTTATTGAAAAATTGTTAATAATACACATTGGACTTGGGTATATATATGCATGTTAGTGGGACCCACAATACAATAAGGAAAGAAAAGGAAAAGTAAATAACCTAAATAACTGTACACTATCTAACAAAATTCATGAGACTCTACAAGATCCTCAATGGAAAGAGGCTATAATGGAGGAAATAAAAGCTCTGGAAAAAAACCGAACCTAGGATTTAGTAGACAAGACCAAAGGAAAGATGTCTGTTTGTGGACCCGCATTTTTCACGTGCGTCCCCACTCAATGGCAAGACTCATTTTTATTGGTGAAAAATTAGTTTTGGAAAAGTTGGAGTCGCCACTTATTTTATTTTATTTTATTTTAAAAGAGAAAATAAAACAAGAAAGAAAACCCTAAAAAAGTGACTCCATAGTTTTGGAAAAACAAGTCTTGAAAAACCCGAGTCTTGGTTTGGGGATCAGGTTACCTATTGGGAAGGTACCTCTAAGAGGTAGCACCCCTCTAAGCCCTAAAGAGGTCTCTAATGACTAAGTTGAGGGAAAAGTGACAATTAATCAATTGATTGAAGGTACTTAGGTAGGCTAAGGTGATTCCAAAACTAGTATGCCAAAAAAGAAATCAAATCACAATCACAAAGGAAGGTTAAGATGTGTACCTAGATTTCTTCTTAAGTGCTATCATAAAACATCAAAGTTAGTATAGAAATATAGCGCACAACATGTGTTTTACCTAAGCAAATCAAGCATACATCTAAGCACCCAAGGATTATATCAAGTATGGATATAGTCATCAATAACATACGTGTCCATAGAATTCTCGAAAGTAGGTGAGAGGGAGCGTACCTAGATAGCAAGTTAATACGCCTCTATGGGAAACAAGGTTAGTCCTATAACAGATTCAAAATAATCTCATGTACCCCAAGGAGGAAGCACAATCAATCAAATATTGAACAAACAATAGTGAAGAAAATATCATGGATGTTGGGCCCCTACCAAAGCCCTAATTACTTTTGCATGAATTGGTTCAATGAGTTCCATTATTGGGAATCATGAAGTTTATTCATGCTTGTTTAAGAAAAACAAGAAAATTAGTAGAAAATAGTGAAAATGCGTGCTAGAAGGAAAATGGCAGCAAATAGTATGTTAAAATCTGGATTTTAAGCCTAGAAACTCCTAAGGAATTTTAAAGAAAACTAGAGTTATTTTGACAGAAAAAGGTTTTGAAATCTGGATTTAAGATGTGTAAGATCACAAAGAGAAGGAAAGAAAAAAGAAAAGAAAAAGATTAGGAGGAGGGTAATGTGCACCAAGGTAGCCAATGCTGGAGTGAGGTCTGGGAATGTACTTGAGACTACATTGCTGAAATGAATTGCATGGGGAGAACACTGCAGATCGCTGGTTGTCTGGAAAGAAACTGAATGTATTCGTTTCAGAGCCCATGTTCACTGGGTTTTAGTGGCATTACTAGAATATCTTCAATCTGAGTCGCATCAAAAGGTTCTTCTTCAATAACAGATTGCTGCTCAAATACCATTAAAGAATAGGCAAGTGCTCCAATTATATTGGCAACTGGTGAGGCTAATCGGGGGGATTGGGGAAGTTCTCCAAGATACATTATTAAAGCAGACATCCCACCGCAGATGTTCGCTAGAGCTCGTGTTGCATGCCCCTGTAGAGCT
This sequence comes from Vitis vinifera, assembly GCF_030704535.1. Classification (NCBI taxonomy): domain Eukaryota; kingdom Viridiplantae; phylum Streptophyta; class Magnoliopsida; order Vitales; family Vitaceae; genus Vitis; species Vitis vinifera. The sequence goes on from NC_081809.1 coordinate 22,247,293, forward strand.
TGGCCACACTCCCCTTGCATGAACTCTTTAGATGGAGCAACTATAGCCCCAATGAGAACTGGCACACCATCTGCATCCACAACAGCTTTCTTAGCTCTGGTTGACTTTGAAGAAAGAGCCTCCAAAGCATCAGCAACACTGAATCTAGCATTTCTTGACCCCAAATGCAGCACAGCTATTAGTTGATTCAAGGAACTGATTGATGCTTTGTAACGAAGAAGATCAGGATTGCTAAATAGTATTCTCAACAGTTCAGACACTATGGCCTCAGAAGAGTCTTGAGGGCTCAAAGACAAGTACTTGGTTAGAACATCCAATGCTCCAGCTTCAGCCATGATCAGTTTGTTTGTATCACTTCCATCTGCAATACGAGTCAATAGTTGAACAGCAATTGGAGGGGCACCTGGCCTATCTGGAATTGGTCTCAAAAGATCCACTAATAGAGGCATAGATTTGCGAGCAGTGGAACCAACTCTTATGTCTTCAATTTCAAAAAGATTTTCCAGAACAACTTGATCAGGTTTCCTAACCAGACAAAACTCTTCAGATAAAGCAACAAGGTTTGGCATATCTGATTCTATGTAACCAATTAGGGTTATTAACTCAGCAACTGCACCTGAATTTGCAATTGTAAGATTTATTCCCCTACTTCCATTACAAACAAGACTAGCCATTGCCTGGGCAGCAAAGAATCTGTCAATCACTTCATCAGATTTCATTAAAAGTGCAAGTGACGGTATGATGCGCATGGTCTTCAAGGTTACAAAGGAACTCAACAAAAGTAGCAATTACTCTAATTATCTTTTCAAACCAGTCAATTTGGTCCAATGCATTCTCTCCCTAACTTTGAACTCAATGAGTGCTCTTGGATCCAACCAGGAGGTCATGATTATCCATGTAATTAGAGTGCAGGGTGTGTGCCATGTCAACAGATACAAGAAAACTCCTCTGATAACTACTGATATTTTAAACTGGCCACTAGATGTACTATGGTGCATGCCACACAAGGTTTTGGATGAAGAGATTGTGTGAGAAAGGTGTGGCGTCTGTAACTTGTCAATGAATCATGGAAAGCCACTTGGATTTTAAGTGGATAATGATTAAGATTTGAAAAGCTTCCAATCCCAAGATAGTGGACCTAGGATGCTAAAAAGGATGAAATTGACGTGTTCCAAGATGGCCATGCATAGGTGGGGGCCAAGGATGCAATCTGGGGTGCACCATCTGCAATTGGCAGCAGGTTGATCATTTGTCAAGTAAAATCTGGGATTATTCTAGACATGTTCAGATATCTCGAAACCAGACATCTCATGCCATTATGGTTACCCAAACTTGGAGGAAGTGTGAAACTTGCCCCATTCATGTAAGTGATCCTCAAGTCATTCAATTTTTCCAAATGATAGATGCTATTCAGGGATAGGTCCTTTCATTCTATTTGGATTATGACCGTACATTCTAGAATCTTCCACATGGTTCTTTTCTGTTCAAAACCGCAATCCCATATTCATAGCTGTTCCAAATCCCATTATCATTTTTCTTAATGCCGCTCAAAACCCCCACTGAGATTGTATCCTGCTCCTGACATTCTGCACCTCATATCTAGCTCCCACCCGAACAACATCTTAGTTTCGAACAGACACTTTAGGCAGAGATTCTGAAAATTCTGATTTGCAAGTGATTTCAGCAAAGTGCGAGAAATTCTATACTGAAGCAACTGCTGAAACGCTGTATGGAATTAGATCATTATCAAGGGACCGGTGGATTTCTCAATGCTACTGTCCAAATGGCATTCAGGAGCTGGAACCAAAGGCTTCCCATTCCGAAAATAGGTATAGAAGAATGATCTAGGTCACCCCTGGTGAGTAACCAAAGTCACTATGCTCACAAATCTCCTCCTATTGAGTTGGTTCATAATTCTGACCTGAACCTGGATTCGGATGATGACCAGATCCAAGTAAAGTAACATCTGAATGAGGTTTTCCATGCACATCGAATTCATGTTGATCAATATGCCCATTCCCGTTATATCCCAACTTTCCCAAGTGCCTTTACTATCACTCGTCCGGTGAGTAACAGGTTTGCCTGAACCAATGTAAATGGAGTGAGGTAATATGAGGGGGGTTGTCCTCAAACCCTTGGAAGGCCTTATAGGTCATAATAGATTGAGAGAAACCATAGGAACTGGATGCATCATATTCCAAAACCAGTAAGACTTGATTGCTGTCCTTCAGATGTCACAGTTGCTGTAAGTTGCTTCTTAGGAATTAGTTCTATTTTCTTGCAGCAAGAACGAGGATGCAATGTTGGCATTTGGGGTTGAACTACTCAACCCTCGGGGAGCTCAGTGCTTAATGTTTTCTAGTCTTGATTGCTTCATGTTAAGGGTTCATCTCAAGTCATGGAAAGACATTCCTTCTTCATACCTGATGAGGATTGATGGCTAGAAGCAAACCGAAGCATCTTATCATATAGACATAGGGTTATGGTATATGACACCATTCTGAAGCAAGTGTTGTGATCTGGAAAACTGCATCTGTCAACTGGACCACTTCCTACGGTATTCACAAATGCCTGAGAACTCCCAGAAACGATGGAGGCCTCTACATCTATCTAACCCCAAACAACCCATTGTTTACAATCTTTATAAAGTCTCCATCTTTCTAGAAATACTCATGCCATTATGGTCTCTGGAGCCCAGAACATCAAAGAAAGGGAGGCGAGTGAAATGTAGATGCTGAAGCATGGAAAAAATAATCCAAGAAAAACAGAGGAAGGAAGACAAAGGATGGGTAACAGACAAACCAGATTCAATTATTTTGTCAAAGGGCTTAAAAATAGGTGTCAATAGCAGAGAGCAATGGCTTTATTTTTTTTTATAAAATTCTCAACTCAGAAATAATCGATTCATTAATATTTACGAAGGAGTCAAAGGGTACAGTGTAAAACCAAGATAAAATATGCATAAAAAAAAAAACAAAAAACGAACTCAGATTCAACACAACCACATGGCCCACCTATGACCATACCCAATCAACAGGATAATGCCTAAGAATCAATAAGAAGTGAAGTAAAACAATGAAAAAGATTGAAAGACAAGAATATCCAATGACCATACCTGGCTGAATCTTCACCCGAGCAAGATCTGCCCAGCTTGTAGCTCCCTTCTTCCTATTCCCCCGCTGCTTTGCCTTGCCTCTCCTCTTCTGCTTTGCCTTCCTTTGTCTTTCTCCTCACCAAAATTGATTCATCCTCTTTTTTATTTATTTTTATTTTATTTTGTTTTTATATATTTATCCGTTTTTTCCAAAAGGAAACTTTCCTTTCTCTCTCCCTTTTTCCTTTTCGTATTTTTTGTTTTCTTTGCCATCCCTCTTACTTGTGTCAAAATTCCTCCTAAAAATCCCTTCTTCTAGTCCATGAATGGAAACTTTTGGTTGCAACCTGTGTGAACCCTCCCTTTTTCCTTTTGTTGCCAATCCCCCCATGGAAATAATATATGTGCTGTCCCTCTAAAAATAAAATCTCCCATTTTTCAAAATTCTGGTGAATAATGATTTTTTAAAGTGGCCTCCTTCCTTGCAATATTCTGGTGCATCCCTAAGTGGATAGCAGCCTAGTATTCTCTAATATTACCTCATCTTCTACCTTCCAGAATTCGGCCCGTCCTCTTGTTTTAAAAGTCACCAATCTAAATGAAGAAAACCTAAACTAAACTCAGGAGGCTGCCAATGTCACAGTAAGAGTCAGTATAAACCCCTCAACAAAGTCCCCGAGGTGGCTCAGAGAAGGCATATATGAGTAGTAATGAGCCACCAGGGAATTATTGTAAAGTACTGAACAAAAAACTTAGTAGGACATGTGCTAGGAAGGCAAAATGGAGGGTCTACACTGTTGGATGCAAATGGGTGTTTGCTGTAAAATATAAGTCAGATAGGTCCATTGAAAGGTACAAGGCAAGACTAGTAGCTAAGGAATTCACTCAAAGTTGTGGTATTTATTATCAAGAAACGTTTGCCCCAATTGCCAAACTTAATATCATAAGAGTTCTTTTATCCCTTGTTGCAAATCTGAATTGGCAACTTCAACAACTAGACATTAAAAATGCTTTTTTGAATGGAGACCTAGAAGAAGAAGTGTACATGGAATTACCTTTTGGATTTGATCAGGGAAGGAAGGGAAAGTTTGCAAGCTTAGAAAATCTCTCTATGGGTTGAAACAGTTGCCCTGTGCATGGTTCAAGAGATTTACCAAGACCATCATGATGCATGGACATACATAGGCTCAATCCGATCATACCTTGTTTTATCGTCACAATGATGGTAAGGTCACTATTCTCATTGTCTATGTGGATGACTGGGAATGATCCAATGGAGATGGAACGATTAAAAGAGAAGTTGGCTGCTGAGTTTGAAACTAAAGATCTAGGACCTCTGCGTTACTTTCTAGGGATGGAAGTGACAAGGAACAAAAGTGGAATATCAATTTCCCAAAGAAAATATATTCTAGATCTTTTGAAAGAAATCAGAATGCTAGGATGTAAACTTGTGGACGCTCCAATGGATCTAGTAAAAAAGATTGGAGAACAAAAAGAAAGCACACCTGTTGACACTGGAAGATTAATGCCTAGTAGGGAAGTTAATTTATCTTTCCCACACTAGGCCAGACATCGCTTTTGTAGTAAGCGTTGTGAGTCAATACATGCATGCTCCTTGCGAAGAGCAAATGGAATCCGTGTGTAAAATTCTGAAGCATCTTAAAGGATCTCCTGGGAAAGGATTATGCTTCAGGAAAAATGAAACAAGAAGCGTTGAAGGGTTCACAGACGCTTATTGGGTAGACTCCATAGATGATCGAAAATCAACTTCAGGCTATTGCACCTTTGTGTGGGGCAACTTTGTGAATTGGAGGAGCAAGAAGCAAAAGGTTGTCGCTAGAAGTAGCGTAGAGGCGGAATTTCGTTCTATTGCTCATGGTATGTTTGAACTGTTATGGTTTAAATAACTTTTAGGAGAAATTGGTGTGAAGGAGGAGATGCCAATGTGAAGATGTATTGCGATAATAAGGTGACCATCAACATATCACACAACCCAATTCATCATGACCAGACTAAACACGTAGAAGTTGACAGACACTTTATAAAAGAGAAGGTTGAAGACGATACAATTTGCATGGTTTATGTATCAACAAATAAACAAGTAGCAGATGTACTCACCAAAGCACTATCAAGAAGATCATTCGAGCAGCTAATAGACAAGCTGAGTATGTTCAATTTGTACAACCCAACTTGAGGGGGAGTGTTGGAAGATAATTTGAATAAAATCAAATCATTCTAATAATGGACAGATTCTGTTTTAAATCAGTAGCCAAATAATCAACAATTATTTGGCTGTTATTTGACTTTTTTGATTAGGAGATATGATTTTATTATTCCTAGAATTAAGGCTTATTTCATGTCCTGCTATGTAAAAATTATAGTTTGTAACTTTGTTTTATTTTCAATAAGAATTCAGTGAATGCTAGTTTTTTCTCTTGATCAATGACAAAATCTTCAAAGTTGATCCTTGGTGGGGATATTTGCTTTTTGAAGGCATGTTGGTGTGTATGCCATTGAATTATCTCTTCTTCTTTTTTTTCCTTTATGAAATGATGATCTATTTCCATATGTTTTGTTCTATTATGATAAATTGGGTTCTTAGCAATGCTTATGATAGACTGTTTGTCTCAGGACATTTTCATAGGTTTTTCAACTGAGATTCTCAATTCTCTTAGTACCTTTCTCATCCATATTCCTTCACACATGTCGTGTGTCATGACTCTAAACTCAGATTCTATACTACTTCTTGACACAACATATTGTTTCTTGCATCACCATGTAACCAAATTTCCCCATGCATAGGTACAATATCCAAATCTTGAAGTCTGTTACTGATTTGACCCAATCAGCCTGTGTGAAGATTTCAAGATCTTTGCTCCTTGTCTTCTTGAAGTATAGGCCCTTCCTTGGTGTCACCTTTAGCTATCTTAGGATTTGATGCACAACCTCCATGTGTTCTTTGGTTGGATTGTTCATGAATTGACTTACCACACTAATAGAGAAACCGATATAAGGTCTAGTGTGAGAAAGATATATGAGTTTTCCCACTAATCTTTGGTATTTGCCTTTGTCTACCAGTGCACTGTCTTATTTAGCTCATAGTTTAGTTGTTAAATCCATCAAAGTCTTAATAGACTTGCATTCGACCATCCTTGTTTCCTTAAGTAAGTTTAGGACATACTTCTGTTGAGAAACAAAAATATCATTTCTTGATTGAGCAACTTCCATACTAAGGAAGTATTTGAGATTACTCAAGTCTTTGATTGCAAACTCTTTGGCTAGAAATCCCTTAAGTTTGCTTATTTCCTCCTCATAATCCCCTGTTAGAATGAAGTCATTTACATGCATGATGAGAATAACAATTTTTCCTTTAGGTGAGTGTTTGACAAATAAGGTGTGGTCCGCATGACATTGAGAATACCCATATCTCTTTACTGCCTTTGTAAAATTGTCAAACTAAGCTCTTGGGGATTGCTTGAGACCATATAATGACTTTTTAAGCTTACACACTTTGTTGATAGTAACCTGTGTCTCAAAGTCAGGAGGAATTTCCATGTACACATCTTCTTTTTGATTTCCATTGAGGAAAGCATTCTTTACATCTAGTTGAAGAGGCCAATCAAAGTCTTCTGCCAATGATAAGAGTACTCGGATTGCATTGAGTTTGGCTACTGAGGGAAAATGTTTCATGGTAGTCAATTCCATAGGACTCAACGAACCCCTTAGCAACAAACCGAGCCTTGAACTTGTCTACACTTCCATCTGCCTTATAATCGTGAATATCCCTTTACATCTCACTAGATGTTTTCCAGTTGGTAAATTTGAGATTTCCCAAGTTCTATTTTTCTCTAGTGCATGAATCTCTCCCCAAATGGTGGCTTTCCATTTGGTAACATTAGAGCTTGTTGGATAGTGTTAGGGATCTGAATTTTGTTGAGATTGTTAACAAAGGCACAAAAAGTAGGTGATAACCCTTCATAAGAGACAAAATTATAGATTGGATGACTTGTACATGATCTCACACTTTTTCTGAAGGCAATAAGACAATTAAGATCATCATTAGAAAGCTCACTACTGGAAGATTCAGAACTAGTGCTACCTGGTGAAATTTCAATTAATCTTGAACTTGGATCAGACTCGTGGATTTGCTTGGGAAGTGTTCATTGCTCATACCTTCTTGATTTTTTTTTTCTTTTTTTTCCCTTGGATAGACAATAAGCTCACTATTTTCTGCAGGTTGAGTGGACTTTGGATGTTGTGAAGGACTTAAGGGACTTGGAAAGGGATTTTAAGTTTCGGCTTGAGGGATTTCCAGTTGAGGACTTGGAGTAGGAATAGAAGACTTTAGTGATTTAGTTTGAGGGACTTAAGAACTAGGATTAGTAGATGAATTTGAAGGACATTGAGACGAGTTTGGAATATTGACTTCAATATCCCAAAGCTAGTATTTCTATGTGTAATACACCCCTTGAATATCGAATTTGGGATAGTAAGGTTATTGTTAAAAAAATGTGATATCCATGGAGTTATAGTATCTTTATGTGATTGGTGAATAGCACTTGTGCCCCTTTTGATTTGGAGAGTACCTAATGAATATGCACTTGATTGCTTTGGGATTAATTTTGCTTCGGTTTTATTGGTGTATGTGAGCAAATGCTGAGCACCTGAACACTTTAATGGGAATGGTGGAAATAATTCGAGTTCTAGGATATGAATTGAGAAGGATTTGGCAAAGTGTTTGGAAGTTTAGAACTCGAGAGGGCATTCTATTTATGAGATAAGTTGCTGTAAGAGTTGCCTCACCCTAAAAATGTTTTGGAACATGTGTATAGAGCATTAGTGATCTAGCAATGTTTAGAAGATGTCTATTTTTTCTCTCAGCAACCTCATTTCGTTGAAGAGTATCTACACAAGAACTTTGATGTACTATGCCTTGGCTTCAAGAGATAATCACCAAGGATTGATTTAAAGTACTTTTTTGCATTGTTAGTTCTCAACACTTGTATTTTCGCTTGGAATTGAGTTTGAATGATATTCTTAAAAATTTTAAAAATCTAACTAGCTTTTGATTTTTCTTTCATGAGTAATCTTATTGTGATCATCAACAAAAGATATAAACCATCGAGTTCCAATGATGTTTTTTATTCGAGAAGGCCCCCACACATCACTATGGATCATTGAGAAAGGACAAGACACTTTGTATGGTTGATTGGGATAGGAATTATGGACATGCTTGGAAAATTGAAAATTTTCACACTAAAAAATTTTGGACTTTTCAATGAAGGAAAAACATTTTGATCAAAAAGAATTTTCTTTTTCTCAAGTTATAAGAAATTTGGGAAACAACTCCTTAAAATTTCAACTGCACTATCATTATTAGAATTATCAACTGAAAAAGAACTTTCATGAAATAGACATTTGACGCAACATAATTAGCCTTGTGAGTTTGTCCTTCAAGCGAATCATCAACTTTGAGGATATAGAGCCTTGAACACATCTCAACACCGCCAATTGTCTTCCCCAAATCCAAGTTATGAAATTCACAGGAGTTCAGGAAAAATTTAGTAACATAATTGAGTTCTCGTGTGAGTTTGCTAATAGACGGTAGATTACAGTCCAAATTTGGAACTAAGAGAACAAAATCCAGGGTCAAGTTCTTTGAAATAATAATTGAGTCTGTACTAGTCACCTTTGAGAGAGATCCATCTACTATCTTAATAGTAAAATTTTCATGGCATGGGCTATATTTATGGAAAATAGTAGCATTTCCAGTCATATGGTCCGATGCTCTTAAGTCCACAACCCATAGACTCATCTTCTCTCTTTTAACATTTAAGGCATTTAATAAATTTCCTCTATGCTAAGGACCTGGTTCCAATCATAGAGGTGACAGGAGCTTATTGTGATTGACCAAACATTTTTTTGCAGAAGTTCTAGTTGTTCTTTGTTGAAAAGACTAGGTTCAGATTGTGTGGAGTTCTCATCAATTTGTTGGTTTACCATGAATCTTCTAATAGGTTTCTTTGGTGTGCCTAGGTCTGCGATAGTGATCACAACATGGTCTTCCTTTCTTTTGTCGATTGTCATTGCTATGGTGTTGAATCCTTGGAGCAGCAAGGGCAGAATTTTCTATGGTAGGTGTGGCATTTTGTGATCCCATCATTACCTTTTTTCGGCTCTCTTCTCTTCAGACTTCTGAGAAATCTTCTCGGATATTGGGCAAAGGCTTCAATCCCAACACTCTCTCTTGAGTGATGGACATGGTCATATAGAATACTTTCAACTTAAACAATTTTAATGTATTTTCATTTATGGAGTAGGTCTCCTTAGTGGCATCCCATATTCCTTTGTTGTTCCATCGAGTAGAAAGTTTTCTCCAATATCATTGATCATGGAGTTGATAAGCTAGGGCATGACCATGTTATTCTTTTTTTTTTTATATATAAGTAAACACATAGAAAAAATATATATTAGAAGAAAGGGCGTCTTAAGGCTGACTCAAAGCATACAGGGGGTATACAAGAGGCGCCAAAAAGCAAGAACAAAAAGAAGAGGGGATACAAAAAATCACCAACCCTCATCTAGAACCCAACCAATCAAAAAAGTTGATTAAAGGAAGAGGTCCTTCATCTATAATTGACTTAGTCCAAAGCCAAAAATTACATACAAAACAATTTTTCATCTTATGAATCGAAAGCTTCTCATTTTCAAAAGTAATTTTATTTCTTTCCTTCCAAACCACCCAAAAAAGGCATAAGGGGCTTGCCATCCACACCTTACTATGCTTCTTGCCCATGTTGATACCCTGTTAACCAAGAAGAGTATCTCTAACCGAATAAGGAAGGACCTACATCACTTCAAAAAGAGAAAACAATAACTCCCATAAAACTCTTGCCTTGGTGCAATGAATTAGAATATGATCAATAGACTCTTCTTCCGCACAACAAATGAAACATCTATTAGCTAAAGTCCACCCCCTCTTTTTAAGTTGATCCAAAATTAACACCTTACCCTAAGAGGCTTCCCAAGCAAAAAAACCCACTTTAGTAGGAACACAAGGACGCTAAATGATGCTCTTTGGAAACTAAACAACACTTCTTGAATCTAGAGCACTATAAAGAGATTTGATAGAAAAAATCCCATCCTTAGTCTCTTTCCACAACACCGTATCTTCCAAATTAGGATTAAGCCTTCTTCCTTATATTGTCACAAGTAGCCTTTCTGCATGACCATGTTATTCTCTGACTTCCATGATTTAAATTTCAGATCTTCCTTCTTGGGAGGAACTACAACCCTGGTAAGATGTGAGATGATCATCTTTCCCTTTTCCACAGATGGACATCATGACATATTGGGACCATTGGAGATAGTTGTGCCCATTCAGTTTGGGGCCTGTAATTGGAAGAAGATTGCCATCTGATTCTCCATTGTTGTTTGAGACGACAACTTCTTGATTGGAGGCGACTTTTGAGGTTGAGCTCTACTTTTTAGTGGCCATTCAGTATTTTGTCATTCGGATAACTAAGGTTTCAGAGGAGGCTCTAATACATGTAGAAATGTGAGAAGAAAGAGATGATTCTATTTTTTATTTCTTGAATAGAGAAGAAAATGCACTGCTATAAATAATGGAGTGGCTGAAAATAGCATCCCACTATTCATGGGATACAACTACTAACTTACCTCGAAAGACTCACATTTGATGGAGATTTGTTTCAATAGTAGAGAGAGATTCATGAAAATTACAGAATTTGTTACAAAGAGGAAACCCTTAATTCTAGTTGTTCTCGAGGGTGTTAAAGGCAATGGGTGGGAAGCCCTTAGGAAGGCGATTTCTTCAGTGCAAGATTTTTCTGATCAAGCTGTAAGAGCCTTGAAGGAGACAATTGAAGATTTTCAAGCGAGTAAGGGCATTTACAGAGGATGTCGGTCCTATGCAGATGTGGTTGTAAAGGAAGGACCTAGGAATAGAGCTTTGTTGCCAGTTGGAAAATGGGCCAGAGCTGTAATTTGTGAAAGTAAATGAAAAGTTCAAGATTGGGTTTATGTAGGAAAAGCTATTACGAAGATGATGGGTACGAAGGAATGGTGTTTGTAACCCCTATTTCCGCTTACAAGGGGTGTTTATTTGTGGATTCTGCAAGGAGGGCTGATTGGTTCTAAGATCAGGGGAGTTTAATAGTGAGATGAGAGTCTATTTTTCTGAGGAGATGGTCGCCAAGAGAAAATACGGTTGTATTTGGAAAATTCAGAAGGGGTTGGTTAGAACTAAGAGGTCTTTCTTTTCATTTGTGGGACGAGGATCAGTTAAGATACATTCTGAAGAAGTGAGGGAAGGTAACGAAGGTGGCACGGGACTCTTTGAAGCTTGTAGACTTGTCAAAGGTAAAGTTGTGGGTGGAGATGCTTCCAAATGTCGTGCTACCTGCATTGCTAGAGGTGGAAGATGTTATAGAAAATACTAAACAAAGACAACTAGTCAACTAATTTACAACTGTAAAACTCCTAGAAATTAGACCAATAGCTAAAAGATTTCCACACTACGAAAACAGAGAATAAGTTGTCAAAATATTGTGTGAATGACCGAATACCTTGGCCTTGAGTTTTGTATATTATATATAGACTTTACAAGGATGCTATACATGGAAAGCAAATAAAAGCAAATAAATTCCCGCATGATTCTAGCCCTATACATGTAAACTATAATCTGTCAAATAATGTATGCTAACTGTACAAAATAATAAATGGAGAAATAAGGAAAGAAGTGTGGACAGCAAAGCTGTCCTTTGACATAAGTTACATATAGGTTGTAAACCTAAACTTAGAAAATTCAACAGTCAAGGAAATGATAATATAATAATTGCTCATGGACCAGTTATTGTTGCATATTCTAAACAAATTCCAGGGCTTAAGTATCATATATGCTATGCTTAAATATCAACTACAGTGCACATAACATGCTTAATTTCTTTTAGTTTTAGATGAGGAGGTTTTTCCATCATCATAATAAATAATCTTGTACTATTTATGTCTTTCACATGTCTTGTATTATATATGTATTTTGTATGTATGAGATGTCAAAGCAATGTCAAAGTATAGTATCGTGAAAGAGGTGGAAACATTAAGATCCAAGAAAATATATACTTGAAATACAAAATCCAAGTTGAATTTGATTATCCATAGAAGTGTAAAAGGAAAGAACACCAGGAAGAGATCTTGTATGAAGAAAAATTTGGTTGAAATTAATTCCAACTTGCTGATATATTGAATTTGTGCTAATAAATTGGCTATATTTTGTGGAAGGATGAAACCAGCTGATCCCTTGAACAGAATTTTATATTCTTCTAGCATCTATTTAATTTTATTAGTGGCAAAAGAACTCTCTGCAAGTTTTACTAGCAAGGAAGAATTAATTGCCACTTGAATTTTGCCTTAGGAGTTCTGCTTTCTTGATTGTACAACCCAACAACATGCTGTTTCTGGGAAGTGTTTTTCTTTAAAATTTTTCTGTTGCATGCTTTGTGATAATCTTTCAAGATACTCCTACTTGTTGTTTGGTTCAAGAAAAGGGAGAGTAGTGTTAGTATCAGTGGCGGAGCCACATGGTGCCTGGGGTGCATTTTCCTCCTTGAAATTTTGATAAAAATATTAGGGGTAATGGGATTGGATTCCTTGACCTGAAATTTTGAGAAAATTAGCTGTGTACCAACAGGCTATGCAATTAGTTTGATGTTGTTTTCCCCCCCACCCCCCGAACTAAGTTTCATATATCGCACCCGCCCCTCCTTTTTCACATTATAGGCTTCCTTTTGAGTATAGAAAACACTAATATGCATTTTAACGTTGACTAAGATCCAAAATCATGTTGCAAAAACTAGCCTCCTAAAACTATACTGTTATTTGTTTTGGTCATCTACCATTATTGATTTGTAATGAACAGATACATATTTTTAATATTGTGCACCTCTTATTTATTTATTTATTTTCTCATTTTTGTTATTTTTGAGTTTATTTTAAACATAAGGAACCTAATTGGATTCAAGTTGATTCCATTTTTGGTCAGTAAGTCATGATATAGATATCAGATAAAACTTCAAAATTTTCTGAAATGGGAAGTTTCTAAAAATACACATAAGGGCTCATTACTGAACTCAAAGTATAAAGAGTCCAATAAAAGAGCCCTAATAATTGATTGCAAAAGTAGCATCGGCAGTAATGCACTACAGTAACATCAATACCAATGTACTACAGTACTGTGAACAATATCTCATTGTGAAAGCATCAACAGTAACATGCTTATTGCAGTGTGAATGGTAAGTGCAAAGCTTGATTATCAATTTTACTTTTAAGTGTGAGATTATCTCCTTGAAGATAGGCATTGCTAGAACATTTGAAGTCTCTACCTTAAGTATCGGTTTTTGTTTTTTGTTTTGTTTTCAATTTCTGAAAAAGTACGAACTTATTGATATTATCTCCTTAATTTTTCCCTTTTAACTCAACATCAGGCAAAGTGTGAAGCCGCATATTTTGTTGTGGTTCTACATCATCTAAGATCTGTAGTGATAGCTGTACGAGGAACTGAGACTCCCGAGGACCTCATAACTGATGGCTTGTGTGGGGAATGTTCCCTTTCTGTGGAAGACTTGGATGGGTTGATAAAGCAAGTTTCTCTCCCTTTCTCTGTGTGTGTGTATCACCATCTCTCTATGTCTCTGTTTTCTCCTATCTCTATGTGTTATATGCATGTAGCTTTAAACTGCAACATTTTCTTTGTTTCCCCAAGGCTGTTTTTATAAACATAGGTAATACAAACTTGACAATTTTTATGAGTATTTTGCATTTAAGTGCTGCTTTGTCATTTTTTTTTTTGACAAGTAAAGCAATTGTATTAAAAGTGCCTAAAGTGTACATGATGCATACAAGGTCAAAAAAAGGAAGGATAGACAAAAAACAACACTCCCGCTAACCAATCAATGAAATAAAAAAAGGACAAAGAAGTAGACTTTATATGTACCCTAACCCACTCCAAAAACATGTACATAAAGGAGCATAAATAGCATGGTTTGTTCGTTCAAAGTCTTCGAAGGCTCTTCGATTTCTCTCCTTCCATAAGGTTCAAAATACGCTCAAAGGAGTTGCTTTCAAGGTCTTCTTTCTTTTCTTCCCAACAAAGGCACCCCGCCAACTTATGATGACCTCCTTGATTGAGAACAACATCACCCATTGTACATAAAAAATAGAAAAAATAAGGTGCCACAACATGATTGCCTTAGGACAGTGAAGGAGAATATGGTTAGCTGACTCCCTTTCACCCTTGCACAAATAACTTTTGTTTAGAAGACTCCAACCCCTCCTTTTTAGCAGATCCAAAGTTAGAATTTTTTCCCAAACTGCCTCCTAAGCAAAGAAGTTGACTCTTATCGACACCCAAGGATTCCACACCATGCTTATGGGGAAACCTTTTGGATAACAACCTGCTGAAGAGAAGTAGAAAGATTTGACTAGAAAAGTGCCTCCCTTTGACAATTGTCAAACCATAACATCCTCTACTTCTCCTCTGATTGCATGTCCTTGCAACCTTCTAATCAATCCTTCACCTCACCTAATTCCCAATGGTTTATCCATCTTGTGAACATTGGATTCCAACAACTCGCTTCCCTAACCTGCTTCCACATTTGATCTACCACCCAGACTTCTTTATTAGTGGCAATTGAATGCAACACTAGAAAAGTCACAGCTAAGAGTTCCTCCCCACACTACCTATCTTTCCAAAACCTCACCCTCTTGCCATTTTCCACCCTAAAGCCAATCATGTCATAGAACTCCTTCCACCCACACTGAATTGCCTTCCAAAGACCCACCCCATAGCCTTTATTCAAAGTTCTAGAACATCAACCCCCCTCTTCCTTTCCATACTTCCTTACAACCACTTGTTTCCAAAAGGAATCATTCTTAGAAGCAAATCTCCAACACCACTTTCCAAGAAGGGCCTTATTTAGAAAAGATAACTTTCTAACTCCCAAACCCCTTTCCTTTTTTTCTAAGCCTACAATTGAGCATCTTCTAAGATGAGGCCTACTTTAGAGCTTTCCTCCCTACCAAAGAAAGTCCCTTTGGATATTCTCCAATCTAAGACTCACCTTACGAGGGATCACAAACAATGGCATGAAATATATAGGCAAGCTAGATAAAGTGCTATTTAATAAAGTCAATCTCCCTTCTTTTGATAAGTACTGCTTCTTCCACAAAGCAAGTCTTTTCTGAACTCTTTCCTCTACTACATCCCAAGGTTGAACGGATTTGAAGGAGGCTCCTAAAGGGAGACCCAAATAAATAGAAGGAAGAGAGGCCACTTTGCACCCCACCACCCTAACTAGATCCTTTGTATTAGAGACCTCCCCAACTGGGATTAGCTCTCTTTTATTCAAATTAATTTTTAAGCCAAAAATCTCCTTGAACCACATGAACGTCCAACTTAAGGCCTTTAAATACTCCTTGTTTGAGTCATTGAAAATCAAAGTATTATTGGCAGAAAGGGGATGCGACACCACCCTTCCCACACCTCCTCTCCTACTAGACAAGAAACCATAAATGAAGTCTCCTTCCAAAGCCTTCTTCAAAAAATTAGAAAGCGCCTCCATTACTACAATGTAAAGAAATGGGGAAAGGAGATCTCCCTATCTCAAACCTTTGGAACTAGCAAAGAAACCAAAAGGAATTTCGTTAATCAAAATCGAAAAACGAGTAGAGAAAATGCACCACCTCATCTACCTAGCCCATTTAACCCTAAAGCCCATTTTTTCAATGACTGCCAATAAAAACTCCTAGTTCACATGGTCATAGGCATTTTCAATGTCCATTTTGCAAATGACCCTTCTTTTCTGAGTTCTTTAGTCTTGAATCACATTTTATTAAGGCGAGGCTAGATAGTGAATTGATTTGTTCTCCTCATGTGTCTATTGACCGCTAACTTACAAGTATGCTCACCAAAGGTTTAAGTAGTACAATGTTTCAAGCAAGTGAATCCAAGTTGGGAATGGAAAACATCTATTCACTAGCTTGAGAAGGGGTGTGGAAGAATGAAATTAGAAAACTGTAGCTGTATAATATTGTAATTAGGAAGTGCATTAGGACAACCCCATAATCAAAGGGATTTGGTGTAATTAGGTTAAGAAGGTTACTAGTTTCGGTGCTACGAATATATGTATATATATATGCGGGTCTCTTTACAAATTAAAGGAGAATCAAGAAAAAGAATTCTATACCTTTTATTCCTTTGATCTCTTTTATTCTACAGATAACACTTTATTGGCAGAAATAGCAAGGTTTAAAGGTAGGAGAGTCTTTTTTCATTAGGGAGGGATGTCCTTTTTTTCTTCCTTTGAGATTTCAACAGTTGCATCGCCAATTGATGGTGGTAGACCTTTGAATCAACTCTTGGTAGATGGTTGTTACTAGGAGAAGAAGTCTCAGTCAAAAGAGGGGCTTCCTAGTGGGTCTTTGGGAGAGGGAAATCGACCGCTAAAGATGTTGTTCAAAGATGGTTCTCTATTGGAGTTTCCAGAAAATGTTGTGGAAGACCCTTTTTGTAAGGATGTTGTCAAATTTGAGGAATTAGAGTCTTCCAAGTTGAAGTTTTGATAGGGGAGGTGCATCCTTTGGATGACCTCTTTAATTAGCTAACTAATTTTAGTAGCTATATGGGGATTTTGATAGTAGGTTTTGAAAAGGAGATTATCTCTCTTTTGTGGAAGATGGATGGAAGGAGAGGGCATGGTGTCAAGGCTTCAGGGGGGCGGGGTGGAACCAAACTCATCTTCCTGTTTTGAGAGGGAGATTCGGAAATTGGAATGCTCGATTAACTATAACAGGTCTCCTATGATAGTTAGGGGTAGGGGGAGGAGCAATGGGGATCAAGCTCTTGTTCAATGAGGATTTCAAGTTGAGTCATTTCTAGGTGTGGTAAGAAGTGAGGGCTTGAGAGTTGTTTGGGATAAACCTGGTTTTTTGGGGTGATAGGTGGTGTGTCTGGTTAGTTTTCCCATGTTGTTCTTTTCGCTTTCATTCTACCCTTGGGTGTTTTTTGTATACTACATATGTATGTTGTTGCGCCCTTTCCAAGGGCTTTTAATATATTCTCATATTTTATCTATCAAAAAGAAAATCTTAGGACATGGGGACCATGGCTAAATAAATAAATTTTATTTTTCCACAAACCATATAAAACTTTAAGTGTATAGCTAAGGCATGGTGTTAAATGTGAGTCTAAAGTTACAACAACCTAAAAATATGTGCCTTTTTTTTGTTGGATGGATGTTGGATGCATAAATGACTGGTAGGCAATGTAGGACACATATCTCATACCTAAGTCTTTAACATGTCGTCCTTGATATGGGTAACATATGAAATGTTCAGATAACATAGCTAGAATCCATAAAACCCTTGGAAGCCTTACAACAATTATCCTAATTTATAGGCTTTAGAAAACTTTAAAAACTTATTAAAACCATGAAAAAAGAAACCTAACCTATACAGTAATTTATTAATTCCTAGAAGTTTTAAATCCGCCAAATGATGAAATTCTAAAGAAAATAAAAGCTTTCCTTTTAGAATTAGAAACTTAAAACTTTATAGAATTTTCTTTTGATAAAAGTTTCTAATAAAGAAGACTTTTTAGAATCTAAAAGAGCCCAAATAGAAACTTTAGAATTTTTTTTTTAGAAAATAATAAGTTTAAAAATATAGAAACTTATTTGATGAAGAAATTTCCCAAAAAGGAAAAAAAAATCCCCAAATTCTAAATCAGAAAAAGTTATCCATTTCTTCATTTTCTTACTTTTCTTGAATAGACTTTGGAGACTCATCCCCATCAATTCTACTATGAAATGGAAATTATGGGAGAGAGTGAGAGAGAGAGTGAGAGAGAGTGCGATGGTGAGGAAGGAGAAGATAGTGCGACGATTCGAAGAAGAAGAAAGGAGAGTAGCTTTGCAGTGGAGTCCAAGGTGTTCGAGATCGTTTTAGATGAAAGAAAAGGAAAACCCCAAGTACTCATCGTGGAGAAGAAGAGAGGGGTTTTGTCATGGGTCTGATTGGGATTGGAGAGTCTAGGGTTTTTCATAGAGGGCCTTATCCATTACATTAAGGACGAGAAAGAAGGAAAATGGGGAAGAGAGTGGAAGGACAAGGGGAGATCGTACTCCCTGATGCGATCAAATGGAATGAGCTATTGGCAGAAAAGCAAATAAACAGGAAGCAAGAGTCGTGAGGAAATCTGCCTTGGAGAGTTCGTATGCGGAAGTAGTGAAGAGACCAAGTTGGAGAATTACAAACTCAATCAGAGTGAAGGTCAAAAGGGAGGAAACACTAGGAAATTTGCAGAAATTGGAACATTACATTGTTGCAAGCTGGAAATCCAGAACAACAGGAAAAGAGGACCTGGAGAGATTGGGAAGATTATGGGCAAAATCTTGGGGCTTGAAAGGAAAATTAGGGCTGGCTAGATTGGAGAAGGATAGGGCTTTGTTGGAGTTTGAAGATCTGGAAGAAGCAAGATGCGTCGTATCCTCAGGGAATTGATCGTTGGGAGGGCTCCAGTTGGGGCTGGAGCAATGGAACCCTAGGATTGGCTGCTGGGTAGAGGAGGAGGTAAGAAATGAAGTCTGGGTCAAAATCGTTGGGCTTCCAATCTCGTTGTGGAGCCTGACGATTTTGAGAAAAGTGGGGGAAGAGTGCGAGGGTTTTGTTGCAGTCGATGATCAAACAAAGACGTTGGGGGAGATTCAGTGGGCTCGAATCTTGGTTAAAACGAGAAGAGATTTTAGGCCGAGTGTGTTGGAAATCGAAATGGAGGAGGACGTCTATTTCCTGTCACTCTGGTGGGAGTTCAGACCAGTGGTGAGAAAGAAACATATGATTTGTAGTGAAGCATCTGGACAAAAGAGTGATGAGGTTAGTGGTGATGTCGTTTCACACTCGGGGCAGCTCGTGGAGAAAGAGTTGGTTAGCGTGAGGCTCGAGACGCTGAACCTGTCAGCTGAAGTGAGGGGTGTGCAGGAGAGTGGGTTGGGTTGGGAGATGGTAAACCGGGCCCAAGGTCCGACGATCTAGGGCTGGGCCTCCGCTGATGCACTGGTGTTTGGGTCGACATCATTAGGCCCAATCGTGGGCCCTAAAGAGGCGAGGAGGGCTGGTGGGCCTGTCTTGCTTAATGGATCTTTGGGCTCAAAGTTAAAAAAATGGCGACTGGTGATGATGGATCAAAAGCAGGCCCATTGTCTAGGAGGTGGGCTGTAGAAATGGATTTCCAAAAGCTGATTAGGCTTGAAGGTATGGAAAGGGCCGACCTAGTCACGCTTATAACCCAAGCCTCTCAGGAGAAGGCCTGCCTTCTGAATTGCAGTATTTCCAGAAGAGTGAACCTTTCAGAGACAGAGCCTTTTGTTGCCTGGGAAACAGAGGATATCAGGAAGCAACAAACGAATGTTAGCTACTCAACGATAGACCGGGCTCTTGAAGAGGAAGCTCTGAGGTATGGGTCGGTTTTCTACTCTAAGGGAAAAAGGGCATTGAGGGCTTCTCATCTTAATTCTTTTTATTTTGATCGGGCTCCGGAGGGGGGGTTTTACAATCGTTCTGGGGGTATAGAGGAGGAATTTCGGGTTGAGAACACAACGTGGTTAACAGTGGATGAGGGATCCAATGAAAATGACAATGGCTGCTGGGACTTGGGAGAAGCTAATAGAATCGGTGATAAAGCCAGGGGTACGGAGGGGGATTCTGGCACATCTAAGACCCAAGCTGTGAGAAATGAGAATGAGGAAAAATGGGAGGAAAGTAGTCTGGCAAAATTCAGCTACTTTTTAGGATTCCCGACGGAGGGATTGGAAAAGGAAATCTTGAGCTTTTTGTTTAAAATCAGAAAGAGACGGGAGAAGATACATAGCAAAGAGCTTCTGGAGAAGTCCAAATTCGAAAGGGAGTTAAAAATGTTGGAGTGTCTGTAAACTATGAGGGAGGGAATAAGCAGAAAGGCCCATCACAGGGCAAAGGGAGTCAAATCGCAGTTGTCCAATGAAGCTAAAAGTCCTGAGTTGGAATGTGAGGGGAGCAAACGATAGCTCCAAAAGGAAAATTATTAAGTCTTTTATAAGGAACCAAAGGGTGGATTTACTATGTATCCAGGAGACACAAATTCAACCTATGTTAGAGGGTGTTGTGAGAAGTTTAGGCTCTGAGAGATTTTTAGATTGGAGAGCTTTGGATACGGAGGGGGCTGCGGGAGGTATTCTGATTTGATGGGACAAGAAGTCCCTGGACATTTTGGATTGGGAGGAAAGCCATTTCACCCTATCCTGCAGATTTAGGAATGTAGAAAATGGGGTTGTCTGGGTGTTCACGGGAGTTTATGGGCAGTTCACCAAAGTGGAAAGGGGTGGTCTGTGGGAAGAATTTGGGGCGATTAGAGGCCTTTGGGAAGACCCCTGGTGCCTAGGGGAGGATTTTAACATCACCATCCTCCAAAGTGAAAGGAGCAGTCAGAGGAGAATAAATTCAGCGATGAGGAGATTTGCTGAGATTGATGATGATCTAGGGTTGGTAGATCTTCCTTTATAGGGGGAAGAGTTCACTTGGAATGGGGGCCACAATAACCAGTCATGGGCTAGACTGGACAGATTTCTTGTGTCCCCTAGCTGGTTAGACCAATTTAGTGGAGTTATCCAAAGCAGGCTGCCTCGGCCGGTTTCTGATCACTTCCCAGTCCTTCTAGTGGGGGGTGGGATAAGAAGAGGCCCTTCTCCGTTAGGTTCGAAAACATGTGGCTTAAGGTTGAGGGATTCAAAGACCTTATTCAAAGCTGGTGGTGGGGGATCGAGGTCAAGGGCAGTGCTAGCTTTAGATTGGCTGCTAAGATGAAGGAAATCAAACAGAAGTTGAAAGTATGGAATAGAGAGGTGTTTGGGAGGCTGGACTGTAACAAATCTTCAACCCTGCAACAATTAGATTTCTGGGATTGGGTGGAAAGCGAGAGAAGCTTGACTGTGGAGGAAACAAAGTTAAAAAAAGAAGAAAAAAAAAGTTATAAAAAGTGGGTGCTTCTGGAGGAAATTCATTGGAGACAACTTTCAAGGGAAATCTGGCTAAGGGAGGGGGACAAAAACACGGGCTTTTTCCATCGTATGGCAAGTGCCCATTGTAGAAACAATTCCTTGGACAGAGTTAAGATTAATGAGTGGCTTTTAGAGGAGTAGGAAGTGAGGGAAGGAATTGCTAACGCCTTCCAGCAGCTGCTTTCAGAAGATACGGGATGGAAGACGGATATTGGGAGGCTTCAACTTGATCAAATTAGTCAACAAGAAGCGGAGAATCTGGAGATTCCTTTTTTAGAGACTGAGGTTCATTCGGCCTTGATGGAGATGAATGGGGACAAAGCCCCTGGTCCGGATGGCTTTACTGTGGCCTTTCGGTAAAGCTGTTGGGACTTTGCTAAAGACGAGATTCTGGAAATGTTTAAGGAGTTCCACGAGCATAGCTATTTTCTTAAGAGCCTCAATAATACTTTTCTGGTATTGATTCCTAAGAAAAGTGGGGCTGAGGATCTTGGAGATTTTAGACCTATCAGCCTTTTGGGGGGGCTTTATAAATTGTTGGCTAAAGTGCTAGCTTACAGGCTTAAGAAAGTGGTTGGAAAGGTGGTTTCCACTGCCCAGAATGCCTTCGTGACTAGAAGACAAATTCTTGATGCATCCTTAATTGCAAATGAGGTGATAGACTCGTGGCAAAAAGGAAAAGAGAAGGGGCTTATCTGCAAATTGGACATAGAAAAAGCTTATGATAGCATCAACTGGAAGTTTTTGTTGAAGGTCTTGCAAAAAATGGGCTTTGGGTCTAAGTGGTTGGGGTGGATGTGGAGTTGCTTGTTTTCAGCCAAATTCTCAGTTTGGGTTAATGGGGTGTCAACTGGCTTTTTCCCAAGCACTAAGGGGCTTAGACAAGGAGATCCCCTATATCCCTACCTCTTTGTTATGGGAATGGAAGTGCTAGATGTCCTCATTAGGAGAGCTGTGGAGGGGGGATTCTTATCAGGGTGTAGCATTCGGGGTGGTAGTAGATCCACTTTGAATATCTCCCATTTATTCTTTGCTGATGACATAATTGTGTTCTGTGAGGCAAGCAAAGAGCACCTAACTCACTTAAGTTGGATTCTCCTTTGGTTTGAAGCTGTTTCAGGTCTAAGGATTAACTTAGCCAAAAGTGAAATTATCCCAGTTGGTGAGGTGGATGAGATTGAAGAGTTGGCAGTAGAGTTAGGCTGCAGGGTGGGCTCCTTGCCCTCTCAGTATTTGGGTCTTCCACTAGGGGTTCCTAATAGGGCTCCTTCTATGTGGGATGGGGTGGAAGAGAGAGTAAGGAGGAGACTTGTGCTTTGGAAACGGCAGTATATTTCCAAAGGGGGGAGAATCACACTCATAAAAAACACTTTGGCTAGCATGCCAATCTATCAAATGTCTATTTTCCGAATGCCCAAGATTGTTGCTAGAAGGTTAGAGAAAGTGCAAAAGGACTTCCTATGGGGAGGGGGAAACTTGGAGGGGAAAATTCATCTAGTTAAATGGGAGGTGGTTTGTACAAACAAGAACAAAGGTGGGCTAGGCCTAAGGAAGCTAGCCCTGTTGAACAAAGCCTTGCTTGGTAAGTGGATATAGAGGTATGCTTGCGACAAAGATAATCTTTGGAAACAAGTGATCACGACGAAGTATGGGCAAGAGGGTCTTGGATGGAGGTCAAAGAAGGCTAATGGGGCGGTTAGAGTAGGGGTTTGGAAGGAAATCTTGAAAGAATCTGTTTGATGCTAGGATAACATGGTGTTTCTAGTTGGGAAGGGCACCAAAATCAGATTTTGGATAGATATTTGGTGTACTAATACAACGCTGTTCCACTACTTCCCTCACCTTTTTGTCATGGTTGTTCATAGGAATGCAACAGTTGAGGAAATGTGGGATCAAAATTCTGGTCAAGGAGGTTGGAATCTAAATTTTTTGAGGGACTTTAATGATTGGGAGCTGGATATGGTTGGGGATTTGCTCCATGTTTTGAGGGGTCATAGGCCTTCTTTGGAGGAAGACTCAGTTCTTTGGAAGCGAGGAAGAAATGGTCATTTCAGGGTCAAGAAGCTTATAGTTTGTTGGCCAATCCTAATGACATTGTTTTTCCTTCAAGGTTTATTTGGGTGGATAGGGTGCCAACTAAAGTCGCTTTCTTTGCTTGGGAGGCGACGTGAGGGAAGGTGCTTACTCTGGATAGGCTCCAGATAAGAGGGTTGCAACTTCCTAATTGCTGTTTTTTGTGTGGTTGTGAAGAAGAAAATGTAAATCATATTCTTATACACTGTATAGTGGTTAGAGCCTTGTGGGATATTGTTCTTGGGTTAGTAGATGCAAATGGGTCTTTCTAGAAACTGTAAAGGAGGTCTTAACTAGTTGGAGGGACCCCTTTGTGGGGAAGAAAAGGAAAAAGGTTTGGAAATCCATCCCATTGTGTATTTTTTGGACGGTTTGGAAGGAGAGGAATAGATTAGCTTTTAGGAGGGATGTGTTGAATATCCAAAAACTAAAGAATTTTTTTGTTTGTAATTTATGGAGCTGGACCAAATTGTATTTAGGTGAGGAGTCTCTCTCCCTTATAGGTTTTTTGGAGTGGGTAGCATCCACTTAAGGGGAGGTGAATCCTTTATGGTTTTGTTGTCTTTAGAGGCCTTATCCGCCTTGTTTACCCCCTATATGTTTTGTGGCTTTTTGCCTCTTTTTTAATGCATTTCTTTTTTACTTATCAAAAAAAAAAAAAAAATTCCTACCCCTTCAGCATGACGACCAGATTTGGATGAATTCATTAATTGTTTTATGCCTCTAGTTGGAGTGGCTCTGGGATTCTCCCAAAAAGTGACACTGGTTTTTTTGTTTTCCTTGTTTACAGTAGCAATCAAATTCATCCTAATGTGAGACAAAGTGTGATCTCCTCTTTCCCACACTATGGCCATTCAGGCATAGTTGAGGCTGCACGGGATCTTTTCAATCAAGTTGAAGGAAATGCTGGCGCTGGTGGTAAAGACATGACTTGTTCTTCTACCTTATTGAAAATTGTTGAGTTACCCTTTTGTCACATTATTTTGACATCTTACAAATTAAACATATTTAGTCATTTAGAGTCCTTTTTAGATGCACCTATTGTTATTTTGGATGGTATCTCATTGAGTTATTTCTACATTTTATGCATACAAGTTCATGCTTCTTTGTTTTTTAATAACCCCCACAAATAATTATAATCAAATTGAAAGAAAAGGTTCTGGAGAAAGATCTAAGTGAAGAAGAAAAATTGAAATTTCAAAAACATATCCAAATTAGGGGATTAGAAGTGACTTCAAAAGTCACATCTCTTCTCTCTAGCTGAGGATATCACTGATGATGAACCAGCTTGAACCAAAACACCTATAACGCGAGTGCACAGAGCTCTCTTCAATCTTCTGATCTGCCTCTTAGCAAAGCCCCCAACTGTCAATCTTGGAAAAACTATCATGGTCTCTCTTCTGTGATCCTTCAGGACACCTTGTATGCTTGACCTCCTTGACAAATCTCACTTGTATTTACCTTTTTGTTAGCTGTTACCAAGCTACAGCCTTGACCTCAGGGGGAACCTGGCTTTGCTAATTGTATTTTTTGGGTAAGACACTTTCTAATTGTTAGTTTCCACAAGGATGGAAAGGAACTTGGAGTTAAATGATCTGCTACCGTGAAGAGGTCAACACCTTTCATCTATGGAATTTGAAAGGAAGGTGAATTTTTCCATAGAGAATAGGAGTAATGTGATGTTATTGGCACTGAGATTCTTAGACAATTCTAAGTTTGATGAGGAGTTGAACGGATGAGGAGAAAGGTCGACAATGAAAGCTCCTTCCACTTTGAAGCTGTGAAGCATGGGAGTAGAAGTGTCTCTATGGAACTGATCTTCCAATGTAGACTTCTCAAAAACAAATTTTGAACTGTTTCCAACAACCAAATTACTGCAGGAAAATGGCAGCCTAACAGCTGTCTTTCCTGGGACAACGTCCTCTTGGGCCAACTGACAATGTCTCTCCTAACTAATGTTCTCTATTCTGCTCTGCTGATCCTAACTAGAGAAAAGAATCTCCAGCTTCATTCAAGTAGCCACTCTCTTAGAAATACTTGTGGCAGACACAAACTAAATAGAAATATGAATTAGCCACTACTAGATGAAGGAGATTTTGAAGGCAGTTAAGGTTTTTCCAGTCATCTATTCTATTGGATGCATTTTTGAGAACACAGTCCCAACACCGTGTCTCTGGTGTTACCATCTAAGTGAAAGCCTAGGTACCTTAGCAAATAGCCCAGATTCACAATGAGACTGGCTAAAAATCAAAACCTCTTATTGGACCCTAATGGGTTGCAGGATTCTTTTATGTGGCTTTATTCTGAAAGCCCCATATATTCCCAAAGAAACTTAAGGAAAGTTTGTGGCCTTTTTCCAAATGGAAGAAAAGAATATGGTACTATTGGCAAACTGGAGGTTTGAAATTCTGATTCTATCTCTCCTTGATACAAGTTCTTAACAGTGCCTATGCTCTCAGCCCTAAAAATTATCCTGTTAAGAATGTTGACCACCAATGTGAAAAAGGAAGGAGAGAGGGGATCCTTATCTCAGCCCTATCAAGGCCTTAGACTGCCCCTTTGCTCCACTGTTGATGGTAACGGTGAAGGTGGCAAAGGATAAACAGCCTATATTGGACATTCTTTAATGCCTCACAGATCATTTTTCTATTAAAGGCGTGGTCCACAAAGCTTCAGTTCACATGATTAAAAGCCTTCTCGAAGCATACTTCAGAGGTTAGCTGGACAAATGTTGTGAGCTTTGCTAATTTGGGCAGGATTTTTTGGATAGCTGCAGCCAGCTGTCACTGCCCTTATTGCCTTCAGCATTTGTTTGGTTCACAGCTATCTTAAGTAGGGAATGGACATTGTATATCCAATTATAGGATTATCATGTTTGTATGAACATAACTTAGGAAGAGTTACCATATATAACATTACAACTATTGGAGTGCATGATATACATTGTGGGCCCAAATCCTACAAGCTTAGCTTTTTAGGAAATTGGTTGTCTAACACGGTATCAGATCTAGGTTTGGAGGGAGGTCATGTGTTCAAACCTTACCGTATGTTTATTTCCCCACTTTATTAAGCCCAAAGGAGGCTATTTGTGGTTTGTTTATTTGTAGGGTTGTGTGTTCCTATGTGTCTTTCCACGTGTGGGTATGAGGTCATACTTGAGGGAGTGTTGGAGTGGATGATATACATTGTAGGTCAAATCTTATAAGCTTAAGCTTTTAGTAAAATTGATTGTCTAATAAAAATTTGATAATTTTTTTTTTTTTGCCAACCCTTTGTGCCAAATGCTTGTGATGCTTTACTATATATGTTCTTGTTATGGATCTTTGTTATCGTCAATGATGTTAAATGAGTGCCCAAGTTACCACCACCTAATCGAGGTTTGAGACCTGTCTAAAGGCTTCTTATAAAAAATTTCTACTTGTGAGACTATGATCTTAAATTCAATTCTGCCTTGAACTTTATTTCCCCTTTTGATGACTGGTGATGTAGATAGTTCACCAAAGTCAAGTGGCTTCCTTTCCTCATTGCTCCAAGATGGATGTGAGTGTGAGGGTTATAATGTTCGTATAGTGGGGCATTCCCTAGGAGGTGCTATTGCTGCATTGCTTGGAATAAGGGTAATGATTTTGCTCACTTTCTTGAAGCGTATTTCCATTTATTCTTTTACATGCTATCTCCTGGTTCATGACCGAGTAGTTAGATATTTTGATGAGGTGACCTGTGACTAAATACCTGTTGGCCATGCCCTTGTTGAAAAAAACAAACATTATGCATATTTGTCAATAGAGATTCAAAATTGTGCATTTTATATTAGTATCCTGAGTGTAGATTCTTCATTATATCACCTTCATGATTTTTTTCCAAATGTGTGATTCAATGTTTTAAAAAAAATGATTTCTCAACTCAAACCTTGGACAAAACCTACATGTTGAGTTACTTGAGTTTTCTGAGCTATAATCTAGGTGGTTTTTTGTCTAAGTATTTTAAGGAGTACCAGTGGTGGTTCCTCCATATCTCTTGAATTTGAGCACAAGTGGAACATCCACATCTTCAGAACTTCTTAGTAAGCTGTGCACTTTTGGTTAATTATTATCATATAGTTTTTTGACTTTGGAGAATTGGACTATGAGACTGTCTAAGCAGAATTATTTTAAGGCCAGTGATTGGTCTCCCCTTAAATGTGTTATATGGGACACTTGGGGCCTGGTCGGCAATGCTTTTAAAGATAGTTACAAAAAAACAGTTTTTGAAAACAATTCTTAAAAACGGTTTTAAATTGTTTTCAGGAACAAAATTTTGTTTTGAAACTCAAATATGAAAAACAATTTTCTTGGTGATTCTTCATGAAGGTACTGTACACTTAAGTATAATGCAAAAATTCTTCATATTTTCAATTGTTGCTCAAAACACGCTATAAAAAACAAATGAAAAATTTTCAAATTTGTTCTAAAAAAATAATAAATTTTCAGAATAAATTGTTAAAAACCTGTTTCTGTCAAAAGTTTGTCAAACATGTTTTATGAGTTAGAAAATTATTTTCTGTTCTGAAGAATAGAAAACCATTTTTAATAACAGTTTCCAAATAGATCCTTAGTTTTTCTTGAGGTTAATGAACAGTCATCTATGCTTAGAATGGATAAGAATTGATGAGGGCCAATTTCCTTTGTTGGAGGGTTTCTAGCTTATAAATGCTGTCAAGATTGGATGCTATTTTTCATTTTTCTTTTGTTTTTTTCTTTTATTTTTGTCATGATGAAAATGCAATGCCCTTTTCTTTTTTTGTCAGTTGTATGGCCGATACCCAAATTTACATGTCTATTCCTATGGGACCCTTCCATGTGTGGATTCAGTTGTAGCAGATGCATGTTCAGAATTTGTCACAAGGTAATTGCAAATGATACCAGTTGGTCCAAGGCAAGTTATTGTCCTCTTTTGCTGTTCTTTTCATGTGTTCCTACCAATTCAGTGAATAACAATTGTAGCAAGGATTTGTATATAGATTTTCTATTGCCTGGGACACCTAATAATGGAGGTGCTTGAACTTCATGCAGCATTGTATATGGCAATGAATTTTCAGCACGACTTTCAGTTGGATCAATCTTGCGGCTTCGTGGAGCTACGCTTACAGCTCTATCAGAAGATACCACAACTGATACAGCTGTGATATTCAGACTTGCACGTCGATTGCTGCATTTAAGCAGGTATCGAGGAAGTAAAAACAAGGAAAAGGGTCCCGGTTTAGATATCCATCCTGGGGCAGTAACGGCTGAAGGTATAAGCCACATCCATGGAAGCCAGCATATGAATAATACCGAAGGTATCCCTCATCCACATAATTTATTGTGAGCTGAAAATTCATTAGTCACATTTGCTATCGTAAGGATGAAAGTCACGCCCTACATGATTTATTGGGCTGAACAGTTTGATTTTCACTGCAGGGAACAGGACACAGGATCGAGATACTTCACTCTGGATAGAGGCTGACATGAAAAGTAGTTCAGATGAAAGTGATCTTGGTGACTCGCCAGATAGTTTTTGCAATCCTTTTGCTGAAATCACTGCAGACATAATTCCATCAGATGATCCTGTATCTGAGTTTATGGAAGCTGTCCCAAGCTCTGATAATGTGTCAGCTGGAGATCCCCATGATATATTTCTACCAGGCCTTATCATTCATATAGTACCGCAGCAAAGGAGCTTCCATTTGCCTCTATGGAAGGGCTGCAGAATCCAAGAGAAGGCACCGAGCTATAAAGCATATATATCAGATAGAGAAAGGTTCAAGGATATCATTGTTTCACCATCTATGTTCCTTGACCATCTCCCTTGGAGGTATCTGAACTCACTTGTACTTTCCATAGTTGTTTAAACTGTTTGCAACATAGGAACTTGACAGAAAAGTATACACCTGATGCCATTCTTTCGACCAAATTCATGTTTTACAGATGCTACTATGCCATGCAAAAAATATTGGGGACTGAACATGCCAAAAATCTGCTTGATGAATCAGAAATTGTGTGAGTTCTGCACAGCAAGGCCATTCCTAAACTCTTCTCTTCTATGGGAATGGTTCCCTCCCAACTGCATCTCACTTCCATCCTTGTCAGGCATTGGAGGCTCAAATTTTCCCAATGATTGGCTTGATGAATCTCAAATGGTATGAGTTCTAAGAAGTGAGATCATTTCTGAACTTGGGCCTTTTTTTTTTTCTATGGTAGATTCCCCAACTGTAGGGATTTACTTTCTTCCTTTGCCATGCAGAATTGCAGCTCTAAATTCTGGATTGAAGGCCAAAGGAAAAATTCGACGATCAGGTTCTGGCAAACGTTCTTTTCCCAAATCTTGAACAGCATAATAGGAGGCATTGTACAAGCAAATAGATGCTCAAAGCTCTAAACCCCAATTTCAGATGGTTCATAGAAGTTTTGTAACCTCGTATTCTTCAGTTTCATAAAGTAAAATGTATCTTAGGACAGAAAGATACACCCTAGGTTTTATTAGGGTCCTTGAAGCTTAACCTTCCTTTAAGTGGAAATGAAATATATACTATATTATATATGTAAATTTTGTAGGCAAGTTCCTTAGAACACTGGAATAAGACATGGGGATAGGAAATTCACTCACCCCACTGCCTTTGGATTACAATTAGAAATGAGGATAGTTCTTATTGAAATATATGATTAGAAAGATGAGTTTTGAAATGATTTCTATCGTATTTGATTTTCAGAGAATTGAGATTTTTTATTTTTTATTTCTCATGATCCTAACGGATCCTAACCAGACTTGCTTATTTTCTTGATCAATACTGCTGCAAAGTATCATTTTTCTCTAGTTTCAGCCCAGGGTAGCTTTGGTCCTGGGCCTCAATCCAGGCCTTGACCCAGCTAAAAGGCCCAACTTTTCATGGTCACATTAATTGGTCTATTAGGCTCAACGGTTTAGCAAATTAAAGCCCGTTTGTTAGTGATTTTAGGAAACGTTTTTAATATTTTTAATACTTGAAAATCTTCATAATTCAAGTGTTAGAAATGTTATAAACGCTTTTTAGAATTACCCCCAAACGCACTCTTAGTTGTGATGCATGAATCATACATTACAACTACAAATATTGGAGTTGGAAGAGTCAAAAAATACAACACGAGAGATTTGGATATTTCATAAGTGTTTCCAATGGTCTCATTTTCACGTGAGACTTAGAATATTTTGATGGTTGAAGATTGAATTTCAGAAGCCCAACTTGTAGGAAAAGAATTCCATGAAAGGTTTCTTCAATGTTTAGGCATGTTTCATTTTCCCTGGTGGAAATAGTGGCTTTGTTGCAGGAAAATGACTCCAATTTAAGCTTTATGACCTTTACATGTTGTTTGTTATTCTTTCTTAGAAGTCAATTGTCTTTTCAACTACAAAGCAGATTTGAATACATTGGTAATGACAGATGAACATATAGAGGGAATGTTGAATTGATGAGCCAGACAACAAATTGATTTTGAACTCATGAGATTAGTAACCTGGATTAATCAGCCCCTGTTCCCATTGATTCAAACCTTAGTTTCTGACACCCAAAAAAACAGTCTGACATTGATTTTCAAATATTTCATTAATGAGTTTTTATTTGCGTAGACCATGACCGATGACAGGTCATGATTAAGTGTCCCTTGCTCGATCTTGAAAACAAGGAGAGGACAAGTGATGGGATTGTTGGAGACAAATCACATGAGACCCCCAAGGGAGAGATGTTAGAAGATGAAGGCAACAATGCATGTGTCTTCACATATTACAGATGTAAATGAGAAATCATGGCTTCATTTGGAGTGACTTTCTCCTTACCACGTGAATCAAGAGTTATGCAACTCTTATAATTAGTCCAAGCTTCCAAGTCAACTCCATGCCTCCATTGCAAATGAGAAACCATGTTGGCTTGGTGTTCTACCATGTGTTTATGCACCTTGCCATGAAGTAAATATATCCAACCCATAACCGAAGTGTTCAAAGATTTTCTTTCAATTTTTCATAGAAGAATTCTCAAGAAATATACTTGTCACCTAGTTCATATATATAAGGAGGTATGAAATTAATGTTATGTCACTTCGTGCATGTTAGATAGTGAAACTGGGCCTGGCATGTCTCACACAGTCAAACCATGATGGCCGGAGACAAGGGACACAAGAAGAAACAGTGAATGCTTGTCCATGACACCCCCAGTGGGCCATGGATGATTAAGGAAAAAGATGGACAATTAATTAGCTATATATGTTGAAAGAAAAAGATTCTAGAGAGTCAAGTCAATGGGAGATTCAATACCCTGAAACAAAGGCAAACTTATCTAGGAATATTGGAGAAAAATTTGCAAGTCAGTTTACCAATCTCATGATTATGACCGGAATAACAAAAATCTAGTGTCACGTGTGGCATGAATACGAACACGGTTTATGACAATAATGAAGGGATTTGATCTCACATTTAAGAAGATACTCTTTTACTTCTTAACTAGTCAAATTATTTTACATGCCTAAGTTTAAGTAATTTTATTGTCATTTCCTTATTATTTGATTCTGGATTTTTCTTTTTTCTTTTTTTTTTTTACTTCTAGATGTACGATTGAGTTAAAAATCTTGACAATTGAATCATGAGGTTCATGAGAATGATTTGATTATATCAACCCTAAAGATTAATTAAATTATTCCAAACTAAAATAACATTTCTTAAGTTATGAAATCTATCAAGGAATGATAAAACCAATTCAAAGATCAATAGAATTTGCATACAAGCTGTCTGATGAAATTAAGAATAAAAATCAACTTCAAAGGTTCTTAGGAAGTCTAAATTATGTGTTGGATTTTTATCTTAATCTTAGAGTCATTATCAAACCTTTGTTTCTTCAACTTAGGAACAATTCTAAGCCTTGGACCCAAGTTGATATCGAAATAGTCAAAAGGGTTAAAGAATAGGTTAAGAGTCTTCCTTGATTAAGGATCCTCAACCCCTTACCCTTTTATTAGTGTGAACTAAAGATTAATTCGATTAGAAATAATTACATCTAAGATTAGCCTCAATCAATTAAATTTAGGAGGTTCCATGTGAAAACACCATCTTTTAAAGGAATTTTAGCTTTTATGTAATGACCATGGAAACATCCATAAGTTTGTTTTGAAGGAATATGGGAGAAAAAGTATGTGGAAGGTTTTCAAAATTACGATAAGATAAATCATGTGTAAGAAATAAAAGATCTATGTGATTCACAAAATTGCTTATGTGGATGAATGGGGAAGCATTTCATTTCTCTAAACTCGTTCATATTAATGATTATTTCCATTTCTTGTTTTCAAACCATTCATTCATTTAAATATCTTTTTGCCATTATTTCTTTCTTTTTCTTCTTATCATCTTACAAATGATCCTAAAAAATGGAACATGAGCTTCATATTGGTTCTTCCCTATTTCCTTCCAACTTGTTCTTTTCTTTTACATTACATGCATCATGTTCAAAAGGATGTAATGGTTTTTTTTTTTCATCTAATTGTTTATCTTTTGAGGATCAACATATAGGTTTATCCATGGTAGATCTCACAACTTCTCAAGATTGATTCATAAATGGAAAAAAAAAAAAAAAAAAAAAAGGAAATAAAAAATTTGTTGCAACTAAATCCAAGATCAATTTACATGCTACTACAAGTTTTTTGTTTCCTAGGGTGCAAAATATAATTTTTGAGAATTTAATTTTTCTTGGATGCTTAGTAGTTATTATCAACTTGGCATTCAACTTTTAGACTCTTTTAAGTAGAATAGGATACAATTGATTAATTAATTAGGTTTAGAATTAGGATTTAGATTTTTTTTTCTTAATTTATTTTCTTTGCTATATGTATTGTTAAAATTCTAGTTATACTAACCAAGATAATCATCTTAGGTGAATAGGGTGACGGTCACTTTTGTAAGTTTAAACTTAGAGAATGCAAGTGACAATATACCAATAATATAATAAAAATCAAGAGAAGGACAATTTGCAAATAAATAAACTAAGGGAAAAAAGAAATGCAAACTCAAGATTTTATAGTGGTTCAACGCAACTTAGTTGACAACCATTTTCTTCAAGCTCCTAATTGGGTAACGGTTTCACTAACAAGCCTTCTAACCCAAGCCTTTAAGCTTTATAATGGATTATGGTTTTAATCAATCATTTTGGACTTATAACTCTAAGCATCCTCTTGGATTATGGTTCAAAGTACTCTTCACGAAAAAACTTTTCAAGACAAAATCTCTAAACTCCTCAATTTGGATTATGGTTCCAAAACACCATCACAAAATATAGAAATGAAGAAAAGGTTTCTAGTGTACAATATTATTGAAATGGAAAAAAAAAAAAAAGGATTGAATGGTGTACTAAGATGGAATGTAAGTTTGAAAGCAAGTATACTCTAAAAAACACTCCCCCTAAAACTTTAATAATATTCAAAAATAATTTAGAGCTCTTTCCCCTACAAAACAAGAAGTTTGAAACTTTTAAATAAAAGTTATAAGTCCAAACTAGCTATTAAATATAGTTTGGGTTCGATTGATCAACCAACTATTAGTCATTGGGGTCACCATTGTCCAATTCTTTTAAACATTTTAGCACCCCTAGAATTTTAAAATATGAACCCTTTAAGGCATCATGTTTGTCTATCCCTACTAAAATCACTAAGATGGAGGAAGGATTCACCTATTCAGACCTTAAGAATATTAAATTATCAGGAGTTAGAGGTCATATAAATATAGCACAACCCTACTATTTAAAAGATAGAGAGTCTACCTAAGAATCACCAAATATATCATCCATATATTCCCAAGTGATTAAACTAATAGACCAAGATTTTGAGATTAGCAAAGATATTTTAAGAAAAGACTTCTTTTGAGAAGAAATTAAGGAAATAAGAGGATGATATTTGAATAAAGTCTCATAATTATTAAGAACAATTTATCACGAAGAATTTTATGGTTATCTAAGAAAACATCAAACACATGTTAAGTTTTGAAACCTTTAAGGAATAAGAATATCTGGAATATTCCTCTGAGATTAACAATACTTAAACAAAATTAAAGCAATGGAAAACTACTGATAATATCATTATAGATTTCATCATCATCTAAGATCCAAGATAGATAAAAGTGTTAATGAAACACTAGTAAGGGAATTACCTTTTAAGAATAAAATTGATAATAAAGGTACAACTAGTGCGATACATATTATGAAAATCATGGAACAAAATAATTATACTAATATGTTCCTAAAATGCTAAGAGACTGACTCAATAGAGTAGAAGAAGTCATCCAAAATCAAGAACACATTAGGACAACCTTTATTAAGAAAGATGATAAACCTTTATTTAAGTTATTTGAATTATCTAAGAAATTTTAGGAAAATCCTATACCAAACCTAGAGTAAGACACAATTTAGAAAGGTCCTAAGTTAGAATTAATATAATAAAATTACTAATATTAAATTACGTACTCCAATGTACCAACAATCTTGATATACCTCAAAACAACATATTTTTATAATCATAGGATATATGGGCAAATATAGATCATTTAATTAGAATGAAATTTGAAATGGATATACTTGATGATATGTTATTAATTTAGATCCCGATGGATTGACATGGTGAACAACCAATTCTTGTATACAAGATATCCATGTTTGCTTGTCACTATGGAAGCATTTGCCTAATTGACATATTTAATGGAATCAATATTAGACTTATTGAAACCTTAGTAATTCACGCTAAAATTATTCATTGGGGATCTCTAGAAAACCCATTTTATAAAATTTCTAAGAGATTAATAAAAGTGTGAATGGTTTATATAATCACCAAGCAGAGATGAATACTATATTGTAGCAATAGGAAATTCTTTAGCACTAAATTAGAGTATTTTCAAGAAGAATAAGTTATTTTAGTTTGATATCATCCAGAATTCCTGACTATTATGTGGGAACATATTCATCTTCAAAGTAATTTTCCTTTCTAATATTTTTCTGTTGGACATTTTCTTATTCCTTTTATCAAGCATAATATTTGTTGTGAATTAGGCTTTAATGAGTTCTAATATGCAACATCTAATTAGGCGGGTCGAGTTGCTTGGACTAGTTATAAAATCTAGTTGGATTAAGCCTGAAAATAACCAATTGAATTTTACACATCTATTTAATAAAGATTGTCTCCTTAACTAAATCTATGATAAATTGGCCTACTCATAACTTGTAAATGACATAGGTTTAGGAATAAAGATTGTCTACTTAACTAAATCTATGATAAATTGGCCTACCATCAACTTGTAAATGACATAGGCTTAGGAATAAATTAATTATCAAATTTCTTAAAGTAATGTATAAACTGAAATAAAATATCAAAATAACCTACAAAGCTAATAATACTTAACATCTACTCCTCTCTCTCTCTCTTTCTCTCTTAGTGTCACCATAGAATCTTCGGTGCCAACTTTGTGGACTAATCATGGGATCAAAATCTTAGCTAATATGAATCCAAAGTGTCACCATGAACCAAATCTATGACTCCAATGGTGTAACTTTAACTAATTTTATCCATTCATCCATTGGATCCAATACATCCCCCAAGCAATGCCCAAGTTTACCAGCAATGACTAGATGTCTATGTTTCTAGTTTTGTGTAAGGAAATCTTTCTAGAAGTAGGAAAAATATGTTTCTAGCTTTGTGTAAGGAAATCTTTCAAGAAGTAGGAAAAATAAAACAAATGTTTTCAAATAACACATGCTGCATAAGAAGAAATATCTCATTAAGAATTTTTATTTTTATCTAAACACTTATCATTCTTCTTAAGATACTTTTCATACAACTTGTACAAACAAAATCTCTATAAGCTAAAAGTGGGTCTTACCGAAATCATCTTAAAAAAGAGTCCTTTCTAGATCTGTGGCATTATGGATATTGGAAAACGTTGAAGGCCTTTGACCACATGATGTATTCAAGTCAACTGCAGTTGCCACGTTTCTGAGATGATCTCTTCCCAATCAAATATCCAACTAATCTTCCCAAGTTAGAATCCAAAACAACAATGAAGTGTGCATGATGTACATGTAGAGATAAAGACGATGCATGTGGATAAACACACTTGAATTAAATTAAACAAACGCAGTCCAAACTAATGGATTAACTCAAACATTATTCCATAATGATGGCTGAATATCCAGTTGTACAAAAAGATGAGTTCTTAGATATGGTATTGATTTCAACCCAATTCAAATGCGACATGGGATATGTATCGAAGATATGAAAATGCCACTTTTTTAGGGGTTGGTCATTGGTGTCACCATCACAGGTTCCCAAATTTTGGTGAAGTCCATTTGATTACGGCAATAATTTAATTTTTGAGTGGTCTGACAAGATTACTGACCACTGTTTTGAAGATGTCATTTCCACACCTGAACCTCATTCAATGAAAGTAGTTAATTACCTTAACTTAGAGGGGCATTGGTCGGTCCACAAACGTAAGTCCCTTCATAAAGATATATTCATGACCTCAGTCAAATTATTTAATTGTAACATGAGAATCAAGCAATTTGAGAAAATCCCAATGATTTGTAACATGAAGAGATGTAGTGGTGGTGGAGCAGGCATTCGTTGAATATAACGTTATTAAAGTGGTCGGACATCTGTGAGTTAAGGTGATGGGGAGGCGTGTGTGGGCCTCGTTTATAAATACAAATGGAAGAGGGGACCAAGGATTGAGCCGCCCCGCGTAGACAGCCACAAACATGCTTCATGCACCGCACCCTAAATGCTCTTCTAAGAGTTTTCCCACATCGTCACATCACTCCTCTTTGTGCCGTCTATTTTAAAATCCCATCCCATCACGAAAGCCATTAAAAACAAAAAAACAAAAAAAACCTTACAAATACACATATATGAAAATTTCTTATTTATTTGTATTATGGTTATTGTAACTTTTATGACTACAATTTAGATTTAGAGTTCACATGATAATAATTTTAAAAAGTAATTTTAATTTAAAATATATATTTTTTAGAAATATAAGTTTTAAAAAATTTGTAAAACATTTTTAAAAATCTAAAAAGTCACTTAAAACTTGTTTGAAAATAATTTTAGGAAGTAATTATAACTTTTATAATACTTAAAAAATTTTATCATTCAAATGTTAAAAATATCAAAAATATTTTTTAAAATTAGTGTCAAATACACTTTTTAGAGTTGTTTGACAACATTTTAAAAAAAACACTTTTAACATAAAAAAAATATTTTTAAAGAAATATTTTAAAAATTTTTTTAAAAAAAAAATCACTTATAGTGCTAAGTAGAGAAACACTTATCTAAATTCTATTAAAACATTTAAAAAAAACACTTCCACTAAAAATAATTTAAGTAGAAACACTATCAAATACATTCTATGAGTTCAATTGATAGTAATTTTATAAAACGTTTTTACTCTAAAAAATATTTTGGTATTTGACAAAATTTAGGAAACACTTTCGAAAATCTGAAAAATCATTTCTAGTGTTGAAAAATAACTTGTAATATTTCTTTGGAGAAACACTTAATAGAGGTTCTCTTTAAAAAACTTTTAAAGAAAACACTTCTGATAAAAACATTTCGAATAGGAACATTGTTAAATATACTTTTAATTATACGACACATATTTTGAGTTTGATATAATACCAAATTAATAATTTAAATTTTTTTGAAAACACAAAAGATGAGGAAAAAAAAGTTATATGGTAGGAATTATTTTCAAAGAAGTAAATCGGAGGAATAATTTTAAAAATTAATTGGTTAAAAGAGATGAAATAATCTTTTTTTTTATATTTTTACTTAAAGATTAATTCATTTTTGATATAAATGCTCTTAATTATTTTAAGTATTTATATGTATGTTTTAAAATAAATAGTTATTTTTACAAGAAAAGAATGATGACTTTTTTTTTTTTGGTCAAAATATGACAAAAAAAAAAAAAAAGATGGAATGTTAAATTTTCAAACTTGGGTTTCAATTGTCGTTTTAATCAAACAACCGTAATTTTAATTGTTGACTTTATTATGATATGACAAAAAAATCTTACAATACAAAAAAAAAAACACATTTCTATCAAATATGTTGGTCAATTAATGGTGCTCCGGTGGATTATAACACGTAAAAATGTGTTCTAAGAAGTCAATCAACTGATTTTATTGCTAGTGTTGATCAAGATATGGACAGAATATATTTGAAATAATTGTAATGCTATTTATATATGTCAAATTATAAGTATAAAATAACAAAAGTAAAAGAAGAAAAAGAAAACACATACCACTAGAAAAAATTATGTCGTCAGCGGATTTATTGTTAGTCTTAATGTCATGATATAGGCTATAGACAAAAGAATTAATATATTTGAAATCAAAGTAACATTATTTTTGTCAAATAGTATAGTCAATTAAATATACTCAAATGGATGATAAAAATACCAACAATAAAAGTAAAAGAAAAAAGAAAAGTATCACAAATTTGTTCAAAAAGTTAATTAAATTAACATTATTATAAATAAGTTAATTTTAATTATGTTAATGTGTTTTTTTTATAATAACTTATTATAAGAAAATATAAATTTATAGATATAATTATATCCTTCAATAAAAAAATAATTATATATATATCATCATATATTTTATATCATTCAATGTATTTAAGGTAAATATATTATAATTTTAATATTAATGTGTTTTCAAATTCTATATATATATATATTTTAAAGAAAAAAATTTGAATGTGTATATTATTTCTTATTTTATCATTTATTAAAGTTTTTCTCAATATTTTTATGAGCTTTCATCAATTTTCACCACACCAATATTTCTAATAAGAATTTCCACTAATATTTCTATAAAATCTAGCTACCAATATTTCCGTAAAAATTGATGTGTTTATCATTTGTTTAAATAATATATTATATAACAGAAAGGGTGATTTTTGGAAGAATTAATTCCCAAGTGATTATTTAGGAATTTGACTTCAAGTGATTCTCTAAGTGATTTTCAAAAATTTGTCAAATAGCATATATTTATAAGGAAGTAGTTTTCACCCTCTTAAAATCATTTCCAAAAAAGCTCTAGTGATAGTAATTAAAATAATGGTAAAAAGTAAATTTTCTTTAAGAAATAAAAAAATAAGTTTTATTCCATTTTTTTATATTAAAATGTGACACACATAAAATAACTTTCATAGAAGTTATTTATATTGAAAAAAAACACCTGCAATTTAAAGTAGCAGCATTGTCCTTCCTTTCATCCTAAACTCCTTTTTAAAATTAGAAACATTTTTATTAAAAATAACCAATAATAAATAAATAAATAATATTGTTAGGCTTAAAATAGACTCTTTGTTTTCCTTCTAACAGGTCAATCTAATTAAGGTTTTAAAGCCTTGTTAGCACAATCATAACTTCTAGTAAAATCTTTTTTCAAAAATATTTATACATAAAGTAGTTATTTTAAATAGATTTATTAGTGTTTCAATTGTATATTTTTGAAGGACTTTTAATCCAAATGATTTTAATATAAAAAATAAATAAATAGTTTTTTATTTGACTGCTCCTAAATTTGTATGCCTAAATGCGATTCCTCAATAATAAAGAGTTGATTGTAATTTTAATATCATGACGAGGTAGGTGTTGAACCTTAGGAAAGTGACCTTAGGGGTGCAGGTGTTGGGTAGAGCCCAAGAAAGCATGAGATGATATAACATATTTTAGATTTATTAATAAATTTATTTATTTATGATTCTAGTTTTCTTTATTATTCTTTTTGCATTAATTTTTTTATCTAAGAATTCATGTTCATATCATTTGTGTTGTATATGACTTGGGTACATTAGAAGTTGCACAAAAGATTCAATTCATAAGTTCCTTACAAAATGATAAGTTCTTCATATTTGGTTCATGGATTCAGACAATCTAATAGATATTGTAGTACACTACCTCCTAATTAGTTATTAGGATAGCTTTCCCTGCATTGACATGTGTTGTTACACATTAAATAGGACTTATAGTGAATAATGACATTAGTTATCATGTAATCATAGTTCATCAAGCTACTATATTATATGAGTTCTCAACCTTGAAAGGATATTAAGTCTATGCTGAAATCAATTAGAGACTTGACCTTTAGGTAAGACCCTAAGGTGGTCACATATTCCTTGTGGATTAAGTGACTATTGATAAAGGCTAGTGACAACATGTATTCTTAATAAATGCGCCATAATATCTCATGGGATTAAGAACAACATATCTCCCTATGTGGTCATAAGGACATATGATCTAGAAAATTATGGTTATAGTAATTCATTTAGTGGAATTTGACATATCTCTTTATGAATTAGAGTATGTTAATTAATCATATAATATGAAGATTTGTAACTCAATTATTGGAGACATAATCTTAGGTTGATAGCATTATCTTGTTAAACTACGAATACTAGTTCATGAGGGTCTATATGCAACGAATAGTAACTGACAGACCCAAGCTTTGCCTTGTTAGAAGTATAGTAACTCTTTTTAATGGAGTGTTGAGTCAATTTAAGAATTGGATTATGAGGAAGCCAATCTTTTTCTATTGGTCCCAATGGTCCCTATTAGAACTCATGATTCATGGTGGCGTATTTGTTTGAGGGATTTGGTTTTATAGTTCATAAGTATGCATAAAGGAATTTAAATAAAAATGCAAGGTTGCACTAAATCTTGTAAACAAACTTTTTGGGATTTGACTAATTAATTAATTAGAGTTTAATATGACTAATTAATCAATTAAGACCTAAGTGTGCTAGATTAAGTGACCCAAGTCCAATTTGGGTTCAAGTCACTTAAGCTTATAAATGTCCTATTAAAGGTTAAGGCTTTAGATTTTTTACCATTGTCTTCTAAAGAGTGAGAGAGAAAACCTTAGCCACCCTTAAAAGAGAATGAAGTCCACATTTCTTTTATGCCAAGTTCCATGAAGGAAGAGATTGAGTGAAAGATTGTTGAGTCGATGAGATCTACAACTACCATGAATTTGACATCTTCTTTAAATTGGATTCAATATGAGAATATCTAGATCATAGGTATTGCTGTTTTGATCTCTAAATCTAGTATTCTTTAATGATTTTGAATATCTAGCTTCCATTATACTTATATCTAGAGAAACCTAAGAATAATATGCATGCACCTTACATGATCCAAGGCTAGGGAACAGAGTAATCTGAGGTTCCTAGTAGCAAAGAAAATGGAAAGTTTGGAAGATGCATAGAGTAATATTTCAAGAGAAACTCTTCAACTTGATTGATAAAAAAATGGGTGATCAATTATTTTATTTTATTTAAAAAAAATAAAATTGAGGATTAAAGGGACTCTTGAAAAAAGGTTTAAGATTGGAGGATCCCTTAGGCTCCCTTATTTCCATGAAATAACTCTTAAATAACCCATTATAGCTGAGATTACTGCAAGCATCGGCTAGAAAAACTTTCAATACATATTGTTTTGCCCAAACTCAATATTTCACAATTATGAGTTAAATCACCTATGATATAATTGAAGCCTCTGTATTTATTTGCTTGCCAAATCATAGCATTAAGAGCTCAATAATAGTTATCACAAGTAAAAAAATACTCTCAAAAATTAAGCACTTGAGATTTGAGGGGCGTTGTAAACTCTAAGAAAAACTATGGTATGCCTTTTGATGGGAACCTCAACTCTTGCCTTAAAAGAAATGGTTCAATTACTCATTAAGGCTTCTTATTAAAGTTTATTCTTAATTTCTTTTTCTTTTGTCCATGTCTTTCTTTCTTTCTTTCTATTTTTTTTTCTTGTTTTTTTATTTGTATAAGCAAGGCAAACCCAATAAAATGGTAAATATAGTATACCTAAAATTTATCATGCAAAAACTTAGACCCTTAAGGCCTTCAACCTAACTCATTTATGTGCATTGTATGTGATAAAGAAAACACAAGAAATATTTGTCTAGATCACTAACAATTTAGGTTTCTACAAGGCATCTATTTAACCAAGCAATTCATCCCTTGGCCTCAGTGTAACCCGGTTTCAACTTACCCTCCAAAATTTTAATAGAAAGTTCTCAAAATCAAATATTTAAGGTGAAACAAAAATTAGATGTGTGTATAGTGTTTTTTTCTTTTTCTTTTTTTTTTGTGAACTTTTCATCCTAAATTGTCTTCTATCACACTAGATCATATCACATTATATTCATAAAATATTTTTGCAACTACTACAAGCCCCACTCTAACCTAAACATTGTCCTTAACATTTTCAACTATTAGACATGCAATCAAGATATAACAAAATTTGATGAGTAAAAAGGGAAAGTGGAAATAAGACTTGGAGGATTATTTAAAAGTTATAAAAGAAACAAAGTATGTTCAAAGAAGTTAGCCTACTAATTTAATTATTACTAATCTTATTCAAAGTATAAACAAAATATAATTGAAGTAAGAGTAATGTTACTTGCCTTTGAATAGTTTAGGCAATTAATTAAATATCCTCAAGTGGATGAATTAATGCAAGTAAAAGAAAAAGGAAACATATGAGGTAATTGTTGAGGGCTCGCGTTACCGGGACCACTGCAATCGCCTGACGTACGTGCCTCATCGACTGAAGATGATACTTCCTTCCTTTGACTTGTAAAAGATGTTCGGACAGGGGGTCCGAACACACCCTCTGATGGCTTTATTAGTTTTGATTTCTAACATTTGGATATTTTTACGGGGCCCTTCTCCTTAGGAATGCTCACCTTTTTTTACTGTGTGAGGGCCTTTTATAGTTCTAGGAGCATTGTTCCTTGGAAGACTTTTTGGCTATCATGATGGTGCTTAGAAGGAAGTAGAGTCATCATTACCCTGCAGGCGGCTGTCAGAGATTGCTGGAGGGATGGTTTAACGTCATCCTTGTCTTTTCACTCTGCAGACAGCGTAGGGCAAGTCGCTTAAAGCGACCCCGGAAGGTCCTGTCGAGCATGCTTTTGGCAAGATAATTAATGATTGATCGTGAAACGTGGTCAAGAATCTTGTTTGAGACGCTAGCCACTGGGTTCGAACTGGGCATTCAGATAGAGGAGGTGTGTATTGCATGCTAGTCCCATGGTCGTCCAGATGGAGGGTTGGTCGTACCACGTGTTAGTTCCTATGCACATCCGGACATGGGTTGTTGGATGTGCCATGTGTCCAATGGAGGAGTGCTTTGTGAGGCTGCCACGTGTTCGTTTAGGGGTGGTCCCTACAATAATGATTGATAATGTAATAGGTCATTTTAAAAATTAAAGAATTATAAGGAAATACAAAAATTATTAAACTTAGAAGACTCTCAAGTGTATTTGAAATTATGTTTAGCAAGGAGAAAAACTAAATGTAAAATTAGTTATTAATACATTTTATTAATTTTTTTTCTTAGGAGAGATTCACTAGGATGTGTGTGATCAGTTAAAAAAAAAAAAAATCTCTTCATGATAATATAAGAAACATCAATGTCTAATTACATTTTTTTCTTGCTCACACTTATATTAATAATTTTATATCTTCTATTTCTTTTTTCCTTCATAAATTTCAATAATTATTATTTAGTGAAAAACATATTATTCATTGAATTTTTTTTCCCTTTAAATAATGTCTACCAATCATAAATATATTGG
Source organism: Vitis vinifera (assembly GCF_030704535.1). Classification (NCBI taxonomy): domain Eukaryota; kingdom Viridiplantae; phylum Streptophyta; class Magnoliopsida; order Vitales; family Vitaceae; genus Vitis; species Vitis vinifera. The sequence continues at coordinate 22,291,247 of NC_081809.1, forward strand.
TCTCCTTTATATCAAATGAGTAGTTATGTATCAATATCTATATATATATATATATCTATATTATATTTTAAAGTACAACATTTTATAGCTAAAAAAATCCTTACAAAAAATTTAATTCTCCATCATATCAATCAAATATTTTATTATTAATTTATTTATTATCAAAGATACATGAATGAACCTACTTATTTTACCCTTTAATATATATATATATATATATATATATATATATATATATTATGAATTGATTATTAAAAACATAAGATAATAAGTATAATATTATATAAACCATTGAGATTATAAATTGAATACAAATTTATTATTAATAATGAATATTAATTTATTTATTATAGAAAATATATGAATATGAATTTATTTATTATTCATAATTTATCAATATTTAAAGCTACTCATTTAAAATTAACTTTATTTAAAATTATTTTATATTAGAAAATTATATTTTATACATAAATTTATTATTATTTTTTTTTTTCAAAGTTATATAAATATGAAATTTATTAATCATTTGTGTATAAAATAACTATTAATATTACGTAAATAAATATAATATGATAGTAAGTATTAGTATTATGTAAACAAATGAGTGTCATAAAGTTAAAATGGAACATATTCATTTTTATCCCTTCAATATCTATAAAAATTACTCAAAGATACATAAATATAAATTTATTATTAATTTATTTATAAACTCTTTTGTTTAAATTTTTCCATTATATTTTATAAAACACGACAGGCGTTTGGTTCCTGGTGAAGTCGAGAAAAAACCACCCAAAAAAGAAGGGAACAAAAGGGAGGAGGAGGGGGATGTGGGGAGGACAAGGAAAAATATAATGTCATGTCAGGTTTGCAATCAATGGGTCTGAACTTTGAACAAGGACCCATGCATTTGGAAATTGTCTGCCACTGGGTACACAACATGTTTCCCAAACTTCAGCTACATATGTCAAAGAACATTTAATTGTCCCCTCTTTAACTTCACATTGAATGCAACCAACACTAATTTCTTTCCTTGTCACTCCATTTTCAGTCTCTATGGCATGTATCCACCCTTGATCCTTGATCAACTCATCAATGAAACACACTCTGCATTAATTTCAGTAATTACATGCAACTAATTGATATTTATTGTCCTTCATTAATTTCACTAATTATCGGTGTAAATTAAGTTTTTCGAGATACCTTCTCAAATGTCTAAAAAATGTCGATTAATTATTTCATTGACCGATTTTCTCGTTTCAAGTAAAAATCCATTTTTATCTTCACAATATAAAATTCTTAACCATCGTTTTTTTTACCAAAAAAATAAATAATAGAAAAGATTTTGTTTTTTCATAAAAAAGAAAAAAATTGTATTCTTCATTTTCTCATTTAATAGGTGGTGGATTTACTTGGACACCCAAACCCAACTCTAAAATATATATAAATTTATTTTTTGTCTAACCAAAATTAGACTTTGCAATTACCATTCAACGTTTCAAAGAAGTTCAAAAACTGCAACCCTAACCATGGCTTTTGCACATCAGCTATTCAACAGTGAAAATAGGCATCTTGTAACCTTTTTCTTTCACAGTCAAGGACCACAGCCCTTGAACAGAACTTAGAAATACTAGAGGGCGGCGGCATTGGAAATTTGAAAGGCTCCCAAACTATGGATCCAAAGGGAAGAAAAGAAAAGAAAAGAAAAGAAAAGAAAATGAAACTTTTGGTCAAGTAAAACTCTTAACTTCCCAATTAACTAACAATTTCCAAGAGCTTAAAGCAAGTAACTGTAATTTCTAGGAAAGAAGCAAAGAGACCGAAAGTGAGCCAAGAATTGATGTTATGGATTTTGAACAGAAAAGCCACAGGGCTAGATACAATGAAGAAGTGGACTATTGAGACCGGGGGAGGTCATATTAGGGTTTAATCCAAACTCAGACTAAAATCTCAACTGATCTGAGGGCTTTCTCAAGATCTTTGGCTAGACCAAAAGGGTGGTCTTCGAAAGACATCTTTGGAATATCTTCTTTGATTTTTCATATATTTGAATCAGTCTCTTCAAATCCTGCCATGGACTCTTGTGGGTTGGCATGGTTTCTGGCTGGACGCCAATTCAAAATTTCAAATCCCCTTTTAGGAAAGTGCTTAGCAGAAAACCCTAATTTAATTTCCATGCACATGCATGTAGGAAGTGTACTTGTGGTCTCATTTTTGTCATTGATAGTAGATTTAATTAATTACTTTTTACTTCAATTAATGATCCAATTAGTTCCAAGTGTTAGATGATGCAGACGCTGGGGCCGGGTTGGCCCGATCCATTTGCAAGGCCGGCAGGTTGTGTGGGTCACAGGTAAAGGATCCTAAAATCAGTGTCAGCGTCCGTTTGCAGCCACAAAACTCAATCATGGACTGGGACCCCCTTAATTCATAGTGTAAAAAGGATAAATGAATAAATAGATATAAATACAAGGCCACCCACCCCAATGATTTAAGAATCTTTTCGAATTTTTTCAGAATAAAAAAATAAAAAATACTTTCATGCGTGATTTAAAAACATTTTTTTATTTTTAAAAATAAAAAACTGTTTTTAAAATTTTTTTAACATTATTTGACCGTTGTTATTTAAAAATAATATGAAATAGAGAATAGTCTTTAGAGAATATATATATAAGTCTTATTTTCACCAAAAAATAAAAGAAAAATATGAACTTATTTGATCATATTTTTTGAAACTTGTTTTTAAAAACTATTTTTTATTTAATAAAAAATAATTTTTAAAAACAAATTTTAGAAAATATAGCTAAATGGACCTTTGTTTTTTCTAAGAATATCTTAGGTTCATTTTAATTTTTGAAATCAAATAAAAATTAGGAAGAAAGGAAGATATGATAAAAAAATTATGTATGAGTCTTTAAGGGTTATTTTCACTCTATTTTTTTATTTCAATTTTTTTTCGAAAAAAAATAGAATGAATAATTTCAAAATATATAAATTTTTGTATTATTTTTATTTTTCTCCTAATCACCAAATTAAAAAAAAATATATCAGTTTTATAAATTTTTTTGTTCATTTATTATGATTTCAAGATTCAAATTGAATAAAGATTTAAAATATAGCTAATGTAGTATCTATTTACATAAATGTTTTAGTTTCTATTTTAAAAAATATATCATAATAAAAAAATTAAATAAAACAAACTCTAAGATATATTAGGCATCAATTAAATTAAGTTCATTTAGTAACAAATAAATCAATCAAAATTGTGTAATGTATATTCTAAAAGGCCATATAAAAATACCCACTTTACATGATTTTATTTTAAAGATGAATGATAATTAACTTCATTTCCTAAGAAAAAAATAAAACAAAAAATGAAAAATAAAAGGCAAAAGTTTCTCCCACTTCCCATGCTATGCTCACAAAATAAGAAAAAAATGAAAAGGTAACAATGATTAGAAAAGGAAAATTATTATCCTATCACTTGTAGTTTGTCAAATTAATAATAATTACAAAAAAGGTATTAGCTTACAAAATCAAAGAAAATAATAATTACTAAAGGAAATTTACCATAGCATGATTTTTTAATTAAGAAGGTGTACATAATTCAAAGAAATAATGATGTGATATAAGCAATTTTATGATACCATCATAGAACATTACAAAATAAATGAATGTTTTGACTTGAAGTGAAAAAAATTAATTACTTTTGGTTTTTAAAAATAGAAAAGCATGTAAATAAGATTGTGATTACTTAATTATTAGTACTTAATTATTATTTTGTTAAGTAATTATAATTTTAAGCTAACCAATGCATATTCTAAGGTCATAGTTTATATGACATATCATAAAGATGAATGATAACTTTGTTTAAAAAATAGGGAAAAAAAAGAGACAAGTTTAGGAAAATTACTATCTCTAGCTTTAGCATGCGAAAAGTACAAGTTGTAATTGGAAAAAAATTGTTATTATTTTTAGCTTACAAAATTACAAAAAGACAATAATAATTACAAAAGCAAGATTTAATTTAACATGTTTTATGATTAATAACGTAGACTTAACGGGTGTTTTGACTTGATGCGAAAAAGGTTAATTACAACATGGATAGAAGATATATGTATATATAAGTACAATATATACCATGAATAATCATTTTTTATAAAAGTATACTAACCATTTTTTTATTTTTGTCGAGAAAAATTAAATTTACCAATTTTACTAATATATATTAAATTTAAGTTGAAGCCTCGATTGTCAATTAAAATTTCAATTAGAAAATAAAGTCTTAATTACCAATTGAGATTTCATTTTCTAATTGAAATTTCAATTGACAATTACGATTTTATTTTTAAATTAAAACTCTAATTGTCCATTAAGGTTTTATTTTAAATTAATTGATTAAAATGAATGAAACAATACCTAAATTTGTGAATTTAACTATTCTCATGCATTTTTTTAAAAAAAAATAACTTATTTTGGATATAAATATCATTTTCCATTTTAAGTATTTATATATAGGTTTTAAAAGAAAGGGTTATTTTTTTTTAAAAAAAATAAAAGTATTTTTATCAAAATAAGACTAAAAAATGGATAAAAGGTTAGTTTTAAAATTTGGGTTTTCAAAAACCCTTTTAATCAAATAACCCTTTTATTTTTATGAGAATATGATGTGGTACTCAAGTGAGTAAAAAGAAATCATATTGAATATAAGTTTTAAAAGCAGTAAAAGGTATATTTTCATGGTTGGATGAGCCATTTTGAACTAAAATTCGAATGGATTTTGGATACAACCCAAAATTCAATAAAACATATTTATGAGTATAGCCATTATTTGGATTTAATTTGGAGTATGAAAGAATTAAATAATAGGATTGGATATGATCCGTAGGTGAATGGAGATCCTGTGGGACGCGTGAGGAAAGAACATCATCCACTCGCCGCGTTGAAATTGATAGCCTTTTCTTATAGTATGCTTATATATTACACTCACAAAGCATGCGTCAAATAAGCCAACACTTGCCACAGTAAAAACATGTCGGTGAATAACTCAACACTCCCTTCCCCCATTTTGCCTCCTGCTTCATTTTTTTTACCACCAATAACTACTTGAGTAATGATGTAAATATGGGATGTTTTGGGGGGTGTTTATGTCGTATTTTGACGAGGATTTATTTGATGTGTGTGAGGCAGATTGAGTTTGAAGTCAACGGCGGAAAATGAATAATTGGAGGACCGTTTTGATGTTTATTTTTATTTTCCCGCTTTTTTCAACCCAGGCCGCAACAAGAAACCCGACCGACCACTTAAATTAAACCCCGTAGAATTTTGAAAACCTCAGTCAAATCCTTGCCAAACATGCGTTCCCTTTATTTTCTTCTGTGACTCCACGCCACAGCTTCATCATCTATATATTCTTCCAGCTTTCTGGCCTTTCTTTACTCTTCATTGGAATTCCACTCTCTCTTCTGCTCCCTTTGCCCTCTGCGGTAGCTCCATTTTCTTCATTCTCAAACTTGTTTGTCATTTCGGGGCTCCAATGGCCTCCACATTAAACATGCCTCATCTGAGTGCAAACCCAGTTGCCTTCTCGGGAGGTGGAGGTGGGCTTCGGTTGGCTTCCTCCCGGCAGGTTTCCATGAAAAGGAACAACACCGACATGAGTATGGGGACTAGGAGGAGTGTTGCTGCTTCTGTAATTGCGACAGGGCGGGTGTCCAGGAGTATTGAGACCAGCTCCGGTTTGGCTGATGTTTGGAGGGAGATTCAGGGTTGCAACAACTGGGAAGATCTTGTGGAGCCCTTGGACTCACTTCTCCGCAACGAGATAATCCGGTATGGGGAGTTTGTGACCGCGTGTTATAAAGCATTTGACCTTGATCCCAACTCGAAGCGGTACTTGAATTGCAAGTACGGGAAGCAGAACTTGTTGAGAGAAGTTGGGATGGAGAAATCCGGTTATGAAGTCACCAAGTACATCTACGCAACTCCCGACATCAATATTCCGATCCAAAATGGGGCTAGTTGTGGCCGCTGGATCGGATACGTTGCTGTGTCATCGGACGAAGAAACTAAGAGACTAGGGAGAAGAGATGTACTCATAACTTTCCGAGGCACAGTTACTAACCACGAGTGGATCGCAAACCTCATGAGTTCACTCACTCCAGCACGGCTAGACCCCCATAATCCGCGCCCAGATGTAAAAGTGGAGGCTGGGTTTCTGAGCTTGTACACTTCAGATGAAAGTGATAGCAAGTTTGGGCTGGAGAGCTGTCGGGAACAACTTCTTTCTGAAGTTTCTCGGCTATTAAACCAGTACAAAGGCGAGGAACTGAGCATAACTTTGGCAGGGCACAGCATGGGGAGTTCATTAGCACTTCTTCTTGCTTATGATATCGCGGAGCTTGGATTGAATAGAGATCATTCAAGTCGAGAAATACCCATTACTGTTTTCTCATTCGGAGGCCCAAGGGTTGGGAATTCAAGCTTCAAGGAACGCTGCGAAGAATTGGGACTGAAGGTGCTAAGAGTAGTGAATGTCAACGACCCCATCACAAAGCTACCCGGGATCGTCTTCAATGAGAATTTTAGGGTTTTGGGAGGGCGATATGAGTTCCCTTGGAGCTGCTCATGTTATGCTCATGTAGGTGTGGAAGTAGTCCTCGACTTCTTCAAGATGGAAAACCCTTCATATGTTCATGATTTGGAAAGCTACATCAACCTACTGAAATGTCCCCAAAGAGTTCAGGTTCAAAAGGATGGCCCTGATTTCCTGAGCAAAGCAAGAGAGTGGCTCTTGGGTACACAGAATTTTAACCCTCTGCCATGGAGGAACGCTGCAAGCAATATGGTGAACTTGGTTCAATCTCAAAGGACATGAAGTCCCTGATAACGGTTTGGGGATATTGGATGAACTCTTCAGCCATGTACAGGTTTTAAATTGGCAGAGGGGATTGTCCATTAACATAGGGATACAGTGGTTAGACTGTACACAAAATCATTTTTTCATAACCTTCATATATATGATCATAGAACAACTATGATTTTGTAATCTGTAACTAATTAATGCAGTAGATATAAGATCAACTATTTCGACTGATCTTATAGATTCTGATTTATGCGTTGATTTCTTTTTCTTTGAGCCCCAAAGATAACTTAAGCTATCAGATTGGTGAGGAGATAAAACTGAATATAGTCATAGGTTTCATTCCTTTAAATTGATGTTCTAGAGTCTTCCTAATGGAAATGCATATTCTAGCTGGAGAGGCATGCACTGCATATTTCTGCACAATCAATCTCTCAGTACAAGAAATCCGCTGGGTCAAATTAATTCATGATCATCGGTTGTCCATGAAAATCGGAAACTGTTAAGATTGAATTCTTGGTTTGCAGCCAACTAATGCTGCCTATTTTTCTTCTGTTTTTCCAACAAAATTCCAACTTGCCAATCTGGTGAATGTACAAAGACAGCGAAAGTCAGCAGATCATCTGATAAATTTACATTATAGTTTAGGTCTACATTAACATCATCATCATTCACAGTACAGCAATATTCCACTTTCCACAGAGTTTTTTCAAATATTTCATCTAAAGGATTGAGTATGAAAGGTAACAACCTTTTCCACCAGAGCCCAAAATGATATAAAATTAGGTGACATACCAAGGAAGAATAATTTATCATTCATTAATATTTTAGAGTCAGCCTGCAATGCCATGGTGAAAAATGAAACTGCATTAATAACAGTGATATATAAGGTGGAAATTAGATCATGAAAACCAATTAAGAGCAAATTTAAATGGAAAAAAGTCCAATGATGTTACATATTTGATGTCGAGCTTGGTCATAACATGAGGTATTTTGCAGAAAGTTCAGCAGATTTCTTTTTCCATAGCGGCTAAAACCTCCATAATGATAAGTGGTTTAGAGAAAATGGACAGAAGCTTCATCCATCTTTAGTCAATTACCATCAACATATGGTTAGCTATGTATTAAGGATCGTACTTCATTGGGTCTTTGAAAGATATCTCTGTGGAATTAATGGAGAATCTGTAAAGATACTGAGAATTTCCTATCTTTTGAATTAAGAGTGAACTGTGGTAGGGATTCAAATGAGTCTACAAGCTGGTATATAAAATGATAATTGAAACCATGTACCTAGTCCAAATTCATTGTATATATGGATTGAAAATCAACATTATAATAAAAGGTTTTACTAGGAGTACTGGTACTGCATTTCCATGTAATTGCTATTACATCGACATACCTTGTACGTCTTTATATCACTGTTGCATACTTACCTCACATAATATTAGATATGATCCTCTATGATTACTTCTTAAGATCACTACAATCAATAAGAAAGTCATATATTCACAGACATGCGCTATTTCCATCAAACTTGCTTTGATGATCACACGAACTAGTCTACTAATTCCAAATGAAATGGAACTTTGAACGGTGATTCCAACTGCACACAGTATGATGGCATTTGAATTGGCTTTGTTTGGAAAGTCAACTTGCATTATTTGATTGTAGGAAATGTAGCATAAAAACACTTTTCTCACCCCATGAGATCTTCACAACGTGTATAACTAGCCATGAGGAAAAAAACATAATAGCAGTTGAATGGCTCGGTCCTATTTATTCTCAATCCCTTCGATTTCGGCATCCTTTCAATTTTTACTCCAGAATGTGAACACTGGCTTTAATTGCCTTTCATTTTACCAACTATATTGCTATAGCACACACTGTTCGTTTACTTTCAAACTGAACAACCTCTCATGGAGTTAACAAAGAGTAAAATTTAACTTCTAATAAGACCCGAGAAGGCATTCCGATCGATGGTTCACTGAAAAATCATTAGTTGTATGGTAAAAACAATAACAATAATAATGTCAGTCATGAATATTCATCTATATTTTACCCTACGTATTCAATGGTTCGGATCTTTTGTTTCATAGGTAAATACCATTGTGGTAACTTAGCATATTTTCCTATAGTCTTATTTACCGACATAGCACGGTATAATACCTCGACAGGTTTTACTTAAGATTTTGAACGATGATAGTCAACAACGACCTGCCTGCCAATGGGAATAGGCAACCCCGTGTAAGGTCAGAGCTTTGGTAATGTTCTGGCAGTGCGGATTTGGCTAAATCTTAGACGATATACTTTTAGTTGTTTACTTTTTGGGTATATCCCGACTTAGATCCCTTTGTCTCACATGTGATTTCGCATGTTGAAACAGTAAAATTTTGAAATACATTTTACTGTTTAGACACGGTAGGCAGAATTCTACAGAGTGTGGAGGGAACTCTATACATCGACCTTTTATAATGACTGTGGAGGAACAAAGACTGACAATCACCCAAGTTGAAAAGAATATTTTAACCTTATTGTGCCACAAAATCAAACAAATACACTGTATGCCTACCGTCTTCTAAACTTTCGGAGTCTGAAGTTTGATGATTGATGGACATCTCTGTGACTTTTTCAGAGACAAAATCCCATCACAACCAGCCCAAACATTATATTTACTGAAGATGTATTACAGGTCAATGACCACAATCACTTTCAAAACCATGTATAATATATATAATCATTTTAATGTAAACCACCCATGAAGAATAATTTAGGGTTTCACGTATATTATTATGTAGTCGTATGCGATTGCGTATATCTGCATGCATGCAGGAGGGTTCCCAGAAGCTTTCTTTGTCCATGTGCATGACCTCAATTAACCTCATGCTGCTCAAACAAATTTATAAATAAAAGCTTTGCTAAATAACATAAAGAAGTGGGTCAAATTATGTGTACACAGCGTTGACTGAAAATGATGGTCAATTTCCTTCATATTTTTCATGAAGCCTATGCCTGATGTTGCCTAAGGTAGTGGCCCTATTAATATATTGAATAGAAACATACTTATCAGAGGCTCCTGTATAGATTACACATATATGTTTTTTTATTCATCACTATCTTCAACCTTTTTCCTAAAGCTATCCAAAGAAGTGAAGTTTATCTTTAAATAATATTGAGACAATTTGTAGTGATTCGGTACACTATCAACAATGATGTGAATTCAGTGATTTAAAAGCTTTATTCCTTTCCCTTCTCTTTAGGAGATGCAATGAATGAGGAGGATGACTCTCATATATTTGAAAATCATGTCCTTATAAAGTTAATTAACAATGCAATTATTTCAACGAGTCTAGTTTAGGCATTGAACTAATGGAGAAAGGCTGAACATGGACTTATGTAAGTTTGGTAACTTTAAGCAATTGATATTTAATTAAGAATATAATTAACCAAGAATGAGATAAGATCAAGGAAAATTTTTTCTCACATGTTTAGGGCTTTTAATAGTAAGTTCATGTGTGAAATCCAAAAGATACCAATATGGACAAAATTTTGAGCACTATTTTTAATAAATGTAGGTGTCATTTTGTTTAGTAAATGTAAGGTGGTGTTTGTTTTTTTGGCTTTTTGCTGAAAATCATTTAGTTTTAGAATTTAGGTTGTTTGTTTTTTTACTTTTTCATGACTTATTATAAACTTTTTACTAAATAGAAAAAGTCAGAATATGTGCCTTTTTTTAAATAGAAAAAATAACACAATGACTTTTTTTACTTTTTAATACTTAATAGAAATAAAATACTATAAAAACAAACAACCTAATATTTAATACTATTAAGTATTAAGGTTCTATTTAGAATTAAGTAAAAAAACAAACACCACCTAAGTGTCCTTATTATTCTTGTCATGGGGATTGAACATAAATTAATCTTCATTATTCCATATTGTTTGGATTAATAATTGACTATGACAAGATATTGCTTTCTTTAATATATTTCATGGCTTAAATTGAAATATATATAAAATACTTGATCATATTGTAAGCTTAGTTGTGTTTCCGTATTTTTATTTATGAAATTATCTTAAAAAAAGGGGTAAATAGATGGTATTGATCGATAATTTATATATATGATTAATTAAATTGAACCAATTACTATCTTTAGATTACTTGGATTTAATTATATTTTTTAAATTAGTCTTGTGAGAAATTACAAGAGCTTTGATAATTTAAAATAAATTCATTCACAAATGAAAACACTTAATATATATATATATATATATATATATATATATATATATATATATATATATATATAGAAAATCACCTTTAGCAATAGTTTCAATTTATGTTGATGCCAAAATTCTAGTTTTATTAACTGTAACAAAAATCTACTAAATATGAAAAAATATTACATAATTTTATTTGGTACAAATGTTTTTTTTTTCCATAAATCTTATATCAACTACTACCTACACATTACTTTTTAAGTTTTTTCGTACTTCCTATTTAATCACCTTCAAATTGTATTGAGATTTAGTGGCTCGAATGCTTCACCTCTACCTTTCCTCAAAAAAATAAAAAAGGTTTTCAAACTTCTCTTATTTTTTGGATCAATGGTAAAGTAATGATAAAATATCTTCATTTTTTTTCTTTTTATGTGTCTTTTTTTCTGGAATTATGAAAAATAGTTTTCCTTTTATAAGTACAAAAGTTTAATTAAAATAAAATAGAAAATTTAATAAGTTTGAAAAGTGACAAGAAAGTAATATTTTAAACTTTCTTATAATTTTTAGACTTTACTTAAGTAGATCCAAAATTATATACTTAGTTTTCTTACCTTATAACTTTTAAATTAGATGTCTTTAATTCAAACATGTCACCATAGTACAAACCTGCACAATAAAACTTTGATAAACAAATAAGTAATCTCAATTAAATAATAAAATTTTCTGGTCTCAACTCAGATTAGTATACTAATTAATAATCTCATTAAATGCATAAGATAATTTTGCTTTTTTTAATCCTTAAGGATCCGGGGAAATATAAATTAATAATTGATGAAATCCATAAAAAAAATATTAAACAAAAATTCATAACTTAGTATTTAACAATTTTTTATAGCTTATAGTTTTCTCATAACACCGCATATTTAAAACCCTTTTGTCTTCCATAATATTAACTCTCAATACAAAATCTTTTTCTTTTAAAAGTCATTTTATCTTCTATAATTAATAAACATATCCTTGTTTTAGAGTGCCTTAGATTTTTATGTATTAACTTTTGAGTACATTTATTATTTTTGCATTTAGAAATTATACATATATAACTACTTATAAAATAAATATAATATTCTCTCTAAATTAATAAATTTTCATTTGAAGATGAATTAATAAATGATCATTTATCGATAAATCAATAACTTTCCTAAAATAATACTTTCTTTTAGTCCATGAATATTTTTTATAAGAGTTTTACTGTAATATTTGAAACACAATCAACCTAAATTAATGTCTTAATTTCCCCCTAATAATTTTGGAATAAAACAGAATGATTGTAATATAATTCTCAAAACTTTCAATCTAAATCCTAAAATCTCCCACCCAATATCCCCATCAAACATCACCCAAAATGAATAAACAAAATCCATTGGTGTTATCTCAAATTAATTAAGTTGGCAAAATTTGACCACAACCCACAAATAATTTTTACCTAAATTAAAGAATAAAATCATATAAAAACCATATATATATATATATATATATATAATGTGAAAGTAAAGAAGAAAATTAAGTACATGTGGCAACCTGTGTACATGGCTTCTTGTGCTCGCGGGGCCTTTTCTACATGCCACATTCTTACCTAAATAAATTTATAAAAAAAAAACACACACACACACAACAAAAGAGACAAAAAAAGGGCTCAACCACTTGACGTGACTGCCCTTTGGATTGGCTTGGACGGAAATGAAGCAAAATGTAGGAATTTGAAAGCGACGTTCCTCTACTCCCAAGAAGAGAATTCAACTCCAACTCATTTTTTTGTTGCAAAGAAAATGACCCATGACCGTGTGACCATGATCCATGAGCACATAAACGTGGGGAACAAACCAATTAACAGCTTGTTTTCATACAACGCGGGAGGTTGAACCCAAGACCGTACAAGTATAACCGACCACTACAGCTACAGCCAACATAAAAGTCAAATCAAAGGCAAAAAAAACACACACAGAGTGCCAGTCTCTGGTTCTTTTCCATGGCTCTTGGGGTGCCCTTTATATTCAAAACAAAGGTTAATGTTGTTGCTTCGAATAGGAAAAGAGGTATATTGGCGTGTCGTAGGAATTTTTGCCTGTCAACTGGGGTGTGCTGATGGCAAAATGCTCGGAGGGGTGCATCCCCATGCATGTTTATCTTGTTTAGTTTGCGCTGCCGGCCATCGTTTGGGGCATACTGCATGCCTTTGTGCCAATCATACATGCAAGGAATTGGGCAGACCGGGTGTCCAGTGTGTTCTGTTGATTAGGGATGGCAATGGGACAGATTTTTTGAGGACGGAGTTTAATTTTAATAAACGTGTTTGAAACGGGTATGAGATTTTTTTTAAAACTTGGGACGGGTTCGGGTATTGCCCTATTTCATCCCGTCCCGATTATATATAAAATTAATTTTAAAATTTAATTTAATTTAAAATTTTATTTTATTATTTTTAATATATAGATAATAATAAATTTTTTTAATAAAATAAGTTATAAAAAATATAATAATTTTATTATTTATAAAATATATTTATTTTAATGTAATTAAAAAATTTAAAAGTAATTTAAAAAAAAAAAAAATTTTTAAAAGTTAAATGAGACGGGGCAGGGTTGGGATGGGGGCGACCCGCCCCATTGCCATTCTTACCGCTAATAACAGACGATCCATGGGTTTCTCACATGGGAAAATTAACTTTGTTGCAAATTAAAGACTTTTAGGCACTGTTGATCACTTGAGCTTTTGGGCATGGTAACTTGGAGAGTAGAGATATGTATATTTGTGTTAAATGAATACCCTCCATTGGGAGGATTCTGGTTGATTAATTGTATGCTTAGTGGATTCTTTGTAAAGGAAGTTCCCTGATAATTTGATTGACAATAGTTTTAAAAAACATTTTTAACATTTTCAATAATTGAAAATTTTTATCAAAAAAATTATTATTAAAAAAATGTAAAAACACTTTCTAAAATTATTATTAAATGAGACATAAGTGAATAATCAAGTACCCATAATATTTGAGAGAAGAGTGACTAGCTTTTGAAATTGAGATATTCAAGTTCTCAAATAATCTCTCTATGGTCATTTAACTCTAGGTAACCCCAAATTCATTCCATATACTCTGAGGTACCTTTTATTATGGTGCACAAGCTCAATTAAACTTACCCCACCACTCTTAGCTCAAATATACGTTCTAGTACAAATCATCTTCAAAGAAATTGCAAGAAGAAATCTAATAACATGCATATATATTTAGGTAATTCAAATTCCTTTTGAGAGGAATAAAGATAATGGTTAGAGATATCCTTTTGATTAAGTATGAACAAACTAATAATAAAGGCACCAAGTGATGGTAGGCAAACAACCTCTCACAGTCCACCTTAACACATTAAAGTCAACCCGTACTCCATTCACTCTCATAATGTGATAAATGCTTTTATCCTAAAATGGGTTGAAAACAAGAATTGTAAAATTTGATATGATTGGTTGACACTATTCGTCAACATGATTCCAACCTAACTCAACATGTTTTTTTTGTGGGTTTTGGTTGAATATAATTAGCTTTGGATCACATTCGTATTCACTTGCATAACTTGTTTAATAAATATATAGTTTTTGAGTTTATATAACACAAACTTGATTTGAGTTGACTCATTTAATAATTCCATGATTAACCTAATTATAATTTTAAATTATTAATCCATATTTGACTCATTTTAAATATTTTTTTAAAATAAATAAGTTAATTGAATCATAAATATATTTTATTGAAATATTAATTATATAGACTTATATAAAACCTAACTCAATTTTATTATTATTGGATTATGAAACCTAAATAGGTCTTTTTGCACTTCATAGGGAATGTTAGAGGGTTGAACTCCCCACTAAACTTATGGGAATCGAGTTGCCTAATTTGCTCGCAGGGGTTGAATGAGGAAACATTCCCTATTTTTTTAATTTGTATTTTTTATAAATGACGAGTTTACCTTCATTATATATTTAACTATTTTATGATTTAAGGTTTTATTTTGTAAAGAGTGCAATCACAATTAAGAGGAAAGTAAGAGCTTCACCTTTATATTCTTCCTTTTTTGTTTAATTAATGGATTTTTGAGTGTTGATGCGCTCCATGGAAGGATCACATTAGTTATCGAATCACTTTAAAATATCTTGTTATTTATTTATTTTTTTATTTTCCACTTATGTGTATTTTGATTAATAATCATTAAATTGGAATAACCTATTATTTAATATATTAAGTGAGTTATAAAACATGTTATTTATGTAATAAAGATATAGTATTTAAGCTTATATTTTTAACATGATTATTTTTTGTATTAGGTTTAAGTTGACTTATATAATAAAATGTCTAAACTTTGACACGACCTATCAAGATGAATTATCAACACTAATAGAAAATGATAAGTAATGTTAAAAACAATACTACTTAAGTATTAATGGCAATACCGAGCCCATTTACAAAATAAATAAATTCACAAAGAAAGATCCCATTTACAAAGCCATACAATGAAGATAAAAAATCCAACACAAACTATCAATTTAATCTGAAAACCTAACTGATTAAATAACGTATCTCAAACTATTATTATAATAATAAGCGTTTTGTGTGGTTGGGAAGCAAATTAAAGCTTGCATGCAACATTAGCTGTCAAAGTGAACTCATTACAGAGAATCACAAATTATAATCAGATCCTTGAAAAAAGTCCTCAACCATCTTCTATTTTCCATTGTAGATGACCTACCATTTGTACATACTCATGGGTCCATTCATACTCAGATCAAAAGTCAGTCTATAATCCCACCTGCACATATGATTAATTTTCCTCCTGTTTTGCGGGAATCGTCTTAGCTAGTAATCTTGGGTTTGGCCTCATTTGATGATTTAGATACGTGTGACGTGTGATCTCCTCAGCTTTTGACTAAAGCTCAATGAAGAATTCTGATGAACGCAGCGCACTGTTACACTGGTGGCTGTGATTCAAAGTCAGATAATTAATATATTTTTACGTCAAACTATATTAAATATATTTTTGTAGATCTTCCTGTCGACTACATATTCTATTTTTTCAGCTGTTGACTTATTATTATGTAGAAAAATTATATGAACACTTGGGTTTGAGTCCATCGAACGAAAATCAATCATATGGTTTGAATGTATATTTTAATTAATATATATAAGTGCATTGAAAAATTAATATATGTTTTACACAACATTATAAGAGGCGGGCAACCTAATTTTAATTTATTTTAGTTTTATTTATATATTTTGTATTGTCTTGTCCTTAGATTAGATAGCAAAAAAATTGATCTGAAATAGACCCTTTTAATTATTTAAAGAAAAACATTAATGATTGAGTAGAAATTAAGCATGTAATTAATTTATGTGAATGGGTCCGAATCATCTTTTGTATGACCAAATAAAAAATTGCACATGCATACATGAGAGGTATTTTTTAGTTGGGTGTTAATAATTCTTGTCCTTTTGGGCATGTATATAAATAGTACCTATGTAAATAATTTTAAAAAATGTATAGCTTAATAGTTTGAAAAAAGCAATAAAAGTACAATTATTTCCATGTCTCTTCTATGTTCTATAATTTTTAAGCTTAGCAAATTTCACATGTGAACAGAAGTAGGGAAGAAAATTAAGTAACTTGATTAAAACTTTACTCATTAATATTTTTTTATAGGATTCAAACTTGAAACCTCCCACATGCCCACCTTATCATTTGTGTCAAGTCTTAGAAGGCTTCCTTGTTAAGATATTAAGTTATAGTTTAGTACTCAAATAATTTAAAATGATATAATTTAGATGAGGCTAAATTTTGTTCATTTAAAGTTTTTTAAGCATTAAGCTTTTTTGGTAAAATTAAAACTATTATGTTTGGCATATTTGCCCTTATCAATATTTAATAATGAATCTATGAGAGAGAAATAAAGTGGAAAAAGTTAATAGTTATGGTTGAAAGTTAACAAAAAAAGTTTTAACCAAATCAAAATTTCATCATTCCATAGTAGAGTAGGAAGTGAAACTTTAAGCTAATTAAGGGTGTATACAAGATTGATTTGATCGGCTTTTGAGTAAAAAATGAATCGAATTACTATAATCGGTTTTATATATGATAGAAATCGAATTGACAAGATTTGAAGTGAAAAATCAAACAAATTCAAACCTTTTGAAATCAATTTGATTTGGTTTTCGTGGATCCATTTTGATTTAATTTAATAGTTTTTTTTAAAATTTAATTTTGTTCTCAATCCGGTTATAAACTTATATTTGATTTGATTACAAAGTCTATTAATTTGAATTTTCATTAGACTTTAAGTTTAATTTGTTTTTAAAATTAATTAAAACCATCATAGATTTGATATTAAAAATATACCAAATGTATTTAAAATTAATTTAATGATAGTATAAAAACAATAAATTATTTTAATATAATCTAATATATATATATATATATATATATATATATATATATATATATATATATATATATATATAAATTTATCAAATATCAAATAATTATATATTATTTTTAAAATATTGATCTGGTTCAATTTTTATTAATTAGGATACACGAAATTCAAAAATCAAATTGATAAGGCCAATTTTCAATATTTTCAAACCGAATTTATCTTTTTTATTATTGAAAATCGAATCATGAGCGGTTTAGATTTATTTGAATGGATTTATTAACTTTTTTCAATTTTGTTGGCACCCTGTTTCAAAATTCTGACCAACAATTATTTGACGCCCCATTTTGATTATATAAAAACACTTTCTCACTCTTAAATTGTCTTATAGTTTCATTAAAGCCAACCATCCTGTCATTTTTCACTTTGAAATATGGCACATTCGAGAACCTACGCATAGCCTTATTAATGGCCGGTGTATTAGTACTTAAATTTCAGAGACAATGTATGGTGGGGATATGGTGTATTTCCCCTTTGCCTTTTTAATTCAAAGCTGTCTCTTTCCTTTGCTCCCAAATTAGATTTTGGGGTGACCTTTGCCTCCCAATATGTAAGCACGCTGTAGAAGTTGAAGGCTTACTTTGTTTAAAATATCAGAGATAACCACTTGTTCCTCTTTATTTCTTATTCTTCTGTTTTTGAGGCTAAGTGTGGAAGCCACTGAGGCTATATAGGGTGAGAAACACATGAACCACCTTAGTCTTCAAGAATGTTTTTTTTTTTCCCCTTTCTCAACAATTAATGTAATATAATAATCATGAATAGTCCGCAGCTATATATGACTTGATGACTAATGATACTGCGGTCCACGTTGTAGAATACTTGTTTGTGAAAAAGGGGGTATATGACACTCAATGTATTGAATACTACCACCTCAAATTTTGTTTTGGTCCAACTCTACGTTCATTTTATTGTTGGGAGCTATTGAAATATTCATGTGACATTTGAAAGCAATGACAAATAAAACACACTCAATGGTCAATTCTTAAGTTTATCAAGAATATACATATTTCTTGTGTAATCTTACGTCTCTTTTGTATAGTCATGTGTATATTTAAAAAGTTTTTGTATAACAATGATATATATTTTTTACCATTCATCTACTTACATCCTTATGGTATCAGGGTTTTTTTGCCTTTCACGAGTCTTTGAATTTTTCATCTTTCTCGCCTTACATTTCACCATGACAAATGCAAGCTCAACCATTTCATCACAACTCCAACTCACTACCAATACAACAATGAATTGCAACGCCAATCTCTTTACTATAAAACCATATTCATTCTCAAAACTCGATTATAATCGATGAAAAATCTCAAATTGTAACTCTACCTTTTAGACAAAATAAGAGATACATAAATTATAAAAATGAAAAAAAATATATATATTAATCCTAAACTTCAGAGTTGACCATCAAGTGCTCTTGATTTTTTAATGAAATTGGTTCTCTCCTAATAGATCCCATGTTCACATGATGTTAATATGACATTATAATATATAATTTATATATTATTAAAATAAATTATTATAATAAATTGTATATATATGAATATTTAAATATATTAATATTTCTAATTTTATTGAATAGTGTAATAGAATATTTTAAAAATACAAGATATATGAAGTGAAATAATTTTATTATTTAATCCATATTGCAGTAACCATTTATTCCATTAATTTGTGTATATGTATTATATGCATTAACAATCCTATTTTAAATCATGTCACAGGGAAGAACCCTAGTGGCTACATGAATTGACTGATTTTAAGAGAGAGAGAGAGAGAGAGAGAGAGAGAGAGAGAGGTTGATAACGACTAGTCCTTACAATGAACCCATTTGAGAGGCTGGTTCACTAGTACTTGGCTTATTCAACTCCAAAACAAGCCCAAAGAGGTCGTCCGAATCAAGAAGAGAATAGATTGATGGTTACTGTACTATTCGATTGGTTTTGCCCAACCAATCACATTGATCAAACCCCACTAAAAATAATTGTTGTGCATAAAATTTATTACATCAAGTTAGTAAGTTTTAGTATAACTAAACATACTTCCCATCTATTGTTGTCTATTATTTTCTTAACAAGGTTCGCATTTCAGTCAAGGAGGCATAATCTCAATGAAGCTCTGGAAAATGTAACTTTAACTAATCTCGAGTGTTATGAGACTCTTGAACAAACGCCATTGTGGTAGGAATAAAATAGTTGATCTGCTTCATTTTCTTTAGAGAAAGTTGCTTCATTCTCTCTCTCTCTCTCTCTCTCTCCTTCTCTCTGATCACCAATTACCATGAATTCATGCACCTGATTATGTACAATGTTTCCACTTGGCTTGTCTCCTATCATCCCAGATCAACTATAGGACACTGAACAAAATTTAAATGCATGAAACGATGTTCACAACATCAATGGAATTAATGTTTTTTGCAGAAAAATGTGTGGATGCATGCATGTATACAAGAATACTTAGAATTTGGCTATGCTGTTGTCAGTAAGAACTAGACAATGACTCAGCAACCACTGCTGCTAGTGAGTAAACCTTGCATGGACTCGAACCCACTTAGCATTTAGGCATAAAACACAATAACACGTCCCGATCATGCATGCCTTTTCTAGAAAACCATCGATCATGCGCCGCAAGGCTTCGTTTACTAAGGAAAAAAGGACACTTTTTCTCCATAGACTGCCTAATTGTGATGCAATTTTATAATAAGAATGGAAGAGAAAGAAAGAACAACAGTCCTAGACAAGTGACCCAACAATGACTTCCCACTTCTGAAACACTGTTCCATTGCCCATGTTTTTTACGACAACAAAGTGAAATGGTGGTGAGACAAAGGACATGATGCAATAGTCATGATTAGCAAGTATAATGTTATTTATAAGTAAGTTATTTAACACATAGAATGCTTTGTTGTATATCTAGTCAAAATCTGCCTATAAAGTAGCTCAAAGCTAAAGTGAAGAGCACACCAATTTCTTCTTCAATGGGCAACTTTTTGAAATGCCAGTACTGTTAATTCATGCCTACCAAACTGTATATAATAATAAACTCCATACTGGGGAAATCATTACTGGAACTTGGAATATTATTCTGGCCCTTGGGCTGTCCACAAGATTAAAGATGTGAGACAAGACTCGCCAAGTTCTAAGGTTGTGCAGTGTCTTCACACTTGGGGGCATTCAACTCGAATGGAATGTCGAAACCCAGTTCTTGTTTGGCACTTTCAGCACATGGAGCAGTGCCACTTGTGAGATGCCAGGCATTCAACCATTTGACCATTGGGCCAAACAAGGGAACTGGGCCAGACCACCGTCCACATGTAACTGTGTTCCAAAATGCAAGAAATGTGGCCCCCGCATATCACCTGTCCACCCGCCCCCATTGTGAAATAACTTCTACAAAAACGGCCAGCTAGTTCATTTACGTTACGTAGGCACGTGATCTTACAAATAAACGCTCCTCATGCACGTTCAGTTCACCAACACATTTTGGGCCAAATGCCAAGTAATTTAAATGCTTGAAGTTCTAGTTGAGTTTGTGGTTGATAGATATGTTTACCTTACTATTTGTATACGCTAAAAAAATCCATGAACATTTTGAATAATGTTGAACATGTGTTCTTTCTTATGCAGGGTTGCTGATTTTGACACTATCCAATAATATGACATGAAAACGAAGCATATTTAATGGTTACACATAAAATTGTTTGTATCATAATCTTGTTAAGTTATATAACATATTTAATAAATATATTGTATTTAGGCTATATGACTTCTCGACCCATTAAAGCTATTTAATTTGTTCACTTTATTTTGTCAAATTACCTATTTATAACACAATTCTTTTAACTCACAAAAATTTATTAATTTTATATTTTTTAAATAATAAAAATATGTAGATTAAATAACATTAAAATAAAATTTTAGATATTTCATTACAAATATGAAAACTATTTTATATTTAAAACAATAAATAAAATTATAAACTAGTATAAAATAAAACATTTTATTTAATTTCTATATTATAATTGTATTATAATTAAAAATTACATAATTAAATGAACTAAAATTTAAAAAAAACTAAAAATTTTAAAATGACTCAAAATTGTTTATAAATACTATTTTTATAAATTTCAAATTCGTAAAAAGTAATGTTTTTAGAACCGAACCGATGATTGAACTGGAAAAGTTATCGGTTTACGGTTCACCGGTTAAACTGGTGAGGTTATAAATAATAATTTATATATTATACAAAATTTTAAATAATTATAAGAAATTAAAATTTTATATAATTAAAAATTTTAATAATATTTCATTTTTATATTTGACATATCAAATTAAATGATGAAGAGAAATATAAATATATTAATATTTTAAATTTTATTAAATAGAACATTTATAATATTTAAATATAAAGATATATTTAAAATGAAAAAATATAATATTTAATTTTATTTGCATGTCTTTTATATTTTATTATTTTGAAATTATTATATTAATTAATTTATATTATTTTTTAATTACATTATATCATTATTATAAAAATAAATGTGAAAGTGTTTTATTCTTTTATATAATAATTTTTAATATATATTAATTTTGTTATATATTTTTATTTGCAAATATAATACAATGAACAAGCTTTATAGGTTAATTGTTAAACTTCAATTTTTTACACCTAAAGGTCTTAGCTTGCAAATTTTTTTTTTCTCACTAATTAATCCCACATCGAAAATGGATAAAAAATATATATATAGGGATTGTGGGGTATAAAAGATATGTAAGAATCATTAACTTGTGATACTAAAAGTTTATCGGGCTTGATGACAAATGGGTTGGATGGGCTCCTCATAGAGTGATCTAGTTTTCTTAAGAAACATTGTCGTTTTGGTGCAAAATGCATCAAAATGTTCTTTTGGCTTAAAAAAAAAGGGTTGAACAGTCCAATTCATAGGTTCGATCGCTGGTTCAACCAATTCAATTTTGGTTAAACTCTTGATCGGTTGAATTAGTCAGATTGAACCAAAACTATGACCGGTTGGTGGTGAAACCAATTGGTCTAGTTCGATTTTTAAAACCATGGTAAAAAGTTAAATAAGTTGTAATTGTGTCAATAAATTTAATGGATTTGAATTTTGTTAATGAGTTTATAGATTATATATGTCAATTCATACAAAATTAACTCAGTCCATTTATTGAACAAACTAGACAGGTCATTTCATGTTATCTAAGAAAAATCTTTGAATATGACTAGTTTTATTATAGTGAAAACATCTCACGTTTCTATAATCCTTCTTGCCATTCTTAGACTTGGATCTTGATTGAGATTTACTTTTTCTATTAGCTTCTTTCTTCTGTGATCTTCCTTTGACATTCAAATTCTCCCAATTGTTGTTCTTATCACTTAACTTCATATCCAATATCTTGGAATTTAAGGCGTTTTGAACCTCTCCAACCGAGATTGTTTACCTTCCATACTTGAGTGGCCCTTTGAAATGTTTCAAAGATTTTGGTAGTGGATTTAAGAGGATGATGGCTTTGTCTTGGTTATCGATCTTGATATCAAAATTCTCGAGATCCAACACTAGTTTATTAAACTCGTCTAAACAATCTTCAATGGACTTGTTCTCGTCCATTTTAAAGCCAAAGAATTTCTCTTTCAAGTATATTCGTGTTGGAAGAGCCTTCTCCATATTTTTCTTTCCATAATCCAACAATTGTCTTTTCCTTCAAGACTTTTCTTAGAACTTAATCAATAAAGCTCAAAATGACTGAATTGTAAGCCTTCTTCTGGAAATTTTCTCTCATTTGATGTTTTAGTGATAGGTAATTCGCTTTAAAAAGTAAAGTCTTCTCTACCCCTATTGAATCAAGATGGCTTCCATCTTCATTTTCCAAAGTCTGAAGTCCTTTTCATCAAATTTTTCGATATCAAACTTGGTAGTTGACGTCTTCGTAGTTCTTCAATTTAGCTCTAATACCATAATGCAAAGAAATCCAGTTCTTAATAAAACTCAAGAACTTGTATAACACCTATCAAGTGTTTACAAAACCAACATAAATCCAAGAATGTCTACACAGGAATCTCATGCCAAATCATATGAAGAAATATGC
This sequence comes from Vitis vinifera, assembly GCF_030704535.1. NCBI lineage: Eukaryota > Viridiplantae > Streptophyta > Magnoliopsida > Vitales > Vitaceae > Vitis > Vitis vinifera. The sequence goes on from NC_081809.1 coordinate 22,314,965, forward strand.
CTTCTTTTTTAGTGAATCATACCTCAGTCCATTTTGTTTCCATTTGAACAAGGTATGGATCTTCTAAGACTGTGGAGCCACACCACCTCTTTCTGGATTCTCTCAGACGATGGGAGCCGAAGAGAGACAAGTCTATCTTTATTCCAAAACTGATGTTTGTTCTTATTCCAAAACCGATGTCTTCTAAATGAACAGACACACACTATGGATTTATACCCTCCTGCCTTAGGGACCATACCCTTTGGCTATTAGGCCTCATGAGTCTTAGGCCCATCATCTAAGGCCCGTGATGGCTTTGGGCTCTACACATAAGGTGGCCCATACTGTGGAAAATTGATATAAAATAAATATCAAAGGCTAATAGCTTAGTCATGTACCATTGTTAAATATGTGTGAGTCCATATCTTAACAATCTCCCACTTGGACCACATATATTACAAAACAATGTTCATGATAGGACTTTATTGAGCTCATTTTGCTATTCTATCTTAATATCCTTAAACAATCTGGTCTACCAGTTATGCTAATGTAGGATCAAAGCGGCCTTTGTTAATCATAATTATAACTAGACCCATAAATGATCACAATATTAACAAAATTAGCAACATGGATCAAGTATGGATGTGTAGCATGGAAATTACATAGAATGTGATCTCTAATATGTCTATTTCCAATTGGTCCTACTTTATGACTAAAAATAGTCAAATTCCACTTTCAACACTTGATGCTAAATTGCTTCTGGAAGTCATTATTTCAATTCAGAGTATTCAAACATAATAGTCTTTTAAAATCAAGGTCTGTACAAACAACACAACATGATATAACATCAAGAAAATAAACACAAAATCTAAATACAAACTCGTACTATACTGGCACATTATCAATGTGTACAACACTCATATGTGTGACATGCTCATGATATACTTTGGGTGGCAAACCCTTAGTGAGCAGATCCGCAATCATGGAGTTTGTGCTTATGTGTTCAATCGATACTTGAAGACTCTGAACTCTTTCTTTCACAACCAAGAACTTGATGTCAATGTGTTTGGACTTTGACAAACTTCGGTTGTTCTTAGAATACAATTCTGCTGCCTTATTATCACAATTGATTCTCAATGGTTTCTCAATCCCATCAATAATTCGCAATTGAGTGATAAAATTCCACAGCCATATCCCATGGTTTGATGCCTTATAGCAAGCTATGAATTCTGCCTCCATGGTGGAAGAAGCAATAAGTGTTTGTTTAACACTTTTCCATGAAATTGCTCCTCCAGCCAACATGAAAATGTAGCCTGAAGTGGATCTCTTGCTGTCAAGACATCCCGCGAAATCGGAGTCCGAATATCCCACGATCTCCAAATGACTGGATCTACGATATGTGAGCATATAGTCTTTAGTTCTTTGTAAATATCGCATAACTCGTTTTGCTTTTTTCCAGTGATCCATACCTGGGTTACTCAAATATCTGCCTAACATTCCAATAATGTACGCAATATTCAGACGCGTACAAACTTGTGCATACATGAGACTTCCTATGGCTGAGGCATAGGGAAACCTCTCCATATCCTTTTTCTCAAGTTCATTTTTTGGACATTGAAGCAAACTAAATTTATTGCCTTTTGCTACAGGCGTGTCTCTTGGTGTACAATTGCTCATGCCAAATCTACTCAACACTTTATCAATGTAAGCCTTTTGTGATAACCCAAGTATACCTCTTGGACGATCCCTATATATCTGTATACCCAGCACAAAAGATGCATTACCAAGACAAATTTACTAGATAGAAATCGCTTGGTTTCATGCAAAAGTCCCACATCACTACTTGCAAGTAGAATATCATCAACATATAGCACCAAGATAATGAATTTGCTCCCACTAAACTTGAGGTATATGCATTGATCAACAGTGTTCTCCTTAAAACCAAATGAAATAATCACCTGATCAAACTTTCGGTACCATTGTCGGGATGCTTGCTTTAAACAATATATAGACCTTTTTAATCTACATACAAGTTGCTTTGAATCATTAGACTCATAGTTCTCCGGTTGCACCATGTATATTGTTTCATCAATGTTACCATTAAGAAACGCAGTTTTAAAGTCCATTTGATGTAGCTCTAAATCATAATGAGCTACAAGTGTCATGATGATTCTAAAGGAGTCATTTGATGAAACCGGTGAAATGTCTCCTTATAATCAATGCCTTCCTTTTGGGTGAAACCTTTTGCGACTAGGCGTGCCCTATACCTAGCAATGTTGCCTTTTGAATCCCGTTTGGTCTTTAAAATCCATTTACAACCAATCGATTTTATACCTTCAAGCAACTCTACTAGGTCCCAAACACCATTGTCTTCCATTGATTTCATCTCTTCCTTCATGGATTCTATCCACATTTCAGAGTTAGAACTTTGTTTGTCTTGACTAACTGAAATTGGATCGTCTTCTAGACCCATGTCAAACTCATGTTCTTGGAGATATACAACATAATCATCGGAAATTGTACTTCTCCTTTCTCTAGTGGATCTCCTCAGTGGCATTTGTACTTGAGGTTGTTAAGTTACCTCTTCATGAACTTGAATCGGTTCCATAACTTGAGCAGAAGGAATTTCAGGTGTGTCTTGAATTTATGTTATCGACTGTACATTCTGAATAGTGTCATAAAACATAATATGACCATGTCCAATCGTAGGAATACTAACAGATTCCTTTTCAAAGACCACCTTTCTTAATGGTTCTCTCCCACTTAACTCAACATCCTCAATGAACTTAGCATTACCCGTTTCAAAGAAGGATCTAGATGAGGGGTCATAAAATTTGAAACCTCTCGACCTTTAAGAATACTCTACAAAGTAGCAGCTCACTGTTCTGGAGTTCAATTTCTTTTCATTTGGCTTGTAAGGCCTAGCTTCAGTTGGACAACCCCAAACATGCAAGTGCCTAATACTAGGTTTCTTGCCAGTCCATAACTCATATGGGGTTTTGGCTACTGCTTTGCTTGGTACTCTATTCAAAATGTAAACAACAGTTTTGATAGCTTCGCCCCAAAGTGATTCTAGTAAGGTGGAATGACTTATCATACTTCTTACCATATCCTTAAAAGTACGGTTTCGCCTCTCTACAACACCATTTTGGCTTGGAGGCCCTGGCATGGTGTACTGAGGAACAATACCATACTCCATCAAATATTTGGCGAATGGCCCTGGACGTTGTTCACCTGATCCGTCATATCTACCATAGTATTCACTTCCACGGTTAGATTTGACGACCTTTATTTTCTTGCTTAGTTGGTTCTCAACTTCAGCTTTGAAATTCTTAAACACATCCAATGACTGAGATTTCTCATGAATCAAATAAAGATAGTCATAGCGCGAGTAATCGTCAATGAAAGTGATAAAATATTGTTGTCCATTCCAAGAAGCTGTAGGGAATGGACCACAAATGTCCGTATGTATCAATTCCAAGACGTCACTGCACCTATTGGCATCATTTTTCCTCATATTTGTTTGTTTACCTTTAATACACTCTATACAGACTTGAAAGTCTAAGAAATCAAGTGGATCAAGAATTCCTTCTGACACAAGCCTTTGAATCCGTTGATTTGAAATGTGGCCCAAACGTTTGTGCCATAACATTGATGAATTCTCTTTTATTAATTTTCGCTTAATGTCATAATTACTTGAATGCAAGGTTTCATTTCCATTAGTGGCCTTTATGTTCAATTTGTATAATTTGTCTATTAGACTACCTGTACCAATAACCTTTGAATTTAGATAAAGACTAACCATTCCATTTCCAAATGAACAATAATATCCAAATTTGTCCAGACATGAAATAGAAATTAAATTCCGTTTAAACGACAGTACTACAAAAGTCTCTTCCAAATCCAAAGTACATCCAGAGTCCAATTGTAGTCTAAAAAGACCAATAACCTTTACTGCAATCTTGTTGCCATTTTCCACATAGATGCATCTTTCACCATCAGTTAGCATTCGGATCCTTAGGCAACCCTGCATAGTGACACTTATGTGAGTAGTTGCACCCGTATCTATCCACCAAGTGTCAGTAGGCACTACAACTAAATTAATTTTTAAACAAATAAAGTTGAGAAGTGTACCTTTCTTTTTACGCCAAGCAACGTATTTGGTACATGTCTTCTTCATATGACCAGTCTTTTTGCAAAAAAAACAAGTGATCTCCTTATCTTGTTTCTTCTACACCTTCTGCTTTGATGTCTCAGAAACTGCAGTTTGTTTTCCTTTATTATCCCTCTTTCTTTTCTTGTTGGCACCAAATCCCTGAGATATGGAAGCCAAGTGAGCACTTTCTATCTTCTCTTGTTTCAATCTCTCTTCCTCTTGTACACACTGAGCAATAAGCTCATTCAAAGTCCATTTCTCCTTTTGAGTGTTGTAACTGATTTTGAATGGACTGAATTGTGTAGGCAGAGAGATCAAGACCAAGTGCACGAGTATGTCTTCCGACAACTCTAACTTTAGTGCCTTGAGTCTAGTCACAATATTAGACATTTCCATAATGTACTCCCTTATATTCTTTTTCCCTTTATACCGCATAGAGACAAGCTTACTAAGAATGGTGTTTGTCTCAATCTTTTCGTTTGTTGTGAATCGGTTTGCTATCTGGTCCAAGAATGCCTTGGCTTGGGTTTCCTCAGGTATTACACCCCTTATAGCGTCTAGAATTGAGTGTTTCATAATCATTAGACTTATGCGATTGGATCGCTCCCATTTTTCCATAGCAGACCTTTGCTTAGCAGTGCCGACACTAGTAAGATCTGAAGGGTGATCCACTCTTAATACATAGTCTAAATCCATGCACCCGAGCACAATTATAACGTGCTCCTTCCATTTCTTGAAGTTTGTGTCATTAAGCACAGAAATGTTATTGACATTTACAGATATAGAAGATGCTGAATTCATAATAATAAAGCTCACAATCAGTCATATAATCATCACACATACATGAATAAATAAAAATTTAACATATATATGCATGTGGACATATAACAAGATACCTAGCACAAACATCAATATTTAGTCTTTGGATAGAAATATCAACTTGTAAATGGCATATTTTTCAGTATTAATTCATAAATATTGACAATAAAACCAAAAACAATATGTTTGTCTTTGGACTAACATATCGAATGCAAGATAAACTTTATATGTCACATATTTATGATTACTTTATTTATTATTATATTAAAATAATCCTCCTTTGGGTTGATTATTTTATACAAAAATAACATGCTTACATATTTCAAAACAAATAAAATTACATAACACATGTTACTTTGGCAACAAATATACATAACTTATTCATTTTGAAATGTTAAACACAAATACAGCAAGCAATTATTTAATAAAAAATATTTATGCATAAACCCATATATAAATACAAGCTTTGAGAACAATAGATGGGAGAAAAATGGGCAAATGCCGAAGCAAAGCAGAGTAGAATGGAGCGTAGCGAAATGGAACGAATCATAACATGGGGTATTTTGCAGAAAGCTTAGCAAATTTATTTTTCCAGAGCAGCTACAACCTCCATCATAACAAGTGCTTAAAAAGCGTGAAAATGGACAGAAGGCTCATCCATCTTTAGTAAATTACCATCAGCATAAGGTTAGCCACTTATCAATGATGGTACTTCATTGGATCATTCAAAGATATCTCTGTGGAAATGAAGAATAAGAATAATGGAAGATCTTTCTAAAAAAAAATATGTAAAGGTAACTGAGAATTTCCTACCTTTTGAATTAAGAGTGAACTGTGGAAGGAATTCAAACGAGTCTACAAGTACCTAGTCCAAATTCATTCTATATATGGAATGAAAATCAACATTATAATAAAAAGTTTTATTGGGAGTACCAGTACTGCAATTTCCATGTAATTGTTGTACATCAACATACCTTGTACATCTTTATATATCTGTTTACATATTTACCTTACATAGTATTAGATATGATAATCCTCTATGATCACTTCTTAAGCTCACTACAATCAATAAGAAAGTCATATACACACAAACATGCGGTATTTCCTTCAAACTTGCATTGATGACCACATGCACTAGTCTACTAATTCCAAATGAACTGCAGACAGTATGATAGCATTTGAATTGGTTGCTTTTAGACAGTCAACCTGCATTATTTGATGGTAGAAAATGTAGCATAAAATCAATTTTCTCACCCTATGAGATCTTCATGATGTGTATAACTAGCTATAAGAAAGAAAACATAAAAGGAGTTGAATGGCTCGGTCGTACTTATTCTCAATCCCTTTGATTTCGGCATCCCTTTCAATGTTTACTCTAGAATGTGAACACCGGCTTTGCCCTTTATTTTACCAACTATATGGCTATAAGACGCGAGAAGACACTCTGATGGTTCACCAAAAAATCATTAGTTGTATAGTAAAAACAACGACGATAATAATATTAGTCATGAATATTCATCAATATTTTACTATACGTATTCAATGAGACTTTTAACAAGAGGACGGTAAATTAAAAAAATTATTCTTAAATTACCGTACTAGGAAAAGTAATTCCAAATGTACGACAATTTTTGCTAGGTAGGAGAGCGGATTTTGCAGGGATTGGAAATTGTCTTTTCAAAAGACGATTTCCATCAAAACAAGTTAAAAAAAAAAAAATTAATCCCTCAAAAATCGTCTTTTGAAAAGACGATTTTTAAAAAAAATTATTTAAGTGGAAATCATCTCTTCAAGAGACAATTTCCCAAAAAAAAAAAAAAAACAATCCCTTTAAAAAAATTATTTAATTGGAAATTGACGATTTGCCAAAAAGTAAAAAAAAAAAAAAAAAAAAAAAAATCCCAAATGGAAATCGTCTCTTGAAGAAACGATTTCAATTTGGGAAATTGTTTTTTTTTTTTTTGAATTTTTTTAAAAGGAAATTGTATCTTGAAAAAAAAAATCCCAAATGGAAATCGTCTGTTGAAGAGACGATTTCCCTTTAAAAAAATTATTATTTAAATGGAAATCGTCTCTTGAAGAGACAATTTCCATTCAAATTTCAATTTAATATATTTTAATATCTTTAATTATCTCTATTTTATAAAAAAAAATACAATTTAATATAAAAATATATTATAAATCCATTTTTAAATTACAAAATTAATTATACTCATACAATTATTATAAATATATATTAAAAATTAATTAATTTAATTTACTAAATTTAATATAATATAAATAATATTTATCTATTTTTTTTTCTTTCACTTTGCAATTAAAAAAAAAATATTATCAATTTATATGAAAAAATGAGTTAAAAAAAACAAATTTGTTATTAATTTATTAAATAATTATTTACAAAATAAATAATTTTGTTTTGTTTTAATTTTTAAATTAATTATATTATATAATTTAAAGATTAAAAATATTAATCTTTTAAGTCAAAATTTCATGTATTTTCATAGCTCTTATAACCTATTATACTTCATCACACCAATTTGAAGAAGACCTTTTGACCGTTTGCTACCCTCACACCAGTTTGAATAAAACCTTTTGCTATCCTCTCATAACTAACACCAATTTGGAGAAGACCGTTTGCTACCCTCTCATAGCTAGCCATAGGAAAATCTAACCTATTGAATGTATTGTCATTTCCACCCATTTAATACTCCAATTTACTCCACCAATTTGACCGTTATGCTCCACCAGTTCCATTTGAAACTCAAACTTTAACCACTTATCCTACACACTACACTCATTCTACATTTTTTCAACTTCTCATACACTATAAATTGCCTTCTTCATTCTCATTTTCACCTTCAAACTTTTTCTTTTTAATTTTCACCTTCAAACTTTTTCTTTTTAATTTTCACCTTCAAATTTCTTCACTCTCATCTTCCCCACTTGAAAGTCAATTTTTCACTTATCAGTTTTTCACCTTCCATCTTTGGTAGATTTTGAGCATATCTCATCTCTTTTCTTCAACACTCACAGTGCTTATAAGGTATAATATTTTTGCTTTATTTTTATTTCAAGTTATTTTATAATGTATAGTTTTTATTATTATATAAGTTTTTAAATTTATTTGGATTATGTAATATTTGTTTGGATAATATTTATGGGAAAGTATTATTTTAAATAGATTATATCATTCAAAAAATAAAAAGATATATTATTTTATTCGTAGGTAATATTTTTGCCTTTATTTCATATTTATTGTGTAATGCATGATATATATTTGTTATTACATGTATTTTTTTAAATTTATGATAGATATTTGTTGTTACATGTATATTTTTTAAATTTATTTGATTTATGGTAATTTTGTTAGAATATTATTTGTTGTAAATTATCATTATAAAAAGATAAATGAATTAAATCATTCAAAAAATAAAAATGATATTAGTTTATTTAATTAATATGAAATAATAGGATTATTGCTTATATTTATCAATCAAATAATACGTTTTATAAAATATTAAAATTTAAATTTAAAAATAAAATAAAATATTAGTAAAATGAGAATGAAAAATAATAATAATAGAATAATTATATTTCTATATATTTTGCATAATATATGATTTTAAAAAATATTAAAATTTAAAAAATAGAAATACAACATTATCCAAAATTATGAATTTATCCTATATATTTTTTTAAATGAATATTAGTGTTAAATAATTGAAAAAATTGTTGTAAAACAATGAGATGTAAAAGTAAAAATATAAATAAAACTAAAATGTTATTTGATTTATTTAAATGTATATATATAAAGTAATTGTGTATAATATAAAATAGTAACCATGAATATTAAATGTATATAATATATATTTAAATATTAAAATATTATATACATTTAAATATCCATTTTAAAAAAGAAAATAAATATATAATTTTAAAATGTTAGAATATATAATAAATAAATTTAGTAATGATTGTTAGTACTAAATTATTTTTTTGCATATAATATTATTTTAAAAATATTAAAATATAAGAAATATAAGTAGAACATTATCCGAAATTATGGATTTATCTTCTATATTTTATAAAAATTAATATTAGTCTTAAATTATTGAAAAAATTCTTGTAAGATATGGAGGACTAAAAATAAAAAATAAATAAAAGTAGAAATAACACTAAAATATTATTTGATTTATTTAAATGGATATTTTAATGTATATAATATATATATAAACAAAAAAAGTAATTGTGTATAATATAAAATAGTAACCGTGAGTATTAAATATATATAATATATATTTAAATATTAAAATATTATATACATTTCAATATCCATTTTAAAAAAGAAAAGAAAGATATAATTTTAAAATGTTAGAATATATAATAAAATAAAATAAATAAATTTAGTAATGGTTGTTAGTATAAAATTATTTTTTTGCATACAATATTAATTAAAAAATATTAAAATATAAGAAATATAAGTTGAACATTATCCAAAAGTTGGTCCTATCTCATATAATATGTAAATGTACATTTAAAATGTTATATTATATACATTTAAATATCCATTTTTAAAAAGAAAAGAAATATATTGTAATGAACAATGCACCATAATATTAGTAAAATAGATTTGCAAAATACATATTGTATATCAATTATTATCATAAAGTTTACTGATGATGATACTTCTTTTATTGATCTTTTGAATATGTTTGATAATGGACGGTTACACCATAGTGTTGTGCTATACTAGGGGTGAAATTATTGATTGTGAATTTGGGGTAAGTTATAATCGTCCTCCTGAGAAAGGTGTTTCAATCAATAGTATGATAACATTTTATGAGTTAGAAATAAAATTGTGTCATGCTTTGAATATTAATCGTACTTACACCAAGTTAAATATGGTGTTCCGATATCCAGTTCCCTTTCCAAATGGAAGGGGTACTATTAATTATGTCCATTTGCCTATTCGAGATGATGGTGATGTGAGCATAATGTTTACTGTTGTCGCACAATTTCCTCCTCCAAATACTATTGAAATGTATTGTCAAACTTCTTCCATTGATTATCACCCCATGCTTAGTAGCTTTACTACCCCAATGCATATTGAAAGTCTAGGTCCAAGTCAACAAATGGTAGAAAAGAATACATCTTCCCCTATGTATATGCAAAGTTATGATAATGACATGGAACCTATAGTTAGGGTAGATATGGCGGGAGTTACTGAGTCAATTGTAATGACAGTTGGAAATTATGTTGATATTTTACCTGGAAATGATTATAACAATGTGGAGTTATTTGATGAAGATGATCGTAATGAGGATATTATAGACATGGAGGATAATGAAAATACAGAAAATGATGCATCATTGTTAGGTGGTGGTGAACATGATGTCCCTTCCCCAATATTTAGAGAATTGAATTGGGATGTAATTAACTCCATGGTTGACAAGGATTTAATAGCATGCACTGGCTTATGGAATGAATCAGATGAATTGTTTAAGGGATTGCGGTTTGAGAGTAAGGTAGACTTACAATATGCTGTTAAACATTATTCCATATGTAGGAATCAACATTTGATTGTTATTGAATCTGAGCCAGATATGTGGGTTGTAAAGTGTAAAAAATAGTATGAGGGTTGTAATTAGAGGCTTCGTGCATGTCATCATAAATCTCATGGTTTGTTTGAGATAACAAAGTACATAGGTCCTCACACTTGTGTTTACCCTAAACTATTACAAGACCACTCACAATAGACTCCACATTCATTGCACGAGAAGTTCAAAATGTAGTCCAAAGTGATCACATAATTTCAACTGCTGCATTACATCATATAGTGAAAGATAAATTTGGTTATAATGTTCATTACAAGAGGATTTGGGAAGCAAAGAGGAAAACAATCATAAAGATATTTGGTGATTGGGATGAATCTTACCAAGTTTTACCTAGGTGGATGAATATTGTTAAACGTACTAACCCTGGTGTAGGACCTCAGGCGCTACCAACTCTCCTAAAAGCAATTGTTGTTAGGAAAGGCGCATACCCTAGCCTTATAGTGCATTCACCCAAGCGCTCACGACAAACACAAGGGGAGTTGATGGACGCGGCCAACCCTCCGATCTGCCAACAATCTGCCCCCCAACGACACCCTTGGGGTTCGAACCCGTGACCTCGGCTCTGATATCACTTGTAAGACCTCAGGCGCTACCAACTCTCCTAAAAGCAAGTGCTGTTAGGAAAGACGCATACCTTACCCTTATAGTGCAGGAATACAAGCCGCCATTATACATTAAGGACTCAAGTCACACAAAGAGAAGGCATATGTCTCATTTTTTATCATCATGCAGGAATACAAGCCGCCATTAGAGATCCTAGTGTTGGTTGGAACCCACCTTATGCACACCATCTATATTGTCTTAGGCATGTGGTAAGCAATTTCAATGATAAATATAGAAATAAGATGTTAAAAGACTTAGTGTGTAGAGCAGGGTCTCAACATCAACCACAAAAGTATGAGTCATATATGACTGAGTTAAAACGATTAGATGAGAAATGCTTATAATGGTTTAACAGGTTGGACACAAAGAAATGGACTTTGGCACATGATGGAAGACATCGGTATGGGTGGATGACTACAAATATTGATGAATGCATAAATGGAGTGCTTAAAGGGGCTAGAATGTTGCCTATCACTGCTCTTGTTCGATTAACTTTCGATCGTTGTGTTTCATATTTTGAGACTCATCAAACAGAGATACAAAGTCGAATTGCAAATGGAGATTTGTATACTTCCTATGCCATTAACAAAATAACAAAATATGAATCAAGGGCTAGTGGACACACTATCAATATCTTTCACCGTTCAAATGAGATATTTGAAATGACAACTGCTCCCCATGGGTTTCATATGGATAAAAGAAACAATATACAAATTGTGAAGTTGAAAGAAAGAACATGTACTTGTAATAAATGGCAATCATTTGGTATACCATGTTCACATGTGCTAGCTGTATGTGCACGTGCAAGGATTGATAGTTGGCAATTTATTGACAAACATTATAGGATAGATGTATATGGTTGTTGCTATGCACCACAATTCAATTCAATTCCACATCAAGCCTATTGGCCAAAACCTAATTTTCCAATTGTTCATCCTAATCTAACTCTAGTACGTGATAAAGGAAGACTAAAATCTTCAAGGATTAGGAATGAAATAGATTGGAGAGAACCGAGTGTCAAATTCCGATGTGCGCTTTGTAAATAAGAGGGTCACAATCGTCGAAAATGTCCTAACAGATGGGAGTCTTCTAATACAATCATTCAATGATATCATAAGTTCGAGTTGAAAATTTTATAATTTAAATGAAAGTTTTTTTTTTATATTAAAGATGAACATTGAGTTATTTCCATATAATGTCATTGGAATGTCTTGTAATAAACTAACGAAATTATTTTAATATATTTTAATACCATTAATTATATATATTATAAAAAAATGAGTTTAAAAATACAAATTTGTTATTAATTTATTAAATAATTATTTATAAAATAAGTATTTTTTTTAATTTTAAATTAATTTGACTATATAAATGTTAAGATTAAAAATATTAATCTTTAAGTTAAAATTTCAATATAAAATGAATAAATTTTTTTTTAAAAACGTTAAACTAAATTAATTGTTCTTAATCTTCAATTTTTCTTTAAATTAATTCAATTAATTACAACTAATAAAATTAATTTAGTTTGATATTGTTTTTTATTTATAAGATAAATAATATTTATCTATTTTTTTGTTTATGTGAAAAATGATTTTATAAAAAAAAATTGTTATTAATTTATTAAATAATTATTTATAAAAAAAAATCTTATCTTGAAGAGACGATTTCTCTTAAAAAAAAATTCCTAAAAAAAAAAATCCAAAAAAAAAAAAATTCCCTTAAAAATTCCAAAAAAAACCAAGAGACAATTCCATTTGGGAATTTTTTTTTTTTTTTAAGGATTTTTTTTTGGCAAATTGTATTTTGAAGAGACGATTTCCACTTAAATTTTTTTTTTTTTTTTTTTGAAATCATCTTTTCAAAAGATGATTTTTGAGGGATTAATTTTTTTTGTTTTACTTGTTTAGATGGAAATCTTCTTTTGAAAAGACGATCTCCGATCCTTTCAAAATCTCCTATTATGGTTACCGTACTCTTATCAAAATTACGTATTGAATGCTTCGGATCTTTTGTTGCATAGTTAGATATCATTTAGGTAACTTAGCATTGTCCTATTTTCCTTAGTCTGATATTCCGACCTCTTCGACAGGTGTTGGTTAAGATTTTGAACGATCATAGTCAACTACGACCCGCATGCCAATGGGAGCTTTGGTCTGGCGCTGCGGCTTTGGCTAATTGTACAGAGTGTAAAGGAGAGGGAACCTTATTTATCGACCTTTTAGAATGACTGGAGGAATAAAGACTGACAATCACCCAAGTTGAAAAGAATATTTTAACCTTATTGTGCCACAAAATCAAACAAACACACTGTATGCCTACCGTCTACTAAGCTTTCGGAGTCTGAAGTTTGATGATTGATGGACACCTCTGTGACTTTTTCAGAGACAAAATCCCATCAAAACCATGTCCGTGACGTTTATTTTTTTTATTTTTTTAATTTTTTTTATAATTTATTATAAATTTTTTATTAAATAAAAAAAAATCAAAATATATAATTTTTTTAAATAAAAAATAACAAATTGATTTTTTATTTTTTAATACTTAATAAAAATAAAATATTACAAAAACAAATAATCTAATATTTAATATTATTAAACATTAAAATTTTATTTAAAATTAAATAAAAATACAAATACCACCGAATATGTATTAAGGTCAATGACCACAATAACATTCAAAATCATGTATAATATATATAATCATTTTAATGTAAATCACCCATGAAGAATAATTTAGGGTTTTACGTATATTATTATGTAGTGGTATGTGATTGCGTATATCTGGATGCATGCAGGAGGGTTCCCAGAAGCTTTCTTTTTCCATGTGCATGACCTCACTTAACCTCATGCTGCTCAACAAATTTATAAATAAAAGCTTTGCTAAATAACAGAAAGAAGTGGGTCAATTTATGTGTACACAGTGTTGACTGAAAATAATGTCAACTTCCTTCATATTTTTCATGAAGCCTATGCCTGATGTTGCCTAAGCTAGTGGCCCTATTAATACATTGCATAGAAACCTACTTATCTATAAGTTTGTTTATTCATCACTACCTTCAACTTTTTTCCTAAAGCTATCGAAAGAAGTGAAGTTATCTTTAAAAAATATTGAGACAATTTGGTACACTATCAACAATGATGTGAATCCTGTGATATTGTAAAAGCTTTGTTCATTTCTCTTCTCCTTGGTCCTTTAATTATTAGGAGATGCAATGAATGAGGAGGATGACTCTCATATATTTGAAAGTCATGTCCTTAATAAAGGTAATTAATTAATTAATTAACAATGGAATTATTTGAACGAGTCTACTTTAGGCATCGAACTCATGATTAAAGGCTGAACATGGACTTATATAAGTTTGGTAACTTTAAGTAATTAATATTTAATTAAGAATATAATTAACCAAGAATGAGATAAGATCAACCGTTTATCACATGTCTAGAGTTTCTATAGTAAGTTCATGTGTGAAAACCAAAAGATACCCATTTAGATAAAATTTTGAGCACCATCTTTAGTAATGTAGGTGTCATTATTATTCTTGTTATCATATGTATATTATACCACATTTCTTTCAAATTCATCAGGATAGAATGTAAGTGAAGCTTCATTATTTGATGGCTGATATATGCTATGGATTCCCCTTCTAATATTATTCGCTAGGGTTGCTTCTCATTTAATGTTTTTTTAGAAAAAAAAAAATTCTAATTGAACCTAGAATTTAGATTGTAATAGAATGTTTAAACCTCGGCCAACAATCTATACTTAATTAGCTTTACTAATGCTTAATTATTAAATGGTCAATACATTAGATTTGAATTATTGAGTTATCGATATATTGTCTGGACTCTATTAATTGACTATAACAAGATATTGATTTCTTTAATATATTTCATGGCTTAAAACAACTTACTAAAGCTAAATATATCATCATCACATTGTCAATTCATTCAACATGTACCCATTTGTTACACTTTTATTTCACTTCTACATTTTTAGTTGATTCTACGAATCCATATTAGAATATAATTAATTATAACATTCTTTCACTTTTAATACTATAATTATAAGCTTAGTTGTGTTTCTATATATATATATATATATATATATATATATATATATATATATATATATATATATATATATATTTATGAAATTATCTAAAGTAGGATGAATAGATGGTTCTCATAATATTTAAGCCTAAATGAAATATCTTAAATAAATAAATTTTAAATATATATATATATATATATAAGCTTAATTAAATTGAATTAGTTACTATATGTAGATTACTTGGATTTAATTGTATTTTTAAAATTAGTCCCCTAAGAAATTACAAGAGTTTTGACAATTTAAAATAAATTCAATCACATATAAAAACATTTGATATACATAGAAAATCATCTATATCAATTACTTCAACTTCTATAGATGCAAAAATTATAAATTTATTAATCGTAGCAAAAACCTACTCAAAATGACAATATATTACATAATTTTATTTTGTATGAATATTTCTTCCCACAAATATATATTGACTAGTGCCTATACGTTATTTTTTACATTTTTTTGTACTTCATAATGATCCACTTCAAAATTATATTAAGACTTAGTGGTTCAAATGTTTGACTGCCACCTTTTCTCTAAAAACAAAAGATTTCAAACTTCTTACTTTGAACCAATGATAAAATACCATTTTTTTTTCTTTTTATGTGTCCTTTTTTCTAAAGTTATGAAAAATAGTTTTTCTTTTATAAGCACAAAAAGTCTAATTAAAACAAAATAATAAATTTAATAAGTTTGAAATGTTACAAGAAAGTAATATTTTAAACTTCCTTAAAATTTTTAGACTTTACTTAATCAAACCCAAAATTATATACTTAGTTTTTTGACCTTATAACTTTCAAATTGGATGTCTTTAATTCAAACATGCAAGTATGATACTAACCAATAAAGTAAAACCTCAATAAATTAATAATCTCAATTAAATAATAAAATTTTATAGTCCCAATTCAGACTAGTGTATTAAATTAATAACATCGTTAAATGTATAAGATAATAATTGTTTTATAATTCCTTAAGAATCCAAGAAAATATAAATTAATAATGGATGAAGTTCATAAAAAATAATAAACAAAATTCATAATTCAATATTTAATGATTTTTTATAACTTATATTTTTCTTCTACCATCACATATTTACAAGCTTTTTATCTTTTATAATATTAACTTTTGACATGATTATTTTTCTTTTTAAGAGTTTTTCTATCTTATCTTTTTTTAAAATGTCTTAAATTTCTATGTATTAACTTTTAAGTACATTCATTATTTTTGTATTTATAAATTATGCACATATAAATTTAAAAAACATAATATTCTCTCTTAATTAATAAATTTTCATTTATCAATATATCAATCACTTCGTTAAGATAATAATTTATCTTGGTCCTATGAGTATTATTTTATAGTGGTTTTACTATAATATTTAAAGCAAAATTAATCATCAACCTAAATTAATATATCCTAATTTTCCTTTAATAATTTTGGGATAAAACAAAATAATTTCAATATAATACTCAAAACTCTCGATCTAAATTCTAAAATCCAATTGAACCCAATATCACCACCAAACATCACCTAAAATGAATAAACACAATCCACTGGTGTTAACCCAAATTAATTAAGTCGGCAAAATTTGACTACAACCCACAAATAATTTTTACCTAAATTAAATAATAAAATCATATAAAAAAAAAACCATCTATATGATGTGAAACAGTGAAAGTAAAGAAGAAAATTGAGTAAAGTACATGTGGCGACCAGAACGCATGGCTTCTTGTGCTCGCAGGGCCTTTCTCTACATGCCACATACTCACCTAAATATATATATATATATATATTTAAAAAAAAAACAACAACAACAACAACACACGCAACAAAAGAGAACCAAAAAAAGGGCTCAACCACTTGACGTGACTGCCCTTTGGATTGGCTTGGCGGAAATGAAGCAAAATGTAGGAATTTGAAAGCGACCAAGAACAGAATTCAACTCTCACTCATTTTTTGTTGCAAAGAAAATGACCCATTTGACCATGATTCTTTTGACCACGCTCATGAGCACATAAACGTGGGGAACAAAACAATAAACAACTTTGTTTCGATACACAACGCGGAGAGGTTGAACCCAAGACCGTACAAGTGTAGCCGACCACTACAACTACAGCCAACGTAAAAGTCAAATCAAAGGCAAAAAAACGCACACAGTGCCACTCTGGTTACTCTTGGGGTGACCTTTCATATTCAAAACAAAGGCTAATGTTGTTGCATATAATTTTGGCGTGTCGTAGGAATTTTTGTCTGTCAACTGGGGTGTGCTGGTGGCAACATGCATGGAGGGGTGCACCCCCATGCATGTTTATCTTGTTTAATTTGTGCTGCCGGCCATCACTTGGGGCATACTGCAAGCCTTTGTGCCAATTATGCATGTAAGGAATCGGCCAGACCGTGATGTGTTGTGGGTGTCCAGTGTGTTCCCGGCCATTCTTGAGAATGAGGAGACACCCTATTGTGCTGATAACGGACGATCCATGGGTTTGTCACTTGGGAAAATGAATTTTGTTGCAAATTAAAGACTTTTAGGCACAGCTGATGACATGAGCTTTTGGGTATGGGAACTTGGAGAGTGGAGATATGTATGTCTGAGTTAAATATTGAATACCCTCCATGGGAGAGGATTCTGGTTGATTAATTGTATGCTTAGTGGATTCTTTGTAAAGGAAGTTCTCTACTAATTTAGTTAACAATTATTTTCAGAGAGAATCACAAATTATTTTCAGATCCTTGGGAAAAGTCCTCAACAATCTTCTATTTTCCATTGTAGATGACCTACTGTATAGACATACTCATGTTTCTATTCATACTCAGATCAAAAGTCAGCTATAATCCCCCACCCGTGCCTATGATTAATTTGCCTCCTTTTTCCCTGGATTGGGTTTGGCCCCATTTGAAGATTTACCTACGTGTGACGAGTGATCTCCTCAGCTGGCTTTTGACTAAAGCTCGATGAAGAATTCTGGTGAACGCAGAATACTGTTACACTGGTGGCTGTGTTTCAAAGTCAGACAATTAATAATTAAACTATAAGATATATGATATATTTTTACGTCAAACTATATTCTATTTTTTCAGCCGTGGATCTATTATCATGTAGAAAAATTATATGAACACTTGGGTTTGAGTCCATCGAACCAAAATCATATGGTTTGAATGTGAATCTTCTGATTCAGTTTGGGACTTAATAACAGATATATAAGTGTATTGAAAACTTAATATATATTTCACCCATCATAATAAGAGTCGACCAACCTATTTTTATCTTATTTTAGTTTTATTTATATATTTTGTATTGTCTTATCCTTACATTAGATAGCAAAAAATTTCATCTGAAATAGACCCTTTTAATTATTTAAAGAAAAACATCAATTAAAAAATTGTACATATAATTAATTTATGTGAGTGGGTCCGAATTATCTTTTGTATGACCAAATAAAAAATTGTACATGCATACATGAGATGTATTTTTTTTTGTTGGGTATTAATAATTCTTCTCCTTTTGGGCATGTATATATTTTTAGACCATTAAAAAATAAATATAGAAGAGTTTGAAAAACGCAAAAAAAAAAAAAGTACAATTTTATTTCTATATATTTTATGTTCTATAATTTTTAGACATAGCAAAAATTTCACATGTGAACAGAAGTAGCCGAGAAAAGTAACTTGATTACAACTTTACTCATTAATATCTTTTATAGGATTCAAACTTGAAACCTCCCACATGCCCACATTATCATTTGTGTCAAGTCTTAAAAGGCTTCCTTGTTAAGATATTAAGTTATAGTTTAGCACTCAAATAATTTAAAGTGATCTAACATAGATGTGGCTAATTTTTTGTTCATTTAAAGTTTATTATTTAAAAATTAAAACTATTAAATTTGATACATTTACCCTTATCAATATTCAATGATGAATATATGAGAGAGAAATATATAAAGTGGAAAAAGTTAAGTACCCTTATGGTTGAAAGTTAATAAAAAGTTCAGATTTTTAGACATTGGTAATAAAAAATTAGTTTAGACTTAGAAAAATTGATATTTTTTATTTTATTACTTTGAAGTTAATTTTGACTAGTCATTGTATTATTAAATTATTTTACTATAAAGACTTTATAAACTCATAATATCTACCCATGAGATATGGGTTCATAATTACATGAGTATCACGTGTAGGAAGTCAGACTTCAAATGAATGGTTTGTAGAAATTTACCTTTAATTTATCCTTAATTTTAAATGAATTGTAGACTTTAAGGGGTTATTAAGTTATTTTATAAAAGCAATTAATATCTTTATTGACTTTAATCAGGTTATTAAATTATATTAAGTTTTTAATCCAATTATTAAATATATCTTATTATGTTTTAATAACTATATAAACTTCAACAATTTCTAAGAATGGAGCGTGCATCAATGATGACATGAGAAAGATTCAAGTGGATGGTTGCGAAAACTTTATTTCGCCTATCTTTAACTTATTATTTTGAATTAACTTTAATCTTAAGTAGTATCACAAAGTTATTTTTCTCAAGTTGTTTAGCATATTTATTGATTTAAATTAAGTTATTAAAGAATATTGAATTTTTTAAACTAGTTTATTAAGTTGCCTTACCATATTTTAATTATAACTACATAATTTCTAGCAATAGGGGCAATTGCTTGAGCATCATATGTAGCATGTGAAGCTTCAAGGGGATTGTTGTGAAAATTTTCGACTTGCCTTTTGACATTATACATTAGTAATATTTAAAATACCTAGAATAAGTATATGTGGCAATATTTTTATTCTCTAAAAACATTTTTAAAATTGTTAAAGTGTTTTATAGTAATTTCATTAGGAACTTACTTAACATTGATTTTTAAAAACATTTTTAGTCTTTCAAGTATTTGAAAAATAAATTTTTAAATAAAAATTTTCAAGTATTAAAAAAAGAAGTTAAAAAGAGACTTTATAAAATTACTATTAAATGGTTTTAAAACTAACCATCCTCTCACCATCAAATTGTAATAATATTGCACCTTAAAGGGACTTGTATGGTCCTCTAGCCAATTTTTTTAGGATGATCAATCCATAATTACATCATTAAACCATAGAATATCCCTACAATATCTTAAAGGCTCTCCAAACTTCATCATTCCATAGTGGTGGAGTAGGAAGTGAAACTTCGAGCTAATGGTTTCAAAATTCTATAAAAAATTATTTGACACCCCGTTTGATAATATAAAAACACTTTCTCACTCTTAAATTGTCTTAAAGTTTCACTAAAAGCCAACCATCTTGTCACTTTCACTTTGAAATATAGCACCTTCCAGAACCTGCGCATAGCCTTATTAATGGCCGATGTTGTGATTAGTATTTAAATTTCAGAGACAATGTATGGTGGGGATATGCTGTATTTTCCCCCCCTTTTTTAAAAAATTCAAAGCTGTCTCTTTCCTTTGCTCCCAAATTAGATTTTGGGGTCACCTTTGCCTCCCAGTATGTAAGCACGTTGTAGAAGTTGAAGCCTCACTGTGTTTAAAATATCGATCAGAGAGCAGCTCTTGTTCCTCTTTATTTCTTATATTCTTCTGTTTTTGAGCCTGTAAAGGGTAGAAGCCACTGAGGTTATATAGGGTGAGAAACACATGAACCACCTTAGTCTTCAAGAAAATGGTTGTAATCTAATAATAATCCGCAGCTATATATGACTTAATGACTAATTAATATATACAACTATAGGTTCATTAGATCCGACTAATGATACTGCCGTCCACATTGTAGAATGCTTGTTTGTGAGAAGGATGTATATGACACTCATAAAATTCAAGTGTAATGTGAGTTTTCACAAATAATGTTGAAGTAAGATGTTCATGATCTATAATAACTAGTATATATCTGATTAAATAAATTGAATAAGATTGTTGTCTTCCAAGCATTGGAGGACCTTTGTAGGAGAAGTTGAATACGAGTATAGAAAATGTTGGCTAGATTTGAAAGAGTGCAAAGATGTCATAATAGGAAGTTGTGCATTGAACATCAGTGGGGAGATATCATGTTCCAACTAGCTATCTACCAAAAAATATAAACTTTTGAGTTGGTATTTGAATCCTATGAGGAGAGAATCAATCTCACCCACAAATCAAGAGCATTCAATGGCCAATTCTTAGGTTTAGACGGAATATATTTGTATTTTTTGTATAATCTATGCCTCTCGTGTATAGTCTCATATGTATATTTAAAAAGTTTGAGCGTGGAACAATGATATATATTTTTCACCATTCATCTACTTGCCTCCTTATGATATCAAAGTCTTTCTATCAGTTTCGATCTTTCCAGATATATTAAGATATATTGGAAAATATTGGTGAAAATTTTGAAAAAAATATCGATGAGACGAAAACTGATGACAACTCATAGAAATGCCTAGAAAACTTCAAGAAATGAAAAAATATTCGTAATTTTATGTATACATTTATATGTGTCTTATATTTAATTATTAAAAAAATATAAAAACATAATTAAAATTAACTTAATTAATTTATATATATATATATATAAACGTGCAAATGTAGCATTGAAAGGTCTGGTGTCCAGTAGTCATTGAAACTTACCCTATACCTGGGTACCAAGGGTCATTTCGTAATAGTATGGCTAAGGAGGTTTAAAGAAATTTCTATGAGTTTATCGAGGAGTAGTCCCACATCGAAAGTGTGGGAGAAAACTAATGTATTTAATACACAACATGCTAAACCATCAAAACAAGAAAATGCTGGGTTGGGAGCGAATGATGCGGACTGAAAGCCCAAATTCACTGGGCTTGATTATTTTGAGTGAACAAAATCATTAACATAATAACGATATGTCCACAAATATGAGGAATATTTTCATTAAATCAGACACATGATATTATATATTTTAAACCATGGTTTTATTTTAATAAAAAAATAATTTTCTTTTTATACTTATGAATCTTACAACAACTTGTTTTAAAACTTAAGTTAGAAAACAAATGATCACTAAGTCCTAAATCTTTTCAATGGAAAGGTAAGGTGGTGCATTGATTTGCAAACATTAACATGAGATTAAGGTAATCTACTAACGAGCACTAAGTGTTGGGCCAAGAATGTGAAAGAAGTGCTTTATCGAAGCCCAAGAGTTGGGAATTCAAGCTTCAAGAAACGTTAGAAAGAATTAGGATTGAATGTACTTAAGAGTAGTGAATGTCAACGACCCGCATCACAAAGTTGTTAAAATTGAGTTCTTAAAAGTAAGATATTATATAACAAAATTATATTTGTCTATCCCCTTACTATCCCTTTTACACATTGATATTGATTCGAATATTTAACTCATATCTCTTATACTGTATATGACTTAGGTGTGCAAATTGTGTTAAAAATATAAAATTCATAAATTTTTGTGAGTTAAAAGAATTGTGTTATAAATAGGTAATTTGACAAAATAAAGTGAACAAATTAAATAGCTTTAATGGGTCGAGAAGTCATATAGCCTAAATACAATATATTTATTAAACATGTTATACAACTTGACAAGATTATGACACAAACAATTTTAAGTGTAACCAAATCTGGTTTTCATGTCATATTATTGGATAGTGTCAAAATCAGCAACCCTGCATAAGAAAGAACACATGTTCAACATTATTCAAAATGTTCATGGATTTTTTTAGGGTATGGTATACAAATAGTAAGGTAAACATATCTATCAACCACAAACTCAACTAGAACTTCACGCATTTAAATTACTTGGCATTTGGCCCAAAACAGCCAACCCAAAATGTGTTGGTGAATTGAACGTGCATGAGGAGCGTTTATTTGTAAGATCACGTGCCTACGTAACGTAAATGAACTAGCCCGCCGTTTTGTAGAAGTTATTTGACAATGGGGGCGGGTGGACACGTGATTTGCGGGGGCCACATTTCTTGCATTTTGGAACTCGGTTATATGTGGACGGTGGTCTGGCCCAGTTCCCTTGTGGCCCAATGGTCAAATGTTGAATGCTGGCATCTCACAAGTGGCACTGCTCCATGTGCTGAAAGTGCCAAACAAGAACTGGGTTTTGACATTCCATTCGAGTTGAATGCCCGCAAGTGTGAAGACACCGCACAACCTTAGAACTTTGTGAGTCTTGTCTCACATCTTTAATCTTGTGGACAGCCCAAGGACCAGAATAATATTCCAAGTTCCAGTAATGATTTCCCCAGTATGGAGTTTATTATTATATACAGTTTGGTAGGCATGAATTAGCAGTACTGGCATGTCAAAAAGTTGCCCATTGAAGAAGAAATTTGTGTGCTCTTCACTTTAGCTTTGAGCTACTTTATAGGCAGATTTTGACTAGATATACAACAAAGCATTCTATGTGTTAAATAACTTACTTATAAATAACATTATACTTGCTAATCATGACTATTGCATCATGTCCTTTGTCTCACCACCATTTCACTTTGTTGTCGTAAAAAACATGGGCAATGGAACAGTGTTTCAGAAGTGGGAAGTCATTGTTGGGTCACTTGTCTAGGACTGTTGTTCTTTCTTTCTCTTCCATTCTTATTATAAAATTGCATCACAATTAGGCAGTCTATGGAGAAAAAGTGTCCTTTTTTCCTTAAAAAACGAAGCCTTGCGGCGCATGATCGATGGTTTTCTAGAAAAGGCATGCATGATCGGGACGTGTTATTGTGTTTTATGCCTAAATGCTAATTGGGTTCGAGTCCATGCAAGGTTTACTCACTAGCAGCAGTGGTTGCTGAGTCATTGTCTAGTTCTTACTGACAACAGCATAGCCAAATTCTAAGTATTCTTGTATACATGCATACATCCACACATTTTTCTGCAAAAAACATTAATTCCATTGATGTTGTGAACATCGTTTCATGCATTTAAATTTTGTTCAGTGTCCTATAGTTGATCTGGGATGATAGGAGACAAGCCAAGTGGAAACATTGTACATAATCAGGTGCATGAATTCATGGTAATTGGTGATCAGAGAGGGGGGGAGAGAGAAGAGAGAGGCTGATAACCACTAGTCCACGCAATGAAGTCATTTGAGAGGCTGGCTCACTAGTACTTAGCTTGTTCAACTCCAAAACAATTCCAAAGTGATCGTCCGAATCAAGAAGAGAATCGATTGATGGTTACGGTACTATTCGGTTGGTTGTGCCCAACCAATCACATTGATCAAATCATATTGATCATAGAAGACCCTCATTTTATATGACTTAATTATTTGTACATACATATCTATATTATTAAGTAGTCGAGTTTATAATAAAAAACCTTCCTAAGAAATTGAAATTCAAAAGAATTCCAAATAGACTGCCCACCATATTCACCATTCAACTCCTCTTTAGATGCATAGCTGAATTTCACATGAAAATGTCATAGCTTCCAACAATAAAATGAACGTAGATTTGGATCAAAACAAAATTTGAGGTGGTACTATTCATTACATTGAGTGTCATATACCCCCTTCTCACAAACAAGCATTCTACAATGTGGAACGCAGTATCATTAGTCGAATCTAATGAACCTATAAGTATATATTAATTAGTCATTAAGTCATATATAGCTGCGGATTATTATTAGATTACAACCATTTTCTCGAAGACTAAGGTGCTTCATGTGTTTCTTATCCTATATAACTTCAGTGGCTTCTACCCTTTACAGGCTCAAAAACAGAAGAATAAGAAATAAAGAGGAACAAGAGCTGCTTTCTGATCGATATATTAAACAAAGTGAGGCTTCAACTTCTACAACGTGCTTACATACTGGGAGGCAAAGGTGACCCCAAAATCTAATTTGGGAGCTAAGGAAAGAGACAGCTTTGAATTTTTTAAAAGTAGGGGGAAATAGAGCATATCCCCACCATACATTGTCTCTGAAATTTAAGTACTAATCACAACACTGGCCATTAATAAGGGCATGCGCAGGTTCTGGAAAGTGCTATATTTCAAAGTGAAAGTGACTATATAGTTGGCTTTTAGTGAAACTATAAGACAATTTTAGAGTGAGGAAGTGTTTTGTACTATCAAAACCACGCGACAAATAAGCAAAATTGAAAAAATATGTAGAAATTCATCTAAATCAATCAATATCGATCATATTGGTTTGACTTTCAATAATAAAAAAAGTCGGTTTGATTTGAAAATTTTGAAAATTAACTTTATCAATTTGGCTTTTGATTTTCGTGTCTTCTAATCAATAAAAATCAAACCAAATCGATAATTTAAAATTTACATATAATTATTTGATATTTAATAAGTTCTTTTTAATATATATTATATTAAAGTAATTCATTGTTTGTATATTATAGTCAAATTAATTCTAAATGTATTTAATATTGAATTTAAGTAAATTTTAATTAATTTTAAACAAATTAACAACTTAGACTTAAGGCCTAATATAAGTTCAAATTAATAGGTTTTGTGCTCAAAATAAATATAAATCTACAATTGGGTTGAAGACTAAAAAAAAACCCATTAAATTTGGTCAAAACAAATCCACGAAAACCAAACCAACTTTAACGAGCTTAGATTGATTCGATTTTTCACTTCAAACCTAGTCGATTCAGTTTTTATCATATATAAAACCAACTACATCGATTTGGTTCATTTTTTATCCAAAAACCGATCGAACCAATCTTATTTACATCCCTAATTAGCTTGAAGTTTCACTTCCTACCCTACCATGGAATGAAGTTTTGAGAGCCTTTAAAATGTAGCAATTTCTTATGATTTAATTTAAGTAAAATTAGTATGTTTTTTTTTATAAAATAAACTAATAATATCTTAAAATTAAAATTGATCCAAAACAATAATTAAGATGAAAACATAACTGAACCGTTGACTTAAAGTCTCACTTCTTATACATGATGCTCATACAATTAATAATAAGAAAAAGGCATGGGGAAGATCATTTCTGCAACCATTCATTTGAAGCCTCACTTCATATACATGATACTCATGCAATTATGGATTGATCATCCTCAAAAAATCGGTTCTTAGGACTATACAAGTCTCTCTCTAATATGCAATATTTTCATACATAATTTGATAGTGAGAGGATGGTTGGCTTTAGAGCCTACTGGATAATGATTTTAGGAAACATTTTCAAGTGTTAAAAACCGTTTCCTAAAAGCATTACTAAGCAAGTTCTTAGTGAAACTGTAAAACACTTCAACAATCTAAAAGTGCTTTTAGTTAATAAAAATGTTGCAACAAGTAATTATTCTAGGTATGCTAAACATGGAGAGATACTTGTATGTTCAATATTGAAAGGCAAGTGGAAGAAAATTTTCACAACAATCCTCTTGAAGCTTCACATGCTACATATGATGCACAAGAAACTGCCCAAAATCACTAGAAATCATGTAGTTATAATTAAAACATAGTATGGCACCTTAATAAACTACTCTAAATATTGAACATTATTTAATAACTTAATCTAAATCAACAAATATGTTAAACATCTTTGGGAAACTAATTAACTTAATAATACTACTTAAAATTAAAGTTAACTTAAAATGATAATTCACTTGAATCCTTCATATGTCATCGTTGATGCACACTCCATTGTTAGAAATTGTTGAAGTTTATATAGTTATTAAAATATAATAAGACTTGTTTAATAATTGGATTAAAAACTTAATATAATTTAATAACCCAATTAAAGTCAATAAAGATATTAATTGCTTTTATAAAATAACTTAATAACTACTTAAAGTCTACAATTAACTTAAAATTAAAAATAAATTAAAGGTAGATTTCTACTAACCATTCATTTAAAGCCTCATATCTCATGGGGAGATATTATGAGTTTATAAAGTCTCTATAGTAAAATAACTTAATAATACTACTACAAGTCGAAATTAACTTCAAAACAATAAAATAAAATAAAAAAATCAATTTTTCTAAGTCTACACTAATATTTTATTACCAATGTCTAAAAATATAAACTTTTTATTAACTTTCAACCATTTAACTTTTTCCATTTTAATTCTCTCTCATATATTCATTATTGAATATTGATAAGGGTAAATGTGTCAAATTTCATAATTTTAATTTTTAAATAATAAACTTTAAATGAACAAAATTTAGCTACGTCTATGTTAGATCATTTTAAATTATTTGAGTGCTAAACTATAACTTAATATCTTAACAAGGAAGCCTTCTAAGACTTGACACAAATGATACGGAGGCCATGTGAGAGGTTTCAAGTTTGAATCCTATAAAAGATATTAATGAGTAAAGTTTTAATCAAGTTACTCTTCTCGGCTACTTCAGTTCACATGTGAAATTTGCTATGTCTAAAAATTATAGAACATAAAAGGTATGGAAATAATTATACCTTTATTGATTTTTTCAAACTCTTCTATATTTACTTTTTAATGGTTTACATGGGTATTATTTATATTCATGCCCAAAAGGAGAAGAATTATTAACACCCAAAAATACCTCTCATGTATGCATGTACAATTTTTTATTTGGTCATAGAAAAGATGATTCAGAGCACTTACAAAATTTTGCTAAGAGATTGAGGTTTGTAGTCGAGTGTGTGTTGAATTAATGAAGTGAATAACCATGTTTTTCATCTTTAAAAGAATTAAGATAGTTGAGATAAATACTTTTTGCTAAAAGATTTTTGTTCTCCTATTTCTAGATCGATCTAGGTGCAGGGGCAGATCAATCCAACTTACACTTTTTGATGAAATTTCATTCGTTGGAGCAAGGGCTTCATTTTAAAAACCCAAAATTTGCTTCCTGTGTAGTAGAAAGAGAGTGATACAACTACGACCATCCCCTTTGGTTCTCTTCTCCTCTCCTATTTTGGAGTGTTTGGTTGCCAAGAAAATTCAACTTATTGTTTTCCAAACTGTTTTCCATGGATTTTCTTGAGAAAAAATGGGTTGATTCTTCATTCATTCATCTCTCAATTTCTAATCTATTTGGATTTGAGTAAAAACTCAATTTCTTCTTGTGTGGATTCAAGAATAGGCCAAGATCGAGCTTGGTGTGACCTCCAAGTGTGTTTTGAAAGAAGAAGGTGAGAAGCTGAAAATGGAAAGTACTAATCAAGTGGTCCGGGAATGATAGGTAATCTTAAGTTAAATAAAACCTTGTATTCAGTTTTTGTTCTTTATAGTGAATGTTTTCGATTAATTGTAAGCTAGTGGTTTTTGATCTCTTTGGAGGTTTTCCACGTTAAAATTTGGTGTCATTGTCTCTTTCTCTCATTCTCTACTCTTTGATTTATTTTCAATTGTTAATATCATTGGTTACTTAGGCATATTTGATGAATGGAAGATATATGAGCTTAAATAAGTGTGATTATCCATAGAATATCTTCAATAATTTTTTTGTTCATTTTGGTTAATGATATCTTGTAGTAAATTGAAATGAATTAAAGAGATAATTGTTCTTTTAAATTAACTATGAAGAGTATTGAAGTATTTACATGTGAATTACATTTATAAATTGTTGAGAGAATATTTGTGCATACATTGCTTGTAGATTTTATGCTTTGTTGAAAAATTATTGGAAGAGACTTTATTGACATTGAGAAATTCTAAGGTTAGGTAATCTTTATTGAGAAATTTTTTTTATAATTCAATAATACCTATTCACCTCCCTTTAGGTGTAGTATATTATTGAGATTCACATTTCAAATTATATGATTAATTTCTACTCAATCATTGATGTTTTTCTTCAAATAATTAAAGGGGTGAATTTCAGATCAAATTTTTTTGCTATCTAATCTAAGGATAAGACAATACAAAATATATAAATAAAACTAAAATAAATTAAGAATAGGTTGGCCAACTCTTATTAAGTCCCAAAGTGAATCAAGAGATTCACATTCAGACCATATGATTTTCGTTCGATGGACTCAAACCCAAGTGTTCATATAATTTTTCTACACAATAATAAGTCCACGGCTGAAAAAAAAAAAATAGAATATATAGTGGACAAGAAGATCTACAAAAATACATTTAATATAGTTTGACGTAAAAATATATTAATTGTCTGACTTTGAAGCACAACCACCAATGTATAACAGTATGTTGCGTTCATCAGACTTCTTCATCAAGCTTTAGTCAAAAGCTGAGGAGATCACTCGATCGTCACACGTAGCCAAACCATCAAATGGGGCTAAACCCAATCCCGGAAAAAATGAGGAAAATTAAGGGGAATTTATGTAACCATACACCAAGGGGTAAAATTTTTCCTTTTGGAAACTTTACTTTTTACTTTTCAAATTCAGTGGATTTTGTGAAAAATAAACCACCTTTCATACACTGTAATAGTGATATTGAGGGCCCTTCCAAAAATACCCTCATGCACTTTGACATAATCAATTACTTAGAAAAGCCATGTTCCACTTAAGCCAATGACATGGCTCATATGACATGTAGACACTCCACATGGCAATATTTTAAAAAAAATATTTACTAAAATATAATAGTGAGATTTACCCGAAATCCTTTCTTCTGTGTTGAATCAAAACCCTAAATCCCTTCTTCTCTCTTTGAACCAAACCCCCCAAATTCCTTCTCTCTCTTGAACCAAACCCTAACTCCAAAAACCCATACTTTTTCACTTTCTTTCACAGTCACAATTCGCGAGGGGAGCTTGCAGCGAAAATAGAGAGAGGTGGTCCGAGCTGAGAGGAGCTTTCCCAAGTATGAATGTAATGGATTTATGAGTTAATTTGGGTTGTTATTGTTGCTTGTTGAGATCTTTGACAGAAAATTGGGTAATTTTTTAAAAATATCACCGAGATTTCGGTATTAATGGGTATTTTTACCCATTTTTCAGAAAAAAAAATAAATACGGGGAATCTCACTGAAACTAGTGAGGTTGTAAGTTTGTAATTGTCAAAAAATAAAAATAAAATTCTAAGCTTTAAGCTGTAAGTCTTAAAAAGAGGCTTTGATGGAAATAAAAGGAAATTTTGATTAATTAAAGAAATAGTGTATTTGAAGTTTAGGTGTGGTTTAGTGGTTGGCAAAGGTAGCACTCCACTTACCAGTCCAACCTGCACATGCACACAAATCCAGAATTTGTGGGCAAAGGTTGTGGTTTTCAGCCTGGCTCAAAAATTGTCAATTTAGGGTTTGTAAAATTGAAATCCAATGGCATAAAAGCAAATAGAACCCTAGAACATATCCAGAAAACACAGAGAGCAACAAAAATAAAAGCATTTTTTTTTTTGGTTTTCATTGGGAGTTTTGATGGATTTCTCTCGGAAATCAAATGAGGATGAATTTTCCCGAAAATCGAATGGAGGATGGATTTTCTTGGGAAGCAAACGGGGGTTGAAAAGAAATATTAATAACATGATTAGATTAGTACCTGCGAGGTTGAGAGTGGCAGAGGAAAATAGGGCATGATGCTTGCCTGGAGAGGAAATTCAGCAAAAGGGCTTCTTGATGCCTCATTCGGGGTGGCCATTTTGTTTTTTAGATCTAGTATAGAAATAAAAAGGAAGCAAATCATAAGAACAATATTATAAATCAAAATTATTAATTATTAATTATCCATCTTTATTTTGGTTAAATAAAAATTTCAGTTTTTATTAGTAATATTTTATAAATTAAAATTAATTTGATAAGATAAATTATTAATAATATTAATTATGTAAATAAATTAATGTTAATAGAAACTTTTGTTACCACATATTTTTAATACAAATGTAGAAAATTTTTAAATGGTAGGTTACTCTTTTCTTTCAGTAGTTTTGTAACTTCATTAATTTTGTAAACATTGGTCTTTTTGTTGTTTGATGGATATTGTAGTTTAAAATGTGAAATGGTCTCTATTTGTTTGTGTAGATTTGTTTCAGTTATGACAATTCATCTTGATGGCGCTAAATTCATGGGTCATATGAAGTGAATTGTAGGATTATGTACTCGAGTAACACTAACGATTGAAACAAAGGTTTGAGAACTATGATTTTCATTGAATTGGATTTTGATATGTCATATTTTCTTTTATATCTATTTTTGTAACCATATCAATGTTGGGGTCACTGATCTTGTTGTTTGTTGAATAAAGTAGTTTAAAACAATATGGCTTTTATTTATCAATATAAAAAAATATTTTATTTTAATTTACAAAAAAATCAAAATTTACATGAACTGTTATATATATATATATATATATATATATATACAAAAACTAACCTCCTCAATTCTAGAGCTTATCCGTTACAAGAACTTTTTTTCTTGGTTGACAAAGAAAATTACAATATTATCTTCATTTATTTAAAAATAATTTAAAATGCATGCACTTTTTAATTTATGATTTAATTATTCCCAAAAATAGCCCTTTACTTGTCATGTCATCCTAATCCATAGACAATTAGAATCCTTTGTATAAATATTTCCATTCTTTTTAGATATTTTATTATTATTATTATTACTTTATTATTTTATTATTTGGGAATTTTTTTTTCTCTAGAAACATTATAAAGTAAGAATTTGAAAAAAAAAAAAAACAGAATTTATTATAGTATTAATAAGTTAAAAATAGATTCATCTTCTTGATAATAAATAAACCAATAATAAATTTCTATTTATTATATAATATTAATAATTGTTTAATATAATAATGAATAAAATTTGTTATTAGAGTTTTTCAATAATAAATTTGTTATAATATTAAAATAATTATATATTAGGAAGTTTATTCTTTATTATTTAATAAACAATCTTATTACTTTTTG
Organism: Vitis vinifera; assembly: GCF_030704535.1. Lineage (NCBI taxonomy): Eukaryota > Viridiplantae > Streptophyta > Magnoliopsida > Vitales > Vitaceae > Vitis > Vitis vinifera. The sequence continues at coordinate 22,346,975 of NC_081809.1, forward strand.
AATTGGTAATTATGATTAAATATAATTTGTTTGACAATATTTCCTAAACTTTTAGAATACTAAAATAAGAATCCTAATTGGTGTTTGTTTCTAGAGGAAAAAAAATCTTAAATAATAAAATAATAAAATAACAAAAAAAATCTAAAATAATAAGGAAACATTTATATGGAGGAGTGTAGTTGTCAATAATCTTAAATTATTATTATTATTATTATTATTACTTTATTATTTTATTATTTTATTATTTGGGAATTTTTTTTCTCTAGAAACATTATAAAGTAAGAATTTGAAAAAAAAAAAACAGAATTTATTATAGTATTAATAAGTTAAAAATATATTCATATTCTTGATAATAAATAAACCAATAATAAATTTCTATTTATTATATAATATTAATAATTTTTTAATATAATAATGAATAAAATTTGTTATTAGAGTTTTTCAATAATAAATTTGTTATAATATTAAAATAATTATATATTAGGAAGTTTATTCCTTATTATTTAATAAACAATCTTATTACTTTTTGAATTGGTAATTATGATTAAATATGATTTGTTTGACAATATTTCCTAAACTTTTAGAAAACTAAAATAAGAATCCTAATTGACGTTTGTTTCTAGAGAAAAAAATCTAAAATAATAAAATAATAAAATAACAAAAAAAATCTAAAATAATAAGGAAAAATTTATACGGAGGAATGTAGTTGTCAATAATCTTAAATTATTATTATTATTATTATTATTACTTTATTAGTTTATTATTTTATTATTTGGGATTTTTTTTTTCTCTAGCAACATTATAAAGTAAGAATTTGAAAAAAAAAAAAACAGAATTTATTATAGTATTAATAAGTTAAAAATAGATTCATATTCTTGATAATAAATAAACCAATAATAAATTTCTATTTATTATATAATATTAATAATTGTTTAATATAATAATGAATAAAATTTGTTATTAGAGTTTTTCAATAATAAATTTGTTATAATATTAAAATAATTATATATTAGGAAGTTTATTCTTTATTATTTAATAAACAATCTTATTACTTTTTTAATTGGTAATTATGATTAAATATGATTTGTTTGACAATATTTCCTAAACTTTTAGAAAACTAAAATAAGAATCCTAATTGGTGTTTGTTTCTAGAGGAAAAAAAATCTTAAATAATAAAATAATAAAATAACAAAAAAAATCTAAAATAATAAGGAAACATTTATATGGAGGAGTGTAGTTGTCAATAATCTTAAATTATTATTATTATTATTATTATTATTATTATTATTATTACTTTATTATTTTATTATTTTATTATTTGGGATTTTTTTTTCTCTAGAAACATTATAATGTAAGAATTTGAAAAAAGAAAAACAGAATTTATTATAGTATTAATAAGTTAAAAATAGATTCATATTCTTGACAATAATAAACTAATAATAAATTTCTATTTATTATATAATATTAATAATTGTTTAATATAATAATGAATAAAATTTGTTATTAGAGTTTTTCAATAATAAATTTGTTATAATATTAAAATAATTATATATTAGGAAGTTTATTCTTTATTATTTAATAAACAATCTTTTTACTTTTTGAATTGGTAATTATGATTAAATATGATTTGTTTGACAATATTTCCTAAACTTTTAGAAAACTAAAATAAGAATCCTAATTGGCGTTTGTTTCTAGAGGAAAAAAAATCTTAAATAATAAAATAATAAAATAACAAAAAAAATCTAAAATAATAAGGAAACATTTATATGGAGGAGTGTAGTTGTCAATAATCTTAAATTATTATTATTATTATTATTACTTTATTATTTTATTATTTTATTATTTGGGAATTTTTTTTCTCTAGAAACATTATAAAGTAAGAATTTGAAAAGAAAACAAGAATTTATTATAATATTAATAAGTTAAAAATATATTCATATTTTTGATAATAAATAAACTAATAATAAATTTTTATTTATTATATAATATTAATAATTGTTTAATATATGAATAAAATTGGTATTAGAGTTTTTCAATAATAAATTTGTTATAATATTAAAATAATTATATGTTAGGAAGTTTATTCTTTATTATTTAATAAACAATCTTATTACTTTTTGAATTGGTAATTATGATTAAATATGATTTGTTTGACAATATTTCCTAAACTTTTAGAAAACTAAAATAAGAATCCTAATTGGTATTTGTTTCTAGAGGAAAAAAAATCTTAAATAATAAAATAATAAAATAACAAAAAAAAAATCTAAAATAATAAGGAAATATTTATATGGAGGAGTGTAGTTGTCAATTGATTTGAATAACATGAAAAATAAAATGACATTTTTTGGAATAATTGGATAACTCAGTGCATGTATTTCAAATTATTTTTAAATAGATGAAGATAATACTAATTTAAAATATTTGGGATTCTTTTTACCATATATTTTCTTATTAGTGAATCAAATCACACTTTTTCCTAAACTATATTGATTTGGTTAGATGAGTATGTAACTTTGAGACATACCATTTGTTTAATTGGCTGACCCACTAAAATGCACATTGTCTATTTTTTTTGGGCAGTGGGTATCATAGTGGGTGACCCTATATATAACAATTTCACCCTTATTGATAACCATATTATTGAAAGGCTAGGGGAAACCGATCTCAATGATTTTCATTTACATGATGTAACAAAATGTTTCCCATTTCTTTGTTAATATATGTTATATTTGTGTAATAATTATGATGAATGTATATAGGAACACTATATTCACGTTCACATGTCTTTAACATTTGATTAATTTATTAATGAATTATGGTTGTTTAATGCAGTGATAATATGAACATACGGTATCGTTGTTCTGGCCGTAGATTCCTTTTTGGAATCCATTTGCTCTCAGAAGTGAAGAAGGATGTAATAAGAGAACTTGGTTTTGGTAGGCTATTGCAATTAGGTTGTAAGGAGGTTAATTTAGATTCATGTTTTTGGTTGATAAAAAACACAAACATTGCTTATTCCCAACTCGAGTTATTTGGGGGTAAGAAGGTTTTTTTGACATGTCATGATGTTGGGATGACGATGGGCATTCCACATAGTGGAAGAAAGTTAATTGTTGAGAAGGGAATTGTTAAAGCTAGTCAAATGCCGAGTTTGCAAGATATAGAGTCAATGATGGTTAGCATCGATGATATGGAGGAATTTAAGCCATTCTTCTTGATTTTCTCTTGTGCAACCTTATTGGCACCCACATTTCATTTGGAAGGTAGTCACTCGTTATGGTATACACCTTGAGAGCAGTTACTTGGGAACATAAATTGGGGAGAATATGTCTTAGAATTTTTTATTCAAGCTATACATGAACATAGGAGGAAGGAAAGTGTTTGGATTAAAGGGTGTTTGATGTTTCTATAGGTAACTTTTTGTCTTATTTATAAGTATATGTCCATGTATTAGATATTTAATAATGGTTATACACTATGTTGGTCATGATGTTACCACTAATTATGTCTTATATAATGCAACAGATATTCAACTTTTCAATATCTAATTTTCCAGCCATGTATGTGGAACTTACCACTCCTCGCATTGCTACATGGAACGATTTTTTGGTCAAGCAACGCATCAACTTGGAGTTGGAAATGCTTGGAGGATTTGGCAAAGTTAAGGTATAATTAGCTTTTAGTTATATTAAGATAGTTGATTACCATTGTAATTAGATTATTGGGATGACAATTTACATGTTTTGCAATGATAGTTGGTTAGCACATCGGCGAAGCAAGATGAAATAGAAAAAAATAAGGCTCTTGCAGTTGATGACCCAATTGACCCAGATGAGAATGAAGACTTTGATGTAATCCTCATACCTAATGACTATGAATATTAACTTATATTAAGGCTTAGTTTAAATATATGTCATTTAATGTTCCTTCATTATGTTTGACTTAGGTTATTTGTGCTCGCATGTGGGCAACACAACGTCAAATCGTCGATACACAAAGTCATCTTAATAGTCTTATTGCATCATACAACCGTGACGTGAAAGTGTTGAGGACTCGTTTCACCTCTTCACCCTATCGCACAAATGAAGGCCAACCGTCAAATTGTCATGAACATGTTAATGAAAGTGGTGCACCATTTTATACAAATAATCCACAACATTCACCTGTTCATTCTGGGGTCAAAGAAGATCTTTTGAAGATGACCTTGGATGTACAAATGAAGGGGTGTCAGAAAGACCCAACGTAGAAGATGGTGTGTTCTTTGCAAACGAGGATCCCCTTCACCCTGGGCCACACAATATGTTGGAATTAGTGCAATCATGCATGGACAACAATATGGATGTAGCACCACAAGCCTCAGAAGAAATACGACCACGAAGAGTAAAAATGAAAGTACGTCGTCATAGGCAACGAGTAGCTGCATGCAAGTCACCTTTTGTACAATACAAAAGGTTGACGAAGGAAGAGACACATGTTGCCGACTATGTGTTTGACGAGTCAAAAGATCCTAGGTTAGTCCTAAATCACACGTTTAGCAAGTATTGTTTTTAAAAGACTATGATTATGGATTTGTCTAGAAAACAAAAAAAAATTACTCACATCTTGTGTTTCATGTGATTAATAGTGAGATGCTTTGTGCATATGGTGGCTATGGCGTGACACGAGAACAACTTCAATGCTTAGTAGAGGAGAGCTTCATTTATATTCCAGTAAGGTTTATGATAAATAAGAAAAAATGTCTTCATCTTTCCATTGATCATTTTAACTAATGAAGAGGCATTATGTAGGTGATTTCCATGTTCCGCCGATACATGAATGCAAAAAAAGAGAATCCTTCTCGCAGACACTTTTTTAATCCATACTTTGGGGTGAGGTTTTTTCCTTGAGTACACCAAATCTTGTCCCTAATATAAGATGCATGTATAGTTTTAGTCATACATTGTTACTATGATCTCAACAACTTTTTATAGGAAATATGTGGTTCAATGAGCAAGTCTACCTCAAAATCAACACTCAAGAAAAGATTAGGTAGCTATTGTGTTAATCTTGAATGTTGCAACCAGGTAATGCTTGACTATTGTATTGATTACATAAATTGATGACAATTTTTTAGTAATTTTGAATTTATATTTCAAATATTTAAGTCTTCATTGTTGTTATGATGATTATCTGTTTTGTAGTTTTATATCCCTTTATTCCAATTTAATGAATGGGTCATCATGGTAATCAATTTGGAGGCTAAAAGGGTGGATCTACTTTCATTATATCATAGCATTCAACGGATTCACTTTGTTAATGAAGCTTTCAAAGTAGTTGGATTTATGTCGCAGTTATTAAAAAATTCCTTCAAACGGAATGATGTGAATATAAATAATTTACATCCACAGTATGCAGATATCGTTGGCGATCCAAATTGTTAGTTACATATTTTTTATTTTCATGTATTCATTTTCAATCCTAATTGGGTCCTATGTTAATAACATGTCACAAATCATGCTTGTTATTGTAGATGTCATACTAGGATGTATGCTATTCTCTATATGCAACATTGGGATAGAAGTGGTCTTAATAGAACCATTAATTCTGTAAGTTGTTAAATATGATGTTATGTTTTTATTTTCAAATGTACATGTTAAATGTTACCGGGATGTAGGGTTTAACATAAGTTTAATGTGTAGGAACGCATGAGCCTTGAAAGATTGAAATTTGCAACTCATATGGTTCTTGATAGCGAAAACGAAATTGGTGAAATGGTTACAACTAATATTTAGTCAACCAACAATGCAGAATAGTATTGGGTAACCTTCACAATTAATTTCTTTTGTTTTATTTCATTCAATTTTTTAACTATACATTCTAATTTAAACTTTAACTTGGTCATCGATAGTGAATAATAGATTTTAAGGCTATGTCATGTCTTCTTTATGGTACAATAGAAGGGATAAGTTATCAATACTGCTTCCAATGCATGCATGGTTCATTTGACTACTAGGTTAGGTGCTATCTCCTCCCTATATATATAAAACTATAGTAAATGACATTTTTATTTTTTAAGGTTATATTATTGACAATTTCTTTATGCTTCCATAAATCGTTTGTGCTCTTCCATATAACCTGTTTAAATCAGTTGATAATATTGTAATGACATGGTCTAGTTGCTTAAACTTATCCTTAATTTTCTATGTTTATGTATAATCATGAGCTAATTATTAGATAATTCAACAACCCTGTAAACCAATTTGGTCAAATGGCTGTATTTTTTGTTTAGCTGAAAGAATCCTTGTTACCATCTGATTGTGGGTTTGGCTTTCTCGCATCTATAAAGCAATTGATACTAAACTTAGTTTAGAGTGATTTTTGATGGTTAGACATTTAATAAGACAAAAGATGACTTATTCCTGCATTAATATTTCCTAGGGGAGTGTTGTGGAAGGAACCCTCTAAAAGAATAAGTTCCTTCATTACTCATAAGCTTTATAGGTTTTTATTATGTTTTATTTACATCTTATGGTTAACTGTACTTCTCTTATCTTTAGGAGTTCACTGATAAGCTGATTGAGGAGGATAAATTTGATGCAGATCAAAATGATGCATTTAAGATGATCTATAATTGATGATATGCATGTAACTGATTGTTCTTGCATGTAATTAACCATACCATGAACTTAAATTGTTTTGGTTGCTCAGAATTTTGTCAAAGACAATGTCGAAGAGCAAAAAAAAAAGCCAATAGACAAGTATTTTATAGCAGATACCAATTGTTGCAATAGTTTTGGTCTTGCACATAAATTTCAAATATGTTGAGTACTTGTCAATTCTTTTTCTTGTAGGCTAGAGAAGCCCAAAAAAAGGTCTTGCAGAAATGAGTTAGTAGACTAAAGCAGCATTTGAAAACATGAAGTTTAACAAGTTCTACTCAGTCCAGACCGATGATACTCCTGACATATCAAATGTTAAGGTACAATTTTTTTTTTTTTTTTGCAAAAGCTAATATTATTAACACCGCCTAATTAAAAGAAGGTGCACAAATGTACACAAGAAGTTTAGAAATGAGACATAAAGGCAATTAGATTGAAAGATTAACAAAAGCATCTCTCTATAATCATTAAGAGCCCAACCAATCAACACAATCTAATATGGATAGTCATGTTAAAAGCCAGAGAAAGCATAAGAAAGAATTTGTTAGAGTTTGTTCCAATTATTCTTCATTGACAAAAACTCTAAAATGTTAAGGTACAATTTTGAACATCTCTTCTATTGAAAGAACAAAATATCTTCGACACCACTATTTTTGTTTCTCCATATGAGACTATTGATAGCCTATGAATCTTGTGCATTTTGAAGCTGGCCTTGATGCGATATTCAAGATCATGGTGTATTGTTATAAGTCGTTTCCTACATAAAAAGTCAAAAAATAATCTCTTGATGGAATATATGTTTAATTTATTTATCTGTTCCATGCTAACATAACCTGTCTGCTATTTTTAATATCAACAAACTGATTACCCAAAAGCTTTGTCATTATGTGGCCATTTTTTTTCCTTGGTATCCAAATGGATCAATATGACACTATTTCTAAATGGTTAGACTTTTACTTAGCTAATTAAGTTGAGTTTTTTCTGTTGAGTCACCTTGTTTTCACTTGGCCATGGTTTATTGAGGGTATGTTTTGCCATCCATTTTGTGAATAAGTACAAAAAATAGTTGATTGGTTGTAGCATATCAATGAATTTGGTCTTTTCTGTTAGAGCAAACACTTGTTAATGAATGTTAATTGCATTATCTTATTTGTGCCCTCTCTACATATTTTTCAAGAAATAACTATGACTCATTAATCTTTAAATAGTAATTATTGTTGTTTGGAATGCCTTTCAGGCACCGTTTATAAACAGGTATTATGGGAAAGCTCATGAAGTTCTGTGATTGGGCTCATCAACCACCAGTATTTCTACTGCAAAAGATGCCAATTGGTTTGCATTGGGGACTATAGCTAGCTATTGATTCTAGGATATGTTTCATGATGAAATTTCATAATGGAACCCTAAATGTGTGTTAAATCTGGTGGTTCTTTCTCGGTTTCTCAAGTTTGTCTTACCTTTCCAATTTATGTACTTTGTTAGAAGTTCTAATTTTGTCCCATCAACATTATTTCTTGTATTCCCAAAAGGTTCAATTCTGCCAATGCCATGAAAGAAAAATAGTTATTGATCATTTATGGAGGTTTAAATGATTGTGGATGATATAAGCATTTACAAAACGAAATTGCATACTCGTGCAGCGTTTGGCATGATGGAAAATATCATAGTGGTAATAAATCTTTGTTTAGCAAGGTAATTAGCTTCTATGTGTAGCTATCAGAGTAATAAAGCCATAGAATTTTATATTTACGGATAATTTTTAAAAATAATTATTTTTAATAATATGGGTCATTTTTTTTCCAAATTGAATTAAATAAACTTCTACTACTGTTTTTGTGGAAAAAAAATTGGAGTCCTTGCGCATTTTTGTCAATTGTGAAAGTTTTTTTTAACATTTTTAATAATTTAATGATATATTTTTTAAAGTATTTAAAATGTCATAAAATATGTTTTAATATACGTATTTTTTAATTTTAAAATAAATCTCTTAAATATATTAAATCAATTAATGCTACTTTTCTTATAAAAATTTAATAAATATTATATTTATTCATACTTATATCAACTACATTACACTTATTTGATAAATATTTGGCCATTGTATGTCAAAGAGAACAAAAACTTGAAAAACTTTTGTTGCATTTGATTTGATTGTACCACAGTGGACAATTAATAACTAGAAGTCAACATATTACCAATATTTATGATGCACCTACCACATAATAACTTCACATTCACTCCACATAATGATAGTCTCCAATTGTAGGCTTGTAGAAGACTTCATTCACGTTGTTTCATCCCATCCAACTTTAGTGACTTGTAACTATGCACTCATTATGGAACATTAAATGCATGTATGTACTAGCTACATCTATTGCACAGGCGGACTTCCATTCCAACTTCAACCATTTACTCAGTTTGGTTGACATCACATCCTCAACAACTCATATTCATTCCCATTTACACCTCATATTCTACCACTTATACACGTTGCACATCACAACCTCCCTCTTCCACCCACCCATTCCTCCATTGTAGATAATCTACCCTTTCACTCTAAGATTTTCACCCGCATAATCGTCAACAATTTGCTACAATAACAACAACAATAAGGTTTGTTTTTCATTGTTTTCTGCACATATTTTCTCTTGGTTATGGCAACCACTCTTTTGGGAGTTGCTTGAATTCCTTTTTAAGCTATTTGTGGTTGGCTTGGATGCAATGAATTGAAACTTTTCATCTCTAACTTCCATCACTGAATTTTTAACAATATGTAGTGCCATTACAAGGACCAAACATCATGCCGCCTAAAAAGAAGGTTAGACATGGCTCAATGTCAACTGTACCTAAGGAAGTCCAACATGACCCTTTCATGCCTCGCCACCCACCTGATGAGCACGAATGTGATAAGCTCATAGCAAAACGACCAATTATCGTTGAGCGTGTCATACTAATTGCTGGGTTTGAAGAACATGGTGTTGTTGAGTTACTAGATTTTTACAAATTGAGACCATTTATACAGCTAACGCAAGAATGTTATCCAACTCCTGTGCGAGCATTCTACAGCAATATCAGAAATGTTGACGAGGAGAAATATTCGTTTCACACTTCATTCAAGGGAGTTGTTGTGCTAGTTTCCCCATCCCTTATTGGACACACCTTCTCTCTAGAAACACCCAAGAAAGCTATTAACTTTTGTATTCCAGAGATTGATATAAAGACAATGTCAGACACAATAACAAAGGAATTATACGGCCATTCTTTTCAGTTGGGTACAAGCATTGAACGTAGATCTCTTCTTCCAAAATACAGGATTCTAAGTCTGATATTGTTTCATACTGTCTTGAATAAGAAGGGTCATCTTAATGAGCTTACACTATATGTTCTGCATATTCTATTCCACATGGCACGTTGCCGTAAAATTAATTTGCCCGCACTTATTTGCCATAACATGATAGAGGCACGACGTAGTAATGTGAGCACACGTGCATTACCATATGGTTCAACTGTTTGCTTGCTTTTACAAAATGCAGGGTTGGATTTCAAGACACTACCTTATGAGTTAATCCCGAGCATGCAACCTATGCGCATGAAAATGTCGATAGACAAACAAACATCATCCTCTTCTTCGCGTAGGTCAACTAAAAGTTCTCAACTTGGGGATATTTAGGCAATGTGCAAATCAATGAACAATCAATTGAAGATTGTGTGTCAACAATGCGATCGTTCCATTGCAGCATGGAAAGCATTGCACCCTGATGCTCTACCTCCTACGCCATCACAAACAAATGACGAGGAAGATGGTGATGATGATGGTGGAGATGAAGAAGACGAAGATGCACCGACTGATAGAGAGGAGTAACCTTAGTTTCTGGCCGTCTTACAATTGAATGCGTATATGTGCGCACAACATTTTCATGGAATTTGTAATAAGTTTATAAAATCTCGTTCTCAAACAACTTCTTAACTCCTTTTACTTTAACATTTTCCAATGCTTATCGATATGCATGCTTTCATTAATCATCAGTAAACTTTATACTCTCTTGCACCAATTGTCAACACTCTATGCAATATTTATGTGTAAATGTAATGCTAGTTATGAGGTTGGTTTAAGTTATTTTGAATGTCTGAATGACATTTTGCCTATTTTCCAATCTTAGTATGTATTGACTCTATATTTTAGGCTTCAACACATATAAAGCAATTGTCCATACATTTTATTTCAATGTGAATGTGTAGGGCCAGCCCTTCATGCGTTGGGTCTGCCTCCCATGACCATACTGTCCAATCAACAAGTAAGACAAAGTCACTATGAAGGCATGTCGCCTGCATAAGGGGCATGCCTATCTTTTTTATACTGCACAAATAATAACTACAATTAGGTGTTCACCCACTTACATGCATGTCATATGAAAGGTGTGCCCCTAATTTGGCTACTGCCCATGGCATCTTCGACACATAGGCATGCCTGTGAAATAAAGGGTGGGCCCTTATTTTGTGTATTGCATATAACATAAGATTCCAAAGTTTATCATACCATTAGGGATGTGTATGATATGAAGGCGGTGGCCATAGTTTTCCTTCATGTTGATTCCTATAAAAAAACGTTGTCATTACCTAATACTTTATTTCAAATTTATATTATCATTTTATTTTATATTATCTTTAAACAACGAAGATTACCAAACTATTTCATACTAATATAAAGTCGATCTTACATTATGAAGTTTAATAAAAAAAACTTATAGCAATGGGTTGTTACATGTCGCACGATTATGCCCAGGTTGATTACAACGAGAACAATGAACCGTTTTTTTTTTACATGAATTGAGACTCGATTTGACGTTTCCTAGGTCTTCCAAGAGGTAGCTTTGTGGTTGGAGGATTAAGAAAGGGATAAGTATGACCCAAGGCATCACAAACGGTTCCATCTTCATCAATCATTGGCATGTCATGCGTTACCAAAGTACACATGCTTCCAAAGTATATCTTCTCTTGCAAATTATACTTATACCAGTCATTAACATAATCAGATACATCAAACCCCATTCACCGTATAGCTGCACAAGCATGATCACATGGGATTCCAGACATTTGCCATGCTTTACATGTGCAAGTTCGCTCCATTAAGTCCACTTCCAGGAATGCTTTTCCATTGGATACTTTCATCGAACTACCCAAGTGTAAATAAGTGATATAATTTTCACATTTTCCAATGTTCAATGCAATTTTTTCTTCTATTTTAGGACCAATACACCCATTCTATTTTACAAGTCCATTTTTATGCTCAACTAAAAGAGATCCTAACTTATCCATATGATCGATGAAGAAAACACAAATGTTATGGTGTCGTTCATGTCTTAACCAAGAATTGAAAGACTCGGCCAAATTACTTGTCATCTTATCCCAACGCATCTTCTTAAATTTAGAGATTGCCCAATGTTGAGGGTTATTTTCTTCAACCTACTTCGTCAAATCATGATTAAATGTCCTTAAAGTATCCATTGCAACCTCATAATCACAATCTAACCTAGCATAGGCGATAGAATCAAGCATTTGCAAAGCATTTTCCTTTCCTTTCCTCCCTTTAGTGTTCAGTTTTGATAGAAAGCTACTGAAGTTTTCTTTAATGTGACGATAGCAATGTGCATGGTTTTCACTACTAAATACCTCTGAAACACTACGGATAATCCCTTGGTGCCTATCAGATGTTATTATAACATCTCTTTCACCTATGACCATCTTCAATTTCTCTAAAAACCAAAGCCAATCCTCGTAATTCTCAAAGCTAAATAAGCCATAAGCAAGTGGAAACATGTCATCGTCAGCATCATAGGAAGAAGCTGAAAATAAAGCACCCTTGTATGGCCCACTCATATGGGATGAATCTATTGATATAATAAGCCGACATCCCATTTGAAACCCATGTATTGACACTGAAAGGGCAACAAACAATTGCATAAAATGACCATCATCCGAACATCTATATTCAACAATCGTCCTTGGATTTGTTTCAATAAGCCTTATACATAACCAAGGTAACAACTTATATGAACATTGCGGCACACGATGAATTCGTTCTTTAGCCTTCTCTTTCAAGTTCCATGCTTGACAATAATTCAATTACATTCCGTATTGTCGACGAAAGTCTTTACATATTTGACAGGGTAAGTAATCTGGATTTGAACGGATAATATCATCAATCATAGTTGTGGTTCAATTACAACGAACTACTGGTTCGGAAATTGACACATCTTCTAAAGAGTGGTTATGTTCATTTCTAAATGTATGCACTTGAACTATTTTTGTTCTCCCAATAGCACGAGCAGTTACTTTCCAAGGACATCCTTCAACAACACATATTACAGTCATATGCTTAAGACAATTCCTCTTAAACTTATATCTAAAATGACCTTCTACTGACATGAGATATATTGCATCCCGAAATTCATTTGCAGTTGAGAAGGTATGCCCACTACCCAATATTGCACTCTCAAAACGACTTGACTCTAGTGGACCAACATGTGATTCAGCACATCTTTGATGAAATCCTCATGATTGCATTCTAATATCAACATCTCTTGTTGAATATGGGACCAGTGAGTTAGACCCTACGATTGTTTCGTTCAAGCTGCATTATAACATCTAATGAATAAACATAAATGTTACAAAATAAATAAATACATGAAATCATTTAAGATTATATATATTTTTGATATAACTTACCCTTGTCCTCCATTCTCAATCATTTCATCGTCTTCAACTGTTGATGCTAAACATATATATACACGTGCACATCGGTCACTAAATTGAAACATGTTTGTCAAATCTTCATCATTTTTCAATGGTTGAAGTGCATATAAATCAAACGGGAGAGTATATGAAAATGTTGGTCCCACTATATTGATGTTCATTTTCCCACAAATCCTTGAAACAAAATCATTATATGTCATTGATTGTTCTAAACTTAGACCATCTCGTCTCCCACCCATATATTCCACATTGCCATGTTCATCCCTTACTAGCTCTCTTCCAATGTGCAGATAACAATAAATTGTATTACTTGGATCCATTTAAATGCTACTCGATCATGTGCAACCCCTGTTTAGAAGCATGAACCTTTAGTCAAGCTGAAACAATTAACTAATTTCTTAATAACACTGCATAAACCAACTTACTTATAACAAAACTGATTATCACGCCTATGACCATCATATATTAATACATCATTTATCTTTGAAACTTTACAAATGAGCTTCATTTACATTTCATAGTCTACAATTAATGGTGTAAATATAGATATGCATAGTGTATACTTAACATTAAGCAATGCAATTATTCTATTTTACTTTGTAGTAATTTGCTATGTTATATAAGTTAGGGAGTGAACCTCTCAATTCATGGGCTAACCATTGTTTTGGTAACTCTTGAAGCCAAATTGTGCTAATGTCACTCTCTTCGGGCCACCCCCTCAAACAATGGGTCGACCTTTATTTTGCCCACTGCCCAAATTAAACCACAACAATGTTGCAACTAAGGGCCGACCTCCAAACAATTGGATCAGCCTTTATTTTGCCCACTGCCCAACTTAAACCACAATAATGTTTACAACCAAGGGCCGACCTTCAAAAAAATGGGTTAACCTTTATTTTGCCCACTGCCCAGATTAAACCACAACAATGTTTACAACCAAGGGCCGACCTCCAAACAAATGGGCCAGCCTTTATTTTGTTCACTGTCCAGATTAAACCACAACAATATTTACAACTAAGGGCCTATCTCCAAACAAATGGGTCAACCTTTAATTCACTTACTGCAACCTCTTACGAAAACAATAATTTCATCCAAATGTCATTAACTGAATTATAGCCAACCCCTTCGTCCAAGGGTAGACCCTTACTATGACCACTATACACATAAACAAAACAAATTTCATATTTGTGGTTGTGACCATCAATTTTGAACCTAAGGCTCCACTACTATTTTCCCTAATTCCCACATAAATTCATGCTCGCTTTACTAATTTTGTTTTATTTTCTTCTTCAATTCAACCCTTATTCATTACAAATTCAAAACTTTTATTAAGAAATTTATTCAAACTTTAATCCCAATCATTTTTAAAATTTATACTTATCTACTCATGACTAAACATGAATTCTTTTCCCATGCATTAGATTCACCAATTAACAACTATAAAAGATCACTCAAATTACTCATTTTGGAATCTCATATAAACAACATTAAACAACAAAACATCTCGACTCCCATATAAACAACATTAAACAACAAATTGTTTGAACATTCCTAAAAATTGTATTCCCTTCACATGCAATAGTCATATTTTTCTTCTCTTTTCCGTATTCTTCCCAACAACCACATACAACACAAACACAACAATTCAGAAAATAAAACAAAATCAATATAGCTTACCACCATCTCATTTTCCCATCATTTATCAAATTTTAAGCCATATTTCATTTCAAATAAACCCTAAATAAATTAAAATATAAATTTAGATACAATATCAATGAACATTGAACATGTAGAAATATGCAATGTAATCAAGTTTAAATCACAAAATTGCACAAATCACATAACTATGACATTATTCAAATCTCAAAGAATCAAAATAACAAATCAAAATATAAAATTATTACAAAATTTAATAACATATATATATATATATATATATATATATATATATATATATATATATATATATATATATATATATATATATATCACCTAGAAAAACCCTTGCTTTAAAAGTTAAATGCAACTGCAATATTTTTATTCTTTGTTATCTCATTCTTTTAATTGCTTTATTTCTCCTTTTTCGATGTAAAAGCAAAATAGGAAGTACAACCAGGAGAAAAAATGACTGTCACTCTTGAAATAAGAAGAAGGAAATGGGTTTTTTTGTCTACCTAGCCTTTGTTAAGGGGTTCGCACTTGGACTTTTGTTTTCAGATTGATGTTTGGTGGAAAAATGAAGATGTCGCCTTCCTCATGGTGATGGAGGAGAAACAAAATAAGAGATCAAGTTTGGAGGTTCGTTTGGGGTTGATGGTTTATCGCGATTTGAGAACCTACCAGACTTTTTATGGATCCTTTCGTCTTGTGATGGGTTGTGCTTGTGAACGAATAAGAAAGAACATAGGTTTTTGGTGTTAGGGTTTGGTTGAAGAAAGAAGAAGATATTTGGGGGTAAATATTTTTTAAAACATCAATCCATGTGGAATGTCTAGCTGGCCGATGACATGTAACTGAGCCATGTCATTGGCTTAAGTGGACAACAAGCAACTTATCCAACTAGGACAGATGTCAAACTATACGAGGGTATTTTTGGAAGGGTCTCAACATCACTATTACAGTGTATGAAAGGTTGTTTATTTTCCACAAAATCCACTGAATTTGAAAAGTAAAAAGTAAAGTTTCCAAAAGGCAAAATTTTGCCCCTTGGTGTATGGTTACATAAATTCCCCGAAAATTAATCATAGGTATAGGTGGGATTATAGACTGACTTTTGATCCTGAGTATGAATAGAACCATGAGTATGTATATATGGTAGGTCATCTACAATGGAAAATAGAAGATTGTTGAGGACTTTTCCCAAGGATCTGAAAATAATTTGTGATTCTCTCTGATGAGTTCACTTTCACAACTGAGCAATATTGCATGCGAGCTTTAATTTGCTTCCTAACCCTTCAAAACGCTTATTATTATAATAATAGTTTGAGATACGTTACTTAAATAGTTAGGTTTTTAGATTAAATTGACAGTTTTTGTTGGATTTATGATCTTTGTATGGCTTTGTAAATGGGATCTTTCTTTGTGAATTTATCTATCTTGAAATTTGCTTGTTCATGCTAGGCTCAATATTGCCATTAATCCTTAAGTGGTATTGTTTTTAACATTACATATCATTTTCTACTAGGGATGGTAATTCATGTTGATAGGTCCGTGTCAAAATTTAAGCATTTTACTATATAAGTCAACCTAAACCCGATACGAAAAATAATCATGTTAAAATTATAAACTTAAATGCTATAGCATTATTACATAGATAACACCTTGTATAACTTATTTAATAATTGATTATTCCTATTTGATGATTATTAATCAAACCATACACACAAGTGGATAATAAAGAAAACAAGATATTTTAACATAATTCGGCGATCAATGTGATCCTTCCATGGAATGCACCAACACTCAAAAATCTGTTAATCAAATGAAAAAGAAAGGGTATAATGGTGAAACTCTACTTTCCTCTTAATTGTGACTGTACTCTTTAAAAAACAAAACTCTAAATTATAAAATGGTTAAATATATAATGAGAGTAAACTCGTCATTCATCAAATAAATAAAAAATAAAATAAAAATAGGGAATATTGCCCCCAGCCTAAAGTTAAAGCACCATAGAGAGAAATTATCTTAAAACTTGAATCTCTCAATTTCAAAAGCTCGCCACTCTTCTCTCAAACATAATAGGGACTTGACTATTCACTCCTAGTTTGTTTGAAAGTAATTTTATAAAGAGTTTCTAACTTTTTAACATTTGAAAATAATTTTTTTAATAAAAATTTTCAATTATTGGAAATATTAGACAATTTCTTTTACAAAGAATCCACTAAGCACATAATTAATCAACCAGAATCCTCCCCAATGGAGGGTATTCATTGAACTTAGATATACATATCTCCACTCTCCAAGTTACCATGCCCAAGAGCTAATGTGATCAGCAGTGCCTAAAAGTCTTTAATTTCCAACAATTTTAATTTTCCCGAGTGACAAACCCATGGATCGTCCGTTATCAGCACAGCTGGGTGTCTCCACATTCTCAAGAATGGCCGGGAGCACACTGGACACCCGGTCTGCCCAATTCCTTGCATGCATGATTGGGACAAAGGCGTGCACTATGCCCCAAGTGATGGCCGGCAGCACAAATTAAACAAGATAAACATGCATTGGGTACTGCACCCCTCCATGCATGTTGCCATGAGCACACCCCAGTTGACAGACAAAAATCCCTACGGCACGCCAAAATTCCGTGCAACAACGTTAACCTTTGTTTTGAATATGAAAGAACCAGGGAGTGGCACTGTGTGTGTTTGATTGCCTCTGAGTTGACTTTTATGTTGGTTGTAGTTGTAATGGTCGGTTATACTTGTACGGCTTGGGTTCAACCACCCTGCATTGCATGAAAACAAAGTTGTTTCTTGATTTGCTCCCCACGTTTATGTGCACATGGATGATGGTCAAATGGGTCATTTTCTTTGCAACAAAAAACTGAGTGAGATGAATTCTCTTATTGGGAGTAGAGGAACGTCGCTTTCAAATTCCTACATTTTGCTTCATTTCTGTCCAAGCCAATCCAAAGGGCAGTCACGTCAAGTGGTATATATTTAGGTGAGCATGTGGCATGTAGAGAAAGGCCCCGCGAGCACAAGAAGCCACGTGTACAGGTTGCCACATGTACTTTATTTTCTTCTTTACTTCCACATTATATATATGGTTTTTACATGATTTTATTCTTTAATTTAGGTAAAAATTATTTGTTGGTTGTGGGTCATATTGATCATAGAAGACCCTCATCTTATATGACTTAATTATTTGCACATACATATCTATATTATTTAGTTGTCGAGTTTATAATAAAAACCTTCCTAAGAAATTGAAATTCCAAATAGACTGCCCACCATATTCACCATTCAACTCCTCTTTAGATGGCTGAATTTCACATGAAAATGAACGTAGAGTTGGATCAAAACAAAATTTGAGGTGGTACTATTCATTACATTGAGTGTCATATACCCCCTTCTCACAAACAAGCATTCTACAATGAGGACCGCAGTATCATTAGTCGAATCTAATGAGCCTATAAGTATATATTAATTAGTCATTAAGTCATATATAGCTGCGGATTATTATTAGATTACAACCATTTTCTCGAAGACTAAGGTAGTTCATGTGTTTCTCATCCTATATAACTTCAGTGGCTTCTACCCTTTACAGGCTCAAAAACAGAAGAATAAGAAATAAAGAGGAACAAGAGCTGCTTTCTGATCGATATATTAAACAAAGTGAGGCTTCAACTTCTACAACGTGCTTACATACTGGGAGGCAAAGGTGACCCCAAAATCTAATTTGGGAGCTAAGGAAAGAGACAGCTTTGAATTTTTTAAAAGTAGGGGGAAATAGAGCATATCCCCACCATACATTGTCTCTAAAATTTAAGTACTAATCACAACACTGGCCATTAATAAGGGCATGCGCAGGTTCTGGAAAGTGCTATATTTCAAAGTGAAAGTGACTATATAGTTGGCTTTTAGTGAAACTATAAGACAATTTTAGAGTGAGGTAGTGTTTTGTACTATCAAAACCACGCGACAAATAAGCAAAATTGAAAAAATATGTAGAAATTCATCTAAATCAATCAATATCGATCATATTGGTTTGACTTTCAATAATAAAAAAAGTCGGTTTGATTTGAAAATTTTGAAAATTAACTTTATCAATTTGGCTTTTGATTCTCGTGTCTTCTAATCAATAAAAATCAAACCAAATCGATAATTTAAAATTTACATATAATTATTTGATATTTAATAAGTTCTTTTTAATATAAATTATATTAAAGTAATTCATTGTTTGTATATTATAGTCAAATTAATTCTAAATGTATTTAATATTGAATTTAAGTAAATTTTAATTAATTTTAAACAAATTAACAACTTAGACTTAAGGCCTAATATAAGTTCAAATTAATAGGTTTTGTGCTCAAAATAAATATAAATCTACAATTGGGTTGAAGACTAAAAAAAAACCCATTAAATTTGGTCAAAACAAATCCACGAAAACCAAACCAACTTTAACGGGCTTAGATTGATTCGATTTTTCACTTCAAACCTAGTCGATTCAGTTTTTATCATATATAAAACCAACTACATCGATTTGGTTCATTTTTTATCCAAAAACCGATCGAACCAATCTTATTTACATCCCTAATTAGCTTGAAGTTTCACTTCCTACCCTACCATGGAATGAAGTTTTGAGAGCCTTTAAAATGTAGCAATTTCTTATGATTTAATTTAAGTAAAATTAGTATGTTTTTTTTTATAAAATAAACTAATAATATCTTAAAATTAAAATTGATCCAAAACAATAATTAAGATGAAAACATAACTGAACCGTTGACTTAAAGTCTCACTTCTTATACATGATGCTCATACAATTAATAATAAGAAAAAGGCATGGGGAAGATCACTTCTGCAACCATTCATTTGAAGCCTCACTTCATATACATGATACTCATGCAATTATGGATTGATCATCCTCAAAAAATCAGTTCTTAGGACTATACAAGTCTCTCTAATATGCAATATTTTCATACATAATTTGATAGTGAGAGGATGGTTGGCTTTAGGGCCTACTGGATAATTATTTTAGGAAATATTTTCAAGTGTTAAAAACCGTTTCCTAAAAGCATTACTAAGCAAGTTCTTAGTGAAACTGTAAAACACTTCAACAATCTAAAAGTGCTTTTAGTTAATAAAAATGTTGCAACAAGTAATTATTCTAGGTATGCAAAACATGCAGAGATACTTGTATGTTCAATATTGAAAGGCAAGTGGAAGAAAATTTTCACAACAATCCTCTTGAAGCTTCACATGCTACATATGATGCACAAGAAATTGCCCAAAATCACTAGAAATTATGTAGTTATAATTAAAACATAGTATGGCACCTTAATAAACTACTCTAAATATTGAACATTATTTAATAACTTAATCTAAATCAACAAATATGTTAAACATCTTTGGGAAAATAATTAACTTAATAATACTACTTAAAATTAAAGTTAACTTAAAATGATAACTCACTTGAATCCTTCATATGTAATCGTTGATGCACACTCCATTGTTAGAAATTGTTGAAGTTTATATAATTATTAAAATATAATAAGACTTGTTTAATAATTGGATTAAAAACTTAATATAATTTAATAACCCAATTAAAGTCAATAAAGATATTAGTTGCTTTTAAAAAATAACTTAATAACTCCTTAAAGTCTACAATTAACTTAAAATTAAGGATAAATTAAAGGTAGATTTCTACAAACCATTCATTTAAAACCTCATATCTCATGGGGAGATATTATGAGTTCATAAAGTTTCTATAGTAAAATAACTTAATAATACCACTACAAGTCGAAATTAACTTCAAAACAATAAAATAAAAAATATCAATTTTTGTAAGTCTACACTAATATTTTATTACCAATGTCTAAAAATCTGAACTTTTTATTAACTTTCAACCATAGCTATTAACTTTTTCCACTTTAATTCTCTCTCATATATTCATTATTGAATATTGATAAGGATAAATGTATCAAATTTCATAATTTTAATTTTTAAATAATAAACTTTAAATGAACAAAATTTAGCCACGTCTATGTTAGATCATTTATTAAATTATTTGAGTGCTAAACTATAACTTAATATCTTAACAAGGAAGCCTTCTAAGACTTTACACAAATGATACGGAGGCCATGTGAGAGGTTTCAAGTTTGAATCCTATAAAAGATATTAATGAGTAAAGTTTTAATCAAGTTACTCTTCTCGGCTACTTTTGTTCACATGTGAAATTTGCTATGTCTAAAAATTATAGAACATAAAAGGTATGGAAATAATTATACCTTTATTGATTTTTTCAAACTCTTCTATATTTACTTTTTAATGGTTTACATGGGTATTATTTATATTCATGCCCAAAAGGAGAAGAATTATTAACACCCAACAAAAAAAATACCTCTCATGTATGCATGCACAATTTTTTATTTGGTCATACAAAAGATGATTCGGAGCACTTACAAAATTTTGCTAAGAGATCGAGGTTTGTAGTCGAGTATGTGTTGAATTAATGAAGTGAATAACCATGTTTTTCATCTTTAAAATAATTAAGAAAGTTGAGATAAATACTTTTTGCTAAAAGATTTTTGTTCTCCTATTTCTGGATCGATCTAGGTGTAAGGGCAGATCGATCCAACTTACACTTTTTGATGAAATTTCATTCGTTGGATCAAGGGCTCTATTTTAAAAACCCAAAATTTGCTTCATGTGTAGCAGAAAGAGAGTGATACAACTGCGACCATCCCCTTTGGTTCTCTTCTCCTCTCCTATTTTGGAGTGTTTGGTTGCCAAGAAAATTCAACTTTCTTATTGTTTTCCATGTATTTTCTTGAGAAAAAAATGGGTTGATTCTTCATTCATTCATCTCTCAATTTCTAATCTATTTGGATTTGAGTAAAAACTCAATTTCTTCTTGTGTGAATTCAAGAATAGGCTAAGATCGAGCTTGGTGGCCTCCAAGTGTGTTTTGAAAGAAGAAGGTGAGAAGCTAAAAGTGGAAAGTACTAGTCAAGTGGTCCATGAATGATAGGTAAGGTTGAGTTAAATAAAACCTTGTATTCAGTTTTTGTTCTTTATAATGGATGTTTTCGATTGATTTTAAGCTAGTGGTTTTTGATCTCTTTGGAGGTTTTCCACATTAAAATTTGGTGTCATTGTCTCTTTCTATCATTCTCTACTCTTTGATTTATTTTCAGTTGTTAATATCATTGGTTACTTGGGCATATTTGATGAATGGAAGATATATTAGCTTAAATAAGTGTGATTCTCCATAGAATATCTTCAATAATTTTTTTGTTCATTTTGGTTAATGATATCTTATAGTAAATTGAAATGAATTAAAGAGATAATTGTTCTTTTAAATTAATTATGAAGAGTATTGAAGTATTTACATGTGAATTACATTTATAAATTGTTGAGAGATTATTTGTGCATACATTGCTTGTAGATTTTATACTTTGTTGAAAAATTATTGGAAGAGACTTTATTGACATTGAAAAATTCTAAGGTTAGGTAATCTTTATTGAATTTTTTTATATATAATTCAATAATACCTATTCACCTCTCTTTAGGTGTAGTATATTATTGAGATTCACCTTTCAAATTATATGATTAATTTCTACTCAATCATTGATGTTTTTCTTCAAATAATTAAAAGGGTCAATTTCAGATCAAATTTTTTTGCTATCTAATCTAAGGATAAGACAATACAAAATATATAAATAAAACTAAAATAAATTAAAAGTAGGTTGGCCAACTCTTATCAAGTCCCAAACTGAATCAGAAGATTCACATTCAGACCATATGATTTTCGTTCGATGGACTCAAACCCAAGTGTTCATATAATTTTTCTACACAATAAAAAGTCCACGGCTGAAAAAAAAATATAGAATATATAGTGGACAAGAAGATCTACAAAAATACATTTAATATAGTTTGACGTAAAAGTATATTAATAGTCTGACTTTGAAGCACAGCCACCAGTGTATAACAGTATGCAGCGTTCATCAGACTTCTTCATCGAGCCTTAGTCAAAAGCTGAGGAGATCACTCGATCGTCACACATAGCTAAACCATCAAATGGGGGCCAAACCCAATCCCGGAAAAAATGAGGAAAATTAATCATAGGTGCAGGTGGGATTATAGACCGACTTTTGATCCTGAGTATGAATAGAACCATGAGTATGTATATATGGTAGGTCATCTACAATGGAAAATAGAAGATTGTTGAGGACTTTTCCCAAGGATCTGAAAATAATTTGTGATTCTCTCTGATGAGTTCACTTTCACAACTGAGCAATATTGCATGCGAGCTTTAATTTGCTTCAATTCCTAACCCTTCAAAACGCTTATTATTATAATAATAGTTTGAGATACGTTACTTAAATAGTTAGGTTTTTAGATTAAATTGATAGTTTTTGTTGGATTTATGATCTTTGTAATGGGATCTTTCTTTGTGAATTTATCTATCTTGAAATTTGCTTGTTCATGCTAGGCTCAATATTGCCATTAATCCTTAAGTGGTATTGTTTTTAACATTACTTATCATTTTCTACTAGGGATGGTAATTCATGTTGATAGCATTTTACTATATAAGTCAACCTAAACCAAATAATCATGTTAAAATTATAAACTTAAATACTATAGCATTATTACATAGATAACACCTTGTATAACTTATTTAATAATCGATTCTTACTATTTTATGATTATTAATCAAACCATATACACAAGTGGATAAGATATTTTAACATGATTCAACGATCAATGTGATCTTTCCATGGAATGCACCAACACTCAAAAATCCGCTAATCAAATGAAAAAGAAAGGGTATAATGGTGAAACTCTACTTTCCTCTTAATTGTGATTGCACTCTTTAAAAAACAAAACTCTAAATTATAAAAGGGTTAAATATATAATGAGAGTAAACTCGTCATTCATCAAATAAAAAATATAAAAAATAGGGAATGTTGCCCCCCGCCTAGAGTTAAAGCACCATAGAGAGAAATTATCTTAAAACTTGAATCTCTCAATTTCAAAAGCTCGTCACTCTTCTTTCAAACATAATAAGTACTTGACTATTCACTCATAGTTTGTTTGAAAGTAATTTTATAAAGAGTTTCTATCTTTTTTAACATTTGAAAATAATTTTTTTAATAAAAATTTTCAATTATTGGAAATATTAGACAATTTCTTTTACAAAAAATCCACTAAGCACATAATTAATCAACCAGAATCCTCCCCAATGGAGGGTATTCATTGAACTTAGATATACATATCTCCACTCTCCAAGTTACCATGCCCAAGAGCTAATGTGATCAGCAGTGCCTAAAAGTCTTTAATTTCCAACAATTTTAATTTTCCCGAGTGACAAACCCATGGATCATCCGTTATCAGCACAGCTGGGTGTCTCCACATTCTCAAGAGACGATTTTCCATTAAAAAAAATTAATATTACAAAAAATTGGTAATCCAAACTAATTTTAAAAAAAAAATTCAAAGGGAATAAATTCAAAAGGGAAATCGTCTCTTCAAGAGACGATTTCCCATTAAAAAAATTAATATTAAAAAAAAATTTTTAAAAATCTCAAATTAAAAGAAAAAAGTAATATTACAAAAATTGGAAATCCAAACTAAATTAAAAAAAAATATTCAAAGGTAAGTTTCCCATTAAAAAAAATTAATATTACAAAAAAAAATTAAATCCCAAATAAATAAATAAATAAATAAATAATATTACAAAAAATTGGAAATGATTTTGCAAACTAAATTAAAAAAAAATTCAAAGACGATTTCCCATTAAAAAAATAATATTACAAAAAATTGGAAAAAAAGAAATTCAAAGGGAAATTGTGTTTTGAAGAGACGATTTCCCATTAAAAAAAATTAATATTACAAAAAATAAATTAAAAATAATAATATTACAAAAAATTGGAAATGATTTTGCAAACTAAATTAAAAAAAAAAAATCAAAGACGATTTCCTATTAAAAAAATAATATTACAAAAAATTGGAAAAAAAAAAAAAAGAAATTCAAAGGGAAATCGTGTCTTGAAGAGACAATTTCCCATTTAAAAAAAATTCAAAAGGGAAATCGTCTCTTCAAGAAACGATTTCCCTTTAAAAAAAAATTTAAGTGAAATCATCTCTTTAAGAGAGGATTTCTCTTAAAAAAAATATTTATTTTTTATTTAATGTGAAATCGTCTCTTGAGACGATTTGGCAAAAAAAAAAAAAAAAACTTTTCCCAAATAGCTAGCCCATTTGCTATCATAGCTAGTCCATTTGCTATTTTGAAGAAGACCGTTTGGTATCATACCGTTACACTCTACCAATTCCATTTGAAACTCAAACTTTAACCACTCATCATACATTTTTTCAACTTCTCATACATTATAAATTACCTTCTTCATTC
This sequence comes from Vitis vinifera, assembly GCF_030704535.1. Taxonomy (NCBI): domain Eukaryota; kingdom Viridiplantae; phylum Streptophyta; class Magnoliopsida; order Vitales; family Vitaceae; genus Vitis; species Vitis vinifera. Next base: position 22,372,438 of record NC_081809.1, read on the forward strand.
CCATTTTCACCTTCAAACTTCTTCACTTACATTTTCCCCCTCTTCCCACTTGAAACTCAAATTTTCACTTCTCGGTTTTTCACCTTCCATCTTTGGTAGATTTTGAGCATATCTCCTAAGGTAATATTTTAGCTTTATTTTATTTTATGATCTATAGTTTTTATTATTATATCAGTATTTATTGGTAGGTAATATTTTTTACCTTTATTTTATATTTATTGTGTAATGCATGATAGATATTTGTTGTTACATGTATTTTTTTTTTAATTTATTTGATTTATAATAATTTTGTCAAAATATTATTTGTTGTAAATTATCATTATATAAAGATAAATGAATTAAATCATTAAAAAAAATAAAAATGATATTAGTTTATTTAATTAATATTAAATAATAGGATTATTGCTTATGTTTATCAATAATATATTAAAATTTAAATTTAAAAATAAAATAAAATATTGATAAAATGATAATGAAAAATAATAATAATAATAGAATAATTATATTTCTATATATTTTGCATAATATATGATTTTAAAAAATATTAAAATTTAAAAAATAAAAATACAACATTATCCAAAATTATGAATTGATCTTATATATTTTTTAAAATTAATAATAGTGTTAAATAATTGATAAAATTGTTGTAAAACAATGAGATGTAAAAATAAAAATATAAATAAAAGTAAAAATAAAACTAAAATGTTATTTGACACGAAGTGATGTTTTAAAAAATTTTGAATTTTACTACCTGAATTTTTGAGATATCCGATTTCAAAAACTTAAATTTTATACGTTCATAAGCACAAAACCCTTTTATTATTTTAATAGGTGTTTGAAAATATTTTTATATTAAAATATTAAGTTTTCCAAAAACTTTATATTAAAATATTAAGTTGAAAAATATTTTTATATTAAAATATTAAGTTTTGAAAATGTCTGAAACCTTTTATGATATTTTATTAGGTGTTTGAAAATTTTATATTATTTTAATAAGTCTTTGTAAAATTTTACACTATTTTAATACTAGTAATAAATGTGTTCACACTTTAATTCAATAAAAAACTTTAATCAAACTCTCATTGTTAACGGAGATTTCAAACAAACTGTTGTTGAAACTGGTGATGGGAAAAGTTGGTATCAGAGCTCCTCTCTGTGTATTGTAGTATATTAATTAGGAAAGGAGACTGTAAATTCAAATTGATTTTTAGAGTACCGAACTTTACCTTACCCCATATAAAGTCTGATTAAATTTTGCTTAATTTATTCTGAATCTTTATTTGCTCTGCTTATTTAACATGAATTAGGAATTAATGTCTTTTATTCCTTATCCTCCTGGTATATATAATATAGATTATGATCGTGTAAAAGAACTTAATAATAGGTTGTATTCTCAACGTAAAGAATTTAGAGAAACTTGTGATAAATTACATAATTTAAGAACTACTGTAAAAGATTTAACCACAGATATTAAAAACTTAACTTCTCTTAAATATTTGAATGAATACGAAGTAGCTATACAAGAAGCTTTTGATGAACTTTTTGCTACAGAAACCATAATTAGAAGAGAAATTATAAAATATTATATTGATAATTTATATGCTAGCTCATCTAATTAAAACATATTAGAGATAATGAACCCTCATCTACAAACCCAAGAGGTAAAGCAATTAAAATTTTTAGTAGAGACACAATTAAAAATAACAAACGAAGTATTACAAGAACAAATTCAGAAAGAAAACCAAAACAATATAGATATTTTAAAAGAAATCCAGAAAAGACAAATAAAATCTGTAGAAAAACTAAACAAGGTCTTAGGAATTAGAAAAGAAGCTGGAAGACTTTAAGAACCATAATTTGCTAAGAAATAACCTAGATTATATTAAAGAACAATTAGCTAGAGAAGAAAAATTTGTTAGAAAAGAAATAGAACAAATAAAATTAGAACAACAAAATTTAAAAGAAACTTTAGAAAAAATTAACCAAAAAGTAGATAAACTTTTAGAACAAAGAAATATAGTAATATCAGAGGAACAAAAATTAAATAACCTTTTAAAACAATTTGAAAACTTTAATTTAGGAGAAAAACCAATAATTAAAATAGAAAGAAAAATAAATCTTTTTGAACCAAAAAATCTAGCAATAAAACCATGGAAATAGTAGAAGCAATAAACCCTCGAGATAATGTAAAAGAATTTATTGAAGAAAAATTAAAAAAGGCAGTAAAGGAAGTAACACCTTACAAAAAACAATTAGTTCAAAATTATAAAATAACTAGATTTTTAAATCAACATACTATAAGTTCAATAGGAAATATTGTATATTTAGATTTAGTATCTCCAGAAACAAAACACAAATTATTAAAAAATAAAACCGATAAATATATGCACTTAGGAATAATTTTGATAGGAATAATAGGACTTCATCGTAAAGAAATTGGAGCACTTATAAATATTAACCTTTTAGATACTAGAAACAACACAGTAGGACGAGCTCTTTTAGCTAGTGCAGAAGTTAATATGAACCAAAATTACGCAGTTATTGGTTGTATACCTCAATTTTGTATAGATCTTAAGGAATTCACAGAAAAAATAAAAATAATTGTAAATACTAAAGGTTATGATATGGAATTAGGAAGTAAAAACCTTAGCATAGCTATAGGATTTATAGGAAAAACTACTAATGCTTTAAGTTTAAAATGTATGATGGAATTCGATGATATAGTAAAAACCTTTGGAAGTAAGACAGTAAATATGATAGAAGCAAAACCTGTAAATATAGACTATTTACTAGGACGAGAGTGGGAATTACCTCAAATAAATAAACCAATAATAAGATATCCAACATCCAGCAGCTTATATGAAAACCAAGATGGAAGTGCAAGTATAACCTTTGGAAATTATAAAACTGTAAATGTAGAGGTAGAGTCAGATAGTGAGATAGAAAATGTAAATGTTATACAAGAAGATATTTTACTAAACATTGAGACAGTAGAAAACCTATACAAAAACTCAGAGTTAGTAAATATAATGTTAGAGGAATTTAGTAATCCAACATTACTAGATGAACAAGTGGATCAAGAAAACTTTGCTAATATAATGTGTAACAACTATACAGATGACCAAATAATAGAACAACTCTATAAAACCAATTTAATCAAAAAACTTATAGATATAGAAATGATAAATCAATTTACTATTCAACCAAAAGTTAACGAAAACATAGAAATAATCTCAAACGAATCAATAAATACAATAAATGAAGAAAAAGAAACTGTAAATGTAAAAAGTGAAATAGTAAAATATAATAAGCCGTATAGCAAGCCAAAAGGACCTCAATGGAAAACTAAAACAGAACCTTCTAGTTCTTTGCAACCAATATACGAATATGGAACAATATTAGATATAGATAGTGCGCAAGATCTTAGAAAAACCATAGAAAATTGGGAGCAATCTTTAAATTCAGCAGGTGTGGTAGTATCCTTTGAAAACCAACAAGAAATTTATGAATTTTGTAAAAGCACCCTTAGAGGAACCGTACTACAATTTTTTAGAAACATGGAACAAGAAAACAACAGCTATTTTCAAGAAGTCAGAAATAATTTTAGCATATCTGTATTTATAAATCTAATAAAACTTTATTTTTTAGAAACAACACAAGAAGATGTAAAGGAACCTGTAATATACCTTCATAAGTTAGAACAATTGAAATTATGTAACCTTTCATATATAAGAGAATATGAACAAAAATTTAGGAAATATGCAATCCTTGCTAGAGTAGACAGAACCCCTGAATATTTAAATAAATATATATTAAAAATACAAGGACCCGTAGGACTTAGACTATGGAATGAATTTACAACCTCCGAGTATAAAAACTCTCCTTATATAGGTGCTAGAATAGAATTTGTAAAAAATTGGTTAGAAAGAGAATGTGTAAGCATAGGAGAAAGAAGTCAGATAAAGAAACAAGACATAAATCAACAACTTTGTAGAAAATTACATATAGGAGAAAATCTAGATATAGGATGCAGAGAATATAAGTTTAGAAAACCTAAGAGATATAATAAATTTTTAAGAAGGAAGTCAAAAACCTTTTATAAAAAACGACCATATCATACAAGGTATAAAAAACCTGGAAAGTTTTGGATAAAAAGAAAAAGAACCTTAGAAAGAAAAAGACAGTGTAAATGTTATTTGTGTGGTCAGGAAGGCCATATAAGACCTGAATGTCCTGAGCTTAAAAAACCATTAAATGAACGAAATAGAAAAACCCAATTAAAAATAAACCTAATAAATGAGTATCAGCTAGATAGTGAAGAAGAAGAACTTATCAGTGAATTAGACTTTGAAAGTGAAAATTCAAGTGTATATAGTGTAGAAGATAGTGAAAATGAAAAAGAAGAAATTTGTATGATTATTGAAAAAGAGGAAAATCAAGCTAAGAAAACCCCTTTAAATTTAGAAAACCTTGTACAACCTTTAGAAAGTAAAATAAAACCTTATAATATATGGAAAGATTTACAAATAATAATCAAAGGAAAAATTTCAAAAGAAGAAGAAGATAGTAGTTCAAAACCTAAGGACACAGAAGAACCAAAAAGTCCTGTAAAAGAAGAACCAATAAATCCTGAAAAAATAACCATACAAACAATAGAACAAGTAAATATGGCAAATAAAGTTAAATCTATTATTTTTCCAACAACAATTAAATTAAAAACCATAGAATTAAAGGTAGACGCAATGTTAGATACTGGAGCCAGTAAAAACCTTTTATTTGAAACCTTAGTACCTCAAGAAGATCAGCAAACATTAATTCAACCAGTAGAGTTAATCCAATACAATCAACAAAAACTAATACTAACCAAGTATATTTCAAATGTACCAATTATAATTAATAACATAACCTTAGTATTACCCCAAACTTATCTTGTACCTACTATAAGTTTATATCCTTTTATTTTAGGTCTAAATTTTGTACATTCTTTACAAGGAGGGATAACAATACAAAATAACCAAGTTAGTTTTCATCCTAAAACCACAACAATTGTTTATACAAACATGGAAAATGTATTAAATAAAAATCATAATGTAACATCTCATCAAATTAGCAAAGTAGAGGCACAAAAGGATAGCATAATTAATGACTACTCAGAACAATTAAGAAATGCAAATAGATTAAAAAAACCTTATATTAGAAGCAGAAAAAATAGGAATTATAGGAGAAGACCCACAAAAACATTGGAATAAAAATAAGACAACCTGTAAAATACCAATTAAAAACCCAGATTTAACAATAAAAACAGCAGATATAGCATGTAATCTTATAGATACAAAGGAATTCAAAATTCAAATAGAAGAATTGTTACAGAATAACCTCATAAAACCAAGTTTCAGTCCCCATAGATCCTCAGCCTTTTTAGTTAGGAACCATAATGAAGAAAAACGAGGAAAAGCTAGGATGGTTATTAATTATAAAAGATTGAATGATAATACATATGATGATGCCTATAAAATTCCGAACAAAGATTCTTTAATTAATTCTATTCAAGGATGTAAATATTTCTCTCAGTTAGACTGTAAAAGTGGATTTTGGCAAATCAGATTAGAAGAGGATAGTAAACCATGGACAGCGTTTTCATGTCCTTGTGGATTATATGAATGGAATGTAATGCCATTTGGACTAAAAAATGCTCCTCAGATATTCCAACGAATGATGGATAATATTTTTGGAAAATATTCTTTTGTTCTTGTATATATTGATGATATTCTTGTCTTTTCATATACTCTTCAAGAACACATAAAGCATTTAGAATTGATTTTTGAAAAATTAATTAGTCATGGATTAATAGTAAGTAAAAAGAAATTGAAATTATTTAAGACTCAAATAGAATTTTTAGGATTAGAACTAGAGGATGGACAAATAAAATTACAAGAACATATAGTACAAAAAATAAATAATTTTCCAGACAAACTCGAAGACTTAAAAACCCTTCAAAGTTTTTTAGGATTATTAAACTATGCTAGGCCATATATTAAAAACCTTAGTAGATTAGCTGGACCCCTTTATAGTAAAACAAAAAATATAGGGCAGAGATATTTTAACCAAGAAGATATTAAACTTATACAGAAAATAAAAGAACTTGTGAAACATCTCCCAACCTTACATTTACCCTTAGAAAATGAATATAAAATAGTCCAAACTGATGCTAGTCAAACAGGATGGGGAGGTATACTTTTAGCAGTAACTAATATAGGAGAAGAAAAACTTTATAGATATTGTAGTGGAACTTTTAATGATTATCAAAAGAACCTTAGCTCTACAAACTTAGAAATTGAAGCAATAATATTAGTCTTAGAAAAATTTCAATTATTTTTGAACCAAGAACAATTTACTTTAAGAACCGATTGTGAGAATATTAAAAAATTCTTTGAAAACAAAAATTCTTCAAAATTGTCCACCAAAAGATGGATAAAGTTTCAAAACTCTTTAATTGGTTTCAAACCTAAATTTGAACATATTAAAGGAAAAGATAATATATTAGCAGACTGGTTAAGTAGACAAATAATCAATAATGTCGATAATACTAATGATTGATTTCATGATTACAGGAACATGGCTCAAAGAAAACCTACGAAAGCTAGAACCTTTCAATATGGAACCATATGTCTAAACGAAGTGTTGAATCCAAACCTAAGGTTTAACTCTTTATTTTCTCAAAACCTTTTTGAAGAACATAAGGTTATTGTAGATAATTTTTGGTCTTTAAAACCACAAAGTTTTCCGAACCAAAATTTAGAATACGCTTATGGAAAAACAGTGTCAGCTTTAGCCCAACATTTACAAAACCTTCAAAACCAACTGATTGCTTTAGAAACCCAAAAATTCCAAAACCTCAAAATCCAAGAAAATCAAGAAAAACTGATAGAAGATTTGAAAACCAGTACAGTGTCAACCAATCAAACCAGCTATTCAAACAGTCAACCTGAAATAATTAGTTTAATTAAGAAATCAGCTCTTCTGACTGAACAATATGAAAGGCTTGTTGTTAAAAACATAATTGGAGTTGATAACTACTCTTTCGTCAAAACCTTTTTTCTACAAAACCAATATAACAAAGTGTTTAAAAATCAAGAACTTTTGTATAAACATTTTAGAACTAAAAATGTCGGGATAAAAACAGGGTATATGGCATATCACGACCCTGAATTTTTCTTTGTTATATATTTAGCCTATGTAAATATGTCTGTTGTAAATAAAGAAAATTTTGATTTGGTACCGCAACTTATGGATCAGGGAATTTTAAAAAATGTTTTTATGAACCATATATCTCAAATCCCTGAAAACTTCCCAGAAAAATTGAAAGATGTTTTAACTTATCTTTTTAAAGCTGAAAAATATATAGATATTTCTTTTGAAACCATTCCACCTTTATTTCAACCCGATGGATCAGTAGTACCAGCCTATCATCATGTATATATAAAACATAATAAAGAACCACTCATCCCTCAACAAGAACCAGAATGGGAAATGACCCGTTCAAATGAATTTCCAGAATTTTTTACTCGCTTTAGAGCTTTTCAAATCTATGATCTTAGACTAACCCGGAATAAATTATTTCATCTCATTGGCGAAACAAAAACCATGTCTATGTGGAGAATAAAACCTTTAGAACACATCATTGTTCCAAACCCTTTTATTACTTCTGAAGAACAGGATTTTATAACCGAACTCAGTGTAGATATACCGGAACCATCTTCCTACCTCAGCGATGACGCATTATTTTGGGACAACCTGGACGATGAAAGTTATCATAATCTACAAAATGCAATGGAAGGATGATGTCAACAATGACGATATTGAAGCAGTAAATGCGTCTTCAACTACAAAAATTAAATATGACAGTGCAAGTTCAGAAGCAGTAAAGACATCCACAAGCCACGTATTATGCATGCAATAAAAAGAGAAGAAAAAGGACAAGAGAAAGAGACAAGAAGGGAGAAGAACGGATGAATAAACAAAAGTCAAAGTCTCAAAAGTCTTTGTATTTATTACCAAACCTCTGAACTCCGTAAATATTTTTCCTACCATCCAACCACTTGAAATTAATTCTCACCTGTATTCTCACCTGTCACCTGTAAATGCTTTACCTATAAATTAGTGGTAGAAAAAGAAAAGAAGTGTGCCCGAGAAAGTGTGTGCAATAGTGTGCAAAAGTTGTCTGTAGAAAGAAGCTCCATCATCTTCAGCTTTGTAAATTCATCAGCAATCAATAAGAAAGTAAGAATTTTCTGTTAAATTTTTTGTCTTCATTTAAATTTCTTTATTATGTATTTTTCTTACCCTTAGGGGGTAAAAAGGGGTAAAAAGGTAAAGTAGGGAAATGAAAATTATTTGAATTATTTTTAAGTTTTCTTTACTAGTTAATATATGTAATATACATGGATCCTTTTTATATAATGTTCTCATCAACATAAATAAATAAAAAAAATTAAAAAAAAATAAAAAATAAAAAAAATAAAAAATAAAAATCGGGTATGATATGGTCGTTTTTTATAAAAGGTTTTTGACTTTCTTCTAACTAATATAGGAGAAGAAAAACTTTGTAGATATTGTAGTGGAACTTTTAATGATTATCAAAAGAACCTTAGCTCTACAGACTTAGAAATTGAAGCAATAATATTAGTCTTAGAAAAATTTCAATTATTTTTTAACCAAGAACAATTTACTTTAAGAACCGATTGTGAGAATATTAAAAAATTCTTTGAAAACAAAAATTCTTCAAAACTGTCCACCAAAAGATGGATAAAGTTTCCAGACAAACTCGAAGACTTAAAAACCCTTCAAAGTTTTTTAGGATTATTAAACTATGTTAGGCCATATATTAAAAACCTTAGTAGATTAGCTGGACCCCTTTATAGTAAAACAAAAAATACAGGGCAGAGATATTTTAACCAAGAAGATATTAAACTTATACAGAAAATAAAAGAACTTGTGAAACATCTCCCAACCTTACATTTACCCTTAGAAAATGAATATAAAATAGTCCAAACTGATGCTAGTCAAACAGGATGGGGAGGTATACTTTTAGCAGTAACTCTAAAGGTTTTATTCTCCATATAGACATGGTTTTTGTTTCATTTAAATATTAAAATATTATATATATTTAAATATCCATTTTAACAAAGAAAAGAAATATATAATAGTAAAATGTTAGAATATATAATATTATTAGTGTGAAATTATTTTGAAATTATTTTTTTGCATACATTATTATATATATTAAAATATAAGAAATATAAGTAGAACATTATTCGAAATTTTAAATTTGTATTCTATATTTTATAAAAATTAACAGTAGTCTTAAATTATTGAAAAAATTCTTGTAAAGATATTGAGAGCTAAAAATTAAAAATAAATTAAAGTAGAAATAAATTTAAAATATTATTTGATTTATTTAATTGGATATTTTAATATATATATATATATATATATATATATATATATATATATATATATATATATAATTGTGTATAATATAAAATAGTAACCGTGAGTGTTAAAGGTATATTATATATATGTAAATATTCAAATATTATATACATTTCAATATCTATTTTAAAAAAGAAAAGAAATAGATAATCGTAAAATGTCAGAATATATAATAAAAGAAAATAAATAAATTTAGTAATAGTTGTTAGTATTAAATTATTTTTTTGCATACAATATTAATTAAAAAAATATAAAAATATAAGAAATATAAGTAGAACATTATCCGAGAGTTGGTCTTATCTAATATAATATGTAAATGCACATTTAAAATGTTATATTATATACATTTAAATATTCATTTTTAAAAAAGAAAAGAAATATATTGTAATGGACAATGCACCATAATATTAGTAAAATAGATTTGCAAAATATATATTTTTTATTATCATAAAGTTTATTGATAATGATACTTTTTTGTTGATCTTTTGAATAGGTTTGATAATGGACAGTTACACCACGGTATTGTGCTATACTAGGAGTAAAATTATTGATTGTGAATTTGGGGTAAGTTATAATCGTCCTCCTGATAAAGGTGTTTTAATCAATAGTATGATAACATTTGATGAGTTAAAAACAAAATTGTATCGTGCTCTGAATATTAATCCTACTTACACCAAGTTAAATATGGTGTTGCAATATCCAGTTCCCTTTCCAAATGGAAAAGGTACTGGTAATTATGTCCCTTTGCCTATTCGAGATGATGGTGATGTAAGGATAATGTTTACCGTTGTCGCACAATCTCCTCCTCCAAATACTATTGAAATGTATTGTCAAACTTCTTCCATTGATTATCACCCCGTGCCTAGTAGCTTTACTACCCCATTGCATATTGAAAGTCTAGGTCCAAGTCAACATATGGTAGAAAAGAACACATCTTCCCCTATGTATATGCAAAGTTATGATAATGATATGGAACCTATAGTTAGGGTAGATATGGCAGGGGTTACTGAGTCAATTGTAATGACAGTTGGAAATTATGTTGATATTTTACCTGGAAATGATAACGACAATGTGGAGTTATTTGATGAAGATGATGGTAATGAGGATATTATGGACATGGAGGATAATGAAAATACAGAAAATGATGCATCATTGCTAGGTGGTGGTGAACATGATGTCCCTTCCCCAATATTTAGAGAATTGAATTGGGATGTAATTAACTCCATGGCTGACAAGGATTTAATAGCACGCACTGGCTTATGGAATGAATCAGATGAATTGTTTAAGGGTTTGCGGTTTGAGAGTAAGGTAGACTTACAATATGCTGTTAAACGTTATTCTATATGTAGGAATCAACATTTGATTGTTATTGAATCTGAGCCAGATATTTGGGTTGTAAAGTGTAAAAAATGGTTTGAGGGTTGTAATTGGAGGCTTCGTGAATGTCGTCGTAAATGTCATGGTTTGTTTGAGATAACAAAGTACATAGGTCCTCACTTGTGTTTACCTTAAACTATCACAAGACCACTCACAATTAGACTCAATCTTCATTGCACGAGAAGTTCAAAATGTAGTACAAAATGATCACACAATTTCAATTGTTGCATTACATCAAATAGTGAAAGATAAATTTGGTTATAGTGTTCATTACAAGAGGATTTGGGAAGCAAAGAGGAAAGCAATCATAAGGATATTTGGTGATTGGGATGAATCTTACCAAACTTTACCTAGGTGGATGAATATTGTTAAACTTACTAACCATGGGACTAAGGTTGTTTGGAAGACATCCGTACTAGCAGGTTGCAATGGAAATATACGTTTTATGCGTGTGTTTTGGGCTTTTGGGGCATGTGTTGAAGGATTTAAACATTATAGACCAGTAATACAAATAGATGGTATTTTTTTATATGGAAAATACATAGGGAAACTTTTGATTACAACATCAATCGATGTTAATGGTCATATCTTCCCTCTAACATTTGCAATAGTTGAAGAGGAATCATCAAATAGTTGGTCTTGGTTTCTTTATACATTAAGGACTCAAGTCACACAAAGAGAAGGCATATGTCTCATTTCAGATCGTCATGCAGGAATACAAGCCGCCATTAGGGATCCTAGTATTGGTTGGAGCCCGCCTTATGCACACCATCGATATTGTCTTAGGCATGTGGCAATCAATTTCAATGATAAATATAGAAATAAGATGTTAAAAGATTTAGTGTATAAAGCAGGGTCTCAACATCAACCACGAAAGTATGAGGCATGTATAACTAAGTTAAAACAATTAGATGAGAAATGCTTAGAATGGTTTAACAGGTTAGACACAAAGAAATGGACTTTGGAACATGATGGAGGACATCGGTATGGGTGGATGACTACAAATATTGCTGAATGCATAAATGGAGTGCTCAAAGGGGCTAGAATGTTGCCTATCACTGCTCTTGTTTGATTAACTTTCTATCGTTGTGTTTCATATTTCGAGACTCGTCGAACAGAGATACAAACTCGAATGGCAAATGGAGATTTGTATACTTCCTATGCCATTAACAAAATAACAAAATATGAATCAAGAGTTAGTTGACACACTGTCAATATTTTTCACCGTTCAAATGAGATATTTGAAGTTACAACTGCTCCCCATAGGTTTCATATGGATAAAGGAAACAATATACAAATTGTGAAGTTGAAAGAAAGAACATGTACTTGTAATAAATGGCAATCATTTGGTATACCATATTCACATGTGTTGGTTGTATGTGCACGTGCAAGGATTGATAGTTGGCAATTTGTTGACAAACATTATAGGATGGATGTATATGCTTGTTGCTATACACTTCAATTCAATCCAATTCCACATCAAGCCTATTGGCCAGAGCCTAATTTTCCAATTGTTCATCCTAATCCAACTCTAGTACGTGATAAAAGAAGACCAAGATCTTCAAGGATTAGGAATGAAATGGATTTGAGAGGATTAAGTGTCAAAGTGCAATATGGGCATTGTAAACAGGAGGGTGACAATCGGCGAAAATGTCCTAATAGAGGGAAGTCTTCTAATACAACCACTCGATATTGTAAGTTCCAATTGAAAATTTAACTATTTAAATGAAAGTTTTTTTTAACATTAAAGATGAACATTGAGTTATTTCCATATAATGTCATTCAAATGTCTTATAATAAACTTATGAAATCATTTAAATGAAGTAGGAAATTTCAAAATTTAATTGGAATTGGTACCATTAATTATATATATTATAAAAAGAAATAATACAATCTAATATAAAAATATATTAAAAATGCATTTTCAAATTAAAAAATTAAATATACTCATACAATTATTATAAATATATATTATAAAATTCAATCCAAAGGGAAATCGTCTCTTCATTAAAAAAAAAATCCCAAAAAATTGGAAATGATTTTCCAAAATAAAAAAAATAAAAAAATCCGAAAGGGAATTCCCTTAAAAAAAATTCCCAATTGGATATGATTTCCCAAAAAAAAAAAAAAATTAAATACCAAAGGGAAATCGTCTCTTGAAGAGATGATTTCCCATTAAAAATAAAAATTAAAAATTAAAAAATTAAAAAAATTCGAAAGAGAATTCCCTTAAAAAAGGAAAAAAAAATCCTTATTGGAAATGATAAATAATATTTAATATAAGATAAATAATATTAATCTTTTTTTTTTTTTTACACTTTGCAATTAAAAAAAAACTATTATCAATTTATGTGAATAAATGAGTCTAAAATAACAATTTTTTTATTAATTTATTAAATAATTAATTACAAAATAAATAATTTTGTTTTGTTTTAATTTTTAAATTAATTTTATTGTCTAAATTTTAAGATGAAAAATATTAATCTTTAAGTTCAAATTTCACTATAAAATGAATAAAATATATTTAAAAATGTACGTTAAATAATGTTAATTGTTCTTAATCTTCAAGTTTTATTTAAATTATTTCAATTAATTACAACTAATAAAATTAATTTAGTTTCATATTGGTTTTTATTTATAAGATAAATAATATTTATCTATTTTTTTGTTTATGTGAAAAATGATTTTATAAAAAAAAAAAAAAGTTGTTAATAATTTATTAAATAATTATTTGTAAATAAATCATCTTATTTTGTTATAATTTTTAAATTAATTTTATTATATAAATTTTTAAATAAAAATATTATTTCAAATTTCACTGTAAAAGGAACATTTAAATGTAAAAATAAATAAATTAAAATAAAATAATATTTTATAAAAAACCAAGAACATTATTTATGTAAATGTTAAAAAATCAACAAATAGCCCAACAAATAATATAATATCAACCATGATAGAAATGAAATTATTATCGTGAATGCAAAAAAAACTAATAACCTTATTTATATGAATCATCAACAAAGAAAATATATATATATATATATATATATATATATATATATATATATATATCAACCCATAACTTGTATTAATATGTTCAATCCCTAAACAATCAAACGTATTCAAATACTCAATGATAAAAAAACAACTACTATTATGAATAAAAGAAAACTAATACGTAGTTCATATTTATAAACTAATAAACCAACAAACATTGTAACAACTAACAAAATATCAACCATAAATACCCAACAAAACTAAAATATTAAAATTCAATATTACTATATGGCAACTTTAATAGTAGTAGATGATAAATTAACATACGTCATTAATAAACTAACAACCAATAAAAGTTAGTATGCATCATCAACACATATGAACAAAGAATCAACAAAAAAACAACATGTATCATCAATTTATGTTCGATTAAAGATATAAAAGTCATCAATGTGTGCCACATGAAGGAGGCTTCCTTCTTCGTTGTGGCCATTGGTGACATCTTTCCAACTCGGATCGATCTGAGGGACCATCTAATGTTGCTCCATTTCCTCATCTTCGTCCTCATCCTCGACCTCTTCCTCGTCCACGTCCTTCATCTTGCACATGTGCCTCTCGCTGTTGTTCAACAAGTGGTGACGGAAAGTATTGCATTTGTGTTGCCACATCATTTCTAAATAGATGTCCTAATGATTATGGTGACAAAGCAATGAGTGGTGTTGTAGGTGGAGTAAATGATACATCGATACTAGACAACATAGGTATATGAAAAGAAGGCTCATCAATATAAGAATGCAATATCTCCTGCATGAATGATGTTCTAACATCTTCCTGTATCACCCCCTCAGCAATGGATGGAACTAATGAATAAGACAATGACTAGGCAAGTGGTGTAGACAAATTGAAGGAAGAATGTTGTAGAGCTGATGGTGGAAAATGTATAGATGCATCATCGATATGGAAGTGTGGATCATCAAAAATATGGCCTCCACGGGTTCGTACACCTCCACCTCTAGTGCGAACACCTCCACTTCTAGTAATAAATAAAAAGACATTGTAATTACCACTATCTCCCATGAAGATCCATATGAAGTCAGAAAAAGGCGAGTGATCGAACGATACCACACCATATATGGGTGGTTATACTCGTACGAAGTATATGCTGCCTCAGCTCTAGCAAGATGATCGTACCTAGCCTCCCACCTTTGAATATAGTGGTGATGAATACTCATCCAATCCAAATCATGTCGACCCCTCAAATCATATCTATGTAAGTCCAATTCTGTATCGCATTGCTCGGGAATATGTTGTATTAGCCCAAATTGCTTCAAAACACGATCAAGTCTATGCCACTCCACTATGTGGAAACAGATAAGGGGTTAAATAGTCAACCACCAGTCAGAGGCAATAGTACAGTAATCTGGGAGTGCAGAGATGACATCATCAGTATATGGCTCCCATATAATCTGCAATTAAATTTGAAATATAACTCACATTATTTAATAATAATTTCATTATAAATCGTTTAAAAAAATTATTCAAAATAATGAATTTATCACATGCTCTAGCATAAGTCGATCAAGTAGATATCTATACTGGGATAGCACATGCATAGGCGTCGAAGTAGTACAAAATTCATTTCTCCAACTACAAAAAGAATATATATTAAAGGTTTTAATAATTGTTTATTTATGCATATATGTGTTTACATATGCTATAACTATGGTTGAATACATACCGCATGCCTAAAGGTGGTTGTGGCAGTACTCCATCATGTGAGGTCGGATGTAAGCACATAGGTGTTATAAAGGGAAATCTATCCCATATCCATAACTATAACAAAATGAGAGGACCTGATACATCATGTGCATAAATACGGGATGCTCAACACATCTCTTGATATAGCCAAGCTAGGCAAGCACTACCCCAACTGTAAGTATCAGTAACTCCAAGATCCTCAAGTAGTGGTAAAAACATTAAGTGTACCCTATTGTTTGATTTATCCGCAAAAAGAAAACCTCCAATCAACTGTAAGATGAATGCCCTAGCATAGCATCTCACGGACTCCACATCAGCATCAGGTGGCAATGAAGGAAAATGTTCTATCAACCACGTCAAACGAAGTCTTTGCCCAGATATATCTCTATCTCCAAGCACCACTCCTAACAGTGTAGCACACACCTCTCTCCAATCCAAGCACGTGGTACCGATAACTGCAACACCATCAATCGATAAGCCTAAAATAATGCTAACATCTTGAAATGTGATGGTACACTCTCCCTGAGGTACATGGAAAGTGTGGGTCTCAAGGCGCCATCTCTCTATGAATGTTGTAATAAGGTGTCAATCCAATGAAATGAAACCTAATCGAGCAACACCGTAGAATCCAGATTATTGCAAATATGGAATGATACGTGCATCCAAAACACTATTACGATAAAAACTGGCTTCACGACGTCGACAATGGAGCTTTCCGAGATCATTTCCTTCCCATATAAGTGAAGATCGATGTATTTCCTGGTTATATAGAATAGAACGATCTACAGGTCCAGGATCCATGAGAATGTATTTCCTGCATCATTCAAATATTTTTTAATATTTTAATATTCTAACATTTTACAATTATATATTTCTTTTCTCTTTTAAAATGGTTATTTAAATGTATATAATATTTTAATATTTAAATATATATTATATACATTTAATACTCACCGTTACTATTTTATATTATAGAAAATTACTTTTATATATATATATATATATATATATTATACATTAAAATAAATAAATCAAATAATATTTTAGTTTTATTTATTTTTTATATTTAGGTCTCAATATCTTACAAGAATTATTTCAATAATTTAATACTAATATTATTTTTTATAAAATATAGAAGATAAATTCATAATTTCAAATAATGTTCTACTTAAATTTCTTTTAATTTAATATTTTTTAAATAATATTATATGGAAAAAAATAATTTAACACTAACAACCATTACTAAATTTATTTATTTCATTTTATTATATATTCTAACATTTTACGATTATATATTTCTTTTCTTTTCTTTTTTAAAATGGATATTTAAATGTATATAATATTTTAATATTAAAATATATATTATATACATTTAATAGTCACGTTACTATTTTATATTAGTGTTAAATTACTTTATATATAATAAATAAAATAACATTTTAGTTTTATTTTTACTTTTATTTATATTTTTATTTTTACATCTTAGTATTTCACAACAATTTTTTCAACTATTTAACACTATTATTAATTTTAAAAAATATATAAGATCAATTAATAATTTTGGATAATGTTGTATTTCTATTTTTTAAATTTTAATATTTTTTTTAAATCATATATTATGCAAATATTTAGAAATATAATTATTCTATTATTATTATTTTTCATTCTCATTTTATTAATATTTTATTTTATTTTATTTTTAAATTTAAATTTTAATATTTTATAAAACGTGTTATCTGATTGATAAACATAAGTAATAATCCTATTATTTAATATTAATTAAATAAACTAATATTTTTTATTTTTTTATTAATTTAATTCATTTATCTTTATATAATGATAATTTACAAAAAATAATATTCTAACAAAATTACCATAAATCAAATAAATTAAAAAAATACATGTAACAACAAATATCTAATATCTATCATGCATTACACAATAAATATGAAATAAAGGGAAAAATATTAACTATGAATAAAATAATATATCTTTTATTATTTTTTTAATGATTTAATCTATTTAAAATAACAATTTCCAATAAATATTATTCAAACAAATATTACATAATCCAAATAAATTTAAAAACTGATATAATAATAAAAACTATACATCATAAAATAACTTCAAACACAAATAAAGCAAAAATATTACCTTATAAGCAACAACGTGAGTGTCAAAAAAAAGAGATGAGATAAGATATGCTCAAATTCTAACAAAGATGAAAGGTGAAAAAATTTTAAGTGAGGAAGATGGACAAAACGTGAGGAAAGAAGTTTGAAGGTGAAAATTAGAAAGAAAGTTTATAGGTGAAAATGAGAAGGAAGAATGTAATTTATAGTGTATGAGAAGTTGGAATTAGTGGAGTGTAGTAAATTGGAGTATTAAATGGATAGATATGACAAAAATTGAATAGGTATGAAATAGGTAAAAGTGTAGTGTATAGAATAAGTACATGAATAGGTAAGAGTGTAGTGTATAGGATAAGTGGTTAAAGTTTAAATTTCAAATTTCAAATTTCAAATTTCAATTGGAATTGGTGAATGTAGTAAATTGAAGTATTAAATGAATAGGAAATCGTCTCTTGAAGAGACAATTTCTCTTTGGGATTCTTTTTTTTTTTAATGGGAAATTTACCTTTGAATATATTTTTTAAAATTAGTTTGGATTTCCAATTTTTTGTAACATTAATTTTTATTTTTATTTTAGGATTTTTTTTTTATAAAAAATTTATTTTTTGTAATATTAAATTTTTTTAATAAGAAATCATCTCTTAAAGGGACGATTTCCCTTTTGAATTTTTTTTTTAAAATGGGAAATCGTCTCTTGAAGAGACGATTTCCCTTTGGATTTTTATTTTTTTTAAATTAGTTTGGATTTTCAATTTTTTGTAATATTAATTTATTTTTTGTAATATTAATTTTTTTTTTAATGGGAAAAGGGAAATCATCTCTTAAAGAGACGATTTCCATTTAAAAAAAAATTAAATCGTCTTTTCAAAAGACGATTTTGCTTAAAAAATATTTTATCCGCAGACCTTCTCTCCTACCTGGCAAAAACTACCATACATTTGGAATTACTTTTTCTCCTACGATGATTTAAGAATAATTTTTTTAAATTACCGTACTCTTATGAAAAGTCCATGTAGAGAAAGGCCCCGCGAGTACAAGAAGCCATAATATTATATATAAAAGACAATAAGGTTGTAAATATGTGATGTTACGAGAAAAATATAAGCTATAACAAATCACTAAATACTGAATTATGAATTTTTGTTTATTATTTTTTATAAATTTCATTCATTATTAATTTATATTCCCTTGGATCCTTAAGGATTTCTAAAACAATTATTATCTTATACATTTAAGGAGGTTATTAATTTAGTACATTAGCCTCAATCGGTACCAAAACATTTTATTATTTAATTGAGATTATTTATTTATTGAACATTTATTTATTGACGTTTTACTACATTGGCTAGCATTATATGTTAAATTTCTATATTCTCCATTAACACCAAACACACATACAGGATATATGTATATATATATCAATTCATTCAAAGATCATGCCTGCATTTTCATTGGAACATGCCCGAGTCCATTTTGTTGTTGAAGAGGTACAGAACTTCTAAGGTTGTGGAGAGCACCACCTTTCTATGATTCTCTTTGATGATGGGAAGCGGAGAGAATAGGTTCTATTTTTGTTTTGAAAACGTTATCATCCTAAAGAACAGACACTATTCTTTGGATTTATACCCTCCTGCCTTAAGGACCATACCCTTTGGCTATTGGGCATCACGAGTCTTAGGCCAATCATCTAAAGGCTCGTGATGGCACTAGGCTCTACACATAAGGTGGCCCATACTCTGGAACAAATAGAAATCATATGTATATATATGGATAGCTAAATCCTGAACAATGATTAATATGATGTCGGTCCACATTTATTCTATCATTATAATGATATGTTTGAATTAAAGATATCCAATTTGAAAGTTATAAGGTAAGAAAACTAAGTACATAATTTTGGATTTGATTAAGTCTAAATATTTTAAGAAAGTTTAAAATATTACTTTCTTGTGGCATTTCAAACTTATTAAATTTATTATTTTATTTTAATTAGACTTTTTGTGCTTATAAAAAAAAACTATTTTTCATAACTCTAGAAAAGAGGACATGCATAAAATGAAATAAATAATGGTATTTTATCATTGGTCCAAAGTAAGAGAAGTACGAAATATCCAATAAAACTATATAATATTTTGTTATGATTATTGGATTTTTGCTATGATTAATAAATTTATCATTTTTGCATCAACAAAAGTTGAAGCAATTGATATAGGTGATTTTCTATGTATATCAAGTATTTTTACATGTAATTGAGAATGTGTTTGGAAGTGATTTTAGAAAG
The DNA here is from genome assembly GCF_030704535.1 of Vitis vinifera. Taxonomy (NCBI): domain Eukaryota; kingdom Viridiplantae; phylum Streptophyta; class Magnoliopsida; order Vitales; family Vitaceae; genus Vitis; species Vitis vinifera. The sequence continues at coordinate 22,392,475 of NC_081809.1, forward strand.
CGTTTTTATTATTTCTAATACTTGAATGATAAAAATTTTCAAGTATTAAAAATATTAAAAGCATTTCTTAGAATCATTGCTAAACGGGTTTTGAATTTATTTTAAATTGTCAAAAATTTTGTAAAATTTGATAGGACTAATTTTAAAAATATATTTAAATCCAAGTAATCTAAAGATGACAACTAATTCAATTTATTAATCTAATATATATATATATATATATATATATATATCTAAAATTTATTTATTTAGGATGTTTCATTTAGGCTTAAATATTATCAGGACCATCTATTCATCCCTTCTTTAGATAATTTCAACAAAAAATATGGAAACACAACTAAGCTTATAATTATAGTATTAAAAGTGAAAGGAGGTTATTAATTATACATTCTAGTATAGATATATAGAATCACCTAAAAAAGTCGAAGTGAGATAAAAGCATTGTTTTGAAAACTAGATTGGACCGGTCAATCCGATCGCTAACCAAAAGCCTCTCCGGCGAATTGGACCATTCAAGGTTGGACCGGCTTTGAACCGCTTGAACCGATAGTCAAACAGTCCAGTTTTAGACGAACCAGTCAACTATCAGTTGACCAAAATTCTGGTGGGTTGTTAGGCCCAACGCCCCTCCTTGCAAGCCCACTATGTTATCTACAAAATGGCAAACATTATATTCTTGGTTAATTATATTCTTAATTAAATATTAATTGCTCAAAGTTACCAAACTTATATGTCCATGTTCTGCCTTTCATCATGAGTTCGATGTCTAAACTAGACTCATTCAAATAATTGCATTGTTAATTAATTACTTAACTTTATAAGGACATGATTTTCAAATATATGAATAAACTAGACTCATCCTCATCATTCATTGCATCTCCTAAAGAGAAGAGAAATGAATAAAGCTCTTACAACATCAATGGATTCACATCATTGTTGATAGTGTACCGAATCACTGCAAGTTGTCTCAATATTATTTAAAGATAAACTTCACTTCTTTTGATTACTTTAGGAAAAAAGTAGAAGGTGGTGATGAATAAACAAACATATAGATAAGTAGGTTTCTATTCAATATATTAATAGGGCCACTACCTTAGGCGACATCAGGCATAGGCTTCATGAAAAATATGAAGGAAGTTGACATCATTTTCAGTCAATACTGTGTAGGCATAAATTGACCCACTTCTTTGTGTTATTTAGCAAAGCTTTTATTTATAAATTTGTTGAGCATTGAAAATGTGAATCTCAATAATGAATTACACCTAGAGGGGGTGAATAGGTATTGTAGAACAATTTAAAAATTCTCCCAACAAAGATTACCTAACCTTAGACTATCTTAATGTCAAGAAATTTTTCTTCCAATAACTTTTCAACAAAGCAAAACATCCACAAGCAATAATGTATGCATCAACACTTTCCCAACAATTTATAAATGCAAAACACATGCAAATGCTTCAACACTCCTCAAAAATAAATCAAAATATAAAGTGAGAGAAAGAGACAATGAACAGCGGATTTTTAACGTGGAAAACCTCCGAAGAGATCAAAAACCACAGGCTTATCATCGATTGAAAACTCCACTATGAAGAATAAAAACTGAGTACAAGGTTTTACCTAGCTCAAGCCAACCAATCCTTCCCGGAATACTTGACTAGTACCTTCATTTTCAGCTTCTCCTTTTGGAGCACACTTGGAGTCCGCACCAAGCTCAATCTCGGCCTCTTCTTGAATCCACACAAGAAGAAAATGGGTTTTTGCACAACCCAAATAGAATGAGAGATTTAGATGTGAATGAAAGAATGAATCAACCCATTTATTGCTCAAGAAAATCCATTGAAAACTAGTTTTGAAAACATTAAGAGAAGTGGATTTTCTTTGCAATCAAAAACCCCAACTTAGGAAAGCAAAAATGAGAAATGAAGAACACTTGGAGTGTGGCTGCTCTCACCCATTTTCTGCAGTCTCTCCTTCTAGAAAATGAGAGAAGATTGGTTTTTAAAGTGTAAAAAGAAACCCTTAATCTAATGGCTGAGATTTGATCAAAAAAACATTAGTTGGATAGATCCACCCCTACACTTGGATCGATCCAGAAACAGAGGAATGAAAGCCTTGCACCAAAAACCATTTTTCCCAACTTTCTAACACATTTAAAGATTAAAAACCGGGTTGATTCACACCCAATCACTCCACACTCGACTACATACCTCGGCCTCTTAGCAAAGTCTTAGTCTTAAAAGTCAAGTAGTCCGAATAGGAATAGGAAAGCCGAGTTAGGGGACACTTAGGAATTTTGTCCGGAATTGCCAACCTAGCTAAACACTCACAAGCATCATGAGGTTAATTGAGGTCATGCACATGGAAAAAAAAAAAAAAAAAAAAAAGACATTTATCATGCAAGGATATTTGAATCGAATATCTAGGTTTCCTAAATTGAAAATGAGTAAGTGATGAAATTAATAACAAACAATATTAGAAAAGGAATGGATAAAAAATTATTGGAGACTAACATATCCTAAAAACATCCTTAGGATTAGCCTTGTTGACCCAAATTAAGCAACATACCTCAATTTCAAATTCAAATACCAAACAACAGTCATTCCACTAACACACATGAACACAACACTAACTGTCACGACCCAACTTTCGAGCAACCCAGAATTTGGCCCATGATCCCAGGTCAAAGGTTTGACCCTAAGGTTCCTCTTAATCCACGTTAACAGTCAACCAAAACGCTCTGCATTTTATTTTTTTTAACATAAATCACACTAGTGCTCCCTCCAACTAACAATCCAATTTAATAATATATCAATCACTACTCAAGAGCAACAAGATATAATAATTAACACGAAAGTCTAGAAATAAGAGTTCACAGTTGAGCAATTTAATCAGAATAAAGTCTCATTACAAATATATAGTTTCAAAGTTTGCTAATACAAGTTCCAAAATAAACCAACATAACAAATACACTATAATCCACTAGGCTGCTCCAAAATCTCCTAAGGCATCTTGAAGCCCTCCCTGCCCCATCTGTGGAACTTCAAGAGTCACATCTGCATCTAAAAACATATAAGAAAGGAAATGTTGGCTGCTATTGGGTGTCTCATTGAGGCTGAAATCAAGTTTGTTGTGCACCTCTTAATGGGCAAGCCCTCCATAAGTGATCTCCCACCCCACAACCATAACATACTCTAGCAGTAGCCACCCTCTCATCCCCATGGCAAATCTAGACAACTCTGCAAAACAAGATTCATATTTCAACACTGACATAGTTCCTTGGATGAGGTGCTTAAATTTCATCCTCTTGGTCTTCTCTCCTTCCTCGCTAATCATCCCCATGGCAAATCTAGACAACTCTGCAAAACGAGATTCATATTCCAACACCGACATAGTTCCTTAGATGAGGTGCTCAAATTCCATCCTCTTGACATGCTTAGCCACCTCTTCAAAATATTTGTCTAGGAAGATTCTTTCAAATTCATCCCAAGTCATCATCTCAGTGTCATATACTCTCTTCATTGATTCCCACCAAAAATTTGCTTTGTTTACTAGCATGTACGCTGCCAAACTTACCCTCTTTTCCTCAAGTATGTTCAATTCTACTAGAATTCTTTTCATTCTCCTCAACCAATGTTCCGCTACTTCAGCATTGGGTTGCTTTCCATTAAACATGGAGGTTGCATCACCATAAACCTCTTCATTGCCTCCATTTGGCTCATTATTAGCCTAGTAGAGCGACTCCTCTAGGAACGGTCTGAATCCTCCTGGCCTTGGGTAACTCTTGACCTCCTGAAACCTTGGTCTCTCATTCACTAAGTAGTCTCTCGTAACTCTCTTCTTACTTCCCGGAGCACTTCCCTTACCAACTTTAACTCCTCATCTCTTTCAGTTCTTTCTCTTCTTGGTCTTCCCGCCATTTCAATCCCAACAAGCCCTAATCCAACCACACTTCCAAGGTGAGCAAAATAAATTCACATATAACCATTTTAGCAACTTCAACAACTATTAAAAACTTTTACTTTCATACAATCATAATACATAATTCAACATAATTAACACCATAACGCTTCTTGCTATCATCAACAAACATCATAACAAGATTTTTCAAACATCAAGAATAAGCAATTAAATAATTTAATTAATAATCAGCTCATTAACTAAATACATACAAAAAATCATAAACATAACAATACACACGAACACACACAAACATTGACCCTAAGGTATTATTGCAACCTTGGCTCTGATACCACGCTGTCACGACCCAAATCCGGGCGACCCGGAATTTGGCCCATGATCTCAGGTCAAAGGTTTGACCATAAGGGTTCCTCCTAATCCACTCTAGCAATCAACTAAAATGCTCTGAATTTTTTTTTTTTTCTAAACATAAATCACACTAATGCCCCCTTCGACTAACACTTCAATTTAATAATATATCAATCACTACTCAAGAGTAACAAGATATAATAATTATCACAAAAGTCTAGAAATAAAAGTTCACAATTGAGCAAATTAATCAGAAGAAAACCTCATTACAAATATATAGTTTCAAAGTTTGCTAATAATAATGCCCCCGACTAACACTCCAATTTAATAATATACCAATCACTACTCAAGAGCAACAAGATATAATAATTATCACAAAAGTCTAGAAATAAAAGTTCACAATTGAGTAAATTAATCAGAAGAAAGTCTCATTACAAATATATAGTTTCAAAGTTTGCTAGTACAAGTTCTAAAATAAACCAATATAACAAATACACTACAATTCACTACGCTACTCCAAAATCTCCTAGGGCATCCTGAAGCCGCCCTTACCCCAACTATGGATTCTCAGGAGTCACATCTGCATCTAAAAACATATAAGAAGGAAGGGGTGAGCGTTCCACATTACTCAATAGGGTGTCTTACACCCAATGGGTTAATTTGGAATTACTAAGGTTCACATGTACACAAAATAATCATTCCACCATAATTGATCAACCCACATATATTAATTTCTATAATTATAACAATTCAACAATTAAATCAAATGCATGTGGATATGTGGCACACAGTCATACAAAGCATTGTCGTTCTCGAACTTTCACCGAAAAATATGCGTCCGTACCCAAATACGCTCCTCATTCGGAGTCTTCCCAATGTAGATTGTTGGGTCTTTCACCCTAAGGATCTCACTCCCTTCTTAATTCTCCTCACACGAGCCTTTACTTTTCATTACTATTTTATTTTTCCTTTCTTTTTTCATTTCATGCACTTTTCACAGTTTTTTTTTCCCCCTTCACATAACCATAATGCAAATGAAATGCAATAAGATTAATTATTCACATTCACAAATATCACAATATCAAATAAAACTCCAACTAGTCCAAATATCATTAAAATTACAATTATACCAAAATTTCATAATTTTTCCACAACCTCAATAATTCCAATAATCAAATATAATTATTTTATCCACAATAAAGTTACCAAAAACAACCAAATAAATTTTCAATAATTCAAATTTCTATTAAACATAATCTATACCAAAATTCCATAATTTTTCCACAATCCCAATAATTCCAATAATCAAATATAATTATTTTCTCCACAATAAAATTACCAAAAATAACCAAATAAATTTTTAATAATTCAAACATCACTTAAGTATAATTTCCACCAACATTCCATTATTTCTCAACAATCTCAATAATTTCAACAATCTAATACAATTATTTTCCCTAATTAATCACTTTCATTATCATACAAAAATCCCAAGGAAAATTCTTAAATCACCCAATAAACTTTCTTATATCATAAATATTACATATTTACCTTCCAACAACAAGATTTATAATTTTTTTTTTAAAAAAAATGCATTAAATAAAAGTTTTAGGGTTAAGTCTCCCTACCACAGCTCTAACAATCCGACTGTTGAAAACGAAATCAGTCATCGTAGGAATATTCCTCGTGTCGAGTAGAACTTTTCCTCAAAATTTCACACGAAAAGGAGCGCGTTTGGCCGACTGTTTAGGTGTTACTTTTATTAAAAGAAAAAAAATGAAATAAATAAGCAAAATACAAAAATGTGTTACTTTTATTAAAAGAAAAAAAAAAGGAAAATATAATAGGTGTACCTTTTTCTTACTCCACTCATGCCATTAGACTTTGTATCCACATGAAGTAAACCTAAAACACATAAATAAGATAGTAAATATTTCATCATGCTTAGAAGCAATAAAGATACAATTGAACATCACTAGTTCTTCTTCACATTCCTAATTCACCAAATCAAGCATTTCATCGTTCATTTGTTTACTGAATGACAAATTCCTAGCAATATGGTCCTTCCTCCTCATGAGATAATATTTGAGAGGTAGCTTTACTCATTGAATTTTTCACATATCTATTATTCGTTTTAAGAAAATAAGAAGGAAAGAAAAAAAAATATTAAATAAAATAATTTTCATATTTTCATTTTTACTCAAAAAAAAAATATAAAAGAAAATTAAATATAACTAAAATTAGTTAAAAATTTATATATTTTCGTATTATTGAACCTGTCCGCGCAAGAGGTAAAATAAAATAACTTGAAGTAGCATTAAAAAATAAAACAATTTATTATCTTTAAATCTATTTATAATTTTCTTTCACTTTTTCTTTTTTTTCTTTTTTTTCTTATTCCATCCAATTTTTCCTCAAATTTACCCGGGAAGCAAACATAGCCCAACAATTAGGCAACATCAAACTATCTAGATCAAATAAAATATAGCAGTCTCTCCAGCATCATCAAATTCTAGACCAAAATGATGGATAAATTATACCTAGAAAAATGAGATCAGCCTTTATTCTCAATATTGACATTAATAGGAAAGTTTAAATTCAATCTGCAGAACAACAGAAACCAATTTGTCGAATTAGAGAGTTAAAGTTTTAGGGAAGAACTGGGAATCCACCATGAGAATGCTGATCAGATGCCGTAGCCATGGAAATCAAATCATTTGAACACACACATCGCAGATCTACCTATACCCAAAATGAAATCAACGTTCTAGAGAGAGCCCACAGGGCACGTACCTCCAGATGAAGGAGCCATTCAAGCAACTGCAGTGAGAAAACCTAAACCACCTGGAGAAGAAGAAAAGGTGGGGAGTAGGGCCACCGCTTTGTACGAGTTTATTGGGCCCAATCCAATTTTGACCCAATTCAAAATGAAAAATACAAATTAAAAATGTTTTGGAAAATACTAAGGTTGTCCATTTCATATCGGTGAAAGTGTATAACGAAATCTAGGTCATATGAAAGTATAAATAAATAGAATCAAAATACATATTTAGATACGAAAAAATTGGATAAATACTAAACAATTTGATTAATATAAACAAATTCAACCAAAATCACTTTTTTTTAATCAAATGTAAAGCGATTAGTAGAATTGATTATACAAACTCAATGTAAATTTAACACTAAACCAATCTCCTAAAAGCACTTAAAAGGTGATTGTCCTAAAAAAAACGCTTTTTTTCATTTAATCCCCCGTTTGGTTGCGATTTTTCGGAAAAATTGTCCAAAATCCCTCCTCCCCGGCTCGCCCTACACGCAGTTGTGGGCCTATGTCACGTCATCTAGCCCAACTGCGTCAATCAGCTTCGGTCACATCATCTAGCCCAGCTGCTTTAGTTGGCCGCCCAGCTGCGTCAATCAACTTCAGGTCACATCAGCTGCACGTGGGAAAACTAGATTTTAAAAAGTAATGGTTGAAAGGGTTTGAACCAATGACCTAACATGAAGAGGGGAATGTTGTGCCACCCAGCAAACCTAGAGTTAGATGAGGGGATGCTATGCCACCCAACCAACTTATATTTTTGTCATTTATGGACATATCCTTATATATAGAACATTAAAATTATTATATATAGTATTCCAAAAATAAATTTCTTAATACTATATACTATATATATATATATATATCATAGAATCAAATTATTATAATAAATTAATTTTAATTATCATATTTTTTTTGTATAATAACTAAATACAAAATAAATATCAATTAATAAATAAAATTATCAATATTAAAAAAAAAATACTTATACATATATTATCATTCTTTTTATGTTATTGAATTTATCCAAATTAAATAGATATATATATAAAATATATTTTTAAGTTATAAAAATTATTTTTTAATATTATAAATTATATTATGTATGTGTTAATTTCTTCAACAAAATAATTTAAAATGTCTATTATATTTCTAATTTTATTTTTAAGAGTTTTTCTTATATTTTTATAAGTTTTAATTAATTTTTTTTTCATCGATATTTTATATCAAAATATTCGTCGATATTTCTCTGATATATATAATATATTTGTAAAATCGAAATACCGATATATCCATAATTACCGATATTTTCATCATTGATTGGGAACAAGGAAGAAAATGTCACAATATATCGCCGATATATCGTATATTGGGAGTGGGCGACACGATATTTCTTGAAGAAAAATCAGATGAGGGATATTTTGCAAAAAAAATTGCCAAAAAATCGGCGATATATTGCCAATATAATGGAAAAATGGCCAAAAAAAAGATGAAAATCGTCAATATTTCGGTCGATCAACGTGCTACAGTGCACCCTCAAATTTCTCCTTCTTTTGTGTTGTTGAAGAGATACGAATCCCAAACCTTTGCATCCAACCACCAGGGCAAGCTTCCCCTTTGTTAAATAGATTGCACTTAAAATATATATTTAAAGTCATCATGTAAAGAAAATTTTAAAAGAATATTTTAAAGAGCAAATTAAATATAATTATTTTATAATTAAATGAAAAAATTTCTTTTAATTGATTACCAAAAATATAAAAATTATCATAATAATTTTTTTCATAGTGTTTTCAATATCATTAATAAATTAATTAAATATTAAAAAATTGTACATATATCATAATTTATTTTATATTATTTAATACAATTGAATTAAATGGATCATAATTTTAATATTAATATATATTTTTAAGTTAGACATATTATAATCAAATATCATAATATTATTATGAAATAATATTTGATATAATTTAATAATAAATGTATACTTATAAAATTCATATTTTTATTGATGCATACGATATTATTATCAAATATGATAAATCATATTATACATATATCAAATTCTTTAATAAAACAACTTTAAAATATCTATTATACTTCTAATTACATTTTTATAAAGCTTTTCTTATATTTTTATAAATTTTGATCAATTTTAAGCTTATCAATATTTTTTTCCAAAATATCCGTCGATATATCCGTAAAATTGAAGTACCGATATATCCGTAGTTACCGATATTTTCTTGGTTGGGAACGGGTCATTTTAACGGTATCAAAGTCGATCTCTCACCCCAATGCGGGTCTTTGGTTGTAGGAACTTTTTTCTTAATCCCACATATAATATTGTTATACTAAGTCGATTACATATGAAATTAAGCTTTGCAAAACATTGAAAAAAAAAATTAAGTTCACTTTTTACACTAAAATTAAAATGAGTTTAATATAAGAACAATATAGGTGAAATAAATCGACATAAAAAAAATGTGATATTTTTGTATTTATTTTCCAAAAAATCCCTTTCTTAAAATCCATTTCAAAATAATATTAAAAAATAAATTCCCATTTTTAAGTCCACAATGACATCTTTTTGGCCACGGGAGCCAAAAAAAAAAAATGTGGCTGAGGTCTCCTTTTGTGCATAAGCCCCGCCTTTGCACTTCATTACAGGCTAGGCGCACGAGAGACCTCATTACATCGCCTCGTGCGCAGTAATGCCTACGAAAACCCTGTGCCTCTGTGACTCTTTATGGAATTGTTACAGAAGTTATCAAACAATTTAAACCATTTGTTAGCCATTAGGCATCGTGTCTAGTATATCAAGCATACCAAAGAAAAGAACTAATAAAAACAAACCAAAAACATTTACTCAAGGCTGCTAATACATTATTTCATTATTTCATAATATCCTACATGCCCAAAACATGTTCTGAAGCAACTAATACATTCCAAGTGGGTGGTCCATAATGGGTAACCCAAAACTACAATAGTACAGTACATAAATTACAACTCATCTCCAAAACCACTTAGGCACCTTATGCTACAAAAACAAGTCTCAGAGGAACATCAGGTCATGTGCTCCTCAATTATCTTCCTCAGCTAGTGTCTCCTTCCCTGCATCTAAGAGTGGAAAGAATAATAGCATGAGTTCATGCTTCAGTATAAAAATTTATATACTCATTCCATGTTTATCAGTAAGAAAATAAGGCAAACTACAGCAAACATGTGGCCTGAGAATTCTCAATAATGAAAATATCACTGTACATGCTCCGAGATAAGTACATTGTAAAGAATGACTATTGGGGGACTATTACCCAAAGAAAAGCCATATTCAATGTATCAAGGGCAAGACCAACCCCGTGTTTTTAGTCTAAAGACAATCCCATATAACCAATATAATGTCTATCATTCTTTGTATATCAGCTACCAGGGTCAAATATCATTCTTGCCATGTGTACAACTGCCCATCATCATGGAAGAACAATGGTTTATATGGAACAAAGATCTCATCGCACATTGAAATACTTCATAGTATCAAATGTAATACATGAAATCTTCAGAAATGACTTAGGAAAAGAGTCTAAGGTACACAGAATGAGATAAGTTGGCTACCCTACACTCTCAATTCTCCTTTGTGATTCTTCCATGTAAATCTACCAACCTTAATTATTACAGTAAGTCATGGAATGCAAATGATGGATTTTAGTTTCTTCATATTTACACAACTATCAATTTTGAACTTACAATACTCCATTCAATATTATTACTACAATCTTCCCCAAATTAACTTACGCATATTCATATATCCCAATTAATTACCATGTGTCTAATTATTTCTTATATCTAAATAAAACATCACAAGATTAACCAATTATATAGATACAACCTAATTGATGCATAAATCGTCAACCCATTTATCACTATTTCAAACTCATCTCCAAACTTTAAAAATCAATTCTCACCTAATGAAATGTTTCAGATGTTTTACTTATACATTTAATTAGGGGTATATAAATGGCATATATAAACCATCGACCTAATTAAGGATATATATAAATGGAATATACATTTTCAAATAAATCAAGGCGAGACTCATTACCTCCTCCATCTCAAAATTTAGGCAAACATCCATTATTTTAGAACAACTAGTAAGTGACTTCAAACTTGGGTTATGGGCTATTGACACAGTCAGGCAAGTGAAAAGCCACATCACAGTGATGATTGAGAACAAAAATATACCAATGACCTAACATCTCAGGTTGTTAGGTATCAAAAACCTAATCCTATTCCAACTTCAAAATATCCACTAGCAATAGTTATCTGGCCAATCTCTATCTAACTGCTAGAGGCAAACGAGAGAGACTGCATCAAGTTTGCCTTAGTTATTTTGAGCATCTCACAAAGTAACTCAAATAGTAGCAACTTCTATTAAGGAAAATTGGTACAAAAATGGTCCTGGAAGTTTCCTCTGTTTTTTTTTTACTGTTATTACCTACTGAATTGTCCCCATCTATCGTCTTTTATAAACATTAAAAACAAGATAAATCAAAGAATTATAACAATAGAGCTGCTTACCTAAGAGATAATAAATAAAATTCAGCTAACCATAAAGTACTCTTGACATCTGCTCTTTTAAACTAGTCAAGGAATTGATACAGCATACTCTATAAAATGAATAAAAAAACTAATAAAATCAAACATGTCAACTGGAAATGAGGAAACAGATGGAGAAATGGTAAGACCACTCACCTCATTTATCCTTCCTCCCTTTTTCTTCTTATTTTTCCAGAGGTCAGACATCCTCATTGGTCTCATTGATGCAGTAAGGTGAAACTAGAGTCTCTGTGTATAAAACCGGAATGGACAAACCCAAATCACCGGAAAACATAATATCCTTGTGTGTTTTTGTTTTAAAATCATACAGGATTAATTTCCACTTATTAATCACCAGTAGAAACTCTCCGCCATTCTTCAAAAAGTTTGCAAACCAGCACAGCAGAGGTCCATCTGAATCATTTTCACTCCTAAAAGGTAAAGTCGCCACATTTGCCCAAGAGTCTTTCCCGGCTTTCTCCTCCATTACCCACATCTTAGTAAGCTCTCCATACAAATCATGGTACATCGCAGAAAGGTACCCTCCAAAGACCCTCAAATTAATAATTCCAACATCACTTGGCAACTCAACCTCCTTGAATCTCTCCTCTTTGAGATCAAAAGAAACAACTACGCGGCTAAAACCTTCATGTCCTTCACTAAGGCGCCATGCTAGCCAATAGAATGCCCCGTTAAGAAAAGTTCCCACGTCCCAGGCAGGCCTACTATAATGGGTTTCCTCAACCCTTCTCCATTCATTGGTTTTTAGCTCAAAAACATCAATTTCAGTTTTGATGACATCGCGGGACGTAGAAACCACCCTTACAATCTTGTAGTCATCACTTGAGTAGTCATACGTAAATCCATATAAAATGTCACTATTTTCAAGAAAACTAGGCTTCGGCAAGGGATTGAATTGTCTGGTAGATGGGTTCCACAAAGCAGGGTTATGAAAGGAATCAATAACACATAGTAAGCCATCACAAGAATCCAGAATTTGAAAAACTAAATTAGAGGGTTCCAATGGATAATCGATATTCACTACCCCACTATTATCATTACCAGATGCATCAGGGTCCATGGATCGAATCACACGGCCTGGACATGAGATAAGGACTCGGCTTCTGGCTTGTGTTTGTGGTTGCTGGTAGTGCATTTCCGCGAACTCGGAATCGGAGATTAATGCCCGCCATGCTTTGCAAACGCACCTGAATCGTAGCAGAGACTTCACCGGTAATCTCAGCAGTATGTTCTCAATAATTTCATCAGGCAGAATCGCCATTGATCTCTCTCTTTCAACCGACTCTGCCTCACTCTCTTCTCTTAAACACCTTAAACCCTATTAGCTGTCATTCCAGGAAGGATGTAGAAAAAACCCGAACCCCAAGCCCGACCGAATTTTTTTGGGCTGATATCGGTTGACAGGCCTGGCCCAGAAACCAGCCCAAGAAGTGAGTGACCCAAGCCCAAACATTTCGATTTGGGCCAGGCTGGAAGGCCCAAAACAACATTCTCATTTCCTGTTATATTAGGGAAAATTCTATGGTACCAATCAAATACCCATCAAATATGTAATCTAAATCATTGAAAATATATGATAAAATTTCAATTATCAAATGAAAATACAAATAATGAAATTAAGGTATGAGAGAATGGAATCAAACTTAATATAAAGCAATAAGACTTAAATACACGTATGATCCAACCTAATTGGTCACACTTTTTGATGTATATCAATTTGGTACTATAGCAAGACCCATATATTAGACATATCATTTGTTTTTTCGCTCATTGGAAGGTGAAATTACCAAAACATGAAAAAAGAAATTAGCAAGTTAATACATAGAAGGATACAAAAAATGGTCGTAATGAATTAGGAAAAAAAAAGTTTTGGCATTATATACATGTTTGGGTTCAATAATGAGGTCTTAACTTAGGAAGGTTAGTCTTGATTGGATTATCCACCTTCTTCAAGAAACTTGATGCTCAACCCTTACTTGCTTCATCACTAGTCCCTCTGACTAAACATTAGAGGGCTTGCTTGCAACCACAAGTACAGTTCTCCAGTTCTTTATTGAGCTTCTGCAATGGCAAAAAATAAGTTTGGAGCAGTTAGATATAGAGCATGAAGGTATGAAACTCAAAGAAAGAGCCCCTTTCAGGCCTCCAAGTAACACTATAATTTCTGCTTCTAGGAACATTACTATCCTAGCAGACATTGAAAAAGGCTGGATAGCTCTCTCATTTTGTTCCCCGATGATTCTTGCTGATACCCATTTGACTTGGGTGCCTAGCAGACACCCATCAATGTTCTATAACTCTAGTGAGAGCTTCGTTCTTCCAAGCTCAGCTGGGAGGAATTTGGGTTCGTTGTCTCTTCTGTAAAGGAACTAAAGAAAAGATTAGAGTGAATCACCCCTTCTATCAAAAGACTAAACTCTTGTCAAGGATAGAATCAGAAATATAAATCTTATCCAAACCTAAAAGAAGTAAATCTACTGATTTCTTGGTCATTTTAGCTTGCTATGAATGGCAAAATTTCAAGGAAAAAGATTTGAGAAAATGCAGAGGCTGGAGTTGGGAATTCCTCTCCAGTGTGAAAGATGGAAAAGGTGAGAAAAAAAGAATTTCAAAGAAATTTGCAAGTATAACATCAAGGAGGACAGGGAGAACTTTCTGTTCTGGAAATGCTCCAAGGGAGGATTTTGCTTCGAGGTGCTAGCTTCCTGGGCCATTTCTCTTTTTCCAATTCTTTGCTGTGGGAATCCTATGCTCCATTTAAGGTGGACCTCTTTTACTTGGGAAACCATTTGGTGGAAGATTCTCATCATCAGTCAATTGATACATAGAGGTAGGATTCAAGCAAATGGGTGCATTTCTATAAGCAAAACAAGGAGTCAGCTAATCATATTCTTCCACATTGTGAGGTAGCTCATTCCCTCAAGGCCTAGCTCCTACCTTCGGAATCTCTAGGGTAAAGCCTTTTCCTGCCAAGAGCTCCATGGTGAAATGACATGACAGCTTTGTTGGCAAAGAAAGATGAAAATGTGAACTGTGCCCCTGTGCATATTCTGGTGTATGCAGAAGGAACAGATTCGATACATTTTTTGTAGTGTGGAGCTTTCAGAGTTAAGATTAAAAGACCTCCATATAACTAGTATTCCTGCCATCTGGGGATTCCTTAAGGGAACGAAGCTTGACCTTTTCTGGATTTCATTGACAGGGGGGTGTTAGCTTAGGGTGTTGCTTCTAGCTTTTGTTTTTCTCATTTATTTCCAAGGGTATTCCCTGTACACAAATGGTTTGCTCCCTTCTGACACCTCCTAATCTATTTTTTTCACATAACAAAGAGGCTGTAGCCTTTGTAAAATTGTAACAATAAAGAAACCACTGAAAGAAGTTTTTACCTAAAAGGGGTTTTTTGAAAGCCTTTTGGCCTAAAGCCAGATAGAAGAAGCCAGAAAGGACCCTTCACTGGATGATAAACCATTGGCAAGAGTCTAGGAGGAATTCCTATGGAAATGGGAAAAGAACAGATGGAGTTAAAGCAGGTTTTCAACTGTGGAAGAGCATACGTTACAACCTAATGTGAAAAATGGAGTGAGCACCACATGACTGCAAAAAAAAAGCAATCTATAATGGAAAAGAAAAACGGAGCATCTCAGAAGAAGAAAGGTCTGATTGAGCTAAAGTGACAAAGGGAAATTTTGAAGAAACTGAAGAGCATAAGAAAGTGCTTATAATCCAAATATTGGTAACTACCAAAACTTTTCACTTAAAAGGAAAACAGAAAAAGCTAAAAAAAAATTCAGAGACAAGGGCACTCTGTTCAGTAGAGAACTAAACAAAGTTCTAGGCTAATCAAGTCCAGTTTATAGCTTCATTTCTATGTTTCTTTTCGGGCTTATCATACTAACATTTTTAAACCCTATCCTTTGAGTGTAATTCAGCTTAATCAATATGTACACCCTAGGGTAGGGCCTACAGGGTCAGGTTCCTAAATGAGCTTCAGGATATGTTATATTTGTATAAGCTTTTTTGTTCTTTTTGTATAACCCTCCTTGTATAGTGGAGGTCTCTTTGGGTCTTTTGATCAAATTCATATATCATGGAGAGGATTTCTCATCCTTCTCATGTTTTCTTCACTTTTATTTAATACATATGTTGTTTCTAATAAAATAAAAATAAATAAATAAATTCAAGTCTAGTTTATATCTAACCTAGTTCCAGAGGGTCCAGTCCTATCTTAGGAGCAATTTCTCGATGCCGCTTTTGCACCCTACATTCCTACTTTGTGTATGTTGAAATGGATTTATGCTCATGCAGTCCTAGATTTGTGAAGCCATATGTGAGGAAGAGACCATATCATAACTAGTGAGGAGACTAAATCAACCCCTCAATTGATCTGATAATACTAACGGTGCAAATATTACAGAGCAAAACCAGCAGCATTTCTTATTTATCATATGTTTTTTCATCTTGATAATTATTTTCTCACCTGCACTTCATTTTGAAGACCTTTGATATGTTGCACAGCCAAGTCCAACATGTCAGCATAGCTAGTTTGCTGCAACAATTACGGAAAAAACAAGTGTCAGTTCTGCTGTTTAGAGGAAGGTCCTGCACCAAATAAAATTATGCATGGCAACATCTGACAAATTGAATGGTAAATTCTAGAAATCAAGACAAAAGACGTTGAAAATTCATTACCTTATCCATGTTAGGAACAAGATCTTGCAGTTTCTTCAGTTTCCCGCTTATTCTAGTTCTTCTCTCCTATATATACACATATATGGACAAAAAGTAAAATTATGAATTAGTACTGTACAAAATTTATCACTATTTCTATTCTACACAATGGTAAGTAACATTTACTTTTTTGTCATGTCCCTCATAATAAATAAAAGTTAATTTTATGATTTTGTTTTTCATTTATTTGAGAACAAATAATTTCTTTTTCATGTGAGTCCATGGCTGCTAACACTGATTTCATATGAGAAACATGTTAACATAAAACACAAGAGAAAAACTTTCATTGACAATCATAAGGGATCCACTTGAGGGATCAAAAGATTATCATGCACTCATGGAACATGGGTGATGAGCGACTTTATCATCAGTCTCAAGCAAGAAAATTGTAAAATCTGAATGAACTCTGACAAATTCAATGACCACTAGCTTGAAAATTCTGTCAAATAATGCATGGCTTTCCTTGCTGCTCACTGAAATTTTCTAGATGATTTTGAAAGGATGTTCCAATTCCAAATGGCCCTGGACATATGCTTCTATTGGCATAGTCTCTTGCAGTCCGTTTGCTATAAATAGTTATCAGGTAGTTTGGGTGTTAATACTAATGGAATACCTACTAAAGTGTAATCAGAGGCATAATATTGCCTAACAAACATGTAAACAAAAATAAGGTCCAATGAAAATTCCTACTGATGATTTCTCTCAACCTCCAAGTCCTAGGTTTTAACATTTCCAACTATACCAAAGAATTTTTCACGTGGCCAACATAGAAAAATTGATGATCAATTGCTGGAAATTACCTGAGTGGCTTAAGAATAAATGTTCAAGATGAGATAACTTTGCATCATCTGAAGTTCAGTGAAGTAATGTGTCTTTATATGTTGGTTAGATGTTCACATGCAACTGACCGAGTAGTTAACTCTAAAGCACTAACAATTTGAAGGAGGGTACATAACTACATGTTGAAAGAAATAGTGACAAGAGTTAAGGCAGGTCTTACATGGTAAAACTAAATAAGTAAAGACCAAATGTCAATGAACTTATTCACACACAAATCTGAGTACATAACATTTCTGTGGTTCAGAAAATCATCTTATACAATGAGGAATGAAATGTCCATGCTTTAGAGGTTAAAGCTAGAAGGCATCTTCACAAGAACTCTGCCCTTTCCACAAACACTGACAGGGTGCATTGGATGTTCTAGAGAAATCGGAGGATGTCATTGCACTTTATATGACATTTGAAGTTCAAATTCACCCTCCTATATGCAATCATTATGAAATCAGAATGTAAAGCCCTCACAAAATAAATAGTATGATCCATTTTAGAATGTCATGAATCATCTACTGCATCAATTTTCTATGATTTATGATGGAGGCTTTCCATTAACAATGATGGATATCAAAATAGAATAATTCAAGTTGTGTATTGCTTACAGACTCTATACATGCCACTTCTTGAATTTATACTTACCCTTTCAGCAATACTTCTAGGATGAGTGGCACAGCCACGCTTAGCTCGAACTTTGCATGGAACAGAGTCTTCAGGTACTTGCAGCAGCTTCTCTACTGCTGCCATCTCTAAACTTGTCTGTGGCAGACTAAACTGAAACCAATAGAATTAACACTATCAACAAACAGATGTATAAACTGTTATCAGAGAATGCTTGCCACAGGCTAAATTTACATTTGTGAAAATTAAGAGTTAAAATCAATATAAAGAAAACATTTTACAATCCAAGCCAGAATTCAGCAGTATAAGATATTTGTGAAACAACTCAAATTTTAATTAGCATCGCCTTAGCCTCATGATATGTGAGAACCCACATATCTTCAACAAGTCCACTGAGGCTTAGTTATCTTCCCTAAACAAAAGCTCACAAAAATTTCCATTACTAGTTAAATGTGGAACAAAATTCCTTCCCTATTTTTTAACAACAAAGACAGAAAGGGAACAAGAAGTAAAGGTTCTTGAGAGTGCAATATCATCAACTATAAATCAAGGTAGTATTTTGCTGAAACTACTAATACGATGGTTTGAAAACATTGTGATCTAGGCTTTTATGATAAGAAACAAGAAACATTTTAGGAAGAGAAGGAAGAAAAATTACGAGTATAAACTATTGTTCAAGCAAATCAGACGACAAGTAAAGGGAAAAATCAAACAAATAGGCATTCCAAAAAGACCCAAGAAAAGAACTTGACAAAAGAAACCACAAGAGAACAAACTCTCAGGTGGAGGAATAGCTCTGTGCTTAGCAAGGTGATTCACTACCAGGTTGGCAAACTAGGCTTCTAGCCAAAGAACATCCCAAAATTTGCCCAGGTCAACAACTTAATGAATCCAAGCATCATCCTCCTGAGGCCCACTCTGAATTAGGACACCTAAGAAAAAACAACAGCTGAGTTCCCCTCGACCTGAGGTTACTAATAGTAACACCAAAAAAGGAAGCTTTCACAAAACATAATAACAAAGCTATTATTTCTGCCTCAATGGCCAAACCAGCTGACTTAGCAGTTCCTTTCCACTGCAAGGCTGAGTATAATGAAGTTGAAGCAGTTCGTTTACACTAGACTCACTAGTTAAATAATATAACATCACCCACGCAAATCATTTATGGTTGAAAAGAGATTCTAGTTATGAACCAGGCTACTAGACATCAATGACAATGAAATGTCCATCAAACAGTACAAGCGGGTAAAATAGTTGTTTAACATGTTTTCCTTGTATTTCTGACCAGAATTTATTCAAGTTTTTTCATTCTTATCACAAAGAAGAGTTCCACATTTCATGGATATTAAAAGGCATATAGGTATGCAGTCTTATCTTCTTTTTTTCACAAGATTTAGAATTGAGGGTCCACTAGGATCTTTCTGTGATGTATATTGCAAACATGCCTGAAGAGAATCTTAATACCTGTGGCTCTAAGGAACTGAGACTGTTGAGAATGTCACCATTGATGTTCTTAGCTCGTTTGTTTGGTGTTGTGGAAAACACAATGGTGTTGGTATTGTCCCAGGCATCCATAGGAAAACTAGCAGTGGCATAAGAATGAGTGGCATTTCTGTGGCCATTGTCAGAGCTGATGCCATCAACCATATTCTCACTTACTTCTGAGATCTGGGAAAGAGAATCTTGCCTCTTGAAGCTTAACTGGGACTTCAACCTTGATATTCCATGACCACCATTACAACCACCTTGAGAGCTATAGTTTCCAGTCCCCCTTGTCACTGAAAAACATGCATTTCACAGTATACATTATCCAAAGTGGCAGAAGATAGTAAAATAATCAATTGAAAAATTAGAATACCCATCAGACTAACAAGGTATTAGTCTACCCAAATCATGTTTTTTAATCAATTGCATTACAATAACAACAATTATTCATAAACCCATTAAAATAATAATAATAATAATAATAATAATACTTTTTCTTGCTGTGACCACCATGATCATTTTTGAAGGTCACATGTCATTGGTGCATCCACGTGAATCACCAGCTGTCTGAATTATAATTGTCTTATTAAAAATTTCTACTCCACAAACCACAACCCAGTACGACCCAAATTTAACGCGCTCAGAGTCACAAGGCAAGCTAGTGATCCTTGAAATATCTGCCACACCCAAGGCTCAAAACGGTGTCGTTATCGTCTAGTTGGCCGGTAGTAGTGGTGCTTCTGCAGCATGTTTGGCACATGAGAGAGAAAATCTCGAGGGCCCATATGTGGGATCGTGAAAAGATTCGTCCCAGTTCAGTGAATACTCTGAGATCGATTCTCGGCCATTCATCTCAAGTGGATGTAACCTCGACCAATCTCTACCGTGCATTGCTTTGACCAATAAAAAAACCGCCAATCTCCCCCCCCGCCCTTTTGCGTGGACCAGGAAAAATAATAAGAATTTTTATTTTAGAAAAAAAAAAAAAAAAGGGGAATCGACTACGGCACTGCGCAGGAAAGGCCCTAGATCCTCTCCCCGTTGCCCAAACGCCAACGACTTTTGCAGGTCAAGCCACCAATCAGAAGACAGAATAAAGGGAAGCAGCGACTTCGATCATTCCACCAAATGAAAAGACAACACTGCCCTCGAAAATAACATTCACAAACAACCATTTTAAAAATATATAAAATTTTAATAATATTTACAAGATTTTTTTCCCATAATCTAATGAAAAATTAAATAAAAATTTAAATTTTTTTCTTTTTTATTTTTCGAAATTGGAAGAAAATTCGAAAATAATGGAATTAACACAATAACCTTGACTCAATTCAACGTAAATATTTCTAATTTTTAGAAAAAGAAATAATATTATATTAATTTAAAAATATATGCAAAAATTGGATGAATAAACCATACTTTATTATTAATTTAAAAGGAAAAAAAATGCAAACATTTTTGCAGGCTGATAGCATTTTTCAACGAGGATAAAACTGTAAATTCAACTTAGCACTCATTTTAAAAAAATAAAAATAAAAATAATAAAAAAAGAAAAAGCAAATACAATCAACGCACAGTTATCGGCAGTGAGCTGGTTGAGGAAGCCAGCAGGGGAGCTGCTATGGCGAATCAACGACGGCGCAGATCCACCGCCACCGCCGCCTTCACCACCGCCTTTCAAACTACTAGCTGTAGAGAAGCCGGCGACAGGCATCTCACTAAACCCGTAGGACCTCTGCAACATAGCAGCGGGGCCTCCGGCTCCGGCCTCCTTGTGATCCGGCGGCGCAGCCACCTTACAGGTGGACTCGGAGGAAGAGTCACCGGAAAAGTACTGGTGAGGCATGATATGGTGAGATCCGAGGGGGGAGAATTCACGGTCAGTTGAGACGAGGGAATCGACGGCGGAGGTCAAGAGGGAGCCCGGAGCTGAACCGTAGCGAATAAGGCCGGAGGAATGCAGTGAACGGTGAGAAGAGGAGGAAGCAGAAGAAGGATACATGATGAAAATCAAACACTTACTATGAGAGAGGAAGATATGGAAGAAGAAGAAGAAGGAGGAGGAGAAGGAGGAGAAGGAAAGAAGAAAAGGGAGAAAAAGGGAAAGAGAATAATGAGTTAAAAAGGGAGATGCTGATTGAGGAAAAGTCCATGAGAGTGTGTGGGTCCACATGTGAGCCTAATCAGAGTTAAGCATCCACCCTCAATCTTGGGTCTATAATTTCAATATTTTATTCATTTTTGCTTCTTTTATTTTTTTATTTTTAGGGAAAGAGTCATTCACAGCTTTCAAGAATCAAGATGAGGATGAGTTTTGAGGATTTTCTTTTTCTTTTTTTCTTTTATGGGTATTTTAAAGTTTTTGTTCTTCTTGTGTGATTTGGGTTAGGGGATGCTTGGTGACTTGGTGGACCAGCTCGATCCACTTCATAATTGAGATGGCCCAAGAAAGAGAGACGAAGAAGAAAAAGAAGGGGATTGACCATTTGACCGCCTTATTTGTATCTAGAGTACGAAAAAGAAAGGATATATATATATACATAGATAAAAAGTTTGTGATATGATAATAGAGATGAGAACTAAGTTGTGATAAAATATTCTTAGAAAATATTTTTTTTTATTGAAATGATGGGATTTTGGCATTTATGAAAAAGGGTGATGAGGTGAAAGGTTAGACACGTGATATAATAATATAAATTTTAGTTTTTCCTTTTTTTTTAAAAAAAAAAAAACAAGTACATAAGTGTATTGGTTGATCACCACATATTCTATATCTGTTATTATATTATATTTTAAAAGTTATTGTCTCGTATTATCTATTTTGAATTTGAAGAAGTTCATAATTTTTTTTAATACACGTAACATTTTTAGTGTGTCTCACAGAGTTATGAAGTAAAGCAAATAAACACCTCTTATGAAGTCAAATAAACCAAATCTTCGTATTAAAGAACAATCCAGACCTCTGTATTAAGGTCCCTTTCAAGACAACCTTAGGTTTTTCTTTATTTTGATAATATGGATATAACTCATATCTTTCTTTCTATTTATTTGTCATTATTATATATATATATATATATTATCTTAAAGTTTTGTTTTATGAAAGGGTTGCAAAAACCTTTTTTCAAATGTTTGGAAGATTTTTTTTCTTATGAAATTTTGAATATGTTTAATAGTGATTTTGTGAGATGTTTTTAATCTTTTTAACATTTTTATCTCTATTTTATAGATTTAGGAAAAATTTACATTGATATAAATGATCTTCACAAATTCCCAAGTGTATCCAAATTACTACTATTTCATATTTGAAAATTTTATCTTTAAAATACTTTTATTAAAGATAAAATAATTATAATATTTCTAAATTTTTAATCAAATAAAAATGTAATTGCCATGGTAAAATATAATACCCTTCCTAAAAAATTATATCCAAATATTCTCAAAAATTTTATTTGACCTTAAAATATGCTTTTCTAATGTTTAAAAAGCTCCCCAAACAAGACTTGAAAACAATAACAGATTCCTCGTAAAGGTCTTGATAAAAGTGCAATAAAATAGTTACAATCTTTTTTTTTAAAAAAAAAATGAAAGATGAAAAAAAGGCTCTTACCATAATCACTCTCCTCTGAATTTGGGGGTTCTTATTTAGGAATTTATTATATCTTGGAAGCCACAGAAAGATGTATGTGGATGACCTTCTTAGCTCCTAGTGAGTAGTCAGGACCAAGAGACCATTGATTTGATCATGTGCAATGAACAACCAACAACAATGACTATAGTAGTGAAGCCCAAAAGTGCTTCCAAGAATTCGAGGTGATGATTCGTATTAGTGGGTAGTGTTCGTGTCATGTCAAAACCTAAATATTCTATTATATAGGTCAACTCAAATCTAATACGAATAATAATTATATTAAAAATATAAATCTAAATATTACTTAATTATTAAACAAGTATCACATTATGTAACTCACTTAACTAATTTAATAATTAAGTCATTCTATTTAATAATCGAATTGAATTAACTCTAATATAATTTTATATGATTAATGTCTCAACCAAACATGTTTACGACTCAATTGACCTATTTATTTAAAATGAGTCAAATACAAGTTAAATAGTTTAAAGTTATATCATTGGGATTATTAAATGGGTTCATTAAGGTCAAATTCATGTTATACAAGTTAACCCAAAAATTACTTATTTATTAAACGAGTTAAGCACATCGACACAAATTTAACTCAAACCTGCAAAAAATATATTGGGTTCAAGTCATTTTGGTAAATTGTATCAAACTTTGTCACCCCTACCTTAAATCACTACTAAGTGGATTCTTATTTAGGGTTTACATGTTTAATTTGAATGTAATCCCAAAACAAAGTTCATAGCAAAGTATACAAGCAACCAATGAATCAAACATGTAATCTAAGGGAATACCAAACAGAAAATATGATGGCAGACATTCTTGTATAAATTTGAAGAGGTTAAGCTACATAAGCCAAACTGACCTTTCAATGTTGAACAAGCACAACAATTGGAATTTGGATGCCAAAAATCTGTACAACTAAATTAAACTCAACTCACACTTCTCTTCTCATGACTTAACAGTCTCCTCACATAGACATCCTCATTCCATATCATAAGCGTACTCTGAAAAAATGCTTGCAAATCACAGGCATAACCCGAATGTAATTTGGAAATAAAAAGCAATTATTGGTAAGAGTAAAAACCGAACTGCAAGGCCAACAGTAATCAACGTTAAGCACGTAATAAATAACCATAATTCGATAAAATTTAAAAAAAAAAAAAAATCTCTTAATACGTATAAGATGGAAGTGCAGGCAAACATAATACCAGTTACAGTTCTTGTGTACGTTCGCTTCCTGCTAGTGGGATAGCTAATCTGCAGAAGCAATTACTAATTATTATTACATGATTTAGATATCGTAGCATTAAGATCCACTCTTTTGATAAACATTCAAAATGGAAGTCAGGAAGCATTACTATTTCAATCAGAAGCACGAAAAACTAAAGGTCCAGCAACTAAAAATTTCTAAACAAATTGCTTTTATCGTTTGTTTCATGAAGGAACCGAAATGAAATGCTAAGGGATTTCCACATTCGATAAATTTAACATGTGTAAAAGAAAGAGATAAGTAAATAGTAGATGTGCATGCTAAGCAAAATGGACTAGAAATTGTTGAAGTTATACCAAAAGAGGACTTGGCTATGGCATGTATGCTGGATGTTGTTTTGGGGGACAAAAGAGAAGCAGTACAAGAAATAGGAACACAAGAATTAAGTGGTGAAACCTTAAAGGCGAGTAGCTCCAACAGATGTGTGCTGTGCTAGGATAGAAGGGAGTCCGCTGACCATTTGTTCCTATGTGCTTTTGTGGCAGTTCAGTTTCCCTCTGTTGGGCATTCACTGGATGGCAAAGAAAGAGATTCCAGACATGCTGGTTGTTCTTTCTTTCTTTCTTGTGACAGTTTATTTTTTCTCTGGAGGGCATCCAATAGGTGACTGCCACTGGGCAGCAGCAAAGGTGGGGAAGATGAAGCCTGGGAACAATTGTAGAGGTGAAATTTATTTCCCATATCTCATTGGGGGTGGGGGATGCTGTGCAGCAAGGTTACAGCAAGGATTTCATTTAAGCCACTGCATCAGCAGTCTAGGAAAAGATTCTAGACATGTTGGTTATTATTATTATTATTCTTTTAAAGAATTTGGCAGGGGTTCTAGGAGCCAAGTCCTATGGCATACAGCTAACCACAATCTTGAGAGGGACAAATACTATAATTTTCTAGGATACAGATGGAACTTAGACTGAGGCAAGATAGATTTTGCTTTTTGACTTCACTTCAGACATTTTTTTCCAAAGAGCTTATTGGCATTCCTTTAAGCCAATGCCTCTATCTTTTGAATTGGTTGGGGGCTGGGGGGTTGCACCATTTGTCCCAATTATGGGGCAAGGATTCCAATGAAGTAAAGGGAGAACAAATTCTTACTTCATTATAAGCAACTTTAGACTCTTTGTTGGATGAATCATGAAAGTTCTACCTCATCATATACTTTGAGTTGGCTAGTATCAAACGAGCCATAAGGAATATTGAATTATTTAACTATGTCCCTCTTCCCTAAGCTTTGGGAATTCATGAGTCCATGTGACATAGGTTTCATGAAAAGAAAAACCTTCAAAAGAAGACATCAGAAAATCATAAGAAAAATAAAAGGCTGACATATATGCAAAGAAAATTTTCAGAAAAACACACAATCAAAAAAGGAAGTTCACAAAAACACAAAGCTCAATTCAGACAATCTATAATACGATAAAGTGCAGTATATGTGACAAATTGAGAAAGTTAGCAAGAGATGATGAGTTTAAGGGAGGAGGAGGAGGGGCTCTCAAACTCTGGGTTATTATCCAAAAGATGTGATTTATCAAGTACCTACAATGGCAAGAAAACATAAAAATCATGAACAAGTAATCCTTATCCTCAAGAATCCTTTCTCTTCCCAATCAGAAGTCAATGTGCCAGTACCCCCAATTGAGAAGCTTTTCTTGAACTAGAGGTTCATGGTTACAACTGTTCTCAGTGAACACCCAAACAGTATCAAGTGTAAGGGTTTTGAGGGCTTTCCAATGCATTCAGAAAAAGTTCATAGGTTTTTCATAAAAATACTCTGTGATCTTTTAAAATAACCTCTCAAAGGTTTCTCAATGATTAGGCCAGAAATTATGAGAACCATATCGGAATTATCATAGATTCATATTTATTAGAATTATAGTCATAAAGATGTTATGAGACTAGTTGAAATTAAAAACATGTGTTTATCTGGTTTCAAAGTAACTGTTAGTGGTCAACTAGAAATTGCCAATCTTTACTCAGTTTTTGCCATTTTTTTCAATATATCCTATCCTTTTTCATCCATTTTTTACTATTTTTTCAATGACTTCGTAGGTTTTTTTTTTTTTTTTTTTTGCAAATTTTTGTTTGTACAAAATTAATTTTTAAACACTAATTGTGAGACATCAGCCCAAAAATGTTTTAGCACCTACATATTAAACAATAGGGTACAAGCAACATCCAATAAATAATGACACTTTTGTTTAGCAACTCCATTTTATTGAGAGGTGTGAGCACATCTAGTTTGATGAATAATACCCTCGACTATGACTACTTATTGGGAAAGAAATACGCCGATGCTTACCTAACTGACAATCTTCACATTCTAACTAAACACATATCCCCACATGAGTATAACTAAGTGCAACTTCACCAAAGATGGATAACCTAAGCAAAATGTCATTAAAAAGAGGGGCGGTAACACTCAATACTGAGGAAGGAGGTTCACCAAGATCCAAATAATACAACCCATCCTTCTCATCATATGAACCAATCATTCTCTTTATCCCAAGGTCCTGAAAAACATATGAATTAGGAGAAAAAGTTATTGAACAATTTAAGGTTTTAATAACTTCACTTACTGAAAGCAAATTAAATAAAAAATTAGGAATACAGATATTAAATAATAATGATAACAACATGGTAAAATGTTAGAAACCATTTTCAAGAACATACTGAGAAGAACCATTAGCTAAAACAATATGATGTTGAACATGTTTGAGATTAGATATGTGAGAATTAGCTTTGGAGTCCATGACCAAGATGAAGCAAATTAGGGTACAAATGCAACATTACTTGAATTAGTAAAAGCAATAGTAAGAAAGAACGGAATAGTAGTTCATAATAAATAGATAAAATCTCCAAAATTGAGTAATAAGTGCATCACGTGAACCATCAGTAAAGTAGAGTACATAATCTAGTTGTACCATATTTCATCTAATAATAAGGTTTGGTATGATTAGAAACATCGCATTTTTCTTTTCTTTTCTTTTCTTTTCTTTTTTTGACCACCACAACTATTGCAAGAACCACAATGAAAACCACTACTAAAAAATAGATAGAAGAGTTTAAAGGAGCCAAAGTGAAGCTTTGTCTTATAAAGGACCTTAATAATTGGGAATGGGCATAGCAAAAGGCTTTAAAACCACGAAAAATCAAAGTCCAAACTGAACAACAAAAGGCAACCATAAATTCCTCCCTATTGATCTAATAAAGAACGGGTAGAAGAGTTTGGACGAGCCAAAGTGGAGATTTGCCTTATAAAGGACCTTAATTGTCGAGAATGAGCATAGCAACAAGCTTAAAAACCACGAAAAATCAAAGTCGAAACTAAACAACAAAAGGCAATCATAAATTCCTCACCATTGATCTACAAGGGGTTTCAAGTATTTTAATTTTTCCCCATCCACATATAAAAATATGAAAAACATAGGCCAAAGCAAGGTAATTAATACCATTCAACTTTTTCAATGTAATTGATTTTGATATCCCATCATCCATGGAAGATTTCAAAACTTAAAGAATCCAGATACAATGAAGCATGAAAAACAAAATCTCTCAAATTGTAACATAAAAGAATAATCTATCAAATGCATAAAAGTACAATTTAGGGGGAACCTAGGATCATGCTCTAATACCAAGTTGAAATTATGAACTTGTGATTCTAGAGTTTGGAAGAAGGAAAAAGAGAAGAGAGAAAAGATAGGAAGGGTTAAGGTTTTTGTCTTCTTAATTTTACTATACTTCTCCGTCTATGTGTATTATTGAATCTAAAAAATAGAAAATACACCTAATATGATATAGCAATAACAATTCCTTTTGGCAAGATGTTTGGCACAAGGATGCTCCTTTAAATGATTCCTTCCCCTTTCTTTTCTCTTTTGCAACTAATAAAGAGGCATGAGTGGCAAAATTTCAAGAGGTTGTAAGCGGGCAAGTCGTTTGAAATTCAGGCTTCATAAGACTAGATAACACTAAGGAGTTACTTAGGAGGCTTCAAGTGTTTCAGGTGTGCAACAAGGATGAAGATAAGCTTATTTGGAAGGCCTGAAGGTAGTGTGGGGCTCTTAGGCACCATCAAACGTGGGCTTTTTTTCTTGGGAGGCTGCATGGGACAAAATCCTAGCCTTAAATCAGCTTAAGAAAAGAGGATGGTTGTTGGCTAATCATTATTATTTATGTAAGCATTTAGAATTAGCTAACCACATGCTCATTCCTTGTGGAAAGGCAAAGATCTTTAGCATTTTTTGTGCCTTCCAACCCCCTGTGGAGGGCATCTAGTGGAGACACCATGAAAATTACGAGCCCACACCCCCCTTCACTTTTTCTATGAAATAATTGCTTTAGGATGGGACACTAATTTTGTGAGCAAAAAAAAGGGAAGATTTGGAGGATAACTCCTTTTTGCTTGTTTTGGATAATGTTGCAAGAAGATCAAGCACTAAAGGACTCCATTATTTGTACCCTATTCCAATGGACTCAATATATTCAAGATGGTCATGTATCTTTGTCAAAATTTATCGATCGGTCAAGTGCTAGATAATGGGAGAGTGTGTGATTGAGTGCATGTATAAGGTAGCTTTTTTGGTTGTTTCGGCATTGTTTATGTACCTCCCATCCCATGTACTTGAGAGTTTACCCTGCTCTTTCTTATTTATGCTTTTTACATATTCTTGTTTGCTATGAAAAAATAATGATAAACTCTAATAAGACTAAAATAGCAAAGTTTGTATTAAATAAGAACTTTTAGGAAATATCCAAAATAAACTCCTCAAGGTTTGCATAATCTTTGGCTACAATTAAAAACCATATTTTTAGTTTACTGAAGTTTTCCTATTTAATTTTTAGGCCGCGAAATATTGGAGAATAAGCAATATTTTAATCAAAATAAGAAGTTTCTAAATACTTTCAATTGACCAAAAGTGGACTTGTACATTGTTAAGAAATAAAGACGAGAAAAGACATAACAAATAATTTTAGAAAATGTGTATCCGAACCTATCAACAAAATGCATAATGCATTGAAGGTCAATAGATTTAAATATACGATTAATAATCACTACAAAAATATTAAGATTTAAATACAACGCATAACCAATATTCACATTAGGAGGGTGACATTAAAAGCTAGACTATTGGTTGAAATGATAAGCTTAACAATCTATAAGCAAGAACATATGGCTTTAGAGGTTTTACAAGCCCAACACTATACTAATAATATCCAAAACCTCGATACCCAATGCTCCCACACTAGGGAATTGATCATGGTAGTCGCTATCTTCAATTATAATATCCTAATATCCATTGTGATGCATTCCTGGAGAATAAGAGGAATGCCCATACAATTTAAATATTAAGACATGAGAAAATTAAGAAACATTACTCATAACTAAACATTAGTAAACAAAAGTGTTTTTTTTTTCCAATATAATTAATTCACGCTAAATTTGATTTATCATAAATTGTAAAATTTAATTAAGATTTTTGTTTTAGTTTTGTTTTAACTAACTGTTAATTTCTTAAAATTACTTTGTCTTGAAAACAACCAAATGGAATTCATATCACCAAATTTTTGCATGGCCACTTAATGTAAAATGTAACCAAATTAAATTTCGTATGATTAGAATTGAGAAGCAACTTCTAATAATTAAACATTAATAATCTGGGACATCAAGAGGAAGGAAAATGTGCTGCAAAACCTAGAAGAGAAAATAAGTCATCAATTCCTTAGTCCCTCGAATTTTCACACAAGTCAAAGTTTCAAGGAGAATCATGAGAAATGGAAAAAAAGCTAGCAACAAGGGAACCATTGTCTAGAATGAGTCTGAAGACAGACATGTGGCACAATGGTTGGTTCCCCCACTAAAGATCTGTATAGAACCAAATAAAGGATCTTGCCAATGTTACAACGATTATGACAAATGAAAGTTAAGACATCATGAGTTATAGCTTTCCAAGAACATTAATGTCACATCTTGATGACAAAGTTATCATTCCACCCATTATTGTGTGAACCATGGATGCCCTTTATCACCCCATATTACAAGAATTCACAAGTTTTAGCAACCCCCACAACCACTTTCCTAGGAAAGCAAGGACTCTTATCAAAGATCCTCAGACCTGAATCCCTCAAGCTTATTGTGTGAACCATGGTTGCCTTCTATTTAGAGATATTCTCCACAAGTGGGAGACAAAAATGAGCTTTTGTAGGTTTGCCACCTGGGGGAAGGTCAGTAATTGATCAGACTACTAGATGGACATGCACCCCATTAAGGAAACCAATTTATAATCAAGCAACCAATTGTTTGCCTAGCTAATGGAAAGTTACAAATTAAAAAACCAATGAGGTCACATGAATAAAAAGCATCTTTTTCACCATTGAGAAATAAATCAATGTTCTACATTTTTGGAATGTCTTTTATATTTCAATATATTTTCAACAAGAAAAGGAACAAACTTGTGCCATCTGACAAAAGCGGATATGGTACAAGATGAGGTGGTGATGACTCTGGAGCTTAACATTCCAATCTGCCTTGAGAAAATGGCAGGCAATGATGAGAAGATTGTTGTAAGACAACAACCTATCTTCAAAGGGAAGGTTCTGATATTGGCAAATAATGATGATGATAAACTTCTGCACAAGGAAAATGGAAAGAGTCATCAGCACAACAGAACAAGCAGAGTTCTGAACACACAAAACAAGAAAAAAAAACGCATTTACAAGAGCTGGAGAAGTCATGACATACTTGATGGATCAGAAGACATGAATTGAGTTCAAGAAGCAGAAGCAGACACATTGGAACAAGTGGAAGACAACACAGAATAGAGAAGAGATGACACATACTAATGGATGGAGATGGAGGAAAATATTTGATATTGATGGTGATGAAATTAGTCACAATATCCATGCAAGATTAATGTGCAGGTTTCCTGCAGGCACACCACACCATAGTGTTGCCACCTGCTAAACTTAACTTTTATATTCAACATTTTTCTTAAAACTAAATCTTATTACTTTTCAGGTTACATATGTTCAAGTCATGTTTGAAAGAATGTTAGGAGAGCTGCCTCATTGTGTCTTTTCTGGACTTTGTGGAAAGAGAAACTGAAAAGCATTTGAAAATACAGAACTGGCTCAGTCTCTGAAGAGCTTGTTTGTGTTAAATTTGTTGTCTTGGGTTGGGATGTGAATTGCAAAAGGAACAAAGTCTTTATTCAAATTTGTAGATTGGGTGGATCTAATTGAGGGAGGGAGCAGCCTTTTTGTATTTTCCCCCATTTTGGTTATGCCACTTGTTTTCTTTTGTATACCTGTGTACCTTGGTGTATAGACTTTTTAATTAATATATGTTTCATAGGTTTGAGTCATGTTTATTCAGTAGATAACTTTTAGGTATATTTTCAAATTTTAACTTACTAAACCAACCAAGAACCTGGCTGGATTTAGGCCATCAATCCAAATGACTTGTTTTCCAGATTTCTTTCAAAAAAAAAATATCAACCAAAAAAGAAAATCGATCCAAAAACAATAACAATTCCACAGATGAGATTAAAAATAAATATTTAAAGATAAAATCTGTAAAACCAAAAGCCATAGGAGAAAAGACCAATTACAGATAAAAGATGAACGGTTGTTATTGACATATCCACTGATGTATATATATAAATCTTCAATTCACATGATATTTTACTTAAACAATCTGGGGACCTGAGGTTTTTTAATAGGATATTCTTCTTTGACTCTGGAATTATACCTAAACATTCCTTCTCAACTGCATGCTTCCAAACTATCTATATCTAATTTCCTTCTTTATATGGACCCAATATCTGGATCAACCAACCTAGATTTCAAAACAAGAAAAGATCTACATCTGGAACTAAATTCCAGGCAAGGGGAATTATCCGGAACTGAACTTTTACAGGTTGAACAGGTCAATGAAAAGGATTTGTAGGGCCAGCTTATCTTCCATCATA
This sequence comes from Vitis vinifera, assembly GCF_030704535.1. Lineage (NCBI taxonomy): Eukaryota > Viridiplantae > Streptophyta > Magnoliopsida > Vitales > Vitaceae > Vitis > Vitis vinifera. The sequence goes on from NC_081809.1 coordinate 22,424,712, forward strand.
AGTAATGCTTGCACCAATTGTTCTATCAATTATAAACATTATATTATTAATTCCAACAAAATTTCAAGTGGTCCAACCATGAAGCGGACATGTTATTAATTTGCCAATTTGCTGAAGAGTATAAACATCCTATCTTTCCCAATTGCTTGGGTGCTTCATTTCCAATCTAGCTCTTGTCCAAAAAATTACAGCCATTGTGACAGAACAGGACATAGTTTAAGTTTTTCACCTTCTTATGCATCAACAATCCTATTAGAGCCAACATATGAATATAGAAACTAATTCAGGACATGCAATCCTCCTAGCAAACAAAACCATAACAAGAGAGAAATATCAAAGACCACAATAGATCTTAAAGTTTGTTTACCTCTCATTCCCCTATCCAACCTATCAATTCACTGCGAGGCGCATATCGCTTTGCCATTCGCTCCTCTGCATCAATGTCATTGACCACACCACGGCATCTTGGGAAGCCACAATAACATGCTAGTTGTTCATCAATTGAAAAAAATCTATAACAAAAAAAAAAACAAAGTAAGCACAGAGAAACAGAGAAAGAGGAATATATAGAACACAAGAAGAGGAGAACCTGTAATCGTAAGTCAGTTCTTCCCATCTCTTAATATCCCTCTTCGCAAAAATAATTATATGGTCATCACCATTAAAACTTATAACTCTCGAATAGCAATTTGGCTGAAAACAACAGAAATAAGAAATTCAGATGAAGAAACAAAATCAAATGACTAGAACTTATATGCTACATCTTTGATTGAGACATGACAGAGAAACATGGGATTTTGCACTCTTTCAAGCGGTCTTGACATAAACACCAAATACATGTTCTTCAGTTATCCATTAAGTATACTTCAAGTTATTTGACCAACTAGGGGAACTTGTAAGCGTTCTCTTCTAAGCAATAGAGACATTATTTGAGCAAGAGAACAGAATGAGCAAAACAGAATTAGAGAATACATACTTCACATGAGTGATTAATCAAATGAGCTATGCTTCCTGCCCTTGTGGCATCAATGACGCGTTCATCATCAATACGGAACATATAAGTCCCTGCACCCTGAATGAGAAAATCATTCATAAAACATTCAGTCCTTTAACATTTTCTATATCAGCATCCACATATAACAGTTAAGAAAACTAGCAGGTCCATAATGCTCATGTTGTTCTTAAGGCATATCTTATGCAAACACATGCAAATATCACAATAGTCCCAAAATTGATCAAGACGAGAATAACCAAATGGTGCAATTCAAACCAAAATTTCAAAATAGGTAATCAATCAAAAAATATGTAGCAGAAAGTTTTCACATGAGAGCACCCAAAATGAAAGAAAAACACCTAGAATACGGCACGCACAGAACTGTAAATATATAGTTTAATAAAACAACCTTATTCCAATTATGCATGTTTTGATATACATTATGCATCTGTATTTCCATGTATGCAAGTATGCATGAATGTTCTTTATGGTAGTTTGATCTGTAGTTCTTACATCTACAAAATTTCTTTTCACTTAGTTTAATCTTGGATTAACCAGGATTAAATAAGTATTAGTGAAAACCCATAAATTTAACATTAAAAGTTTGGACTACCTATTCAACCCTCCCCTCCCCTCTAGGTGGTTCCATGACCCAAGAATACACTTTGAGATACAAATCAAGGTCATAATCACATCCAAATGCATGGTTCCAATAAAATATGACCCAAGTAGAACACCCTAACACAAGCAGGCTTTGCACTAATTAAACAAATTCAAGCAGGGTTACATTCTAGATCAAGCAGCTCAAAGAGAGAATTTTGTAGGAAATTTGTTTTCCAGCCAAAGAAAGAAACCTGGATAAATAGGATAATGCAGTTTGCTTTGGATCACCTCTTCCTATCTAGAATGATACCCCAGCATGCCCACACCATTAACCCCAAATTTTGCATACTCACCAACAAGAGTACCATTTCTTTTTCTAGCTTGTTCAAGTGGCAAATTTTCTCCCTAACATCAATATCTCTGACCCCAATCTAAAAGCTAGTCTCACCTCCAAGGAAGATGAGATTGATGATTCACTTACAGTCAGATAAGAAAATAAAAGTAAACAAACAGAAAAAAGGCCTCCCGATTTCTTTCACAAACAAAGGATTTAGCTTTTCAAAGTGCCTGAAAACATTGTTTGAGCAGAACCAGCAAAGCATTTAAAATTTCAACTAAAAACATTAACCTTGGAATAATCAAGAATGCTCTTAAAAGTCTACAATGAGCAGCTTTACTTTCAAATAGTCAAAGGTTCAATAAGCCCTCAGAAACCCCTTTTTTTATAGGTAATATGCCCTCAGAAACTTACAAAATGACTCAAAAATTCTTGATCTTCACAGTATCTTATGGAGGTATCATGACATGGAGTGTCACTGTGACAACATCTTAGTTATTGTTAAGCATCATCAAACCAACAGATCAGCCTTGGTAGAAGAAATAAATGCTGAAAGTAGCACAATCAGAGATTAAAAAAATTAATGGCATTGAGTTCAATTTAAACAACACCTTTCATCATATGAAAACACAGGGATCATGTCTATATATTTACTCCCACTGGAAGGCCACACAATCTAACAATTTGAAAAACAAATTTAAGGGGGTGCTATTATCATGCAGACTTAATCTTTCATGGTTCAAGTTTGAACATGTCCCTCTTATGGTTTATAGTCATACTATCAGCAATGCAGGCACACAAATAGGCTCTCCAATGGAAATACTTTTACATACCACCAACGAATTGTATATGAGTCGTTCTCTCCTGTCAGCTATTGAGGGTCTAACAAGTTCGCCTGTATATTCAATAACCTGCAGCAAATTCATTTTTTACCAACCATTTCAGGTGTGATATGATTTTGAAACAAATTAGACTTTTCTTGGCAAGAAAATCAGCCTACCATATCTCCCGCTCTATGTGGCTGCTTCGCAAATATGCCAAATCCATGTATTCCTGATTTTCCTATATCCAATAGCAACCCACTGATCAGACAAGCAGAAATCAACTTAATACCAAAAAAATTTCATCACTCTTCCGACTCAACAAAAAGGAAGATTTAAAAGAAAAAGAATTGATTAATATAGTGTGAGATAAAACAGCAACATGATATAAAAGTTAAAACACAGGATTGAACAATGGGCTAAAGAACATCAAATTACAAAATGCTGGGTATTTTGTAATGCACTGTAGGTTAAACAATGATGAAGACCAATGACATGATAGGCTGAACTGCTGGAGATAAGTTATTGGTAAAAAGTGGATTAGGGAAACAACAAAACATAGATATAAACAAAAAGCAAGTATTGCAAGGTGAAAATGGACAGGGAAAACAACAAGTTATAGAAATAAATACATATCAAATATTGCAAATATAACATCAGCATTAAACTTAAAATTTCGTATGATGCTTCCAAAAGTAAACCTTTAAAAAAACAAAAGTTAATGCTTACCAAAAGCCAGTCTCTTTCTGAAGGTCTCCCTCATGTAATTATATTTCTCAACCATAGAGAGTATGCTCTTAGGAGCATCAAGCTGAGAAGCTTTTATTTTTTGATTTCTGAAGGAAAATTTAGAACCTGAGAGGGCACTAGAAGATAATGGATTCCCCAAGGATTCATGTTGACAGTAACCACCAACCAAATATGGCCTATTATCTACAAACAACCGCTTCAAGGATGCAGCAGCAAGGGCTTCAGGTTCTTTCCGACCCCTTCTCCCAAAATGGTTATAAGGCTCTGTGCAATAAACCCAAGTAGCACATAATTATACATAAATTTTTTTATATTACAAATTTGACAAACTTAAATACCAAACGCAAAATAAACCAAGTGGCATCAACTAAATCAACACCATGACTAGATAAATAGAGCTACAACTAATAAAAGAAACCAATATCTATGACTTGTTAAACAAAAAATATTCGCCTGAGTTTTTCTCAAAATTGATGGATGCCTGTCCATACACACACTCTTAGATGTTAAATACATTGGTAAGAAATGATTGGTCACAGTTGCATTTCAAAATATATTAGAACTATAAACTACCATACCAGTGCGAGCACAGCCTGATGGATTAGAAGGCGGGTTATAGTTAGAACATTCACGAGCCACTTGCCCAATCCTTTCATCAAAAGCTGTACGCTCATTAGATGGCTGTCTATGCTTCTTGCAGAAGGAAAGTAGTCGAATGCACTGATCATCCTCATCATCCTCTACAGAAATCAGATGGAGTCTATCCTCATCCTCAAGCTGTGCAAACACAAAATAAGAAAAGTGAAAAAGAGCATAAGAGCATATAGAACATACAACAGGTATTCCTTACAAAACATAATAAGGAGAAAGAACCTACTTCAACACAAAGGCCCGCAGCACGTGCGCAAAGTGGGTGATAAGCTACACGACAAGTACTGTTTGAACACTGCAGGCAATCACCATTTTAAAATAAAAAAATAAAAAATAAAACCATTATTAGCATAACAAACAAATCAATTTTGAAATTTTTAAAGTATAAATAAACAATTTAAGAAATAGGATTAGATCACAATCAGCTAAACTGCAATGCATCAACAAAAAATGCTAGTATCATCTAAATTCTTGAAAGCATGGACCAGTTTCTCTAATTTGTATATCATACACTATAGCATTTACTAGATTGTATGGAATACCATGAGGTTAGGCAAACTTTATTTTTCCAAATAAATTGGAAATAATTTAAGAAAATAGATGCCATTATCCATTACTCAAAGTGAAATATATAACAACCTAACATCATTTCCATTTGAAAGTCGATCCTCAGCAACATATGCCATTGACATCATTTCTATTTAAAATTGTTTTTTTTTATTAGAAACGAAGAAAATTATATTAATAGAAGAAAAGATACAAGAGAAAGAGAAGAAAACAAGAGAAGGATGAGAGGTCCTTCCCACAAAAACAAAAACTGAACAAAGTAGAAACCACCCAACTTTAGAAAACTAAAAACAAAGAGAAACCCCAACACTCTCAAACTTTTGAAGCGCAAACCGCAGCCCAATTGAGTTGTAAAACACTTAGAGGAACTCCTCTAAAAGATGCAGTACAAGAGGCCCAAAGAGAGGAAAAGAACAGAATCAAGTCCCATAACATCTCTTCCGTTCTCCCCTTATCCTCAAAAATCATATTGTTTCTCTTTTGTCACACCATCCATAACAAAGTAAAGCGAGCAATTTGCCAAAGTGTATTGCCTCTTAATGAATTCCCCAAACCTTTAAAAGCAATAATCAACATGTCCTCAATACTCCTTGGAGGGACCTAAGCCAACCCTATTAGATTGAACAACTTGTGCCAGAGTCCAATGATAACAGGACAATGAAGAAAAAGGTGGTCGATCGATTCTCCATTTCCTTTGCAAAGAATGCACCATTGAGGATAGAGGGATTTTTAGAGTCTTTTCAATTGCAACTTGTCATTGGTGTTTACCTTCCCATGTACTACTAACCAAGTGAGGGCCTTAACCTTTGAGGGGGCTTTTGAGCTCTACAAGAACTTGACCGGAAGGAACAAGATAGGATTTGAGACTTTTGACAAGGCCAAGAAAAAAAATTTCACTAAAAACAAGTCTGATAATGACAAAGACCATGCTCTTGAATCTGCCAAAGAAGGAGATAAAAACACTGAACTAAGGAAGGACATTAATTTCTGAAGGAGATCAATTTCTGAATCAGTAAGATTGCGACGAAAATTAAAATTCCAAGACAGTGAAAAGGAATTGCCAAGGACATTTGAGACAGTGAGGTTTTTCACAGAAATAACTCTATAAAGACCAACAAATTGAGAGCACAAAGTTTGGTTACCCCACCAAAGATCTTTCCAAAAACGAATTCTCTCCCCATTCCCCACCACTAGGCGGACAAAAGGAGAAAAATCTTGGAAAACTTGAGCAATAGCCTTCCAATGACATCTGTGTGATCATCTAACCACCATATTGACGTCCCATCCATTAGGATGTATCCCATAAATACTCGCAATAACCTTATGTCAAAGACCACTCTTTTCTCAAAGGAACCTCTAAAGTCATTTCCCTAAAAGGGCAATATTTCTCAAAGAAGTCTTCCCAAAACCCAAACCTCCCAACTTCTTTGGTCTACTAACAACATCCCATTTAATAAGATGATCTTTCTTCCCTTCCCCCGCCCCAGATCAAAGAAAATCCCTTTGCAGCTTCTCAATCTTCGAGGCTATTGATATTGGGATTTTGAAGAAGGAGAGGAAGTAGTTAGGGATGTGAGATAGACTTGACTGAATTAAAGTAATCCTCTCTCCCACAGACAAAAAGGCATGTTTCCAATCATCCAGCCTCCTCGAAATTCTCTCAACCACCAAATCCCAAAAGTCTATTGTCTTTGGGTTCCCTCCCAATGGAAGACCTAAATAGGACAAAGGCCACTCTAACACTCTACAATCAAAAACCAAGGTCAAATTAGACAACAACTCCTGCCTTGTATTAATACCTAAAATTGTGTTTTTTTCTAAGTTGATTTTTAAACCTAATACTTGCCTAAAAACCAAAAGGACAATCTTGAGGTTTTGAAGATGTTCCAAAAAGGCTTTAGAGAAAAAGATGGTGTCATCTGCAAACTATAGCAAAGACACTCTAGTCCTATCCCTCCCCACAAAGAAACCCTCAGTTAGCCCAATTTCATCTGCTCTGATCATCAACCTACTTAGAACATCTACTACTAAAGTAAAAAAGAAAGAAGAAAGGAAGTCTCCTTGTCTCAAACCTCTAGAGGCCTTAACCCAACCCTTTGCATTCCCATTAACTAAGATTGCAAAACTTGATGAAGATAAACATCCCCTTATCCAATATCTCCATTTTGGGTTGAACTCCTTCCTTTCTAGCACATGATCTAAAGAGCCCCAATCCACATGATCATAGGTCCTGTCAAAATCGATTTTGAAGACTACCCCTTCCCATATTTATGAAAGGCACGCCTTAGAGCGGCGTGATGCCCCTTCATGAAGGCGCCGCTTAGGCGCGCAAGGCAGTCGCCTGACTCGCCTCCGACCAGGCACGCCCTCCTTCTCTTTCTTCTTCTTCTTCTTCTTCTTCTTTTTCATCTTTCGTCGGGTTGCAGAGGGCTGGGCTGAGCCCTAATTTTTTTTTTTATTATGTGGGTCCAAAACGGCATTGTTTTGGCCCATTTTAATTTTAAAGGATCAGGCCAACACAACGTCATTTTGGAGCATGTTCCTTTAAAAAAAAAAAAAGGCCAAAACGACGTTGTTTTGGCCTGTTCCTCCCTTCCAGCCCCCTTTTCTGGTCTTTCTCAACCCGAGACCAGTCTTAATCGTGCCCTAGCCTCAGCCGTGCTGGAGAAGTGAAGAAGAAGAAGAAGAAAAATAGAGGGAAAATAGTCACGTACCTTCCGGACCTCAGTATTTTTCTCTTTTCTTCACTTTTCTGCATTTTTTTCCATTTTTATCTCATAACTCTCATTGACAATTTTTTTTTTTAAATATAAATATTGTATTTTGACATAAAGATTTTACTAAATGAAAATAAATAAACAAAAAACACTCATATGCATATTTGTTGTTAATGTAATATGCATTTTTTTTTCAATTTTTTTTAATTTAATTTTAATTATTTTATTGTAGAGTATAGATAATTTGTTTGCAAGATGGATAATGAGAGTGAAACTCAAGTGGACTCTAGTGCAAGTGGAAGAAGAGATCCCAGATGGAAATATGCTCGTTTGGTTAATGAAAAAGATTTGGACACCATCATATGCATTTTTTGTGATAAAGTAACCAAATGAGGCATATATAGACACAAACAACATCTTGTTGGTGGATATAGAAATGCTAAAAAGTGTAGAAAATGTCCGGAACATGTTAGAGAAGAAATGGAAGAGTTTATGAGTTCCAAGAAAAATCAAAAAGAGCAAATGAATATGGGGAGCGAAGAGGTTAATGAAGCTTTGTTTGGTTTGGAAGATGAAGATTTTGGTGAGGAGATTAATAGTAGAACGAATGTCACCAACATTTCTAGTGGAGGTAGTAACCGAGAAAGTGGTAGTAGGATATTTTCTTCAAAAAAACCAAGACAAAAAGGTCATATGGATCATTTTTTCACTCTTAATGCAGAGATGGTTGTTCAAAATCGAAGGAGTGGAAAGATGAATCAAACTACCATCAATGATGCCAACAAAAAGGAAGCAAAAGAAAGAGCTTGTATGCTTATCACAAGATGGATGTATGAGGCTGCTATTCCATTTAATGCAATCACATATCCGAGTTTCCAACCAATGATTGAGGCTATTAGCCAATATGGTGTGGGTATGAAGGGACCAACTTTTCATGAGGTAAAGAGTTACTAACCTTAAGAAAGAATTGGCTCTCACAAAAGATTTGATGAAAGATCATATAATAGAATGGGGAAAAAATAGATGTTCAATTATGTAGGATGGATGAACCGATAGGAAAGAGAGAACTTTGGTGAACTTCTTGGTTAATTGTTCAAAGAGAACCATGTTCATGCAATCCATTGATGCTTCTTCAATGATTAAGATGGGAGAAAAGATGTTTGAGTTACTTGACAAATGGGTAGAGTAAGTTGGTGAGGAGAATGTTGTTCAAGTTATAACAGATAATCACTCAAGTTATGTGATGACAGGCAATAAATACTATTTCTTGAATTTTTATTTACTTTTAAAATTTGAATTATTTATCTTGAAAACTTATGTAAATTTATTATCTACAATGTCACATAAGGAGGTTGTTAGAATTAAAGCGCCCGCATTTGTATTGGACACCATGTGCTGCACATTGCCTTGACTTGATGTTGGAAGATAGTGGAAAGCTACCAAACATCAAGAGGACATTGGAGAGGGCTATATCACTAAATGGGTATATTTATAATCGCTCAGGGCTACTCAACATGATGAGGCGATTTACTAGACAAAGGGAATTGCTTAGGCCTGCTAAGACTCGATTTCCAACTGCTTTCATCACATTATCGCGATTGCATGAACAAAAAAACAACTTGAGGAAAATGTTTACAAGCTTAGATTGGTCAGATAGTAAATGGGCAAAAGAGCAGAAAGGGAAAACTATAGCCAACATAGTTCTAATGCCTTCATTTTGGAACACTATTGTGTTTTGCTTAAAGGTTTTGGGTCCCCTAGTTCGTGTGCTTCGTTTGGTTGATGGTGAAAAAAAAACTCCTAGGGGATGCATATATGAGGCCATGAATAGAGCTAAGGATACAATTGTGAAAATTTTTTTTTTTTTGATAAGTAAAGCAAGATATATAAATGAAGAGGCAAAGAGTTACAAGTATACAGGGGGTATACAAAGCAACAAGCCCCTCAAAAAGCCAAAAAAACAGCAAGCCTCACCATCCCTTAGTTGGACGCCAACCATTCTAGGAACCCTATAAGGGACATACGCTCCTTACCAGTATACAATCTAGCCCAGCTCCACAAACTACAAACAAAAGAATTCTTAAGCTTTTGGATATCTAACACTCCCCCCCTAAAAGCTAGCCTATTTCTTTCCTTCCAAACCATCCAAAAAATACACAACGGAATGGATTTCCATATCTTTTTCCTTTTCTTTCCCACAAAAGGGCCCCTCCAGCTAGTTAAAACCTCATTTACAGTTTCTAGAAAGACCCACTGCACACCTGATAACCCAAGAACAATATCCCACAGAACTCTGACTACTATATAATGAATAAGAATATGATTTACAGTTTCTTCTTCACAACCATATAGAAAATAACAATTAGGAAACTGTCATCCTCTTTTCTGAAGTCTATCAAGAGTGAGCACCCTCCCCCAAGTAGCCTCCCAAGCATAGAATGCAACCTTGGTTGGTACTGAATCCACCCAAATGCATCTAGAAGGAAAAACAATATCATTGGGTCTGGTCACCAATCTATAGGCTTCTTTGACCCTAAATTTACCATTCCTTCCTCCCTTCCAACAAACTGAATCTTCCTCCATAGAAGGCTTGTAATCCCTCAAAACATGCAGCAAGTTCCCTATCATATCCAACTCCCAATCATTAAAGTCCCTCAAAAATCTTAGATTCCACCCCCCTTGACCAAAATTCTGATCCCACATCTCCTCCACAGTCGCATTCCTATGCGAAGCCATAGCATATAGGTGGGGGAAGTTTTGGGACAGCCTTGTACCCTTACACCAAACATCAGTCCAAAAGTTGATTTTGCTTCCCTTCCCAACTATGAACCCCATGTTATCCCAGCACCAATCAGTTTCCTTCCATATTTCCTTCCAAACCCCCACGCCGATAGCCCCATAAGCCCTCTTTGCTCTCCATCCATGACCCTCTTGCCCATATTTCGCTGTTATCACTTGCTTCCACAGATCATCTTTATCATAAGCAAATCTCCAGATCCATTTACCAAGCAAAGCTTTGTTCAGGAACACTAGCTTCCTTAAGCCTAGTCCTCCCTTGCTCTTATCCTCACAAATCGCCTCCCACTTGATTAGATGAGCTTTCCTTTCCTCACTTCCCCCTCCCCAAAGGAAATCTCTTTGAACTTTATCTAATCTCCTAGCCACTGACTTAGGCATTCGGAACAAAGACATGTGATAGATTGGCATGCTAGCCAAAACGCTTCTTATAAGAGTGATTCTCCCCCCTTTTGAGATATATTGACGTTTCCACCGCGCTAGTCTCCTCCTCACTTTCTCTTCCACCCCATCCCAAACTGAGGAGGCTTTATTAGGAGCCCCTAATGGCAAGCCCAAGTAATGAGAAGGAAGAGAACCCACCCTACATCCTAATTCCACTGCCATCTCCTCAATCTCCTCCACCACACCAACTGGGATAATTTCACTTTTGTCCAAGTTAATCCTTAGGCCTGAGGCTGCTTCGAACCACAAGAGAATCCAACTCAAGTGTGTTAGGTGCTCTTTGTTAGCCTCACAGAACACGATTGTATCATCAGCAAAGAAAAGATAGAAGATTTTTATATTGTGACTCCTATCACCCTTGATACTGCAACCTGATAGGTAGCCTCCAGCAACCGCCCTCCTAATTAGGGCATCTAGCACTTCCATTCCCAAGACGAAGAGGTAAGGAGACAATGGATCCCCTTGACGAAGCCCTTTAGAACTCGAGAAGAATCCAACTGGAACCCCATTAACAAGAACTGAGAATTTGGTTGTAGAAATACAACTCCACATCCACCCCAACCACTTAGAGCCAAAACCCATTTTGTGTAGAGTCTTCAGCAAGAACTGTCAATTGATGTTGTCATACGCTTTCTCAATATCCAACTTGCAAATGAGCCCTTTCTCTTTTCTTTTCTGCCATGAGTCTATCACCTCATTCGCAATAAGAGAAGCATCAAGGATTTGTCTTCCCATCACAAATGCATTCTGAGTTGGGGCTATCACTTTGTTTAACACTCTCTTGAGTCTATTAGCTAACACTTTAGCCATCAATTTGTATAGCCCCCCCAGGAGACTAATGGGTCTAAAATCTCCCAAGTCAGCCGCTCCCCTTTTCTTAGGAATCAGAACCAGAAAGGTGTTATTGAGGCTTTTGAGAAAGGAGCCTTGCTCATGAAACTCCTTAAACATCTCCAAGACCTCCTCTTTCACGAAATCCCAACAGCTTTGCCAAAACGCCATAGTAAAACCATCCGGCCCAGGGGCTTTATCCCCACTCATCTCCATTAAGGCTGAATGAATCTCATTTTCAGAGAATGGAATCTCAAGACTCTCTGCTTCTTGCTGGCTAATTTGATCTAATTGGATCCCTTCAATATCCGCCTTCCACCCCACGTCTTCTGAGAACCTCTGATGATAAGCATTTGCAATCCCCTCCCGTACATCCTGATCCTCTACCAACCAAACCCCATCAATTTTTACTCTATCCAACGAGTTGTTGTTACGGTGGGCATTCGCCATCCGATGAAAAAATCCCGTATTTTTGTCCCCTTCCTTAAGCCAAACCTCCCTTGAGAGTTGTCTCCAATGACTTTCTTCCAAAAGAATCCATTTTTTATAGCTTTCCTTTGCTTCCTTTTTTAATTCTATCTCTTCCAAGGACAAGCTTCTTTCACTTTCCACACCGTCCCAATAGTCCACTTGTTGCAAGGCTGCTCTTTTGTTACCTTCCAGATTACCAAAGACCTCTCTATTCCAAACTTTCAGTTTCTGTTTGAGCTCTTTCGTCTTTGCTGCCAATCTGTAGCTAGCAGTGCCCCTGACCTCAATTTCCCTCCACCAACTCCAGATAAGATCTAGAAAACCCTCAACTTTTAACCACATATTTTCGAACCTGAAGGGAGAAGGACCTCTCCTTAGCCCGCCTCCTTCTAGCAGAATAGGAAAATGGTCTGAAACAGGACAAGGCAGCCTTCTTTGAATCACCCCACTGAACTTGTCTAGCCAGCTAGGAGACACCAAGAACCTGTCCAACCTTGCCCAGGACTGGTTGTTCAAGCCCCCACTCCAAGTAAACACTCCCCCTTGCAACGGGAGATCTACCAGCCCTAAATCATCAATGATATGAGCAAACCTCCTCATGGTCGGTGTTATTCTCCCTTGGCGGCTTCTTTCTCCTTGATAAAGGGTACTATTAAAGTCACCTCCTAGGCACTAAGGCTCGTCCCAGATTCCTCTTACAGCCCCGAGCTCTTCCCACAGGCCCTCTCTTTCCTCTTTGGTGAATTGGCCATAGACTCCCGTAAACACCCAAACAGCCCCATCCTCCACATTCTTGAATCTACACGAAAGGGAGTACTGTCCTTCCTCCCAATCCACAACTTCCAGCGATCTTTTATCCCAGCAAATCAACAGACCTCCCGCCGCCCCATCCGCATCCAAAGCCCTCCAATCTAAGAATCTTCCCGAGCCTAAACTTCTCACCACCCCCTCTGACATTGGCTGGATTTTTGTCTCCTGAATACACAGTAAGTCAACTTTTTGATTCCTTATAAAAGTCTTAATAATTTTCCTCTTGGACCTGTCATTTGCCCCTCTCACATTCCAACTTAACAGCTTCAGCTTCATTAATCTACTGTAAGTTGATCCCCTTTGCCCTGTACAAGGCTTTTTTGCTTACACCCTTTCTCATAATTAACTGAGCACTCCAGTCTCTTCAATTCCCTCTCAAATTTTGACTTCTCCATCAATTCTTTGTTATGAATTCTCTCCCGTCTCTTCCTTATTTTGAGCAAGAAGTTCAAAATTTCCTTTTCCAACCCTTCTGTCAAAAAGCCCAAAAAATGATTGAACTTGGCCAAACTGCTTTCTTCCCATCTATCCTCTTTCTCACTTCTAGCTTCTTGAAGTTCTGTCCTCTCTGAGTTCCACTCCACCCCCCTAGCCAAATTTGGATCCTTATTGAATTCTACCAAGTCCCAGCATCCCTTGTCATCCATTCCGGGACCTACTTCATTACTTTCCTTTAGCACCCCAGAGTGATCGAAAGGCTCCCCCACCGGAGTCCAATCAAAAGAATACAAGATGAGATGAGAAGACCCGTAACCCATTTCCCTCTCTATCCTTAGACCAGAATCATACCTCATGGCCTTCTCTGCCAGCGCCTTGTCTGTTGCTGAAGGTATGACTTTCTCCCTTGTCTTCCTTGCTTCCTCTAACTCCCATATGACTAGGTGTTCCCCCTCTAAAGAGCTCTCGTTACTAGCAATTCTACAGTCCAGAAGACTTCTTTTCTCCAGGGGTTTTTTACCTTTGTTTTGGACCGTGGGTTGACTTAAACTGGCCTCTTCCAATACAGTCACTGGGCCTTTCCCAACCTGAGCCCATCTTTTGGGTTGGCTAATCTCTGGTCCAACAGGAGTGGACATCCTTTCAATTAATGTCGGGCCCTCTCTGCATTCGGCCCACCTGAGCACTTCTCTATCCCCCTTATCCTTGACTCCTGGGCCTGATCACCTTTTTCTGTCCAGCCCAAATTACTCTTCTGCCAGCCCATCCTCTTATCTGAATTTATCAAACCCTCGGGCTGTTCAAAGTGGGCCTTGGGCTTAATTGAAATGGCTCCATTCATTACACAGCCTTCCCCTTCAACAACCCAGCTCTTGGATGGCCCAGCCTGTAGCCCCGCCCCTTCTTCCATCACTCTCTTTAGTTTTAGGCCCAAATGATACGGCCCACAGACCCTATAACCCATGGGCATTGACTGTTGGGCCCGGTCAGCTGTCACCTCCCAACCCATATCCCTCTCCTGTCTCCCTGTCCCCTCCTCTGATGATAACAGCGCCTTGGTCCTTTCAACGACCGATTCCACCTCCACACGCGAGCCGGAGCGTGAACTATTGTCATCCCTGACCTCCCCCCATCTTCGACTATCAACCCTTAGCTTCTTGACTGTCGGCCTGAGCTCCCACCAGAGGGCAAGGGTGAAAACTTCCTCCTCGATCCCAATCTCCAGCGTACTTGGTTTGTCTCCGCCGTCCGACCTAACTAGAATCCTAGCCCATTGAAGCTCTTCCAGCTTCTTCGTCTTCGAATCGATATCGATGAAACCACCACATTCCTCCCCCACCCTTCTCAACACAGTCGGGTTCCACAACAGCACTGGTAGTCCAAAGATTCTAACCCAAATCTCGTTACTTTCTTCCTTCTCCTCTCTGCATCCACTCCATGGGCTCCATTTCTCGAAACGCAACCTTATCGCTCCCATTATTTTTTCACCTGATAGGGAAACCCGTTGAGCTTCTTCCAAATATTCAAACTCCAACAAGACTCTGCTTTTCTCCAATTTTGCCAACCCTAGGCTTCCTTTCAATCCCCAAGAACTCGCCAGAAATCTCCCCAATTTTTCCAAATCTTCTTCATCCCCAAACCTAGGGTTCCAACTCCCGACAACACAATGCTCCAATTTTTCCAGATTACTTTGGATTTCCTTCCTCCATACCTTCACTTGAACTGGGCTTATAGCTCTGCAGATCGGTTTCTTCACCACTTCCGCAAAAGTTCTCTTCAGATCCATGTTTTCCCCTACCTTTCCTTCTTGCATTTGGTTCTTTCTATCGATTGACCTACGCAGAACCTGTAGATTTTCCGCCATTGCAGACCATCCCGTTTTTTCTCCTCTACCTTTTGGGATGTAGATCCGGTATTGTTTTTGTTCCAAATCCGTTACCCCTAGCCTGAGGAAACATCCCGCTTTATTTACACTTCGCAGCAAAGAGAAGGATCTCCCCTGTTCCTTCCACTCCTTCACCCATCGTTCTTCCTTCTCCTCCCTTATGCAGTGGTTTAGGCCCTCCATTAGAAGCCTTAAGCTCTCCACTCCCATTCTGACCCAAGACGAGACTCCCCCTTTGCTTTCCTCTATAAATATTTGGGGTTTTCCTCTTCTCTCTAAAAGCTCCAGCTCAAACATCTTGGATTCGACTGCGAACCTGCACCCCCTTCGCCTCCTTCGATTCCCCTCTTTATCTTCATCTCCCTCGCCGGCATAATCTCGCCTTTTTCCTTCCTCACGAACTCGCTCGCTGCCGCGTACACTCTCTCTCTCTCGCTCTCTCTCACCCATTTTTATTATTACCCCTCTCAAACTACTTTACAATTGTGAAAAGTTTTAATGGAAATGAAGAAAAGTACAAAGAAATCTTCAACATCATTAATAAGAGGTGAGAGATTCAGCTTCATTGGCCTTTCCATGCAGCAGGGTGCTTTTTGAACCCAGAATTCTTCTATGATAAACCAGAAATAGAGCATGATGCAGAGATTATGAGTGATTTGTATAAATGCATCTTAACAAGAGACCCTGCTAAGCAAGAAAAAGTTGTGGCTGAAGTGTGTTTGTTCACAAATGCTCAAGGACTATTCGGGAATGAGTTAGTTGTTAGGACAAGAAAGACTAGAGCATTAGGTTAGTTATTTAGTTTTGTTTATTTAAATGATTAGATTGTATTTTTGCTAAAATAGGTGAATTGTTTCACTAAATTATTAATATTTATACTACAGCTGAATGGTGGGCTGCATGGAGCTTCAGCTCCAAATTGGCAAAGGTTTGCAATGAAAGTCCTCAACTTAACATGCAATGCATCAAGTTGTGAACGGAATTGGAGCATCTTTGAAAATGTAAGTGACCAAAATAATTACAAGTAATAGTCTAATAGAGTCTTGAATGTAACTTAAAAGTTAAAACTTTAAAATATATTCATGAGTTTATGAATTTTTGCGGATTCATAGCAAGAGGAGAAATAGGTTAGATCATAAAGGCTTGAATGATTTGGTATACATTAAGTATAATCGAGCCTTGAAGAGAAGATACAATGAACGTAACACCATTGACCCAATTTCTTTGAAAGATATAGATGATAGCAATGAATGGTTGATAGGAAAAATGGAAGATGAGGATTCTCATGGAGGTGCACAAGATGATTTTGTATTTGATGATGATAATTTGACATGGGGTGATGTTACTAGAGCTACTAGAGCTGAGGAGGCCAGGTTTGATACTAGAGCTAGAGCTAGAGCAAGCTCAAGCATAATACCACCAACGAGGGGGATAGCTTCAAGTTCTAGAACGTTGCCTTCTCATTCACTAATAGATGAAGATGAAGATGGAGACATGGTTGATTCAACAGATGAAGAAAATGGGGAAGGCTACAAATGTGGTGATGGAAATGATGATGATGATGATTTTGTTGATTTAAAGGAGGGGTGATGATTGCTTGTTGTGGACAAATTTGTTATTTAAGTGTTTTTTTAATGATGTTTTTGAATTGTGGACAAATTTCATGTTTTGGACCTTTTAGTTTGGAAACTTTGGATTTGGATATGTATTAGGCTATTAGCAATATGGATTTGGATTTGTTTTTATGCTTGGAGTTCTTTATTTTTATGTTTTTTGTTGATTAAATTGAAGTTTTGGATGATATTTGATGATTTATGTGTTTAGGACAAATAAATGAATGTTAAATTTGATTATATTATATAAAAATATATATGTAAATTAGGGTACATCTCACTTCACTAAAGCCCATGCCTTAGGTGCGCCTTGCGCCTCAAGCTCCAGGACTTCTTTGCGCCTTGGTGCGCCTTGAGCCTTTTAAAACTATGCCCCTTCCTCCCCTAACCTTCTTTTCTCATCCACCACTTCATTGACTATCAATACAACATCCAAAATGTGTCTCCCTTCAACAAAGGCTCCTTGAGAGCCAAAGATTGTTTCATGGAGGATTTTGCGTAAACGCCCTGATAAGACCTTAGCAATTATCTTATATAAACTTGTAACCAAGCTAATAGGTCTATAATCTAAGATTTTAAAAGTTTGGCTTTTCTTAGGCACCATAGCAATGAAGGTCACATTTGTACTTTGATTTATTATCCCATTGGTGTGGAACTCAAGAAACACCCTCATGAGATCCTCTTTGATCACATCCCAACACTCTTGATATACTGCAATAGTAAAATCATCAGGACCAAGGGCTTCAATTGGAAAACTATCAGTCGTACCTCCTCTTCAGAAAAAGGTTTGTCCAGCCAAACCGTACTCTCTCCAGAAATAGTGACCCAATCTAACCCTTCAACCCTCCAAGAAGCACCTTTGGATTTGGAATAGAGTTTCCCAAAGAAATTTACAATCTCCTCAGAGATAACCTCAATGTTGCTTAAAGTCACCCCCCTCTCAGAAATCAGAGACTTAATGAACTTCCTGCTTCGCCTTCCATTGGCCATTCTATGAAAGAACTTAGAATTGCAATCCCCTTCTTTAATCCACTTGACCCTAGATTTTTGTCTCCAATGAACCTCTTCCTTTAATAACAAATCCTCTAACTCCCTTCTTCTTAAGGTCCTTTTTGATACCAAATCAAGATTCAAATTCCCTTCTTGTTCAATTAGATCAATTCTACCTAAGTCCGAAAGAATGAACTTTTTCTTCTCTCTTAAATCTCCAAAGGTCACTTTATTCCAATCTTTCAACTTTGATTTAACAAACTTTAATTTCTTCATGAACTTGTGACCTTCCCAACCTTCAACCGTACACTCTTGCCACTAATCACTAAATTTCTCCTTAAACTCAAGATGAAGCAACCACATATTCTCAAACCTGAAAGGAGTCGGACCCTATTTTAAAGGATTAGTTTCCAAACAAAATGGGCTATGATCTAAGGTCCATCTAGGAAGCGCCTCTTGAAGACTTTGAGAGAAAAAGGAATCCCACTCAGAAGAAAACAAAAACCTATCCAACCTCTTGCAAATAGGAGCAACTTGCATGTTTGACCAAGTAAAAGCTGCATTTCTTAGAAGGGGATCCAACAAACGACTCTCCCTTATAAACTCGTCAAAACACCTCATGTTGAATGTTAACCTAGAATCACCCAATTTCTCAGAAATCCTCCTGATTACATTAAAATCCCCTCCTACACACCACATTGGGAAAGTTAGACCATATAGGTCTTGAAGCTCCAACCAAAAGTCCTTCCTCCACAAAGGCTTATTCAGGCCATACACTGAAGTTAACCAAAAAGACCCTTCCCCACAAGAGTTCAACTTCACAAATACAGAGAAAGATCCTAACACCTTCTCTGTACACTTGAACTTATTTGAATCCCACATAATCACAATCCCCCTTGAAGCTCCACAAGCAGGAAGAGTAGCCCACTCCATGCTTCTACCTTTCCAAACACTACTCACAAACCTCTTATCCCAAGTTTCTCTCTTTGTTTCCTGAAGCATCACAACATCTGGATTTTGAGAACTTAAAAACCTTCTGACAATCCTCCTTTTCTTCTTGGAACCTAATCCTCTTGTATTCCAACTTAAGATCTTCATGTAAACAAAAAAACCCAACACAAGCTGCAACCAAACCTAAGCCTCTCCCTGGTTCCGCAATCATTTTTTCTCTTCCTTCTGAAATAGACATTGCCTGCAGAAGGAGTACTCCTACTCTCTACTGCCACACCTTTTCCATTATCTCTGACAATTCTAATCCTCAAACTCTCCAAAACCGACTGAACCTTGACTATCTTCCTAGGCATGAGGCCCTCAATCTGAAAACCTTCCAACGGGAGGGTGGGAGGTTCTGGCTCTGGGGATGAAACCTTACCTGAGATGCAAAGCTCCTCTAGGCTACTAAGTGATTCCCTAAGGAACGGACGGTCTTTAAAATTTCGGTTAGAGACTTCTAAGAGGAACGCCACACCTTCAGAAAAGGGCACGCCAACACGACGGCTAAGCTCAACACCAGGAGAATTCGAAAAGGAAACAACTTGAGAAGCAAAGTTTGACTCCAGCGGAATCGAAAAAAAGGGTTGGCACCGAAAAAAGGTAACAGCAGAAACAAAGGAGACGGGAAGAGATTTTGGAACAAAAGCCCTAACCAAAGGATGACCCTGCTCAGAGGAAGCTGAGAAAGGAAGACACACCTTGTTAACCAAACTGCAACGCGAAATCCCTTCGTCTCCCTTTGTCCCCCCGGTGATATCTTGGGAAATCTCTGGAACAGGAGAAAGAACGCCCTTATTGGAGACTAAAATGCACCTAAAAATGGCTAGATTTGCTTCCGCTGAACCACCCCCATCTAGGTTACGTTTCGGTGCAAAAGACAACACCTTTAGGCTCGAAGGCCAGCTTTTTGCTTTGCGCCTTGCAAAGACTGAGGGGCCTTTTATCTTTGATGACTCTTGAGAGTGAGCAATCGACATTACCTCCTTTGTGGAGGATCTTGAGCACTGGAACTTTGAGGATGAAGGCACTACATGGCCGCCATTAGAAAATCCTGCTTTTGTTTTGTGGGTTGGACCAGCAAGAGGCCCAAAACTCTTCGCCACAAACTGGGCCCTAACAGATCGGGCTTTAAACAAGGCATCTAGCTTTGTTGGCCCGATAACGCTTCCCACCGCTGGGCCCAAGAGACTCCCTCCCCAGCCTTTCTCCGCCAAATTTGAAACTAAAGAACGAGAACGGGAACAATAAAGAGGCCTCCAGTTGTAGCACTCATTGTCCCTAGTAGTAGCACGTCGCCCCGCAGCATTCTTTGGCCTTTGAGAGACGCAACCTTCCACTAACATCAACTCGTCCTTGCTACGAGTTGACTCAGACCTAAGAAGGTCCTCTCCTTCAACTTCTCCGATGACTGAAACTGCAACCATGAATGACCAGGCCCCATCTTCCACCTCTAGCAGCACGAATAGCACGACATTTGGAAGCATTTCCACCCACAACTTAACCTTTGACAAGTTTACAAGCTTCAGAGAGTCCCATGCCACCTTCGTTAGCTTCCCCCACTTTTGCAAAATGTATCTCAACTGAACCTCGTCCCACAAATGAAAAGGAAGGCCTCTTAGTTCTAACCAAACCCTTCTAAATTTTCCGAATACAACCGTATTTTCTCTCAACGACCATCTCCTCAGAAAAACAAGCCCTCCTCTCACTGTTAAACTCCCCTGATCTTGAAACCAATTAGCTCTCCTTGCAGAATCCACGAAAAAGCACCCCTTGTAAGCGGAAATAGGGATTACAGACACCATTCCTTTCATACCCATCATTTTCGCAATAGCTTTTCCTACATAAAGCCAATCTTGAACTTTTCCTTTACTTTCACAAATTACACCTCTGGCCCATTTTCCAACTAGCAACAAAGCTCCATTCCTAGGTCCTTCCTCTGCAACCACATCTGCATAGGACCAACCTCCTCTGTAAATGCTCTTACTCACTTGAGAATCTTCAATCGTCTCCTTCAAGGCTCTTACAGCTTGATCAAACAAGTCTTGCATTGAAGAAATCACCTTCCTAAGGGCTTCCCACCCATTGCCTTTAACACCCTCAGGAACAACTAGAACTAAAGGTTTCCTCTTTGTAACAAATTCTATAATTTTCATAAATCTCCCTCTACTATTGAAACAAATCTTCATCAAATGAGTCCTAGTCGTGCCCCTAATCTTTCAAATAAAACCCCTGGAAGCCTCCAACTCCACAGCTTTCTTCAAATGCTCTGACAACCAATCCAACTCCTCTCCAAAACCTATCGAAACAACAAAACCTTGACTTCTTTCTGTTATTGAGATCCAGGTTCCCCCATTGGAGCCTTCAAACTTTACTTGGAAAGCCTTTTTCTCCACTTCAAAAAACTTTGCCATAAATGTCTTGCAATTTTGATATTCAATTTTGACTTCTTTTACCCCTTATTTAAAAAACCTATTTAAAATTGTTCAAAATAAATTAAGCATAGTTTCTACATTAAAATATAAAATTTTGCATTAAGAAGCAATCATTTCCATCTTCCTATTATCATAAAGAAATCATGCAGCTCTAGATGCACATTGCATAACTTTTGTAGCTAAAGTTGCAATATGTGAGGCATATTAATATCTCATCTATGAGTTAACATATCCTTGAAATTTCAATTTCCATGTTCCAATTTCAAAGTCCATAAATCTTAACCATAAAAAAAAAAAGTAGGGAGATGCACTCAACTCTTTAGAGGCTATTGTCTGATGTTCCCTTATCAAGTAAAGGACTACATACCAAAAAATGAAATTTGGATCAGTGTGTTAAAACCTCTAATAACATTGACTTAAGTTTTTTGGCACAGATCGTCTGGTTTGACGGGTGAGTAATAGGTTGCTCGGTGCCTTAGAGGATTCATCTATACAATTGTAGTGATGGGGATCAAGACAAATCAGTTCATAGGAGATGAGAAGGATTTCTATTTGCCTTAGAATTAAGATTTCTATTCTTATTAAAATTAGCTTTTTAATTTACTTTTAATTATTATTACTTCAGTAGTTCAACTAGAATTAAAATTGCATTTCCTTTATGATTAGTATCTCTAATTCCATATCTAATTATGACAATATAGATAATTATTTATTTTGTCAAATATGCAGAAAACTTGTGTCTTTTTCTCTCTTTTTATTCTCTCATAATTACTCATCTAATTTCTCCTTCTCTTTTCACCTAATTCTTTTCTTAGCCAATTTCCCTTCTATATAAAAAAAATGATCCTGTTGTCCTACATAGAGTTATCAGCTTCTGAGATTTTAGCAGGAGAGTGCAAAGTGAAATCCTGCAGGTTGCACATTCCTTGCTATTGGAAAATGTGAATAGAGAATGGAACATCCTAATCTTTTTAGATGGATACTACCAGATTGGCATATGGGATAAATGAGTTCCACAATCTCCTTTTCTGTAGACCACAATCTCATCCTCTTTTGTATATGCTTCCTTAGACACTAATTGCTATTTTCAGTTCTCAATCAAGAAAAGATATAGGGAGCTTACTTGGATGCAAGCCCCATAAGAAACACCACAGATGCTACATAGAAGCTTCCATCGGTCCTGTGTACAAATAAAAAATAAATAAATAAGATGCAGCAGATATGTTTACAAATTAAAAAACAGCAATTGGCTAAACCATGGAGAAACTTGATTTACTATGATTCCAAAAATTCAAACAATGATTATAATATCTATTTACCAACTTAAGGTAATGAAATTTTATTTGAAAAGAAAAATATGCTCAAGAAAACATCAATCACTACAATAGAGAATATAAATAAAACAACCAAGTGAAATACCTTATTGATTCTACTCAGTCCATCAATGGGCTCCATGGTTTTGATATCGGATAAGCAAGTTTCTGGAGATAAGTTAAATAATTTAGAGTATAAAATCAAATAAATCAAAACAAATCAATATATAATCACCAACCAGGTATCCAGATGGCACAAGCCAGATGAGCCCAGCGTCCATCAGTTGTAGGCTTCATGGCCCCACCTAAAGAAAAGTCAATTCACAGTTTCAATGATGCATAATCTTTGCTTCTACATCAAAATAAGTTCTTATGGCATCAAAATACCGGTAACAGGACAGAGGCAGCAAGGAGGGGGGGAATCAGGAGCCCCTGGGCCACATAATTTGCATAACCATAGCACCCCATCAACAGGTTCTAATTCCCCATAGCATCTAGCATGAACCTGAGAAACTATTAGTATTGATAAATCATACAACTAACTGGAAAGGGTAAAATACAACAATTTCCTACAATGAAAAAATACATATCGAGAAACAAAAAAAGAACCAGAGAAGTATTATTTCAAACATCAGCACAAATGAGGAAGTAAGATGACCAACAGTTAATAAAACAAACTTTGATGCTCAAACCAAAGCAGTAACTAGGCAGGAACCAATCTGATATCTAAACCTAGATTTTGAACCCAAGCCCATATTTCTGAGTTTGGTTTAGGGCTCCAGTAGCTCAGGTACAGGTTGGTATCAGACTATAATCAAGTTGGATCGGGTTGGCCCACCATGCACAATTTTCCCCCCAATGTTGTCAAAAGCAAAAGGCGATGTCAAGGCTATAGGACTCCTTTTAGCCCAAGGCAAAAGATGAAAAACAATGCAACAGTCTAACTACAGTAAATCGATAAAAATATACATATATTTTACCTTTTCGATACTTAACCAATATAAGCGCCGTCTTCAACAATCAACATTATTAATTTTTCATCCCTCATGTATCTTATAAAATTAACAAAATAGTAATAATTATTTAGAGTGTCAAATATTATACCACACATCATAAGAAACATCATATTTTTTTTAGAGAAATTCATCATGTCCAAATGCATATTCTGATTTTCCAGAAATCTAAAAATCAAAATAAAAAAACAAAATAAGAGAATGAACATCCTAGAGAAGCTTTGGGCATTATCATCATGGTCATCATTGAAATCAAAATCGTTATCACTTCCATCAAGACTAGATTGATAACCCTTCATCTCATTATCACTATGATCAATAATATAATATTTCATCTTATACTTTGTTATATCTAATGTTAGATTGAATTAAATTACAATCTAAGTATGTTTAATCTTTACCCATGGTCAAAGGCGACCGTCTCTATGTTTTACACCTTATCCCAAGGCGACCGCCTAGGCATCACCTCTTTGAAGTCATCTTGCCTAGGCCTTTAAGAGGCGACTTTTATCTACCCGCCAAGCAGGGTGGCCTAGGCAACCCAAACTATTGCCTTTGATAGCACTATTTCCCCCTCATCAGCTCTGAACAACCTATTCAAAGGACAAACTAACACTAGGTAAAAGAAGCCAAATTTTGAGAGATAATAAAATGAAATAAGCAAATATACAAGTCGCCTCACATCCAGAATTGCTTGAGATTAGCAAAACCTAACATCATTTTATCAAATTAGGGTTCTCTCAATACTAGAACACCCACATCACAAAATCAATCTCAATAACTATGGATTCACCAAACCCATAGATTTTTCAAATACCATAACATAACATCAAAAATCCAACTTTCATCATACTACCAAAGTTCATAGCCAATATCAAAAGAAATAAACAAACAAAACAACAAGAATTTAAGTTTTTTTTTTTTTTTTTTTTGAAATAAGGGGAGAGAGAGTATCCAATAATCTATGATTGATGAGAGCATAGTTTTTAAAGGTGTTTCGGCTCTAGGTGCAAGTTGTGTGTCACTTCACTCAAGCGCACACCACCTTTGTGCTTTATGTGCACCATGTGCCTTTCAAAATTATCGATGAGAGAGGGGAGAATGGGAGGAAGTTAGATTTATTATATGGAGGAGAATGGAAGGGAGTTGGGACTTGCGAGACATGAATGGACTAGTGGTTGGCTGTTGTTTGAGCTCAGATTTGAGAGAGAGAAAAAAGGCTAATTTTAAATACACACACAGACACAGACATGATATACCATATATATTAGAGGCAGCATTGCTTGGGCTCACATTTGAAGAGAAAACTAAAGGAACAACTAAAAAGAACTATTAATTGGATACATATTAGGCTTGAGTTGCTCAACACGCTTGCTTCGACCCAACCCAAGTTGATTTCAGTTTGGAAAAGTTTATCCAAACCCAATCCAATTAATAGAAATTCTTGGCAACACCTGACACAGGTTGCATTGGGTTGGGTTGACCAGACCAAGTTGTATGTAGTTTAAACCAATCACTGCAGGAATGTGATACCAATAAATGCATATGCAACAAAAAGACAGCAAGACCAAGTTGCACACAATCCAAACCAATCACTGCAGTAATGCAATGCCAATGAATGCATATGCTACAAATAAAAGGGACTGGAAGAACCATCAGAAGAGCCCATACCATCATTCTGCATTTGTCGCACTGAAGAAACAGATTGTTCTCATACTCCTGAAGAAATAACATCAATTAGCACTCAATTGTCAGAAAAGGCAAAATCATAGCACTTGAATGACAAGAAAAGAATTTTTTTTTTTTTATTGGTAGGTAAATTTTTTGTCCCCATCAGGACATGAACCTGGAACAACTGAACAATATTGATGTAATATTTATAATAGGTAACTATGATATAAATGGCCAAAAGGAGAATGTTCAAATAGATCTCTAAATTTTGCATCTATGTTTCCCAATTCCCTATTATCATAATCTTTTTCATATTACTCAAATCATACGTATCACATTGTATATTTATCTTCCCCAGATTTGAGTCCCAGCAGGGACAAACAAAGGGAAAAAAAGGAAAGGACAAAAATCAGTTACCTAAAAAAAAAAAAAGTTATTTTAATTACTAATACATTTATTGGACTAAATGGTGTTTGGTCACATTCCATTTTTTACTTTGTGCATTGATTCCATCACTAGAAGTGAACAATGGAATAATTCCCTCATATCCATATAGATAGTGAACATAATTCACATGGATCTAGCAAGTCTTGCTAGGGCTCTTTAATTCACAGTTTTTTTTTCACTCATAAAATGGGAAAGAAGTGGAGTGTATACATCTTTCTACCCTCTGGTCTATTTATAATAGGATGAATAAAGAAAATGTATACATAGAAGATGAAGAAAGATAACCATATTCTAGAACAAAGGACAGAATGTCAGTTATTAAACAATGGAAAAAAAAAACTAGCTTATCACCTCATCCATGTGGCAAACACTGCATTTATCAAGATCTTTCCAGTCAACACGAACAGGCCTGTAACCAGAAGACAAGTCTTGATATCTTCTAGAGATTGACTTGGACATGGAGAATTTTGAGGAAATTTTGGAAGTTGACAACTCCTGTCAATAAAATGTACATTTTAATTAGGCTATAAAATTACAGCAGAAAACATCTAAAAAGATACACATGTAACAAATATGAGTGCATGACAGGGCCAGCTCACCCTTTTAAGCAACCAAATAGTTGCCTAAGGCCTACTTAAAAAAAGCCTCTCTTTTTTTACTTTATTATTATCATGGTTAATTTTTCTATTTTTAATCTAGATGTTATCAAATAGTAAAAGATTAAAGGCCCTATTTTAATGATAACCCATTCTATTGCAAGAACTTAAATGAAAGTATAAAAGCTCTTTAATTAAGCTCCAATAGCAATTTGAAAGATTTTTTTTTTTTTTTGATAAATATCGCAAATATATTAAAGGGCAAAGGCCACCAAGTATACAGGACGTATACAAATCTGCCTCAAAACGAGAGCACAAAAACAAAGACCCTTACCCTCCCTTAAGTGGTCGCTAGCCACTCAAAAAAACCTACGAGTGAAGAGGACTCCTCTCCAATATACACCCTAGCCCAACTCCACAAGGTACAAACAAAAGAATTTTTGAGTTTCTGTATATTTAACACCCCTCCCTTGAATGCTAACCTATTTCTTTCCTTCCATACCGTCCAAAAAATACACAACGGGATAGAATTCCAAATTTTTTTCCTCTTTTTCCTCACAAAGGGGCCCCTCCAACTGAATAAAGCCTCCTTCACCATCTCTGGGAACACCCAATGAACCCCCACAAGGGCAAAAACGATATCCCATAAGGCCCTTACCACTGTACAGTGAAGAAGAATGTGATTTACCCTCTCCTCCTCACAACCACACAAAAAACAACGGTTAGGGAACTGCCAGCCCCTTTTTTGCAGCCTATCCAAGGTGAGAATTTTCCCCCACGCTGCTTCCCAAGCAAAAAAAGCCACTTTGGTAGGGACCTTGTTCACCCAAACGCCTCTATGCGGAAAGTCGCAAGCATTGATAACAACCAGCCCGTTATAGGCCTCCTTCACCCCATACTTCCCATGGCCCCCCACTTTCCAAAGCACCCCGTCCTCCTCTGAAGAGAGCTTGACGTCCCTGAGCCTAATAAGCAATCCTCTAATCATGTCCATCTCCCAGTCATTGAAGTCTCTATGAAATCTGAGATTCCAGCCACCTGGACCATTGCTATGGTCCCACATCTCATTTACCGTTGCATTCTTGTTGACCGCCATCTCATAAAGCTGTGGAAAAGCATGGGACAGCCTCTCATTCCCACACCACTGATCCGACCAGAATTTTATTCTAGTCCCTTTCCCTACCTTGAACTTAATATTCTCCCAACACCATTTAGCTTCCTTCATGATCTCCTTCCATACCCCTACTCCGTAGGTTCCCCGGCCTTCTTTAGTTTTCCACCCAAACTCTTCCTGACCATACTTCACCCCGATCATTAACCTCCAAAGATTATCCTTTTCCACAGCAAATCTCCAAACCCATTTACCCAACAGTGCTTTGTTCAAGGAGTCAATCCTCCTCATGCCAAGGCCACACTTTTCCTTGCTAGTACACACCACCTCCCAATTAATTAAGTGGACCTTCCTCTCCAAGCTGCCCCCTCCCCAAAGAAAGTCTCTTTGTATTTTTTCGAGTCTTTTTACAACACTCTTCGGCATTCGAAAAAGGGACATAGTGTATATGGGAATGCTGGCCATCGTACACTTGATTAAGGTGATACACCCTCCCTTTGAAATATACTGTCTTTTCCATTGGGCTAATCTCTTCCTCATTCTCTCTTCCACCCCATCCCAAATGGAAACCGCTTTGTGATGAGCTCCAAGGGGCAGCCCTAAGTACACAGTGGGCAGCATTCCTATTTTATAGCCAAGTTCCACAGCCAGCTCCTCAATATCCTCCACCTCACCCACCGGAATTAGGACACTTTTATCAAGATTGATTCTAAGGCTGGAAGCCGCCTCAAACCAAGCCAACACCCAGCTTAGAGCGGACACTTGCTCTTTATTAGCTTCACAAAAGATAATTGTGTCATCCGCAAAGAGCAGGTGAGACACTATCATCTCCTCTTCCCCTCTCCCCTTAATGTTGCAGCCTGATAAGAAACCCCCATCAACCGCCCTTCTAATTAGAATACTAAGAACTTCCATCCCCAGCACAAAGAGATACGGGGAGATAGGATCTCCTTGTCTTAGCCCCTTAGAGTTCGAGAAAAAACCAGCTGGCACCCCATTGATCATGACTGAAAATTTGGCGGTAGAGATGCACCACCAAATCCACTCCAACCACCGCGACCCAAAACCCATTTTGACCATAACTTTCATGAGAAATCTCCAATTAATGCTGTCATAGCAATTTGAAAGATATGTTACATAATTGTTTTAATTTACTTTTTCTCCCTTTTAAAAGGTATTATAAATGGATGAATTTCAAATTTCATGCAATAGCACTAACAATTTATCCATTACAGTAACATCTCTTTGAATGAAGGTTTCATTGGTCATTTAAGTAGGCTTCGTTGCTGATGCGAATGATTAGGTTAAAGACCTCAATTAGTTGGTTTAAAAAAAATAAAAAAATACATCTCAAAACCATATTATTTTATATGAGTCACATTCAAAAATTTAAGAGGATTTAAACCTGAAACCTTTAGCAAAGTTTCCTATGAGTATTTGTGACCTCTATCAATTACATAAGTAGAAGTTTCTTTTCTTTACACTTACATATAAATTCATTTCAATTTGCAATGTAATTTTCATTAGAAAGAAGGTACTAGTTTGGTATGACATATAAAAAAATATCTTCAAAATTATTATACATATGCCTAAAAACATAAAAAGGTAAAAATAAAAATAGCATGAAAAAACACAATAAAGAAAAAGTAAAGTAAATAAATTAATTCAATCTTAAATACAATATTGACCCTTAGAGTTTCTTCAAATCGCAATGGATTTTCTTACATTAATTATTTATCTTTATTTTCAAAATTAAGTACGAATCTTACAGGACTAAATAATTTAATTGAAATATAAAATTACATAGAAACTTACTAAAATAACATTATTACAAAAATTGAATGTAAAAACTTGATCGATAATTTAGGACAAGAGATTAATTAATTTGAACAAAAACCGTTTTATTCACAAGGTGGTCCAAACAATTATAAAAATTAATTAATATTATTTATACTAATATAATGAACTTAAAATAAGGCCCATGTCCATGTAAAATTTAAAACCATAGGCTCCAAAAGAGGGAATCAAGAAAGAAAAATAACATGAGAGACAATACATGTTCTTGTTGTCTATCAATAAATAAATAAATAACATGAGAGATGGGCTTTGTCTGTATCCCTATAAAAGAGATAAAGACAGGGTAAAGAAAGCAAAAGAATAGGACCCTCCACCAAAATTCCTCCCCATACTAGATTTTCAACCCATTGCCAACCAAAGAAAACAAAACAAGCAAAGTTGTGATCCTATGAAATGACTCTTCCAAGGCAATGATAAGACCACCAAACCAGAACAAAACAAAAATTCCCTGCATCATTAGTCATAAATGCTTCTTAACAAGCATTTGCAACAATAGGTCATGCGAACAAGAAGCCTATCGATTAATACAAACACATTCCAATTAACTGCCACAAAAAATAAAATAAAATAAAAAATAAAGTAAATAAACAATTCTGAAATATCCTTGATTGTGAGCCATATAATTAGACCGAGGTTGAATGCATGGTATTACATGATAGAAATGCAAACCAGAGTAAACTAACTGCATTTTTTTATAATTTATGGGGAAAAATATATGTAAAGGCATACCTGTACAAGTCTGAAAATCTCAGGATTGGAAAAGCCAAACATATCAAAACCGGATTCATTTAATTTTTCAGCTCCACCTTCTGCACTAGAACCATCAGAAGCACTGTTTTGCAT
This sequence comes from Vitis vinifera, assembly GCF_030704535.1. Classification (NCBI taxonomy): domain Eukaryota; kingdom Viridiplantae; phylum Streptophyta; class Magnoliopsida; order Vitales; family Vitaceae; genus Vitis; species Vitis vinifera. The sequence goes on from NC_081809.1 coordinate 22,454,706, forward strand.
CTTTCTTATCCTTCTAAAAATTTTATTCCAGCAAGAAGATGGAGTTGATCCTTGGAACTGAAAAAAGAAACTTGTGATTAAAAGCAGGCAATAGATTCTAAACCATTTAACCAAGTAAATGAATCCACAAAATTGCCATGAAAGGGCAAGAACCTGAGACATGCTAAGTATACAAGGAAAAGCCTTAAGAAGGAAAATTAAAGAAACAGGACAAATATCTTAAAACTGCACTAGTTTATCCCAGTCAGAAACTCCACCAAAAAATCCTCCTAAGTGTGGCCCAAAAGACCAAAAGTGCAAGGAAGTCACAAAGACAAATTCTGGCATGCACATTAGAAACTGAACCATCTATAACTTTCTATTACACTAAAAATAATTTCTAAGTAACATTTGGCAAGTTTTACAAAAGGAAATGCTTAGAATCTTCTTTTTCAGTTTTTGGACCTTCTCCCCAACCCAACCTCTTGGTGCTTGAGCCAGGCTTCAAGAGCCAACTAGAATTATGAGAATTAAATTTCCCACCTACACAACTTTCTTAGAGAGGATCATTTAGTTCTGAGTTTGCAAGCGTCTTCTCCACCCCCCACCCCAAACAACAAAACACACGCACACACAAAGAAAAAAGAAAACCCAACGTTGCAAATTGAGGCAGGCCTCAAGGGGCAAGGATGGTGTAGAATTATAAGAGTATCATATTTTCTGCCTATACAATTTCCTCAGCAAGGATCACATAGTTCTGAGTTTGCAAGTGCAAAATCCATCCACCCCCAGTCCCATAAGCCAAAAAAGAAACAACAGATCAAGGCTGCAGTCCTATAAAACAAAGGGAACTGGAACTACTGCCCAAGCATCATTCTCTTAAATGCATAGCCATCCCAAGCAACAAATATCAACAAATTCAGCCCAGAGCACCAACTAAGTGTCTATTTATGCCAGGCATATAGTTTCCATATCAAAGGTACCATATTCACACATTACACATGCAACTGGCTCTTTCAGTTAAAGGGATCACATTCTTAGTTGCTTCATCTTCCTAAAGCTTGAAAACCTTACACCAAGTTAAATTCACAATATTCAAGATTAAAAGAAAAGGCAAGGATCCAAGCTCCAATTAGAGAGTCAAGCTTTTTTTGTCTTCTCAAAGGTAAGATACCCTTATGGGCCTACCTTTAGGGGCTCCTAATAGGGCCTCTTCGATGTGGGACGGGGTGGAAGAAAGAGTGAGGAGAAGACTCGCGTTATGGAAAAGGCAATACATCTCCAAAGGTGGGAGAATCACTCTGATTAAAAGCACCATGGCCAGCATACCCATTTACCAAATGTCTCTATTCCGGATGCCCAATATAGTTGTTAGAAGGCTAGAAAAATTACAAAGAGACTTCCTATGGGGAGGGGGAAATATGGAGAGGAAAGCACACTTGGTGAAATGGGAGATAGTGTGTGGGGACAAAGGGAGGGGTGGGCTGGGTTTGAGGAGGCTGGGCCTTATGAACAAAGTTTTGTTTGGTAAATGGATATGGAGATACGCATGTGAAAGAGAGAACCTATGGAAGCAGGTGATTTGGGCAAAGTTTGGGCAAGAAGAATACGGGTGGAGGTCTAAAAAACCTAATGGGGCGTTTGGAGTAAGGGTGTGGAAGGAGATTATGAAGGAAAATGAATGGTGCTGGGACAGCCTAGAGTTTAGGGTGGGGAAGGGCAATAAGATCAAATTTTGGACTGATGTGTGGTATGCGGGTACAGCGTTGTCTCAATCTTTTCCGCACCTCTTTGCCTTGGCCGTTGACAGGAATGCTACGGTGGAGGAGATGTAGGACTAGAATTCTGATCAAGGAGGTTGGAATCTAAGATTCTTGAGGAATTTTAATGACTGGGAGGTGGGCATGGTAGGAGATCTGCTTCTTAAGTTGAGAGGGCTTAGGCCGGCTTTGGAGGAAGATTCAATCTCTTGGAAGGGAGGAAAAAGCGGTAGATATAAAGTCAAGATGGCGTACAGTGGTTTAGTCAATCGCAGTGACATTGTTTTCCCGGAAAAAAGCATTTGGGTGAATAGTGTCCCTACCAAAGTCGCTTTCTTTGCGTGGGAGGCATCGTGGGAGAAGGTGTTAACGCTTGATAGACTCCAAAGAAGAGGATGGCATCTCCCGAATTGCTGTTTTTTGTGTGGTTGTGCAGAAGAATCTGTAAATCATATCCTTATTCACTGTACAGTGGTTAGAGCCCTTTGGGAATTAGTCCTTGGGCTTGTAGGTGTAAAGTGGGTCTTTCCAGAAACTGTAAAGGAGGTCCTATTGAGCTGGAGAGGTTCTTTTGTGGGGAAAAAAAGGAAAAAAATTTGGAAATCCATCCCGTTATGTATATTTTGGACGGTTTGGAAAGAAAGGAATAGATTAGCCTTTAAGGGGGGTGAGCTACATATTCAGAAGTTAAAGAATTTTTTTGTTTGTAACTTGTGGGGTTGGTCTAGATTGGATATTGGAGAGGATTCTCTATCCCTTTTAGGTTTTTTAGAGTGGCTAGCATCCACCTAGGGGGGGTGAGGTCTTCTTGGTCTCTTTTGTTTTTTTGTTGAGAGGTTATAGTCGCCTTGTATATCTCCTGTATACTGTGTGGCTATTGGCCTTTTTTGCTTAATATATTTCGATTTACGTATCAAAAAAAAAAAGGTAAGATACCCTTATTTATTTAAATTTTTTATATTCACAATCAAGGGGACACTAAGACAAAGATGAAAGAGATGGAGGTCAAAAGTCCCTTCCACAGTGTTTCATACAATTATGTGAGTGAACATATACTAAATATACTAGAACTATTACCAATCAACATGTGCTTTTACAATTCTAACTCGTTGCCTTCAATTAGATGTATAATCACAAGAAACTCAATATTGTCTGGTAATGGCTGATGAAAATCCAATTAAAAGTAGTATTGTCTGCTGACAGCGACATAAAAACCAATAAAGTTCAATATACACAGAAAATCATGTACTTTCTTAGAAGTTTGTTAGCTACCAATAACATATCAGCTGATACTCCCCATTCACATACCTCCATATCTGTAACCAATATAGACATTTAAAATCATACCTATGACTTAAGAGAGGCAGTATAGGATCTAGCTATGTGAGATAACGAACTAGGTGACACCTAGACTCAAATCAATGTGGTACATATTTAACTTCTGTCCTCAAGAAACCATAAGCCAAATAACATGATAAGCAACCACCCCAAGTGCACCTTCTGTTATTATCTAAGCATCTCCGAGCTTTGCCTAACTTTCTCCGCCATATAAGCATCAAACTTGGCCTAACTATCACCATACTACAAGCAACCTAGAACTGAGGTGTGCAGCTGCTGAGCTAAGCAGCTAACTAGGTGACAGTCAAGAAACCACCCTGACTAGACTATAACAGAGGCTTGTTTACACTGTCAACCAGATTTTGTCATTTATTCCCATGTATAATTTTAGTAGTAGCAGCATCAATCTAGGCCAAACTACCACCATACTACAAGCAACCTAGAATTGAGGCGTGCAGCTGATGGGCCAAGCAGCTAACTAGGTCACAATCAAGCCAACTAGGTGACAGTCAAGAAGCCACCTTGACTAGACTATAACATATGCTTCCTTACACTGTCAATAAGATTTTTTCATTCATTTATTCCCATATTTAATTTATTATTATTATTGAAATGGCTGCTTTCTCGGAGGGAGATGGAGCTCCGAAGGGGGGAAAGAGCTGGTTTGCTGTGGAATCAAAGACATTTGAGATCTCCATCGAAGAGACTCGAGGCAAACTGAGGGGGGTTATTCTGGAAAGAAGCAAAGGCTTTTCTTCTTGGATAAAATTTGGTGAAAAGAGCCTCAGTTCTCTGTTGGAAGGTGTGGAAGATTGGTGCAGAGAAGAATCAAGCTCGAGGCGCCTTAGAGTTTGGGAAGAAGGAGGTAGGAAATATAGGCTGGAATGTCGTTCAAATGTTGCAGGTAGGTATCTGCTATGTTCGGTGAGGGACTTGGAGGCGAAGAGGTTTTGTCTAGTTTTCCCAGAAGGGAAGGGCTTAGTAGGTGGTTGGTTCTTGCTGGCTCAGAAGCTAAGAGCCCTTGGAATTGCTAATCAATCCATGAGGAATGTTGAACGGGGCAATTCCACCTCTGTAAAGGAGGATTATAGAGGTAAAGGAAAGGAGAAAGGGAAAGGAATTATCCCAGATGCTATGAGTATGGAGAAAAGGGAATTAGGGGAAGCTTTATGGGTGCATGTTGGTGAGCGAGACTTGACCAGCAGGGAAGTGCAGCTTAATCGCTGCTTGGTAGGAGTTTTTGGTGATAGTGTTGAGGCTGTTCCGTCTTTGTCCTTATTGGAAGAGTGGGCGTATGAAAGTTGGTCTCTCAAGGGAGGTTTAAAAATCTCCCGGTTGGGTGGAGCCCTGGTGTTGTTCGAATTTGAAGACAAAGTGGAAGCGGACTGGGTGCTATTAAGGGGTAGTAGAAGTCTTCAGAGGGGAGAGTTTTTCTTGCAGAAATGGCGACTTGAAGTGGGTTGTTGCAGAAATGGAAGCTACCCAAAGGAAGTGTGGGTAAAAGTAGTCGGTCTACCACTTCATCTTTGGAGTAGAGAAGTGTTCAAGAGTATAGGAGAGAGATGCGGGGGATTCATAGCTGTGGATGAGGATACAGCCTTTTTCTCCGAGCTACAGTGGGCTCGTATTTTGGTGAGAGCTCCTGGGAAGATTAGTCAGGGTTCGTTGCAAGTGGTAGCCGGGAACTACTGTTGGACGGTGAGCCTTTGGTGGGAAAATCCTCCAGGGTTCTCGAAGGTGGTAGCAAGATCACCCTGGTTGAATGAGGAGATGCGGGAGGTCAGGGATGAGGGAGGGGGAGATTCACGCGCCAGTGGTAGCGTGAGAGGTTTTCAAAAGGGTAAAAGTGAGTTGCAGGCTCGGGGGACAGGGGATCAGCTTGAGTGTGGCAGAGGGCAAGGTGTGGCTGCAGGTGCAGAGATGACAGAGGGAAGGAGGCCCTTCGCAGGTGCTTCGGGCCCTTCTAATAGTGGGTTTGGGCCCAGAAAAGATGAGGGGCAGGCTTTAAAAGGAAATAGAGTTTTGGGCTTAAGTGAGGAAAGGTTTTGGGCCAAAAGCCCACTACCCGATAGTTTTAAAGAGGCGGGCTGGGGGTGGGCTTCTAAGCCCACTTCTGGAATGGATTTCGTGGAGCGGTCCTCCTCGGCTAGGGCTTCGACAGTCCCCGCGGAGGTTGAGGAGAGGACAGAACTGGAGCTCATGGTGTTCCAAGAAAAAGCCGTCGTGTTGACGTCGCGTGGATGGAGAGTCGCCGACGAGGCTCTGATGGAGGAGGCTTCCAGGTACGATGCTGGTCCTACTCCTCCTTCTCAGTTGGGGCATCGGGGAGACTCCTACCCTTCTTCTTCTTCTTTAGGGGGCAATACCGAGGCTGTAGGGACTTCGGAGGGGGTGGTTTTTGGTGCGGAAGGGGAGTCGGATTGTTTTGAGACAAGAATGGAGAGAAACAGAGCCGCAACGCCTTGCGGAGACTGGAGTGGTCATCTTCGGGACTCGGGTGAAGCCGAAAGAGGAATGGAGCTAGCTCTGGTACCGGCTGGGGAGGTTTTTATGAGTCTCTGTGAGGAAGAGGATGCCTGTCTCTTAGAAGAAGGGGGAAGTAGGGAAGGATGGAGTACTAGTAGCCTTGCGAGATTCAGTCATTGTTTGGGGATGCCGACGGAAGGCTTCGAGGAGGAAATCTTATATCTCTTAAGGAGAATGAAGGGGAGAATGGAGCAAAAGGGCAGGGAAGGGGTGACTAGGAAGACGAATTTAAAATCTTCAAAATCTAGTAGGGAACTCAAGAAGTTGGAGTGGACTGTCAATTACAAAAAGGCAAAAATGGGATCTAGCACGGGTATTGTTGGAGGGACTTCAGGATCAGGGAGTAAATGAAGATAAGAATTATGTCATGGAATGTTAGAGGGGCTAATGATAGGAATAAAAGGAGGATCATCAAGTCAGTTGTTAAATCCCATAGAGTGGACGTGGTATGTATACAGGAAACTAAAATTAAAGAAATGACTACGGGGCTTGTTCATAGTTTGGGGGTGGGAAGAAATTTAGAGTGGATAGCAGTCAACTCTAGGGGTGCAGCTGGGGGTATTTTGGTGTTTTGGGACAACAGGGTGGTGGAGCTGGTGGGATGGGAAACAGGAGTATTCTCAATTTCGTGTCGTTTCAAAAATTGTGTGGATGGTGTTGTGTGGGTGTTCACTGGGGTGTATGGTCCGGTTTGCAGTGGTGATAGAGAGGAGTTTTGGGAGGAACTTGGGTCAGTTAAAGGGTTATGGAGTGACCCTTGGTGTGTGGGAGGGGATTTCAACTTGGTAAGGTTTCCAGAGGAGCGTAGCAGGGGAGGTGGTCTTACAGCTTCTATGAGGAGATTCTCAGAAGTGGTAGAGGATCTGGAGCTTAGGGACTATCCCTTGAGGGGGGGCCCGTTTACTTGGAGAGGGGGTTTGAATAACCAGGTCCAGTCTAGGCTGGATAGGTTCTTAGTCACGGATAATTGGGATAATATGTTCAATGGTGCTGTGCAGGGCATTCTTCCTAGACCTGTTTCGGATCACTTCCCCATTCTCTTGGAAGGAGGAGGGTTGAAGAGGGGACCTTCCCCTTTCAGGTTTGAGAACATGTGGTTGGAGGAGGAGGGTTTTAAAGACAAGATGAAGACGTGGTGGGGGAGTTCAAATTTTACGGGGTCATCCAGCTACATTTTAGATGCTAAATTGAGGGCCCTTAAAAAAATTCTGAAGATTTGGAATAAGGAAGAGTTTGGGTTAGTTGAGGCTAAAAAGGGTGAAGCTCTTAGGCAGGTTGAGTATTGGGATGAAAAGGAGAAATATGATGTGTTAAATATGGAAGATTGTGAAGCAAGAAATGGAGCAAGGGAGGCCTACAAGTCTTGGGTGATAAAGGAAGAGATTTTCTGGAGGCAGAAGTCTAGGGAATTGTGGTTGAAGGAGGGGGATAATAATACCAGATTCTTTCATAGGATGGCGAATGCTCATAGTAGAAGAAACTGGCTGTCCAAGTTGAAAGTTAATGGTTGTTGGCATTCAGAGGAAAATAACTTAAGAAACAGTGTGGTGGGGGCGTTTCAAGAGCTGTACCAGGAGGAAGAGGGGTGGCGCCCTAGTGTTGACGGGATCTCTTTCATGAGGCTAGATATCAGTGAGGCTGAGGAGTTGGAGATTCCTTTCTTAGAGGAAGAGGTGTTAGCAGCTCTTACGGACCTAGGCAAAGACAAAGCCCCGGGGCCAGATGGTTTTACAATGGCGTTCTGGCTTTATGGGTGGGATGTGGTGAAGCTTGAAGTTATGGGCTTTTTTAGAGAATTTCATGAAAGGGGCAGATTTGTAAAATCTCTAAATGCAACTTTCTTGGTTTTAGTCCCTAAGAAGGGTGGGGCAGAAGACTTGAAAGATTTCAGACCGATTAGTCTTGTGGGAAGCCTTTATAAGTTGTTGGCCAAGGTGTTGGCAAATAGAATCAAGAAGGTTATGGGAAAAGTGATTTCGGAACCCCAAAATGCCTTTGTGGAGGGTAGACAAATTCTTGATGCAGTTTTGATTGCTAATGAGGTTGTGGACTCCAGATTGAAAAGCAATCAAGGGGGAGTGATGTGCAAATTGGATATAGAGAAGGCCTATGATCATGTTGACTGGAAGTTCTTGTTGGCTGTGCTAAAGCAAATGGGTTTTGGTGAGAGATGGATTAAGTGGATAGAGTGGTGTATCTCAACTGTAAGATACTCTGTTCTGATAAATGGCTCTCCTTCTGGATTCTTCCAAAGCTCAAGGGGTTTGAGACAAGGTGACCCTCTATCCCCTTACCTGTTCGTGATAGCTATGGAGGTGTTTAGTTGCTTAATGAGAAGGGCCATCAGTGGGGGCTTTTTATCTGGTTGGAGGGCTAGAGGTAGGGGTGGTGAAGGGATCCTGATATCCCATTTGCTCTTTGCGGACGACACTTTGGTGTTTTGTGAGGAGTCCCAAGATCAGTTGACATATCTAAGCTGGCTTCTCATGTGGTTTGAGGCCTGCTCAGGTTTGAAAGTTAACTTGGAGAAGAGTGAGCTCATTCCGGTGGGGAGGGTGAATGATATAGAGGATTTGGCTCTGGAGTTGGGTTGTAAAGTGGGTGGTCTGCCTTCCAGTTATTTGGGTTTGCCTTTGGGGGCCTCTTTCAAATCAGAGGTGGTTTGGGATTGTGTTGAAGAGAGGTTTAGGAAAAGGTTGGCTATGTGGAAGAGACAATATATTTCCAAGGGGGGAAGACTCACCCTTATTCAGAGCACTCTTTCCAGTTTGCCAGTTTACTTCATGTCGCTTTTCCTTTTGCCCAGAAAAGTAAGGATGCGGTTGGAGAAGATTCAGAGGGACTTCCTGTGGGGGGGAGGTGCTCTTGATCAGAGGCCTCATCTGGTTAGGTGGAATCTGGTTTGCTTGGAAAGGAAGAAAGGTGGTTTGGGGGTAAGAAACTTAGCGTTGATGAATAAAGCTCTCTTAGGTAAGTGGAATTGGCGTTTTGCCATTGAAAGAGAGGTGTTGTGGAAGAAAGTGATCAGTCACAAATATGGTGTAGAAGAGGGGGGTTGGTGTACTCGGGCCGAAAGAGGGAGGTATGGTGTGGGGCTTTGGAAAGCTATAAGAAAGGAGTGGTTGGGTATGTATAGCAGTTTAGCCTTCCGTGTGGGCAATGGTCGGAGAGTGAGATTCTGGAAGGATAAGTGGTGTGGAGATGAGCCTCTCTACGAATCCTTCCCTTCTCTTTTTGCCATCTCTCGGGCTAAAGACGCGTGGGTGTCGGAAGTGTGGAACCCAGATGGTGTAGGAGATGGTTGGACCCCTCTGTTCTCAAGGGCGCTTAATGATTGGGAAATTGAGATGATGGAACAGTTTATGCTTAAAATCCAAGCTTTTAGGGTGCAAAGGGAGATCGAGGATAAGATGGTTTGGACAGCATCTAGAAGTGGTGCTTTCTCAGTCAAGTCGCTCTACTCTACTTTGGAGCCTGGTGGTGCAACTATGTTCCCTTATGTTGGTATTTGGAGTGCGAGAGTGCCTCCAAAGGTAGCTTTTTTCGCGTGGGAAGCTTCCTGGGGCAAAATCTTAACTTTAGACCAACTTCAGAGGAGGGGATATTCTTTGGCAAATAGGTGTTTTCTTTGTCTTACTGAAGCAGAAACGGTGGATCATCTCTTACTCCATTGTGTTATGAGGACACTGTGGAATCTTCTTTTTTCTCTCTTTGGTGTGGAGTGGGTTCTCTCTGGTATAGTTAAGGAAACTCTCCTGGGGTGGCATGGAGCGTTTGTGGGGAAAATCCGTAAAAAGGCGTGGCAAATGGCCCCCTTATGTATATTTTGGTCAGTTTGGAAGGAAAGAAATTCGTTGGCTTTTGGGAATGAGGTGTTGTCAATCCAAAGGTTGAAACATTCTTTTGTATGTAATCTGTGGTCATGGGTGAGGGTGTTTATAGTTTTGAGCCCGCGGTCTCTGGTTAGCTTTTGTGAGTGGCTAGGCTTTAGTTATAGGTAGGGGTTTCGGCTCGCTTCCTTGGTTTAGGGTCGAGGGGCTGCTTTTGTATACTCTTTGTATACCTAGAGGACACTAGTTTGGTGTATCCTCTTTCATTTTAATATACTTCTCTTTACTTATCAAAAAAAAAAAAAAATTATTATTATTACTATTATAAAAAAGATGTATGGTAAAAACTAAACCTTACTCTGCAATGCATCTTATATTAAAGGAGAATCCTAAAGCTTTTACCTTTTAAAAAACCAATGCCTACATTATTAAGTTGGACAAATAGCTCATCCAATCCAAAAAGGGATCAAAATTATAAAGGAAGAAACTGATTCAGATGCCCACTTTTTCATACTTAAAACATTTTTTTTTTTTATAGATAAAGAAAATGTATTAATGATAAAAGAGGGTATACACAATGTATACAAAGCAACCAAAAGACCCAAAACAAAAAAAAAAAAGCACAATGACACAAAAACCAACAAACATACCCTACAAAGAGCCTAACCAATCCACAAATTTTAACGCCAACAAAGAACCATCCCTAATATACAATTTAACTCAATCCCAAAAAAGGTCCAAGAAAGAATTTTCAATTGTTTGCTCTAAGCTTTTCCCAATTATTGATGGCTCTCTTATTTCTCTCCCTCCATATGGTCCAAAACACACATAATGGAGAAACCTTCCAAGCCTTTTTTCCTTTTTTTCCAACAAAAGAACCGCTTCAACCTAAGAAAAATCCTCTAATTGAATAGTGCATCACCCACTGTACATCGAACAAAGCAAAAACCAATTGCCACAAATTGCGTGCTTTCGTGCAATGAAGGAGAATATAATCACTCGTTTCTTCATCCTCTTTGCACATATAACATTTATTAGGGATTCTCCAACCCCTCCTTCTAAGTTGATCGAGAGTCAAAATCCCAACCCATATAACTTCCCAAGGAAAGAAACCAACTCCTACTGGGACCCAAAAATTCCAAACTATATCATGTGGGAAAGGCTCCGCTCTCCTACTAGCCAAATAGGAGTAGAAAGATTTAACTGAGAAGTTACCCTTCTTTAACCCCAACCACACAATAGCATCCTCAAAGCCCAACCTAATGGAGTGGTCATATAATCTCTCAAAAATACATCAACCTTCTCAAACTCCCAACCATGCAATTGTCTAATAAACCTAGGGCTCCAACTACCATCATCCTAAATATCAACCACCCAAGCATCTTTTAAGGAGGCTATAGCATAAAGAGCCAGAAACAATTCCCTCAAAGGTGTGTCCCCACACCACTTGTCTATCCAAAACTTCACCCTATTATCGAATCCAACCCTAAACCCTCTTCTGTCCTTGAGCGCCTCCCATCCACCTCTAATTGTCTTCCACACACCCACACAATACCCCTCTCTCACTTCTTTAGTACACCACCCCTCTTCTTCTTGCTCATACTTCCCTCCGATTACCCGTTTCCAAAAAGGGTTCCTTTCACTCATAAAACTCTAAAACCATTTTCCTAACAAAGCTTTATCAAGGATGGATAAGTTTCTAATGCACAAACCCCTTTTTGTTTTTCCATGCAACAAACAGACCAATTTACCAAAATGTGACTTGTGAGTCAAAACCCTCCCTCCCAAAAAAGAATCTCTTTGAATCTTTTCCAATCTCATAGCTACCCTCTTCAGGATGGCAAAGAGGGATATGAAATAAATTGGTACGCTGAACAAAGTGCTCTTTATCAGAGTCTATCTTACCCCTTTGAAAGATACTATTTCTTCCACAAAGCAAGTCTTTTCTGAAAACGTTCTTCTACCTACAAACACAAAAAGTATGTATTTTGTGCCTATGTACTTAGAAGCATGCGTTGACATGGGCTCAAGAACGAAACTCGCAACCAGAGAACAAATATCATCTATAGAAGCATGGACACCAAACAAAGAATAGATACTTGACTTCCCTGTACAAGATAATAAAATTAATGAAAGAACTGCAAATCATAAAATAACAATAAAAAAAACTCATGAATGGACTGTTAAACTACAACAACAAACCAATGAGATTCTTATACGAATGTCAATGTATCATGTTTCTTGTCAGCAGTGCCTAGAATTATGCAACAAAAGCTTTTGGGTTGTAATCATGGTGCCTTTAAATTAGAGGAAATGAGGCAAGTTTGGTGGAATGATGAACCCTTAAGGTATAGAGGGGTCTTACAAACGATTTTTCATTTCCTAGACATTATATAATTAAAAGCAGAAAGATTTCAAACACAGTGGAAAGTACATGGATATCCATTAGCTTCATGGTAGCAAATTCCCATATCATCTACTTTACAGTTTTCGGATTAAAACATTTATCTTTTAATTTTAGATACATGCTTGCATCCATGTCCAAGACTCTAAACACCCAACATTGTAACATAGTGACATATAAAAAGTGATGCAAAGTGCACAGTGAGCAAAATCGTGCAAAAAGAGAAGACAAACTTCCGAAGGCAAAGCCACAAGCACTAATATCAAATGCATAAAGAATTAGAGTGAAAAATGTCTAGCTTTAGGCTTGTTCAACATATTACATAGCTAACCTGCGCTCCATTTTTTTTTTATTTTTTTTTTTTGACTAACCTGCTCTCCATTGTCCAATGTCACCCTAAATAAGGGTTGAATCTTTGATTCAGCATCTCTCAGCACTTCCATTTTATATAATGCGCATAAGCTTGGATCTGAAGCCCCAAAAAATGGCAGGTAAAAAGACAAAATGTTATAAAGGCAAAATCATTCAAATCAAAGTGACCTCTGAAACCTATGGAGAATCTTCAAAAGAGGAGGGTTCACCTGTAATTGAAGTAAACTTTCTCATAGCAGTATATCCTTCAGGGCAGATGAATCCCTCAACCTGGAAACGATCTGAGTCCTTGACAATTTTTCCTGTAAGAAAATTTTGTATGCATTAGTAGAATGAGCTATCTCCAGTCCCCATCACTTGAATAAGAAGCAAAAATACTGTCAATTGTTGTGCTTAGTTTAGAAGTATTAGTGAAATTATAGAATCCTGGAGGGATATTAAAAAAGAATTTATATACGTATAACAAATGCTTATTGCCCCATGATGTCAAAGCAATTAAGCACAAAAATTGCATGTTCAATGTCTCTCAAAAATTTGAACTCTTTAGCTCTCATTGATAATTAACACATCACTAAAGAGCGAAAGAACAAATAACATCATCTAAGTGAAGCAACATGTTTTTAACATGGAATAAGCTTCTTATAAAGGCAGCATGCAAACTACAGAGAATTACCAAGGCGTATTACTTGCAAATCCCCTATTTCAAATGGGAATTTTATAAGGTCGTCTAGTTTTCTCTTTACTCTTTCATCTCCTATGCAATCATCACCTGAATCAGTTCTCTTTTCATCCTCTCCACTCATACTTTCACAATCATCATCCTCTGTGAGCTTTTGCATCCGTAACATCCGTTTTGAAAGCTTCTGTTCGCTGAGATACCTGTTAAAAATGAAGAAATCCCTAAAAACCGGCAAAGACAAAGTAAGAATTTAAAGGCTCAACAAGAAGAATTCTCAGTGAAAACACATATAAAGGGTCCAGGGGATGAAAGAAAAGGGGGGCAGGAAAAAGGGAAAATTACAGGACCATTAACTCTGTAAAAATTTTTGAGAAATATATAGGAATTAATGGTCAGAGGAATCCAATAAATGCAACTAATCTCAACCTAAAAAGCCTAAAAAGTCCTCAAGCCTTGAGAATGCCGCTTCATAAACACAAGAGCAAGAAAGCAACTCAGTGACAGCAGCTGCAAAATGGGTGGAGGGGGCTGAATGATCAGAACACAAAAACTTGCTTCTCCAGGTCCATGTATTTTTGCTTGAGTTGTTTGTGTTTTGATACACACCATGTGACAACAACAAAGACAAGGATACAAGGTGTCTAATATGTCTGATATGAGGACCTCAAAAAAAATGATTGATGAAAAATGGTGACACTGATACACTGATGGTCTATGATACTCAAATCCTCAACCTTCAACCACTATACCTACTTTGACATGACATAACACAAGTGTGGATATACGATTCTTGTGAGATACTTCTACTTTGCTTTGAATCTAGTTATTTGATGTTAATTGATTTACCTTCGGATTTTTAACTTCCTTAATGGATAACTACGTTGAAAAGGAGACTTTGCTGGATGTAAACTTTTGTAAAAGATTCCGGGATAGGAAAAAACTTTCGTAAAAACATTCAGGGATAGGAAAGAAAAGATAGGGACAAAAGAGAGAAGAATAAAAGTCTTGACAAGGATATCTGTGTTTTTTATTGATATATATATATATATATATATATATAATTTTTTTTTTTTTTTGCCATGTCATATCCAAGTATCCATACCAGTGATTAAGATCCTTTCTAGCCAAATCCTTGTATTCCAAAATGTGTAGGTCTAAGGAATTATACGCCTAGACACATACCAATACCCAATGCCCGCAACCATGGAAGATAGCTGACAGAACAGTAAAATACTAACACAGCCAACAAATCACAAAATTAAACCATGCCCATTTAACATAAATTATGAAGTGCATGTACAAAGAGGAAAATCCCCAACAGTGTCATTTAATTGCCTATTTGAAAAGAAAATCCATAAAGAAGGAAAATCATTCTTGGAGAAATGATGGCTTTGTTTGGGAACTGTTCTTCAAAACAGTTTTCTGTTTTATAGAACAAAAAGCAGTTTTCTAATTTAGAAAACACATTTGGCAAACTTTGAAAATATAGTTTTTCAGAAATATTGTTTTGAAACAGCTTGTTTTGAGAACAAATTTTAGGAGTTTTCAATTGTTTTTTGTAGAGTGTTCTATCCAATGATTGAAAATACTTTGAAATTTTTTGCATTGTACATAAGTGCATAGTACATTTATGAAGAACAAACTGAGAAAACTGTTTTTCATGTTGTTCCTAAAAATAATTAACAACTATTCTCAAAAACTGTTTTCAAAAATTGTTTTAAAAAATGTCTGAAACAAGCCCAGTATTTTCTTATGTTTATTGAAAGTAACACAAAAAATAAACTTACGCTTTGGATTCTACCAAGCTTTGATGGAAATGTGGTTTTGTGCACTTCAGGTGGAAAGAAGAAAGCAGTCCCTTAAGAAATGGGGTAACCTGTTTAGTTTTAACCCTGTATAATCACAAGAGATGATAACATCAGCCTGAAGAAAGATAGAAATAGTACACAAAAAGTTAGTCAGATCCATAATAGAAATATAAATTCAATCATTACAGACCTTGCAAAATCATGACTACCAAAAAACTGCACAGGAAGTGATTTCTCTTTTGAAATTTTGTTTAGACCTTTACGATTATGAATAATTGACTCATCCACAACAATTGCTGGCCACATAGCATGACCTGCATCACAGCAGTTCA
This sequence comes from Vitis vinifera, assembly GCF_030704535.1. Taxonomy (NCBI): domain Eukaryota; kingdom Viridiplantae; phylum Streptophyta; class Magnoliopsida; order Vitales; family Vitaceae; genus Vitis; species Vitis vinifera. The sequence goes on from NC_081809.1 coordinate 22,469,734, forward strand.
AAGATGTTTAGGCACAAAATGCATAGACATGTCACAAGCAAAAAGAAATGCTTCTAATAAAAAGTGAATCTCAATGAGTCTGTTAGGTTGCTACTCAACACTGGAGAGGAGAAATGGAGAATCATGGAAAGAGATATTAATTGGAACAGCATCATGAAGTAAATTGGACAATTTTTCTTTCTGTAGACAAATTAGAGAAATTATAAAGTACTGCCTGACCAAACGGGTTGCAAACCCAAGTGCACCCAAATCATACAAAAGTGCACCAAAGGGCAAGAACCCCAAAGCAAAACAAAAGGCATCACACTGTCCTCAAAGGCAACACTCCAAGCCCTCAAAAATCCTACAATTCTACCCTTTCCACGACAATCAAACAGGCAAACAGCACTGATCTCCAAGGCTTTTTGCAAGTTTTGCCCACAAAAGTTCCATGCCAACCCAATAGCACTACCTTGACATTATGAACAACGCGATGATGCTTTATTAATTGTAAATGTGATGGTTCATGGCCCAACTGGGGAAACAGGCGTGCAAGCATCAACTAAGTATTGTAAAACCTTATGAACAAGCTCATTCTTTTATCATCTTTATCCATTCCAGGGTGAATTTCTAATGCATGTACAGCTTCATCCTAAAGACATTCCAACCATTTCTTAATGTAGCTACAAATTCTGCAAATCCAAAGAAATTTTCTTTGGGGAGGAGGGGCCCTTGAGTGGAAACCACATTTAGTAAGGTGGTCTATCATTTGCTCAAACAAAGAAAGGGTGGTCTAGGGGTTAGGAATATGTTGTTGGTCAACAAGGCCCTACTATGCAAATAGAATTAGCGTTTTGTAGGGAAAATGGGGGCCTTTTGGAAGCTAGTCATAAGCGGAAAATATAGAGGAGGAGGGTGGCAATCATGCGAAATAAGAGAAAGGTATGGGGTAGGGTTGTGAAAATCCATTAGGAAGGATTGGGATATTTTGAGCTATAGTGTGGCCTTTTATGTTGATGATGGAAGAAGGGTGAGATTTTGGAAAGATGAGCGGTGTGATGATGAATTGTTCACTTCCTTATTTACTATAGCTTCATCCAAGGAGGCATGGGTGAAGGAACCCTTCAGCTAATTGGGGATTGTTGGGCCCCTTGCTTCTCTAGGTGTCTCAACAATTAGGAGGTGGAACTTGTGGAGACTTCTGAGATTGCAAGGGAGGAGGGTGTGTAGGGAGGTGGACGATAAAGTGGTTTGGACAAGGTCAAAGGAAAATTTTCGGTTAATTCTCTCTACAAGGCTTTGGAGCCGAAAAGACAAGAAGCTTTTCCTACAGGTGTAATTTGGAATTCTTAGGTGCCACCAAGGGTGGATTTCTTTACTTGGAAGGCTAATTGGAATAAGGTTTTAACATTGGATCACATTCAAAGGAGAAGATGGTCTTTGGCTAATGGATGCTGCTTTTGTCTTATGAAGGAAGCATATGTCGATCACATTCTCATGAACTATGACACGGCAAGGGTTTTATGGTACTTATTGTTTTCTCTATTCAGGATGTCATGGGTGCTCCCCACATCATTTAGAGAGATGTTGATAGGTTAGCATGGTTCCTTTGTGGGTTAAAAGAGAAAAAAAGGGTGGCAGGCTACTCTCTTATGCTTATTTTGGAATTTAGTAGGAAAGAAATAGTAGGGCATTTGATCCAAGGGCTTAAAATCTCTTTCCTTTGTAATATTTGGGTGTGGGCTATGTTGTATAGAGATTCAAGCCCTCCTTCCATTGTTGATTTTGTGGACTAGTCGAGCTCTGGTTGAGGGGGTGCTGTTTTTTGTTGTCTTCCCCCCTTTTTGTGGCGCTTTTAAGCGTCCTTTGTATACAGTGCTCTTATGATGTTTCTCTTTTCAATATACTTTTTTTTATCCATCAAAAAAATATAGCTAGAAATTATGGAACTTAATCCATCTACATTTTGCAATAATAGAAGGCAAAGACCAACCTTTAGAGAAATCCCATTCAAGTTTGGGTAAATCAGTACACCTTAAAATATACTACTGTTATCAGAACTCTGCAAACCTTTCCTCAATTTCAACTACTATTATCAAAATTCCAGCACTATTAAAGTTGCTTCTAAAAGGGGAAAAGAAAGAAAAGAAAATATGGATCCTAGATGTTTATACATAGGATTTCCTTAGCAATCACACTTAAGAAAGCAACCACACCTTCAAAGCAAGAACAATAAATGCTGAAATCTTCTATTAAAACTCCGATTCTCTACCTTGAAAGACTACATAGATATATCAAAACTCTCATGTCTCACTTTCCTAATGGGACAACTTTCTTAATTTCTTATGATCGTATCTTCCCTTACAAGAACAGAAAGATGTAGGAAAGAAATAGTGTTTTTTTTTTTTTTTTTGATAATCAAGGAACCTTTCATGGCCAAGCCCTTAAGACTTTCCATGGGGACCCAAACCTCAAGGTGCTAACTGTTCCGCAACAACCAACACTAGATAAATTCAAGGTATCATCAATGGCGGGATTTGAACCCAGGACCATGTGCCACTTATTGGGATCACACTTCCCAAAGTTCGCCTTGACCAACTGGGCTACCCTAGCGGGTAAGAAATAGTATTTATAAACTAAATAGAAACTTTCTTCAAACAACAAGAAGAATAAACGAAACATAAACTTGACAAAAAATAAATTATTACCTAACATAAAAACTTAACAAAAGACTAAACAAAAACCATAAAATACTAAAATTACTAAACTATTCTCATTGATATTTTTCCCTTTTCTTTCATAAGTATTCAAAGGGTGCTTTCCATGTTGTTCTCCATCAGTTTTCTTTCTCCAAAAAAAGTTCATGTCTTTTTTCCAAGAGAATGGACCATTGTTCTTTTAGTTTCATAGTCCTCCCATTGGTTTAGTAATGTTAGACTTTGATGGTTTTTCCTCAAGGAAACCAAAAAAAAATAATGATGGGAGATTTCTACAGAAATTATTTAAAAGACACTATATTCCATACTCTAAGCAAGCATGTATTGCATTGGATATAGAGGGCTGATCTTTGCCCATCTTGAGGGTTTGAGATAATGAGAGGCTCTAGATCTTATGGACATCCAAACTGAGGGGGGCTTGTATATGGTAATTAATTGGGCAGGAAATAGGTAGTGTGACCTCTGGTGATATGATCACATCATGAGGACTATTTTGAAATGCTCTAAGAAGTTACATGTGTTCTTAAGTTGAGAAAATAGGTTCCTTAAATCAAGTAATGGATTCCTAGCCAAAAAGCAAAGGACTGGCCAGAGGTTTTTGGTTTTTCTCCATTTTTCCTATGTAGTTTCATTTTTTTTTCTACTTGTTGCTTGTAGAACTCCGAATCATTCTCTACGTACATCTTTTTTTCCTGTCAATAATGCTTTTGGTTTCTATCCCAAAAGGTTAAATAAATAAAATATATAAAGAAAAATCCACTAGCATCATTAAATTATTTCAATAAGGGGCATAAGGCTAATTAAATTGAAAGAAACTAGGAATCTAAAAGGAACTAAAGATTTTAGAATCACAGTTCAATGTCTAGAAGTTTTGGGATCACCAAAAACCATGCAAGCCTTTATGTGGATAATGGTATAAATCATTAGATAAATTTCAAGGATTCCCTAAGGACCTGCAAGTTAAATTTGTAGTGATGACATTGATGAGGCCTTCAGTTGAAACAATTTGCAATTTATTATGATAGGACACAGATAAGCATATTCCATTGGGTGGAAAAGAAAGTCAGCTGTAAAAACTTAGTCTTACGAGCTCCCCAAACTTAAGCAATGGATCAAACCATGAGGGAGCACAAAAGCTTCAATCAACCAGGGCTCAGTGCCCAGTGATGATCTAAAGCTATTGCAAGACGCCCTGAAGTAGTGTGTTCCCAATTAGATATTCAAGTGTCCTTAAACATATCCATAATGATAAATGATGCTCAGCGTTGATTCTAAATATGGAAAGCATCAACTACGATAATAATTTTTTTACTATAATAAAAAGAAGAAGGTTTTGAAGTAAAAAAATAAAAAGTCATGCCTTTAAATGAGCAATTTGAGCATGTCATTAGTACTTCTCATAAAGACATAAGTTGATTAGCCAAGTTAGGTCAACCTTCAAATATATTGGAATTAGGATCTAAAAGAAATTAAGACATTTATTACTTTGACTAAATTCAAGATTACTTCACCTAATATAACAAGTACAAATTCCCCAAGCACAAATTCTACTATTGTAGCCTCAATGCTTTTGCAATAAATTGGATATGCTTGTTACTTATCAAAAAAAATAATAATTTGGATATGTTTGTTCTATTAGGAACAGAACTACATAATTCTGGTTCATTAACTTTAACATCAAATTGACCTGAAAAATACACAACATGATGCTTATGCAGAAAGTTCATGTAAGCCAGCAAAAACCGTTTGAGTCACTTCACTATTTGATTCAAATGTTCTCACAAACACCGTTTCTTAATTCTCTCAATTATTTAATCAAAGAAATAAATTATGAACATACCAGTAAGCTTGGCCCATATGATATCCCCAGGCTCGTGGTCTTGGCAATCATTCCAACTTGCAGCCAACACAACCATCTCATCATAATCAATGTCATCACTATCCAGACTTCTAACACTAAGACTCAGGTTCAAATGTTGCATATCCTCGCGAGATACATAAAATTTAATTTTCTCACTTGAGAGAATCAATTCTTCTTTATCACCATCATTGTATTTAACCTACATTAGAATGTGTTTTCAATCAGCAATGGCACCATTGAATGTAAATGTGATGGAAAACCTAAACATTGTTTTATAGGTAGCATTTGCAACAATGCTGCTAGACAATATTTCCTGAGTAAGCAAATTAAGGAACCCAAATGATCAAATTTGCAACACAACAAACATAAAGAAAGCTTTACAAAGGAAAGTTGTACCTGATGCCGGTTGGCCTCCAAATCATACCCAATAATGCAACCACGGTACCATTCACCATCCAACGGCCAGTAAACCTGCACTTGGCAACATCAATTTTTGTGCAAAATGTCCATATGTTATAGATAGAACAAATGTCTACATTAAACATTTAATCATAGCAACAATAGATACAAAATGGCAAAAGAAGAGCTTACCTTGCATTGTAATCCTATGAATTTTTCAGGATCAACGTCATCAAAATTCAACCTGTTGGAACCAAATAGATATTATTTTATCCATCATATACACATTTTAACGCAGCACATTACACACTAAAAAACAGATGGGAGAGCAAAAAATGGAAAATTGAACTCTTATGATTCAAGAATTTTTGGTTTCCCAAATTGAACCAAACAGTAACGCAAGGTTCCGCAAAGCTACAGTATCGAGTAAATTAAAGAAAAAACTTAAAAGCTCACTCATTGAGTGTCTTTTCTCGTCATACATTTTCTCAGAGAAAACCTACCAAAGCCACCGCTTGATGCAAGCCGAATTAGAGTCGACTTTCGTCAAATTCTCCGAAGATTTGCGCTTTCTTCTATGCGGAAGGTCGACAGTGCTGTCTTTCCTGGCTTCCCTCAAACGACGCCGTACTGAACTGCCCACTCCCCTCGAATTATCGCCCAAGTTTTTCACCTCCAAATTCGCACTTCTCCTCTTCTTCCCCAAAACCCCTACGCCTCGATCTCCACCACCAACCCCTTCGCAACCATCCGATTCACACCTCTCCTCCTTCACAGCCACCAAAGCCCCCGACTCCGGTCGCTCCGCTGTCAAATTGCGCGGCCTCTTGCGGCGCCGGGCGTACACGTGCACGACCGGAGGCTTAGCCGGGTACGGCTTCTGATCGACGCCGTCGCCCTCGCCGTCAAAGCCGTCGGCGATCATCCTCCTGGCCTTGACCTTCTTGGTGACGACGTTAGACGATCCACTGGCACTGACGCAAGGCGCAGAAGTGGAATAGACGTGGCGAAGAGGAAGGTAGCGGACGGGAGTGCCGGTGCCGGAGTCGACCTCCTCTTCTTCTTCCTTCAGAGGAAATGCCATCAAAGAAAAAGGAAGAATGGAAGAGGACAATGGGAGATTCGGGATTTCTCCTTCGGAGCTGCACAGGCGTCTTTGTTTTTTATTTTTAATTTCCTTTAATACTTTTTTCTAGATTTTATTTCTGAGCAATAGGGTTTTAAGAAGGGCAAAGGGGGGACGAATCTTTTGGAGGGATGGTTTTGGCCCAAAATAATCCGTTTCCCGCCGCTGGGAAGCAGGATTGATGTTTGTTTGTTTGTTTGGTTTACTGCCCTCGCCACATATTTTTTTTCAGTGGAGGCCCTCCTACTTTCTCTATTTACCCCACCCTTCTCTTTTCCTCTTGTTTGAGCAAGTTCGTATTTATCAATCCATCACATGTTTATTTTATTTAAATTTTAAAAAATATGTTCTTAAAACTTATAGTGGGGTATATGTAATTCAAAGATTATATGTTGTTCAATCGATGCAATAAGATCAACCGTACAAATGAATGTCATATTTAATTCTAAGAAATCATCTATTGAGTTCTCCATAAACTTGTGCATGCTTATGTTTTCGTGTTTTCTTTTAACTCGATGGAATTATTTATAAAAGCAATTCTAAATTTAATTTTATAAAGATACCATAAAAATATATAGTTAAAATCATGAATAGAGAAACTTGATGTTTCAACGTTCGAAAAGTTTAAATATTTGAATGTTAGGTGTTGGTGCTCGACCAACAATTCTCCGTCTAGACAACCTTTCCCACTCTGCTACTAGACAAACCTGCAAAAAATGAATGTTAGGATCCTTGTCCGGGCAAACCATCGATGACTAAGTTAGCTTAAAGAGTATAATTGGGTTGAATTTCAATAAGAATTAAAAGTGCATACCTTCTTTCAGATTGTTTGGTGACTTTTATAGAATGTGGCTTGCAATGTCGCTCTTCCCTTTATGATTGCCCTTAATTACGGTTTTAATGTGTAATGCTCAATCCTTAACTACCGATAATGGTCGATTATATTATGATATGTAAATGTATAATACTCAATCATTATTTATGACACATAATGATTGCTTATCTGATGCAAAATTCCATTTATGGGGCTTAGTTTCCCGATCATCAGACATTTGGATAATTTGTTCTAACCGGGTGTTGTGCTGCCTGAATGGTTCGTTCTTAGGAATGGCAATTTCGCGGGTTTTTTGGGTCACCCGCCCTGACCCACCCCTATTAGAACGGGTATGGGAACATAGAAATCAGGGATAGGTCGGGTTCAGTTTTTTTTTTTAAACCCGAATCAGGTTCGGGGCAAGATAGGGTTTAGTAATGATATGCCCCGCCCCGCCCTACCTTGAATATGAAATTACAAGTTTACCCCCCACCTATAAATATTTGCTCCCTCTAATCCTTTTCGGTCTTCCTCTCTCGTTTTAGGGTTCTCGTTCCTCTTTTATCGCTAGGGTTGTTTCTCTCACTCAATGCAAAAATCCATCAGATAATCCATCTGAAAATCCATTCAATAATCTCATTTCCTCCATTTCCTATTGATTCATCATTGTTTATCTCATATTCACAACTACTAGCAGTCTCATCAGTTTACGCTACAATCATTTTCTCCATAGGAATCATATCTTCACGTATCTACAAACCGGTACGATTCTTTGTTGATTTGTATTTATTTGTTTTGTTTTTTCTTGTCTTGAACGTTTGGTATTTTTTTCGAATGTTGATTTATTTGGTTTAGGGTGTTTCTTTATCAGTTTATGAGCAAAATATGAGAGATTTGGAGATGACATTTGGGATTGTCCTTCTTATTGGGATCATTGTAATTGCAGTTTAATCATAAAATTTGGAGAGTCCAAATGTACAGTAGATTTGTAACATGGTGACAATAAGGTGTGGTCTTTCTGCTAATTTCTTTTTCTCATTTCAGCATGTTGCTCATGTGGAACTTACTAGCTAGTAGTTGTCAAGTCCTAAACCCCAATAATCAATAAATACATGCATATACAAGGTGCTCACTTCGAGTGCCTGTAAGGTTGTAACTCATTGTTTTCCCCTATTTTTGGGCAACACTCGAAAAAGAGCTCTGAAATCCATCCAATTAATATGTGGTAACGACGTCCTATTAATCTGGGTTTGAATGTTTTACTTATAGGCTTTATTTCGTATTAAGAAAAACGACATCAAATGAAGGGGAAAAATTTTCCATGCCAAGTACGGGTTCAACTCCAATTACAAGCAATACTTCAACTACTGATGAAACATTGGGATCTAAAAGAAGAAAGTTGACTTCAGTTGTTTGGAATGATTTTGATAAAGTCATAGAAGATGGACAAAATTATGTTATTTGTAAGCATTCTAAAGGAAAGCTCAAGGCCGATAGCAATAATGAGACAAAACATTTACATGTACACATAGATAGGTGCATGAAATGAACAAATGTTGATATTAGGCAACAATTATTGGTAGTAGAGAGAAAAAGGTCATGGAAAAGTTCAAATTGGTGGTTTTACATTTGATCAAAAAATCTCAAGAGAGAAGTTTGCACGTGCAATTATATTGCATGAGTACCCACTTTTAATCGTTGACCATGTGGGGTTTAGAGATTTTGCTCCTAGTCTCCAACCCTTGTTGAAACTGGTTTCCCGTAATACAATTAAGAGTGATATAATGAAGATTTATGAGGTTGAGAAAGATAAGATGATTAGCTACTTAGAGAAATTTGAAAGTATAGTTGCTATCACAACTAATATGTGGACATCAAATCAAAAGAAAGCCTACATGGCTATCACTGTACATTACATTGATGAGTCTTGGTTACTGCAACATCATATTGTAAGGTTAGTTATGTTTTTTTTTTTTTAATTTCCAAAGTGTTTTTTTATTTGATCCTTTAATGATATCATTTGTGTTAATGATAAGTTTTTTTTTTCTTAATGTAGGTTTGTTTATGTGCCTCTTCCACACACAAAATAAGTTTTTTCAGATGTATTAACAGATTTCTTGTTAGATTGGAATATAGATAGAAAAGTATGTACGGTCACTATGGATAATTGCTCAAGTAATGATGGAATGATCAATATCTCGGTGGAAAAATTATCTTTGAGCAATTCACTCTTATTAAATGAAAAAAAAATTCACATGCGATATGTGGCAGATGTGTTGAACTTAATTGTTAAGGAAGGTGATTACTACTCAAAAAGTGCTATTTGATAGCCTTTAATTAATCCTTTTTAACACTTTTGAGTAGTAGTTTAGGCCTTTTAACTCAATTGGCATGTTAAGGATCCTTTAAAGCAATTTTGATCACTTTGTGCAAGTTTTGGTGTTTTTGTTAGTATTTTGATCACCAAAGCAAGTCAAGAATGAGGAGAACTATGAGGAATCATGGGCAAAGTTGAGAATTCAATTGCCAAGAGTGAATCCGGATTGCAAGGAGAAAAAGCAAAGAGAATCTGTCATGAAGCCTATTCTTGATGACAGTCGTAGCAGCCACTTTTGGAGCACTTTCTGAAGTCCAAATGATGCAAGCTATATACCATTTCAAAGCTCAGGAAGTCAACAATTCAATGCTTCAAACGGTACGCGATTCGGAGTTGAAACGAAGAAGTTGCAGCCATTACAAGCCAGTCACTCTAAAGTGTTGCGGAATCAGCCTTTTGTTGCGAGAATTTCGCAACACTTTTGTACAGTAAGGTGTTTCTCCTTCTGACGATGCACGAACCATGCCGCGAGAGGGAAGCTAGAAACTTCAAGATGGAAGCCAACTTTGCAGCCTGGTGAAGATATCTTGGTCTTGCGAAATAATTTCGCAGCCCTCTTGGGTGTCTGCGAAATTTCGCAGGCACCACTTTTCTCCTGCGAAATGGCTCCAGAAGCCTCCCGAAGCTTGCTACCGACATTGGGAGATATTTTCCATTAGATTTTTGTTGTCTAAATCCCAAAATACTCCTTGTAAACCACCAATTACATGATTCCTTAGTTTTTAAGTTAGTAAAAAGACCAAATATCTTTGTAAGAATTAGTTTTATATTAGTTTGCTATAAATACCTCTCGGGAGCATGTTCTCAAGGAGGAGTTCCTTCTGTAACCATTTTGGTAAGCAAGTAAAGGTCTTTTCCTTTCTACTGCCTTACCTTCTCACTTTGTATTTTCATTTTATTTCTAAGTTATGAATTCTCTGAGGAGTTTTCCCCAGAGAATGAGTAACTAAACCTCCAATTCCTTGGAGCTAAGGTTGCCGGGGAAGGTTCCAAGTGCAAGAATGCAAAGCTCTGTGGTTTTAGCTAGTAATGAAGAGGAAGTGAAATCCTTTAGTGATTTCAATGTTTTTAGTTAACTTAAAACACTTTGGAGTCACCTAGGCCAACACTTGGTAAGGCAAGTGATTTCCAACCGTGGAAATGCACTAGTTTACCCCTTGCGAGCCTCTGGTAGGTGACTTCAAGGTAGGATTTTCTGGAATTACCAACACTTGGTAAGCTTTTGGACTCCTAGGAGACATCCATTAGTTATCTCTTGCGAGTTTGTGAAGGGAAGTCCAAGGTTAAAGATCACCTTGAATGGTAAGTGCTCGTGAGAGGCATGAACCATTGCAAGTTGTATCAGTGAGAGAATTAAAGTGAAATCTAATTGAAGGAGTCTCTGTACATCACCGATTAGAGAATTGACTCTAAGTTGAATCTCTAATGCGAGGAAATGAACCATCTGACCGGAGCTATGTCTTTTGCATGAGGAATCACCCTAGTGAACCTAAATCTCCAAGGAATGCTTTTCTTCCTAAATTATTCCAAACTTCTGTTAAGTTAGTTAGTTTAAGTCTAAACCTGTACCAATCAAAGTTTGTGTTTTATTCCTAAGCTAACCGTGAAATGAAACAAAACCAATTCACTTGGAATTGGTATCCTTGATTGCTTGCAAATCATTCCCAGTGAACGATCCTTAGAGCCACTATACTATAGTAGCTTTGTATTTGCTACCCTTGTGTATGGTGTTATAGGTATAAATTTTGTTGATCACTTCCTCAATCAAGGAGCACCAGCTGAACACAAATCAGCTGAGACACCAATTGGGCATGAGTCAGAAGGTTTGAATGTCATTGAAGTAGAAATTGAAAAATTTTCTAAGAGTGTTGCATATTAGCCGGCAACCCCGTAAAGAATGGAAAAGTTTGAAGATGCAACTCTTCAATTGCGTATTCTATGCAATAAGAAGTTAAGTCTTGATTGTAAGACACGATGGAATTCCACATACTTGATGTTATCAATTGCTATAACATATAAAAATGTGTCCCCACATTTGAAGCAATGCGAAAAATACTACATGGTTGTGCCATCAGAAGAAAAATGGAATACGACAAAGAAAATATGTGGAAGTTTGAAATTGTTTTACAACATAATACAGTTATTCTCAGGACGAAATTATCCCACTACAAATACTTTCTTCCTCAAAGTGTGTGAGATCAAAGATGCATTGTATGATTGGTTGATATGCTCAAATAATGTTGTGAAAATGATGGCATCAAGTATGTTGCAAAAGTTTGACAAGTATTGGAGTGGGTGTCATATTGGGATGGCAATAGCAGTTATATTTGACCCAAGATACAAGATAAAGATTTTAGAGTTTTACTTCTCATTAATGTATGAGTCTGAAGCTTCAAATGAGATAGAAAAAATATGTGGAATGTGTTATGAGTTGCTTTCTAAGTATCAATCAAAGTCTAAGTTGGGGCAACAAACTTCATCATATGGTATTTCATCAGGTTCAACTATTTTGGAGTTAAACTACGATGAACAAGATCCTCTTTCAAAGTTTGACTTATTTGTTCATAGTACCATTGGAGAAAGTCATACGAAGTCAGAGTTAGATTATTACTTACAGGAGTCTATTATGCCAAGGACTTCAAATTTTGATGTTTTAAGTTAGTGGAAGACAAATGGTATTAAGTATCCAACTTTGTAGATGATTGTTTGTGATATCTATGTTATTTCGGTATCTACAGTTGCATTTGAGTCAGCCTTTAGCACGGGTAGTATCAAAACATCGCAGTAGGCTTCATCCAGATACTTTGGAGGCCTTAATGTGTGCTCAAAGTTGGTTATGGAAGGAAAAAGAAGGTAACCGATTTACATAATTATCAATTTTATGAACTGTTTTATATTAAAATATTTAGTAAAAGTTTTTTTTTTTTTGTGCCTTCTTTTTACTAGGTGATTCTTCAATTCATGACTCACAGCTCCAACTCACAATGATGGATGAAAATGATGATTTACTTGTGCTTTAGATTTTTTACTTAAGATGATGTTAGAGACTTTTTTTTTTTTGCTAACAATTTCTTTGTAATGTTTTTTTTTTCAATGTTGTTAAGCTTATGGATATCTTTTAATTTTGGATGTTGTATTTTGGGATGTCTTATATGGTGTTGATTACCATGGTTGTAACTAAGTAAAATGTTATCCTCTGAATTAGTTTTTAATTTCGTTTGAGTAATTTTGTAGCTTAGATTGGAGCTTCATTATTTTATGATTGTTTGATGCCTCAATGTATCGTGTTAAATGATTTGAGGTAGCTGGGTCTTCTTATCAAAATGTTTTAGAGGAGAACCGCCTGCTTTACAATCAAGTTCAAGACTTGAAAGGTAGACTCCTTGATAGGAAATTGTGGGTATAAGAACATATGCTAATTGAAGCCAACAATGCCCTGAGAAAGAATGTACAAATTCTCAAATGAACCAGGTCTTTGATTTCAGATTGAAATCCTGTGTTATGGGAAGTGGGTCTGGTCAGTGTAGTCCAAAGGCCATTAACAATCCTTCTAAGTCCAGCTTGGTTAAAGAGGATTTAGGAATTTGCTTCATTCTAAAAATGATTTATTGCATGAATTGTCCTATTTTCATTTTTATGAGACCTTTTAGCTTGCCTTGTTGCTACTTTTCACCAGTCTCCACATCCATTACCTATACTTGTTTTATTAATCATTGCCAAGCCATTAACTCGCTCTCAATTTTGTGATCTTTAGTTTGAAGAATCTAATGGAAAATATCCCCTTCAATAGTCATGGGAAATGGCAGGAAACAATGGCGGTCTACAGATGGTTCTTCTTAGTATATTTGTTATTGTCTGTGGCTCTTTAGAATTTGGGTCATGTGTAAGTATTGAGATCTCTTCCAATGGTGTCCTTGTCTCATTTGGTTTGAATGTGATTTCTTGAGTTAATGAACTTGAAAGAATATGAAAAAACATTCTACTAGCCATATTCATAAATCAATGGCCATAATATTATCTGACTTGATGAGACTCATATGAATTGGGGAAGCAGTTGATGTTGTAGGTTTTTTTTTGTGTTACGAAATGCATATTCCATGAAATAATTATAGTGGCTTGTCATTGCAATGATGTTTGCTGCACAAGGAATTATACATTCGGTTGGTGTCAAGATATATTATTCTTTGAACTGACTGTATTTCTCTTTGTATCCAGTATTTTAATTTTCCTCTTATGAAAAACATTGAATCTATTTATGTACTTTCTTTTCTTGATTTCATTTTCCATTAGCAAATGTGGGACTTTGTTATTTTAGTGCTTATAAGTTTCTGGCTATGCAAGCAGGATGCTCTGCACTTGCCCAATATGGCATAATGAATGAGCTTGGGTTGTCTTACTCATAGGTCTACTTTTAACTCTTATCTTATTCAAAACTTCATAATTGAGCCTTCATAACATTTTTGGTCATTGTTATATCTAGATAAATTCATACCTCATTATGCATGATATCATAGTGCATAAGCAACTTAGTTTGCAATGGACTAAAAGCTGAAGTGTTTGTTATCAGTGATAAATTTCACCAATTTGAATATCATGTTTGATGGAAAATTATATCAATTGTAGTACTCAATTTTTGGATCCATATTGTCCATTGGTGCAATGGTTGGTGCCATTTCAAGTGGGTGGATTGCTGATTCCATTGGTCGAAAAAGGGTAAGACTAGAGGATACTCTGTCAAGATTACTCAGATTTGGGTATTTATTACTACATGAACTTTATCTCACAAATTGATTTCTTTGTGGGTGGAATCAGGCCATGAGAATGTCATCCATGGTCTATATTGCAGGATGGATCACGGTCTACTTATCTTTTGTATGTTATGTCCACTTTTCAATTATAATTTTGATATATTTATGTATACTATTTTGCATGTTTAACCCTCTAGTGGTTTCAATGTAGGGATTTGTTTCTTTTTATTCAGGCAGATTTTTACTAGGATATGGTATTGGTGTTCTTTCTTATGTGGTATGCTTTTTTGTGCAACATCTCTTCTTGGATATGTAGTTCTAATAAATATGTAAATTAGTAAACTTTAAACCTTTCTCTTTTTCTCTGTATGACCAGATACCAGTGTTCATTGTTGAAATAACACCTAAAAATCATCGAGGAACACTAGCAACAACAAATCAGGTACAAGAAGCATTGTTTCTCAATGTTTTCAGAAGCAATTTTATTGAAGAATAATTTATAGTGATCATATAAATGATTTCAAATTGTATGATTTCAATGTGATTTGTTATTGCATGTAATTAGTCCAGAAATTAAGTGATTGGGCACATAACCTTAGAATATATATATATATATATATATATATATATATATATATATTTTCAAATTCACAATGACTCCAATAACCAGAATCTTCTAGAATTCTTTAAGTAGAAGCATTATTCCTCAAACTTGCTTCCAGAAATAATATTGATTTGAATAGCTTATAATGGGCATTTGGGTTTTTGTTCATCACCATCAAGCATTTTATTGGCAATTTACTTGCTTTGCAGCTCTTTATTGTTATTGGGTTGTTCATTGCCTTTGTAGTAGGTGCATTCATAACATGGAGGACATTAGCGTTAACCGATATCTTCAAATGCTTTACAATTGCTCTTGTTAAAGAAAGATACTTTACAACTATTTGGTTTCATCAATAACTACAGCTGTTAACCACATATTATCCAAAATATTGAAGTTCAAATAGGATTATCCATTAGCTATTGAGATAATGAGAATTAAAAAAAGGGCTTAATGAAAACAAAATAAAAGTTATTGAACATAAGGTTTACTGGAAATTGGATTAACATGCGGGAATCCTCCCATGCATGGTTCTACTGGTGGGTTTATTTTTCATTCCAGAGTCCCCTAGATGGTTGGTAAGATCAAGTTGTGAATTTGAATAGAACTTGGAAATTTTTATCTGATCTTGAATAACTTTTTCAACCTTCAAAATGTTTTCAACATTTTGAATTAAAAATCTTTATGAATTTGAAAATCTTTTAAATAACCTGCAATATTATGGGACTCCTAAACATTGACAAGTCCTAACTAATCCAAATTTTAAATCTTTGGTTAAGAAACTTAAACAAAGTCATTGACATAAGTATAAGTGTTTCATAGAAAGCTATGTTGATTTTGGTACTCTGTGTACTGCCCAGATTTTGTGTTGCAGGCAAGGGTTAGCTATGAGAAAGAATTTAAAGTTGAACTACAAAAGCTTAGGGGTGTAGAAACTGATATTTCTGAAGAAAAGGCTGAAATCCAACAACTACAATGACGCCCTGCCTAATAACTTTGTGTCATTTTGTATATGATGTGTTCATTTATCTTGAGCAAGTTGTCTTTTCTTCACACGGTTTTTTGTTTTGAATCCATCTACTCTACGTTGCTTTTCTCTAAGTGATCTGCTACATTGGGTTGATAGATGGAGATGTATAGATTTGTTTGCTTGTTTCTGACATTTTCTTCAGCTTATTCTTTGCAGAATCGAGCTTGGGGATAAGCCAAATAACCCCTTCCAAGATACACTGAAGGATTAGCTAATAAAGGTAACAAGACATAAGCTAAACAGCCTCTTTGGAACTGTTTCGGTAAAATCTTCTTTTGTCTCACTCAATGCAGGTGGGGTTTGAGATGATCAATCACAAGGGATTCCAATGGACATAGTTCATCACAAAGCAATCTTTGGACAAGGTCTGTCAACTTCATTTCATTCATGCTTTTCATAAATATTCCATTACATTATGGCAATTATCATTAAATTTTGTTTATTTATATCTCAGGTTTTGTTGGTGATGTTCTTGTTTTTCTTGCAAACCCTCATACTTACATGAATTTGAGTGGTGAATCAGTAAGCTACCGAAACATTTCCTCGTAATCTCTGAAGTTTTGATCTCTAAAGTTTTAATTACTTTCCTCTAAGGAAAGTTTTTGCTATTGTCAATGGTTATTTTATCTGGCTGTATGCTTCAATTTCACTACCATTCAACTGTTTTGAAATGACGAGAAATATATTCACATAACAGAGATTGAGACTCTTTGTAAACCATTACTTTTCTATTTATTTCATTATGCTTGATAATAACATGATATATTTTATGGTTTAAATTGTTTAGTCACATGATTTGAAGTATTGGCTGATTCTATGACATTTATGGCAGGATTGATGGATCTTTAGGTAATAAAAATTTAGATTTAGACGAACTGTCTCAAACATATGATGATACTTTGATAGTTCACAATTTGTATCACTAGTACTATCAGTTGATACATATTCGAAACATTGCATGATGAAACAATACTTGGTGTTAGTTTGACTTGTATTTTCAAAACATTAATTGATTTTCCTACCTAAGAAATTAAATAAAATTGATAACAACAGAAGTATAAGACTTCACATAGAGATGGATGTGATGCAACACCTTTTATTTATTTTCAGTTAACTGCAGAATTGGTCACTAGCTGCTCTACAACATTTTTTTATTTATCATATTTCTTATTTAAAGAGGAACATCTATAAGTCATCCGAAACTTTATGTTGTTTGATTTTAATGCTAAGTTTTGAAGATTGTAATGCAGATAAATTTTACAAAAAATTTAGTGTCTTTATTGGGATATTAGTTTATTATTGAGCAAATTTCTATAACATGATGTTGTAATTTTGTTTTTCTTCGTCTAACTTCAGGTTGGCCCACTTGCAGCTTATTATAAGCTACCTCTTAATCGCATGGTTGTGGTAATTTCTCAATTGACTATTAGTGTTTCCTTTCTGTTTTCTTTTTAATTTCTTATATTATTATTTAACTTAAATTTTGTGGATGCAGTTTCATGATGACAAGAGCTTGCCATGTGGGGTGCTCTGTCTTCACCACAAAGGAGGCCATGGAAGCCACAATGGGTATGAAAAAAGATGCTTTCCATACTTAATTATAGAACTACTGAAATGACAATACTTTATTGAGTTTTTATTTTCCCATTATATGAAAAAAAAAAAAAATTTATTGTGACGAATGGGCACTTGATTTGCATTTGCTTGTGTGCTTTCTGTTTTGGAAATGGTTTATGAGAGCTTGAGGCTGTTAAATTTATGATATGGTTTCTAGATCCATTCTTAGGTGTTATCTTCATCTACTTGATCTGATAGGAAGTAAGAGAGTAGATAAATTTGAGGGCTTGAGGTTGTTAATGAAATACTGAAAAAAACCCAGCATATAAATAGATTTTTTTCCCAAGATTTTGAACAATCAGAGAGTCATGTAGCACTAAGGGTTGAAGTGATTTGGTTAAATTGAATTTTTGTCTTAGAAGATCTTTTCAAGTGCACATAAATCTGTAATAATTACAACTTCTTTAGTCCCCTCTAAATTGAATTGCTTATTTTATTTTCATGAATCTATTGTTTATTTCGTTGGTCATATAATTTCAATTTTGATAGGCATGCAAGCAAAAACATTGATGTTTGTACATATAAATTCTAAGCCTAGCCCAGCCCAACCTCATCCCGTCCCAACAACACATACCCAGGTCGGGACGAGCCGATGATGAGATTTTAATTATAACTTCAAAACAGGGATGGGAGTGCATACCCAGCCCTAGGTTTGGGATGAGATGGGAAATAACCATATATTTTGTGACGGGAATGGGATAGGGGTGACCCGTCCCAAACCCGCCCCATTGTCATTCCTATTCGTTCTGGTGGTCTATCTGGATGGTTTGACTGCTCGAGTGCCCACACTAGGAATGATCGTTCAAACGTCCTCCAAAATGGTACTTTAACATCATTTAAAACATTCAAACATTCCTTTAAAATGTTTTTACCTTCGCTTAGTCAAACTCTATTTTTCATGTTTAATTCAAAACATGTACTTGGTAATCATTTCATGATCATTCATTAAAATCTAATAACTTCAAATATAAACATATCTTATAGAATGATTAACCTCAATTAGTTTGAAGTTGAATGATATCAATAAAACCCTTTGAAGTAAAATACATTGAGATATGCTTAGAAATATTACAAAATTGTTGATTTAAACTAATACATCATACCAATCTTTAATAAAATCACTTTCACATATTTCAAATATTAAAATTCAATTACATTGCAATAATGATTACTTCGACCTCTAATGTCAAATTCAAAGAAGAAAACCCTATCCCAAATAGAACACAAATCATTTATCTATTTTTAACTTTTTTTGTTCATCTATTTCATTTAAGTGTTTTTTTTTTCGTAGATTTGGTGAACTTGGTGTGAATTTTAGATTTTTATTTATTTTTTATTATAACATTAAGTTGTAGTTTTTATTACTAAGTGTTTAAAATAATAATGGATACGTGTTCGGGTCTCTGACTTACTATTTATTGCGTTTAATCTCCCCATGAACATATGTCCTAGTCTAACAAGGTGAAAACTATCAGCCTTTCCTGGTTACCTCTATTATCCTTGGGTTACACATCTTTCTATTGTTTGTTCAACTAACATATCTTAGCCAATGTTTTTAGAACTGGACTGGTTATTGAACTGGAAAAGTTACCGATTTACGATGATTAGTCCAATGATCGAACTGGTGATGTCATAAATATATATTTTATATATTATTATAATTATAAAAAAATTAAAAATACAAATAATAAAGTTTACCTAAAATTTGACAACATCTACTCTGTTTGTTGATTTTTTTCACAATTTTTTTTACCTATAGAAGTCATCATATATTATATCTCTAACACAATATAAGGTGTTATACATTCATAATTGAAAATAGGTCTAAAACTAATATGCATCATCTTTTTATTATGTGAAGGCAATACATTTAAATAGACTTAGGTCAACTTAGGGTTATTAATCAAGCCTTGAAATTACTTCCAAGATCACGACAAAATTGTTTCAGATAACAATCCGCCATTATTTGAATATAAAACATAAAACTTATAATCTACGCAGTCTAAAATAACAAAAAAAAAAAAAAAGTAAATTCAAATAACTTGATTAATTCAAATTCTCCAACAAATCTAATATAATCCGTTAACACTCCCCCTCAAGCTTGGTTGTAGATGTCACTAAGTCCAATCTTGCTCAATAGAAAGTCAAATGCTAGTCCAAGAAGTCCTTTTGTGAGTATTGTAAACCCTCTATTTTGTCCTCTTAATACATGTCTTATTATGTGGTTTTTCAATGCTCCACATTAGTTCCCTGGTGGCCCATACAATTTACCTTTTTGAGCCACCTTGGAGACTTTGGTTAAAGGATTTATGTGGCCCCTCATTGTGACTATTAACAACCTTGAGTTAGATCTAGGTTTTTTTTTTCTTTTAGATTTACCTTTTTCAAGTGCACTTTCCTTTTTTAGGACAACACACTTAGGTATTTCCTAGGACACCATACCCACTTAGGCACACTAGGCCTACCTAAGCCTATTTAAACACCTCCTTAGGTTAGGTTCCACTTAGTTCATTGAGATATTTTTTCTATTTAGGTAACTTAGGCACATTTTAGGTGAGTCCACCCAACCTCCTTAGGTTCACTTATATAGATTCTTTAGGCTTAGTGCAAGTTAGGTTTGTTTCTTGAGTTGTGATTGCATGATTATGAGATTATGTGAGTATTTGACCTTTTTTTTTTCATTTTTTATTGCCTGGATTGAAATTTCAACATTTCGTCGTAGGATTTCAACATTTCATTTTTTTTTTTATCATTAATTGCACTAGATTAACATTTTGAATTTTGATTACAATGTTTAGTGTTATTATTTATTTGTTTATTTGTTAAAATATTGCATGAGGTTGAATTTTATTTTATTTTTTCCAAAAATTGCATGAATTGATATTCAAATTTCCTTAAAGATGAATATGAGTTATTTTATTTTAATCAAGTTGTGAGCATTTAGATTTTAAGTTGTGGGCCTGAGTTATTTTATTTTAATTGGGTTGTGAGTATTTAAATTTGTAGTTGTGGGTCTAAGTCATTTTATTGGATTCGAGTTATTTTATTTTAATTAGGTTGTGGGTATTTATATTTTAAGTTGTGGACCTAAGTTATTTTATTGGATTTGGGTTATTTTTATTTTAATTACCCACGACCCAATTAAAATAAAAAAACTCAAACTCATGTGGTGTTTGTTTTTTGACTGAATAGAAAAAACCAAAATATTTAGCTTTTTCTATTCAGTCAAAAAACAAACACCACATGAATTTGAGTTATTTTATTTTAATCGGGTCGTGTGTATTTTAATTCGGCTCTACTATTTTTAATCTCATTCGGCTTCTGCTTTGTCCCCTCTAACTTCTCAGGCAATGCCAAAATACAACCTAAACACAAAGAAACCCAAATGAATAAATCAACAACCCGTATGCCTAAAAGCCCATAACTAAATCTAAATAACAATAAGCCTAATTAAACAAAACTAAGTCTGATTCAAGAAATCCAACGACAATGAATGAACCTCAGTTTCATGTCAATAAATAAGCCTAAATTCATAATGTCAAGCCAAAAGAAATAAGAAGTAACAAAACATAAAAATAAAATTTAAAATAAAGAAAATCAAATCAAATCAACAAATCATCACTATAAAGATAAGAGAAAGATTTTACCTTCACTTTGGACATTGATGGATGAAGTAGTGTGACGTGTAGTGGTGGTGATGGGTAAGAAGAGAAAAAAAAAATGAAGAAAAGATAGAGAATAATGAATGAGATAGGGTATCGGTTGGATATGAGAGATTGGTAGTGACATTGTTGGTGGTGACATGGTTATGGCATTGAAAGTAATGATGGCAGAGTGATGAAGGTGGAGGCGATGTTGGAGGTGGGGAAAAATGAAGATGAGTTTCATGGGAGAGAAAAAAGAAAAAAGAAAAAAAAAATGAAAGAATGTTTCAACCGATGGAGTGACTCTTAAAAGGATTTTCAATGTGCTTAGAGAGCTTGTTGATAATTTAGGTCCTGTATATACTTGCACAACATTTTCTATTCATAGATTTGCACCCGCCTTTACATAGTTAGATGCAAAATTATCTATTTTTGAAACATGAATTAAAGTAGTGGATCTTTTAGTTTTTTATCGTTGTGGAGGAAAATTGGATTATTTGAGGGAGTTGGAGTGAATAAAATATTACTCATTATGGAATTGATTGACAACATTGTAGAAACTCATGGGAGTGTATCTATATTTGGTGGAGTAAGTGAATGAACTCGTGAAGTAAATGATCTTCACATGGAAATAAAAGAATCTAGAGGGATTAATAAACAAAATATTTCAAAATCAAAAGTGGTTATAGTCTATGATCATATGAATGAATCGTCAAGAGCTCATACCAAAGTCGGTTTGACTACCTTAGTGATGGTGGAATAAGAAAGGGGAGGAAGAAAATTGGGAGTGACGGCTCTTAGGGGAAAAGGAAAGGAAAAGAGAGAAAAAAAAAAAAGAAAAAAAGAAAGGAAATGGAAGAAGAAAGGAGAAAATGGGAGGTGCGGCAGTAGTGTAAAATAAAGAATATATAGGAAGAAGGGATTAGATTTTTAGGGTTTAAAAAGGTCAATAAGTGAAATGGACGACCGAGATGAAGTAAAAATATTTCAAAATCAAAAGTGGTTATAGTAATGGTTAAGAACTCAGTATGAGAAGTGGTTTGACTGCTTTAATGATGGTAAAATAAGAAAGAGAAGGAAGAAATTGGGGAGTGGTGGCTGTTGAGGAAAAAAAAAGGAAAGAAAAAATAAAGGAAATGAAAGAAGAAAATAGAAAATGGGAGGTGCGTGGTCGTGCAAAAGGAAGAATATATAGGAAAGAACAATTAGATTTTTAGAGTTTGAAAAAGTCAATAAGTGAAATGGATGATTAGGACAAAGTAAAAATATTTTAAAATCAAAAGTGGTTATAGTCTATGATCAAATGAATGAATTGTCAAGAACTCTTAATGGTGGTGGAATAAGAAAGAGGAGGAAGAAAACGGGGAGTGATGACTAATGGGGGAAAAGAAAATAGAAGAAAAAAAGGAAAATAAAAAGAAAAGAAATGGAAAATGAAAAGAAAAAATGGGAGGTGCGGCAGTCATGCAAAATGAAGGATATATAAGATTGATCGATTATATTTTTAGGGTTTGAAAAAGTTAATAAGTGAAATGGATGACTGGACTAAATAAAAAATAAAGGGTTAAGATTAATTATTGGAAAATGGTGAATGTGGACTTAAAAAATACAAAATAATAATAATCATAAAATAAAATTAAAAAAAGCTTAAAAAAAATCATGTATAATAAAAATCTGACACAAATTTCAAGTCGAATACTTGAAAATCTGATAAGAGTTTTTGATATGAGGTAATTTGCTCATTTATTTTATTTTATTTTATTTTATAATTTTATAATAATAATAATATTGGAAATGAGAAGTGGCAGTGGCATTATAGGAGTGCCCGCAGTGCCCGGAGGGGTGAAGATCACGTGCCAGTTGGGCAGACCAGCATTAAAACACACGTGCCTCTAAACTCCTTGGTCCTTACACGTCAGACACAGAAGCAAAGCCCCTCAGGAAATCTTTCTGACTTAGAAATTGATTGGGCGAGTCCAACAAAAATCCAGTTTCCCCATGCTAAAAGCCTCTTGCCTCTTTCTGAGCCCTCTCTTCTCTTTCTCCATCAATGGCCATTGCAGCTGTTCCTTCATTCTCCCTTGGTAATTTTATCCTTTGAAATCTCTTTCTTTCATTCATTTATTTGTTTTAAATCGGCATTTTATTCATGAGTATTATGTGAAAAGAACATGTGTTTTGGGGAAATAGGAGGAGAATAGTGGGGTTTATGCTGATCTTTGGGTTTCTGCGTGTGTTTTTTGGTGACCCGCGAGACATTGTAGGGGGCCCTGTTTGGCTGCTGAGAAATTTGGAACAGAAAATGAGAGAAGTTGGGCTCTTCTCGAGAAAACTAAAATCATGATACCCCTAGTAAAATTTTCTTCGTTGAGGTGTTTTTCTGATCTCTTTTTGGTGCTTTTTTTTTTTTTTTGAAATTTACGATCTTCTATTTTTCTCAAATCGCTCCGAAACCAAATGCAGACGGAAGATATAGTTTCCCACTGTTGCTGCTTCTTGTGTTCTTCATCTATTGTTGTTATTTGAACAGAAATAATAATAATAATACTTTTTTTTTTCCATATAGAATGTTTGTTAGTATTCACCTAAAAATGGATTTGGCATAGTTGCACAATATACCATGAGTCAAGATATATTAGTTATTATTTTGGATGGTTTCTTTCAGGTCTTTCCTATTGTCATAGTTGTCAAGGAGAAGGGTTTTGCTGTTCGACATCATGCAGAGCCATTAGCTGTTGGAACAGGTCTTTTGATGGTCGATTGGTTCCCAATCTCACTGGTGCAAGGTCTATTAATGTCTGCCTTTCTCAATTATAGTGTGTATTGATTTCTTATTTAGTACATGGAATGTTTATTTGGGTTTTCCCTTGTTTATCAGTTTTATGATTTTAGTAATTTTGGTAACTATGGGTTTTGGGAAAGTGATGGAAATGCTAAGAAAAAAACTGGAATCCACATTTTTGTTAAATAACTACAATAAGAAACAAATCATTGGATGAAAAGAAGCAATATTTGTTGCTTATGGGTGTCTTAGTTAAAAGAACAGATGGTATGTGTTACATAGAATTGTTTTTAGGTTTTTAAGTTAAAATGGAGTATGGATGACATGGCATAATTTTTTGTTTTTTGATAGGTATGGATGACATGGAATAAATTACTATAACATGGTAATGTGGCATGGAATTTCTCTTTTTTTTTTTTTTTTTAATAAGTTTTATAATACAAATGGTTTAGGTTAATCACAAAATTTAGTCATAGCATGGAACATTTCATATTTATATTGCTTGGATTCTAGAAATTTTTTTTCACCAAGGTTTGAAAAACTGTTGTTTAGTAGGGTAACAACCGGAGGGGGAGAATGAGTGTATTTAAAAAGATTATAATTTTAGAGTTAAATTATTAACCCAAATTAATTATAGGATAATATTAAGGATAAACAAAATAATCAAAATCATAAAACATAGGACACAAGAATTTTTTATATGGAAAATCCCTACACAAACTATGGAGATAAAAAAACCACGGGGTCTAAGACCTCTAATTTAAAATCCATTATTTGATATCAAGTCACATAGAATTACCTGATTGCTTACCCTAAGACTCTCTCTCTAGAACTTACAACTTGATCTATGTCTATGACGTAGTAACCTTTCATTGTTCCACTAAATTCTCCTCAGCCTCACTAAAGGGATATAAGTCTTCCAACAACCCAAGATTCAATCTTTGAATATTTCTCAAAAGATTAGGAATGATAGGACAAGTTAAGTTAAACCTCCCAACCCGCTAAGGTAGCCCAGTTGGTCAGGGCGAACACTGGGAAGTGTGGTCCCAGTAAGTGACACATGGTATTGGGTTCAAATCCTACCATTGATGATATCCTGAATTTATCTGGTGCTAGTTGTTGCATGACGGTCAGTACCTAAGAGCTTGACCATAGAAGGTTCCTTGGTTATTAAAAAAAAAAAAAAGTTAGGTTAAACCTCTCAATAAATGTCCAACCAAAAAAGGGTTAAAGGAGGGTTTATATTGACCTATAGGCTCTAGGAGATTGGTATCTAGAATTTACCAAAAATAAGACTTGTGAATTTTCAAAAAATATTCTACCATATTTTGATAGATTTTGGATGAGCACTTGATTGCACTCACCTACTGCTCAAGTGCCTTGGGTGCTTCGGAGTTGGATAAGCGCTGGAGCACAAGCTCTATTTCCACCGCTTGACCGTCCTTTGTTTTTCCAAAACAACAATTGAAGCAATTTTGATTTACTGAAAATATGCTGATCCACTTTAACCTTTTAAACACCTAACTTGCCGCTAAACAAATCTTTTTAGAGTTACTTGTGACTTTCTGGTTGAACCAGCAACAACTTTGGATCTTTAGTGGAAAGTAAGTCACTATTTAAAAAGTTTCCTAAGCTAGAAAATAAATTGAAACAAAATTGCCAACATATGGTGTAGTAGACTCATTGTCCTAACAAGGTCTTTTCTGTTAAATTTCCAATGCAGGAAACAAATTTTTGGATCAACACAATTCCAATGGTTGCCTGCAGGACGTGATTATTGCCTTTCAAAAGTTCAGGTTGCTGCAGATTATTCAGATTCAGTTCCGGATTCACCTAAGTATATGGGAAATCAAGGCTACCATCCTCTTGAGGAATTGAAGGAGAGCAAAAGAATCCAAGAAAAAAGATTGACTGCTGCTGAAGCTGCTAGGACAACTGTCGAGGTGTGAAAGTGCATGTGTTGGTGTTTTCCATCATATAATAGAACTATTTTTTTTACCCACTATATGACTTATGGAATTTATATTTAATGTGGAGAAAAAAATTGAACAATTATCAATTTACTTATTATTTACTGTGCCACTGCTAACTTGTCTTCATGTGGAGCATTCAGTAAAAATTTTCCTTTTTTATCTTAGGCCAACGGCAGTGCTTTGTTGTTATTGCCTAGGATAGTACATTCTGAGCCACATGACCACATCTCATGGGCTGAATTTCAGTATATCATCGATGATTTTGGAGGTTTGATTTTTCACCTGTTTAATCTCTGTATTTTTTTATTTTATTTTATAATGTCAGCCATAGTATTTTTTTCATCCACATCATCTTTGTTTTTTCAGATATATTTTTTCAAATTTTCGATGATCAAAATATCTTGCAAGATCCTGGAGCAAGTAATCCTGTGGTGAGACCATGCATGCTTTTTAATTGTTTGCACAGTAACTTAAGAATTGTGTTAGTTGGAGATTCATGCATAAGTGGGCAAATTTGGTGTGAGGCAATTAAACTTTTAGAAATCCATTAAGCCATACAAGTCCTGAGATACATTTTTAATAATAATTTCCTTCTTGGGATTGGAAATTGCTTTAGTCAAAATTTATCACAGATTGTTTTGTTGCAATTGTTAGTTTTCAGTTTACCAATGTCTGTTTGGGAATGTTTTTTGAAAATAGTTCTCAAAAATAGTTTTCAAAAAACTAGTTTTTGATAACAGTTTTCAAAAACAAGTTCATGTTGTTTTCTAGAACAAAAGTTTGATTGGAAATTTGGAATGCTCTTTACCAATTTTTTATATTTTTAAATATTTATTTTAAATAACTTTTATCTGTACTGCTTTTTTTTTTTTTAATCGTTCTCCATATATATGCACTTATTTTATAAAGCATCCCAGAGAAAACAATTAAAATATGATTTCAAAAAACACCTTGTTTAAGAATTAGTTATCAGAAAACTGTTTTCTATCGAAAAATTGTCGAAAGTGTTTTCGAGTTTGGAAAACAGTTCCCAAACAAGCTCTCAATCTTTTTTTCTTGTTATCTACATTCCTTATCTTTACGTATGTCTATTCATCTTTTGCATTTTAGTTATTGCATTATTTGATCATTTAGTTTGTTTAGAAAGGTGTTTCCTTTCTCAAAATTATTTTGTATTACTTAGTAATAAGCAATTTTTTTTTTTTTTTGGATAAGCAAACACATATATTATCAAAAGGCAAAAACGCCTCAAAGTATACAGGAAGTATACAAGGCGACGGGGCCTCACAAGCTTACCAAAAAAACAACAAAAAACCAACCAACCCTTAGCTGGAGGCTATCCACTCCAGGAAACCTATAAGGGAGCGAGACTCCGCACCACTATACAATTTTGCCCACCCCCACAAATTACAAACAAAAGAATGCTTAACTCTTTGAATAGCTAACTCCCCCCCCCTAAATGCTAATCTATTCCTCTCCTTCCATACCGTCCAAAAAATAAATAACGGTATGGATCTCCAAATTTTCTCCCTCTTTTTTCCCACAAAGATACCCTTCCAGCTAACAATCACCTCCTTTACAGATTCTGGGAAGACCCATTGGGCTCCAACTAAGCCAAGGACAATCCCCCATAACACTTTAGCCACTGTACAATGTATAAGGAGATGGTTGACGTTTTCCTCATCCATGCCGCATAAGTAACAGCGATTAGGAAGCTGCCACCCTCTCTTTTGTAGCCTATCAAGCGTAAGAACCCTCCCCCAAGTAGCTTCCCACGCAAAGAACGCAAGCTTTGAAGGAACGTTCTCCACCCAAATGCCCTTTTTCGGAAAAAGCAGGGTACTATGGCTGATCAGCAGCTCATACGCTTCCTTAACTTCAAACTTCCCATTCTTCCCCCCCTTCCAAAGAGCCAAGTCCTCTTCCATGGTGATTCTTTGACTCCTTAGGATTTGTAGCAATTCAACAACCATATTCAGCTCCCAATCATTAAAGCCCCTCAAAAACCTTAAGTTCCAACTTCCTAGGTCAGAATTGTGGTCCCATAACTCCCCCACAGTGGCACTCCTTTGGGCAGCCATATTGAAGAGTTGAGGGAATCTACGAGCCAACTCCACCTCCCCACACCAAGGGTCCTTCCAAAACCTGATTTTGGTGCCTTTTCCGACTTTAAAATTCATTTTGTCCCAACACCAATCAGCTTCTTTCATGACCTCCTTCCAAACCCCAACCCCAAAAACCCCATTTGCCTTCTTAGTCCTCCACCCAAATTCCTCTTGCCCATATTTTGCCACAAGAACACGTTTCCACATTTCCTCCTTAGCATTAGCAAATCTCCACACCCATTTTCCAAGAAGGGCTTTGTTCAAAGGGATTAACTTCCTCAACCCCAATCCCCCCTTCTCCTTGCCCATACACACCCTCTCCCAATTGACAAGGTGGGCTTTTCTTTCCATACTTCCCCCTCCCCACAAAAAGTCTCTTTGCAACTTTTCTAGTCTTCTTGCCACTACCCTAGGCATACGGAACAGGGACATCTGATAAAGAGGCATGCTAGCCAGGGTACTCTTTATGAGTGCAATTCTTCCGCCCTTTGATATGTATTGCCGCTTCCAAAGGGCCAACTTCCACCTCATCCTTTCCTCCACCCCATCCCACACGCTCCCAGCCTTATTGGGCGCACCCAGGGGCAATCCCAGATAAGTTGAAGGCAACTTACCTACCTTGCATCCCAACTCCACCGCCATCTCAAGAATCTCCTCCACCTCCCCTACGGGAATGATCTCACTTTTAGCCAAATTTATCCTCAGCCCTGAAGCGGCTTCAAACCAACATAAAATCCAGCTCAAAAAAGTCATATCATCTTTCTTAGCCTCACAGAAGACTATGGCATCATCCGCAAAAAGAAGGTGGGAAATGTTCACAGCTTGCCCCCTGCCCCTCTGAATCCTGCACCCGGAAATGCAGCCCCCTTCCACAGCCCTCCGAATAAAGGCGCTCAACACCTCCATCCCCATAATGAACAAGTATGGGGATAGGGGGTCGCCTTGCCGAAGTCCTCTAGAGCTGGAGAAAAAGCCAACTGGTTCCCCATTAATTAACACTGAGAACTTTGCAGTGGAAATACAACTCCATATCCACTCTCTCCACTTAACCCCAAACCCCATTTTTTGCATAACCCTCATCAAAAACTTCCAATTCACACTGTCATACGCCTTTTCAATATCTAACTTGCAGATCAGGCCTTTTTCCCCTCTTTTCTTCCATGAGTCAATCACCTCGTTTGCTATTAGGGACGCATCCAAAATCTGCCTATTCATGACGAAAGCGTTCTGGTCTGAAGAGACCACTTTACCAACCACGTTTTTAATCCTATTGGCCAGCACCTTAGCCAAGAGTTTATACAGCCCGCCCACTAGGCTGATCGGCCTGAAATCCCCTAGCTCCTCCGCTCCTCCTTTTTTTGGGATTAGGACTAGAAACGTGGTATTGAGGCTCTTGAGAAAAGCCTTTTGCTCATGGAACTCCTTGAACATCTCCAAAATCTCCTCCTTTACAAACTCCCAGCAGAATTGCCAAAAGGCCCCCGTGAAACCATCCGGCCCGGGAGCCTTATCCCCATTCATGCCCATAAGGGCCAAATGGACCTCCTCTTCCGTAAAGGGGAGCTCCAAGGTGTCCGCCTCTTGTTGGCTAATCTGGTTCAAGTCTAACCCCCCTATATCTGCCTTCCACTCCGAGTCTTCCGTTAGCAACCGTTGAAAGGCATCTACTATTCCATTCTTCACATCTTGCTCCTCTGAAAGCCATACCCCATTAATTTTTATTTTATCCATGGACTGCCTTCTTCGGTGAGCGTTTGCCATTCGGTGAAAGTACCCCGTATTTCTATCCCCTTCTCTTAGCCACAG
This sequence comes from Vitis vinifera, assembly GCF_030704535.1. Lineage (NCBI taxonomy): Eukaryota > Viridiplantae > Streptophyta > Magnoliopsida > Vitales > Vitaceae > Vitis > Vitis vinifera. The sequence continues at coordinate 22,499,313 of NC_081809.1, forward strand.
CTCCCTTGAGAGCTGTCTCCAGTGTATCTCCTCCAGCCTAACCCATTTTGCGTAATCATCTTTTACTTCTTTTCTCCTTGACAGCTCCTTCTCTGTCAGGCCCCTCTCACCTTCCACTTGGTCCCAATAGTCCACCTGCTGCAGTGCAGCCATCTTATTGCTCTCCAGATTCCCAAACACCTCTTTATTCCAGACCTTTAAATTCTGCTTAACCACCTTTAGTTTTGTAGCCAGCCTATAGCTAGCCCTTCCACTCACTGACATCCCCTGCCACCAACTCCGCAATAGGTCTTTGAACCCTTCCACTTTCAGCCACATGTTCTCGAACCTGAAAGGTACTGGACCTCTTTTTATACCACCCCCCTCAATGATAATTGGAAAATGGTCCGATATGGGCCGGGATAATCTCTTCTGGGTCACATTCCTAAACTGATCAAGCCAGCTGGGTGAGACCATAAACCTGTCCAGCCTGGCCCAGGCTTGATTTTGAAACCCCCCACTCCACGTAAAAGTTCCACCTTGAAGAGGAAGGTCAACAAGCTCAAGGTCGTTCATAACCTGAGCAAATCTCCTCATGGCTGGTGAAATCCTCCCCTGCCTGCTTCTTTCCCCTTGAGAGAGAATCACATTAAAATCTCCCCCTACACACCAGGGTTCACCCCAAAGCCCTCTTATGGCTCCAAATTCCTCCCAAAGGCACTCCCTATCCTCTTTGGTGAAAGGGCCATAAACACCCGTGAACACCCATATTGCCCCATTTTCCACAGTTCTGAATTTGCAGGAAATTGAAAATTGGCCCTCCTCCCACTCCAACAGCTCCAAAGACCTCTTGTCCCAACAAATCAGAACGCCTCCCGCTGCCCCAGCTGCTTCAATAGTTCTCCAGTCTAAAAATCTCCCCACCCCTAAACTTTTCACCATCCCATCCGTCATCAACTGTATTTTTGTCTCTTGGATACAAAACAAATCCACCTTCTGTTTTCTAATCACAGACTTAATAATTCTCCTTTTATTAACATCATTTGCCCCCCTCACGTTCCAGCTCAACATTTTAAGATTCATTAAACAAACAGAGTTGGCCCCCTCTACTTGTTAGTTGACTATTTTTCTTGTCTTTCCCCTTGTATTTGACTGAACATTCCAACCTTTTGAGCTCCCTTTCAAACTTTGATTTTTCCAGTAATCCTTTGCTATGGATCCTTTCCCGTCTTTTTCTGATTTTGGACAGAAAGTCCAATATTTCTCTCTCCAGGCCTTCTACTGAAAATCCCAGAAGCTTGCTAAATTTAGCCAAGCTGCTATCCTCCCATTTAGTCTCCTTCTCGCTCCTTTGAGCCTGGGACTCCATCAAAACTGGAGTGCATTCCGGGTTCTGGACTTCTAGAGCATCACTATTAATCTCAATCAGGTCCCAGCAGTCCTCTCTACTCACTGAAGGCCCCCCTAAGGCTGCGGACTCCATCTTGCTTTCCTTCTGGAGGCCCGCCCTTATTTCCCCAGAGTGGTCGCAAGACTCCCTCTCCAGAGTCCGACCAAAAAAATTAGAAGAAGAAGAAGAAGACTCCACAACCCTTAGATTAGAGACAGACCCATACCTTAAGGCTTCATCCATGATCGCCCTCTCTGCCACTGAACACTGGAGAGCCTGCTGCTGCATCCCATTTGCCTCCTTTTCTCGGCACTTAATGAATTCCTCTTCCAGCTTTAGGCCCAAGCCATCTCCATAGTCCATGCCCTTCTTTTGGACCCTCATTTGGCCCAGGCCACCCCCCACCTTTATAGCAGGCCCATGAGATAAGAGTTCAAGCCCATCAGATGCCTTTCCCTCAGTCGGCCCACCTTCTTTCCCCATTGCAGCCCATTCAACCTTCTTATTTACAGGCCCACCTTGCGTAATTTGACCATAATCCCACTTTTGGCCCTCTGGGTCACAGCCCAAACCAGATGAGCTTGACCCATCACCTGCGAATCCGGATCTTTGCCGGTTCGCCCGCCCAACTAAAGCCCAATTTTCAAAATTTCTCACCTGCTTTCCCGTCCCATCTTCTGACCGGCGCTGTTCCTTGGGTACAACGCTCAGATTTTCTCCCACACGCCACCCCGCGCGTGGTTCTTCCTCACCTCTAACCTCCCCTCTCTGTCTCCCACAGCCGTCTCGGCCATCCCCCTTTTTCTTCCTTATCTCCGGCAAGATCTCCCACCACAGCGTCACAGCGTACACCTCCCCCTCCACCCCTATCTCCATCGAACTCGGCAATACCCCTTCCGGCAGCTTTACTCTGATCCTTGCCCATTCCATGTCCTCCTTCCTCTCCGTCAGAGGATCGACATCCAAGAAACCTCCGCACGCCTCGCCCATTCTCTTCAGAATCGACGGCACCCACAATGAAATTGGTAAACCCACAATTCTAACCCAAGCTTCCTTCCTATTTTCCCCCTCTGGAGCGCATCCAAACTTCGGACTCCACACCTCCAAACCCATTTGGATCCCTCCCACTAGTCTCTCCCCCGAGGCTAACACCTTCTCGGCCTCTTCCGCTTTTTCAAACTCCAACAGGGCACAGCCTTTCCCCAATCTAGCCAAACCCAGCTTACCTCTCAAACCCCACGCTCTTGCCGCTGCCCACCCCAAGCACGCCAGGTCTTCTTCACGCGCTGAGCTAGGGCTCCATTTGCCTATCAGGCATTGCCTCAATCTACTCACATTGTTCTTTGTTTCCTCCTCCTTTATCTCCACTCTGAACCTTGTTGTATCCCTGAGCTCTAAGCCCTTGACCACTTCCGCGTACAGCTTGCCCGACTCCCTTACTCCTTGGTCACTTTCCTTTTCATCGAGCCAACACCCTTCCCTCCGTAGAGCCTCTTTCACAGCAAGCCATCCTCCCTTTTCCTTCCCCCCTCTTGGTATACAAATACCAAACCTCCTCTTCTCCATGTCCGTCACCCCCAGACGGATGAAGCACCCGGCCCTATTCGCCTCTCTCACCATGGAATAAAATCTCCCTTTCTCCTTCCAGCCCTTCTCCCATCTTCCTTCTTCCCCGTTCCTCAGACACTGAGACAACCCTTCTAAGACCAATCCCACGCTCGCCGGCCCCAGTCGGACCCAAGACACTAACTCACCCTTGCTTTCCGAGATCACAACATGGCGCTTTCCATTTCTCTCCTCAGTTTCTACTTCGAACAGCTTCGATTCCACCACAACTCTGTTTCCTTTCCTCCTCCCGCGATTCTCCGCCCGAGACTCCCCTTCTTTGCTTTCGACCCCACGAAACCCCTCACTCTCACTCTCTCTCATCTCACCGCTTACCCCAAAAGTAGAAATGGGATAGACAACATTAGAGGACGATTTTGAGAAACCCAACCTATCAGGTTCTTTACGATCATGAAAAGGATTTCTCCTATCTTTTTCATCATCGTGTGGATTCAAGGTAGCAGTTTTAGAAGTTAAAGGTGAAGGATCATGTACCTTAAGATTAGTCTTGGGAGAGTCATCCGATGGCATTATAGTATCATTAAGAGTATTGGAGCCTGGAGGGGGTATGATAGTAGCATCTTTGTTCTTCCTTGTATTAGCTTGTTGAAATAATTTGGCTGGTCTTTCATCCCTTCTTTCCTTAGATGAAACTCAACTACCATGGGGTTGAGAGTATCAAAAGACTCCCCCTTTCCCAAATCAGTTGAATCCTCCCCTTCACTTGAAATCCATAACCTCTTCTTTTCTAACCATAACCTTTCATTTTCCTTACTACTAATCTCCCCTTGAAGAGGAACTAGAGACACATCCTAGAAACATAAGACTCCCTTTCATAGAATTGAACATCCATGGAGACATAGTATTTGCTTGTAGGGAGGATGAAATCATTTATAGCCTTTTTGGGAATTAGAGTGACCAAGAAAGGCACATTTAAGAGACGAGGATCAATCTTATTCCTTTGATGAGAGTGTATATGAACACAACATATACAACCAAAAACTTTAAGACAAAGATTCAAAATAGAAGGAATCGAGTGAAACCGTGATAATATTCACAAAGGAGTTTGATAATCAATGACACAAGCAAACATGCGGGGTTGATTAGAAAGACAATAGTCACGACAACCTCAACCTAGAAACATTTTGGAACATGCATAGTAAAACATAAAGTCCAAGCCACCTCTAGAATGTGGTGGTTTTTATGTTCTACCATGTCATTCTGTTGTGGTGTGTATATGTACACATTGTCTAGTTGGAGGATTCCATTTTCTTTGAATAAATTAGCAAGAGACTGATTCACAAATTCATGACCATTGTCAGCGTGAAAAAACCTTAACCTAAGTGTTAAACTGTGTGATAATCATTTTGGAAAATTGAGGAATAACATGTAGAACATTATTCTTAGACCTAAGCAAATAAACCCAGCTCATCCTAGTACAATCATCAATAAAAGAAACAAAGTATTATGACCCAAAGCAACATGAGTAGAAAAAGGACCTCAAACATCGATAAAAACACGGGTAAAAGGAATCAAACTTTTATTGAGAATTATTTTGAAAGGCATATAATGATTTTTATCATAAATGCATTGTTCACGCCTTAAACTAGAAACTGAAATATTTTGAAACAATTGAGGAAATAAATGTTCCAAATAAGCAAAAGATGGGTGACCTAATCGGTTTTGCCATAAAAGCTTCTATTAGACGTCTCTCTTGCTACTTGAAAAACATAGTTAGATTTAGATTGTAACTCCCTTGCCCCCTCAAAGTGGTAAAGACCTCTTCTTTTCTTAGCAATGCCAATCGTTATCTTTGTAAGATTGTCCTGAAAAACACAGTAAGTAGAATAGAAGGTCACAAAACAATTGAGATGTTGGTAATCTTGCTAATAGAAAGAAGACTATTAGAGAGACTAGGCGCAAGTAAGACAGAGGACATGGAGAGTGTGGGGGAAAGTGAGACATTCTTGACTCCTGAAATCGGCATGGGAGTCCCATTAGCAACTTGAACAGACTTAACTAGTGAGGGCATTTGAGCCTTTGCAAGGACAACACCCCATGCAAGGACAACACCCCATGCAAGGACAACACCCCATCTTCAAAAGCAATTCTATTTCTAGGCTTCCAAACAGACCAAAACAAGCATAAAGGGCCCACTTTCCTCACCACCCTGCACTTTTTGCCTACCCAAGCACCATTCCATCCCAAGAGGGTCTCCCTTACCGATGAAGGGAACACCCAAAGCACATTGAATGAGGTAAAAAACAACTACAACTTCCACACCTCCCTCGTCTTTTTGCAATGGAGAAGAAGATGGTCAATAGTCTTCTCATGAGCTTGGCACAAAAAGCATCTCCTCTTTGTCATCCCTAAAAAGGTAGCGGCTAGACTAGAAAAGATTCAAAGGGCTTTCCTTTGGGGAGGGGGAGCTCTGGTTAACAACCCCATTTGTTGTGTGCTTGGATAAAGTGAAAGGGGGTTTGGGATTAGAAACCTTTTGACCTTTAATAAAGCCCTTTTAAGAAAGTGGTCTTGGAGATTCGTGACTAAAAGAGAGCCCCTTTGGAAATGGGTAATTGTTGGGAGGCAATTAGAAATGGTTGGGAGGCTTTTAAAGTTAAAACTCTCTTCAGGGTTGGTTATAGAAATAGGGTGAAGTTCTAGAAGGAGAGATGGTGTGAGGATTCATCTTTGAGGGATGCTTTCTTGGATCTTTTTGTTATACCTTCCTTTAAAGATGCTTGGGTGGTTGATGTTTGGGAAGATGGTAGTTGGAATCCTAGGTTTTTTTTGACAGTTGAATGATTGGGAGTTGGAGGAAGCAGATAACTTCTTTGGAAGGTTGCATGATCACTCCCTCTCTTTGGATTCCGAGAACATATTGGTGTGGAGGGATACAAAGAATGATGTCTTTTTAGTTAAGTCCTTCTATTCCTCCTTGGCTAATAGGGGAGCGGAACCTTTCCCTCATGGTATAGTTTGGAACTCCTAGACTTCTATTAGAGTTAGCTTCTTTGCTTAGCAAACAACTTGGGTCAAGATTTTGACTCAGGATCATCTTAGAAAGAGGGGTTGGAAGATGCCTAATAGATGCTACATGTGCAAAAAAGAAGAAGAAACGTGTGATCATATTCTACCGCATTGTTTGAAAGCTCATATTTTGTGACAATTGATTTTTGCTTTATTTGATGTATAGTAGGTGATGCATTCTTCGGTGAGAGGGTTGCTCTTGAGTTGGGGAGGCTCTTTCATTGGTAGAAAAAGGAAAAAGGCTTGGAAAGTTGCTACTTTATGCCTTTTTTTGGACCATTAAGAGGAAGAATTGTGAAAGTTTAGACCAAACATTTAAAAGCTCCTTTTTGTATCTATTTTGGGATTGGATTAGATGGTACATTGGGGATCGTTCTTTATTGATGCTAGATTTTGTGGATTGGTTAGGTTCTTCTTAGGGTGTGATTGCTAGTTTTTGTGTATTTGCACCTCCTTTCTCTTTGGTTGCTTTGTATATGTGTATACTTTTTGTTTTTAATACATTTGCTTTTACCTATCAAAAAAAGAAACTTGATTGGTGTTTGGTTTATAAATCAAAAGGGTTGGACAACAATGAGAGGAGCTTTGTTCGGAGTTGATTTATAGCCATACATAGTCTAATTTTTGTATGAGCTTCCTTGTATAGTGGAGAAGCTTTCTTGTACTTTTTCTCTATATCTAATGTGTCTTTGTTTCTGATAAAAAAATGTTGTGTTTCTGGGCTAAAAAGTCGTTGAAAGTGGTTGTGGTATAAGCTCCCAAATTTAAAATTGATATTTAACATGCTTGCATTGCTGTCAGAATGCTTTGATTGGAATGGACCTCTCACTATACAAGAACAGAAGGGTAGCTGGCGAATATAACATCTCAGAAAGTGGCAGTACTGACGACATCTCTTTGGATGATGATTACTTTGAGGTTAATAATTATCTCTGATTTTTAGATCCAATTTGGAAATCTCCTTTTTAATTAATTTCTCGATTTCCTGGAGTTACACTGGTTACATGTACTTCAATTTTGAAACAGGTTGAGGATTCTGAAATGTCAGACATTCCGGTCGATTGGGGAATTCCAGATACTTCCAGCTTGGTTCATCCTATTTATTTCGCCAAGTGCTTGACAAAGGTGATCACTGCTTGGGTTAATTATTTGACCAGCTTCACTAGCTGCTTCTTATCATAATGATGAGTAATATCTAGCTGTTCTTTCAATGAGTAACATTAAATGGTGTCATCATTGTAATATCACTTATTCCTGTAAGTGACAACCACTTTTTTGGTCTTAGATCCATTTACATTTATGGTTTTTATTATTAGAAACTGGTATGAAAGGTATAAATAAAGCCATGATATACATTGATTCTACAATATGTTCATCTCTAGAGTAAAAATGTCTTAATTCAGCACAGGTGACTACTTCTGTAGGAGATGGAGGCAGTGGTAAATGCTTTCATTTTTTAAATACCTGGATCTGTATCCTACATAAAAGGAATACAGTGTGGATTTAGGACTGTGGTGGGGGAATGGTTCTTGGAAGCTTGGTTGTGTTAGCTGCTAGAAAAATTGTGTAGTGCTCCCTTTTTTCAGGAAAATATACCTGCAAATCCTATTGTAAAAACCCAATTTCTTTTGTTCTTTCATTGCAGCAGTTTATTGATAACAATTCTTTTCTTTACAATGAAGGAAAGATGGTTTCTTCAAGCTTTAGGGATGCTGTCCTCCAGTGACAGCTTCATGGAGCTGTTGATATGTTAGTTCTTCAATAAACTAGCTTAATAATATTAGACTCTCAATGATGTGCAGAATCCATTAGCATGAATCTGTTTCTTTTCTTGACCTTGTTTCCACCAAAGAATAGATCCTAAATTGTAGAAATTTTCAGTATATATATATATATTTGTGGGAATTTATGACATAATTAGCTCAATTGTGACAACAACTTGATTATAGTGATACCCAGCATTTTCCTTTTTATTGAGAGGAAAGCAGAAAGTATTGTTATTGATGGAAGAGAAATATATATCTGTACTTAGTATTAGAAGTGATGCGATCATAACAAAACAAATTTCAAGGACGTGTAACTCCTAGGTTTTTGACAATGCCGTTGCCCTTTCTGGAAACTCTTCATAGAAGAGAAAGTTTATGTAACATGCATTTGGTGGCACTTTGGCAGCACAAGGGAATATAATGATTCCCTTTTTTGATTCCCCATCGTACTTGAATACAAATAATTATCAAATTTGGAGCTGTTACTTGCCATTACCACGATTTATGACCCCTAAACCTCATCATTTCCTGAAATCCTAAAAATGATCCTGTATATGGTCAGAAATGTTTTCTTTTTAAATGCCATGAATAACTGAATAGACTTGCCTTAAATGCTGAATCTGGATGAATCCTTTCGTCCAATTGGCATGAAACTATGTATACCTCTCATGAGGTAGTTGTTTGCAGATCCTTGATGCTTTGTTGGTAGCTAATTGTGTCGTAGGAGCTTAGGAAATCTGGTGGAGAAAGGTGCTGTGTAATGTAGACCTTTTTTTGTCAGATCTGTGTAATGTAGACTTTTAAGGATCCCAGTGTCATTTCCTCCTTAAAATGACATCCCTCACAGGTATTTATCATGGCACTAGGAGATTCCAGAAGCTACTGGGTGTCATAATATAACTGGTCTCTAGAAGCTATTGGGTATTACAATATAATTGGTCTCCAGAAGCTATTGGGTGTCACAATATAACAGGTCTCTGGAAACTCTTTCAAGGTCGTTGACACTGTGGCCATGTTGATTGGGAGTTTTTATATACACTCATTAGAAATGGTTTTTGGCTTGATGAATGAGGTGGATGTGGAGGATGCCTTTAATTGGATTCTTTTGCTGTTATAATTGATGGGGAGGCCTAAGGTTCATTTCAAGCACTTAGAAACCTTAGATAGGGAGAGTATTTGTCCCCCTTTACACCCCACTTGTGGGCATTTTTAGTAGACTTCCCATTGGAGCTGAGGGCTTGTAATCCATTTAGGGTTTTGACGTTGGTAAGGATAGGATTGAGGTCCCCCCTGTTGTTTGCTGCACCATCATATTCTCCTCCTGCCAGGAATCCAAATCCTTAATTTGAACCTCTTATTTGTCTTTCTGGGCAAACCTCAAGCCTTAAAATCAACCTTTACATATCCTTAATGGGCATAAACATTCAGCCGAAGGTTACTGATAGAACATCTAGGATTCTAGGATGTGAGGGTAGTGAGACTAAGGATGGCATTTCAGTTAACCGTAAGGCCTCCATATTAGGATCTGTTATTGAAAAAATTTTCGCAACATGTAGACAAGTTGGAAAAAGCCTATTTCTCCTTGGAATCATGAACCATCCTCATCCAGTTTCGTTTGTGCTCATATTCTCATGTACTTTTATTGGTCTTTAGCTTTGCCTTTAGGATAGAGAGGATCTATAAAGATTTCCTTTGGTTTGGCTTGGAGAAGCAGTATAATGAATACTTGATTAGGTGAAAGCTTGTGTGAGAGGGTGGAACTCCTTGGGGTGTGACCCTTAGAGCCTTGATTGGAAAATGGTTATAATGCATTTTGGCAAAGTATAAATTGCAGTTGTTTATTTATTTTTCAAACTTTTGATAGGGATGAGTTGCAACTGAATGGTGGGAATGGTAAAGGGGAACTTATTGTTTTCTCTGGAAAGCTATTTCATAGGTTATCCCACTTTCTCCCTTGTATTACAACCATTTTTTGGAATGATGCTAGATCTTGTTTCTGGAAGAATTGATGGCTGGGAATTCACCCTTGAGTTATTATTTCCTTCACTTTCTCTATGTCTCTAGATGGAGGAGATTTATATGTCCAGTTTGTTTACTTTTTTTCTGAGATCCTAGTTTCCAGGAACCCTAAATGATCCAGAAGTTGAGACCTAACTGCTCTGTTCCAGTCTTTGCACATCATCCACCTTTTGGATTCCTTAAATGAGGAGGTGTTGGTCCTCTAGAAGCAGCAGCATTTAGTCTCTATGACACTTTTCACTCCCTATCACAATGTATTAATCCAATAATTTAGGTATCCACATCCTAGTTAAATCAATATAGAATACCAAATTATCTAAAAGTGTAAGTTTGACATAGTCCGTGTGTGCAAAAAATTTCACACCAATGAAAATTGACTTGCTAGAAAGCCCTACAAAGCTTTCAGCTTAGTATTTCTGTGACATGCAGCACTGCACAAGAGACTCTATCATCTTTTTATTCATTTCTGCCTTACTCATTTGGTTTACCCTATTGTTTTAGTTTTTTGATAGGCAATCTAGAATATTTTTACTGGGCTAAACTGCAGGGTACAAAAGTATACAAGGAGTATACAAAGGGTACCAAATGCCAAAGGCATAGAAGAGAGAAATGGAAAACAACTCCCTCTCATTAAGTAGTACCCAACCAATCAATAAGATCGAATATAGACCTTGAGCCCCATATAAGGACTTTTCAGTCCAAAGCAAAAAGAAGGAACAAGTTTTTCAGATTCTAATCTGATTGTTTCACATTTTGAAATGATCTACAATTCCTCTTCTCACAAATAGTCCTAAATAAACACAAAAGAGCAGCCCTTGACACATTATGATTTGCCCAATGTTGCTCCTTTCGGCGGGTCCCATTTGGTTGGCCCCTGATGAAATCTCCACTTTGATGGCAATTTCTTTTGGTCAGTGGTAAAGCTTTGTGGAGAATTGGTTCACTGACTTTTATTTGGGTCCTTTAGCTTGAAAAAGAAATGCTAGTCTTCAAGGCCGAGTCAGCATCCCAGGGAAGATATGGGAAAGTACATGTTTTTGGCTTCTCTACGGGCATTGTGCCTGCAGAGTTTCAGGAATATTTATTATTATAGTGAATTGGATTTTATCATGCATGTACAATAAATTGAGGCTGGATTTGCCTTCTGATTCAAGGTCCCCTCTTTTTAGCATAATGAAATTAAACTTTACTGAATTCTCATTGGGGAAATCCCATGACAATTGTGTTTAGAGTTGTCTTCAGATGTCAGAGGGAAGTGGGGTGAATGTGCATGTATGTGGGATCTCTCATAATGATCTCTCTCTCTCTCTCTCATTGTTCACATGGGTGAGATAATTCTTGGTCAAATGCATCTTGTCACCAGGAATCATATCTCCTAGCTAGAAGAAGGCTTCTCTTGGGATTTAGTTCAGAGGACCATATTGAACTCCCCGATTTAATTTTCAGTCTTGTAGTGAAAGTGGTTATATTCTATGTGATTTCTCATCCTTACTGTTTCTTTTATAAGGAGCATTCATCTTTGCCTCAATGAAATTTTTTGTTTCTTATAGGAAAATTTAAAGGTGTCCAAATGCCAGTTTAGACATTGTTGAAGAACCACAAACCACTTAGTGCATATGCGAACTGATGATAATAATATTTTTGAGTGTGTCCAAACTCTAATCAGGGTTCAATTATTTGTTAATATACTTGTCCATTTGATTAGGATCCCATTTCTTTCTACCAAGTGTCACAAGCAATAGAGAGTGCAAGAGAGTTATTTCTCTTGGCTAATATTTCTATTTATAAATTTAAAATAAAGAACCATATGTCATACATACTTGGTATTGCCTTTGGAATAAATACAAATGGTTCATTTGTTATAATTCTTTCTTTACCATATATCACCCAAGACATTTTTGACCTCACAATCAGTTGCTAACTCTCCTTGAATTATAGCTTCTTATTTGTGGACCATGTAAAGTTGATCATATTTATTACCATAATAATCTGTTAAATTCATGCTTTTCTTGTAGGCTGTTAACATGGAATACAATAAAGAAATGGACCATCCATCAAATGGTATTTCTATGGTGGGATGCCTGAGGCCTGCTTTCATTGATGAAGAACCATACTTAAGAAGGCTCTTTAGCTGTGAAGATAGTGATGGCTACACATCAGACTGGAAAGGTATCTTATGGGTGATATTATGATGCTTCAAATATTTTATTGACATAACAGACCTAATCTTTCACTGTAATTAGTTACAGTGAGTCAGGGACTGATGGGGATTATCAAATCTGGTAGATCATGCAAGAAAAACATTAAGAAACGGATTAGTGTGCATATGTGCTCATCCAGCTACTGGTGATTTCTGGAGGCCGTTCTGAATGTTTTTCTTTTTCATGGAACTCTAGGTGCACTTGCTGTTGCAGCTCCTCTAAGTGGTTGCTTTGTACAGTTTTGTCTCCTAGTTGGGGCCATCCTCATTTTTTAAAAAGTTCCTGTTTAGTCTAAAGATTCCATCCAGTTACTCTTGTGCTTTCTGGCACTAACCAACCATTTCATTTGAGTGGAGGGTCTAATGCATATCTTATCCATACATGGGATGGCATTTTAATTAAGACAATCCATTGGATTTGCAACATTCTGGATTGAACTTGTCTACAATTCCCCAAACCCTCTCTATGGCTAATTCTTGGGTAACAGATTTCTGTTAAATTAAAACCTTTTGGGACATGGTGGAAAGCTGTTGAGCTGACTTTTTACAAAAAGAAGACGAGGAAGCTGATGGGTGATTCTTTTTTCATGGCTTCCGCTATTCCATCTATTAGAAACTGATCTTGTTTGAAACTCTTGGCTTGATGGCCTGTCTAGATTACCCATCTTATTATAATTTTAAACTACAGGAACTCTAATTTAAATAGAAATACTATTACCATTCTAAACTATAAAAGTGTTTCTTGCAATTGAACATTGATTTGATTAATCTCTATTTTTGCTTAGATGAAGAAATTACGGGCTTTAGTTCAAAAGGGGATGGACACAACCCTAGATCAACTTTCTACAGATTGGAGATTATGAGAATTGAGCTGTTTTCTGTGTATGGCATTCAGGCACGTATATTGCATTCATGATGGCTATATTTGTGAGTTTGAATCAATTATACAGACTGTAGGGGGATTTTTAAAAGCAAATGCTATTTGTAAATAATAGTTCAAATAAATATGTAGAATTTGAAAGATATTTACTTAATTAAAATGTTGCATACAATCCTCTGTTGGGGAAAAGGGGCCTTGTTGCACAAAATGCAACCTTCTTATTTTGTAACTCTGAGTTTCTTTCAAATTTTTCAGTCAGTTATTAGCTTGCAAGATTTTCAAGATGCTGAGCCTGATGTTCTTGTACACTCTACTAAAGCAATTGTAGAGCACTTTACTGAGAATGGGACATGGTTCAATGTTGCTCTTAAAGCTCTCTGCAAAAAGAAGGGTTTTCATGTTGAGGTAGAAACTGTTTCTTAATGCTTCAACTTTCTCTATCCGATTTTTGATTTATTTCCTCACTATAAATGAGGTTCCATTCTGTACTCTTTTTTTTTTGGTTTTAGGGTGCTTCCTGGTATTAATAACACATTGTTGGGACTTGATGATCTGATACCCATGTTCACCACAAGGTTGGCCATTTACAAAAAGGTCCACCTTTTTTTGTTAATATGCGCAGAAGAACAAACTCAAAATACGTTGGGAAATTATTGCTCTCATCATTGTTTTAGTGTCTATGGTTCTTCATGCATGCAAAAAATATAAAAAACAAGTATGTCCTGTATAGTAAATTCACATAGCCACACTATATTGCTATGTCTCCTTGTCTAGATTTTTGGGAGTTGCTGTTCTGTGTTTGGAACATGATACTCATGTCTTTGGCCACAGATTTTTGGAAATGTAGGATTTAAAAAGTGAAATAATAAAATTTCATTCTCTATCATGACTATTTAGAGGTAGTAAAACCATGACCTGGTATGTTGCTGACTGTGAATTAGGAATTCAGCAAACTTGAGCTAAATCAAGCATATATTATTCTGTCTATGATCTAAATATGTAAGCTAAAATAGCTTGTTGTCACTCCGATTGTTATGGAATAAACCTGGATGAGATGATTAAAGTAGTTGCATTCTTGCAGGTTCAACTCTTCCTACTTTATGAATTCATTTCACCTCCATCTCTTCGGTTGTATAAATGTACTTAGGAGTTCTGTGAATGAAATTAAGATGATGCTTTAGATATCTATGATTATGATTATGGCTTAAAAACACAAGACAATAATTTGATATGTTATCACTTGTGCTATCCCTGAATTAATATGATATTAAGACTGTGGTTAACTGGTTAAGATAATCTATAATTCCCATACTTTTGCTAGCTTGTGGTGTGATGCTACTAATTCTGATTTCTTACCCTGTTTTGTACAGGGAGCTAATTTGATTGGGGTTGACAGCCTTGGCATGGATGTAAGAGTTTTCACTGGAGTGGAAATACAAACACATCGTTTTTCCTTCAAAGTTCGGGTATGCAAACCACTTTGAAGTGTTTCGGTTTTCTTTCTTTCTTTTTTAATTAAATTTTTTAAGGGTACTAGGAAGGACGAACTATTCCTTTTTTTCTCCCCTCTTTTTTGTCCCCATCGGAACTTGATGTGGAACCTTCCACAAACCCATCCTGACCCTTTACCACTTGAGCCATGCCTCTAGGATGAGCTATTCTTCAAAGCAAGCAAAAAGGAAATATTAACCAAAGAATAAGGCACCCCAAAATGCTTAGTACACCTTCATACTCTTCTGCCATGAAATTTCCTATTCTGGAAATCAATCTATCACTTGCCGCTCCAGCTAATTTCTAGTAATGGTAACAAAGAGCGTTGGGTATGATTAGGTTAGTTTTCTTACATACTATTAGCTGATGGGACAATTGAATACTAGGTGCTGCTTTGCTTGTGTGCTATCTAGAGCTTTCTTTCTATTCATGACCTGGAAGGTGCAACTTTCAATTTCATCTGCATTTCTTGTTTTTAACCTTCTATGCAAGTAGATCTAGATCAGAAATAGGGTCTCTGAACTCAGTTAAGGAAAACCCTAACCTCAGTTAAGCAAAAACTAAAAGAAATTTGACCAAAATGTTTCTTCTGGAATGACAAAAATGATTGAATCTTTCAACACACTTTGATCATCAATTTGAGTTTCAATCCTTGTCTTTTGATCTCCAACTTTGTAAATCTAGATCAGGTGTTGTTTTCTCCAGCTTCTCAATGACAGAAATGACCTGAAAAGAAATGAACGAGGTTTGTAACCTTCTTGAATAATTCAACTGCCAAAATGCATAGGAACATATCATAACCTCCATCATGCAGCAGATTAGTTTGGGGTTTCTTTAACAGCCCTTGATGGTTATGCTGGGTGCAAGTGTTATCTCACACACACCAAGAATTTTGGTTGGTGCAAGGTTGTCACTCATGAATAAAAAAGGAAAAAGAATATGCTTTAAACCGATGATTGCCTAAACTGGTGTCACATGATTGCATCACATGTCTGCCATTCATCCTATTAACAATATATTAACTCTCAGGATGAAGCATCCTACTTAACAAAGCCCTTTTACCTATGCTGAAGATTTTGGCATTCATGGTGTTTTGCAGGCTACGTCTGCAGCTGCCGCTGAAAAGCAGATCCAGCAGCTCCTCTTCCCGCCATCTCGTCGAAAAAAAGTTCAGAATTCATGGCGACGGAGTTAGGGAGCTGGATTCTCTTAATACTCCTGTTAGCCTGATAACTATACCAGAGGGAATGACTTCTGAAAATAAATTTCAGGCTTAACTTTTCTCATTTGTTTCTTCCCTTCAGCATCTGATCAAACCAAAGAACTGGGAGCTCTATACTCATTTTTGTACATTAGTTCGATCATGTACAGAAAAAGCAGTGAGGTGTCTGAAGAATTATACCATAAATTCAGGTGATCCTGAAGCAATGTAGTGGCCAATTTGCAGTTTTGGATCTCAGCTAAGCTAGCATGCAACAGAACTATTACTCATTGTAGCTGTAAAGATGATAAGAGTGGTTCTCTGCCAGGGGAGGCATCACATTTATATATTTCATTTCATAAATAGCTTTCATTTTGGTGGAGAATTTTGTAATAAAATAGAGGAGGAATCTCAAAAAATAATTAAAATTTCATATACTTCCAAACAAAGTAGCACTTATTTAAGTCAAAGTAGTATTTATATCATTAAAAGACGAGTAACCATTACTTGGGTATTTTACCTATGACCCATAAAGTACATGAAACAACAAATATTTTGGGATGATGTAGTTTGAAATACGACAAAATGATTCAAATCAGCATATGAAAACACACTTCTTTATTTTAATATTTTGTGCAAAGGATTGGTTAAAATATTGTAAACAAGCAAAATTGGTATAATATATCTGGTTTGGAAAATATTAGGTGGTGTTTGTTTTTTTGGTTTTTTACTGAAAACTATTTAGTTTTAGAATTTAGGTTGTTTGTTTTTTTACTTTTTCGTTACTTATTATAAACTTTTTACTAAATAGAAAAAACCAGAATATATGGTTTTTTCTAAATAGAAAAAATAACATAATGGTTTTTTTTACTTTTTAATACTTAATAGAAATAAAATACTATAAAAACAAACAATCTAATATTTAATATTATTAAGTATTAAGGTTCTATTTAGAATTAAGTAAAAAAACAAACGCCACCTAAGTCTCTCTTCTTGCCCTCAGATTCAAGAGTTGCTTGCATAAATGATAGCTCCTCAGGAGTACTCTGCCATGGGAAAAACTTCCAACCCATCAATAGAACTGGAGTATAGGAAGCCAACAAATCTGCAAGCCCATTTTGTTCCCTAGAAAAGTATTGCTCTCGTATGGGCACTGGGTGAATAACTTGTATTAAATGCATGGACATTTGTTTTTTTTTTCCAAGTTCCTCTGCCCCCCAAAATTCACCTCAATTCTTCAGGTCATCCTTTAAAGTGAGTTTCAGTTGGCTAGGGTTTTATTCTTCTAAAAAGGTCAGGTGCCAAAAATGCTATAAAAGTGAGATATGTAAGATCATCCACAAGCCTAAAAACCATGAAATCAGGTTCTCATTCAATTCCTAGGGCTGGCATATTACAAGCAAATAATGAGAGGAAGACCAGAAAAGATGGGTAGAGAACCTCATCTTACACCCTTGCATGGCGATGGTCCTGGACTTTGTTAGCCTTCAGCTCAAATGGTTTATAATAGAAGGGACAAAAGTATTTCACCATTCAATTTTCTTGCAAAATTTTCTATCTGAAGTTGGTATTAGTAGTTTTTGCCCATCCAAATCTTGGTCTCAGTGCACTTTGTCAAATTAGCTGAAGCAACAAGAATGAACTTAACAAGCATCAATTGAACTGACGGCCTGGTTAGCGCAATCGTAACTTTTAGTGAAGCGTTTCTTTGAAAAATCTGTATACTGCAATCATGAATTTATGATTTCTTTCATGGCTAAAAAATTATAAACTTCGTTGCTAAAAACCCAGTCCTACACCCAATCCTACTGTAGCAAGACATCTGCCACTTCCTTGACAGCAGCAGTGTTTTGCAATCTTCATTTACATGTGAAAGATGAAAAATGATGGATTATCATTTCTTCCATTGTACCTCTTTTCCTATGCTCTTGTTATCAGTGTGATCCCTTCTTGGGAGCAGAATCATCTTTATTACTGTCCCCAATCCTCGAGCCCCCAGCCATAGAACTCTGGTTGGAATTTCCAGGACCAGCCTCCTCATCAAAGTGTCTGCTTCTCTCAGCATCTTCATCAGCAACGTCAGCAGTATGTTGCTCATCATCTTTGTCACCCCTGCAGTAAGATCAGAGGCATTGACAGATATATATTAGTCGGCGGCAAGAAAACAGACAAATGAAAACAATCTACCTAGCCTCTCACAAGAAAGCCTATTGTTCTCTTCTGCTTTTGGCTCATGTTAGTAGTAGTAAAGAGTTTTTACTTGGTCTTTGCAGAAAGGTAAGACGATTAGCAACATCTTTTACATGTGCCCTGTCTACAGTATGAGAAAATACCCAAAAAGAATTCGAAATCAACATACCCTGAATAAATAACAAGTCCAATGACAACAGCAGCAAATGCAATGAAGTACATCCAATCAACCTGAAAAGGATAATACATTTCAAATGGGCAGCTATTCTAATTAAATCTAGCTTTGCTTTTTAAGCTTAATTTTGATGAATCTTTAGTAACATTGTAAAGTAAAATCTCTTATGAACCTTTTGATGGTAAGCAAAGATGCGAATAAAGACTGCCCACATATCTGAGGTTAGCAAAGACAGGTTTAACATTGCAGACCCACTGAGCTGAAAGAATGAGAGAAGATATAAAAAAATTCAGTAATTGAACTATTAAGATTCAGGATGGTAAAAAACTATTCATAATATACATAAACCAGTATTATTGTATAAACATGCGAAGTATGCAGGAATATTCAATCCAAATCCAAGACCGGTATTATTGGTAGATAATTAAAACAGACTTGATGTTGGTAAGCTATGATATTTTGCAGGAAAATGATGGATCATGCAACTAGCTCAGTGACAAATTTGGAATTTTCATAAATAGTTACTAAATATCACAAATAGGAGAAATATCAAGAATGAATTTACTAGGCACAAGAAAGAGACATATCAAAGGGATATCAAACGGATATTTAAAAAGGCAAGGTTTAGAAGAATCTGAGCAAGATGTATGGAATGAGGTTTTGAAATGCGAGCATCACCAAATATGGAAGCTTCTTGATAAGAGACATTCTGTCACAATTAGAAGGAACAAATACAGAAGGTTATACATGGAAACCTTAAATTGCTAGGATCCATACCTTAAGCAAGACAGGAACTAATGAGTAGAACATAAACATGGCTGCTGAAAATCCGACAAATGGAAGTGCCTGAAACCAAATACAGGGTAGATTCATTAAAAGTTAAGAATCTTCCAAATTATAAACATACTGCAAAAACAAATGCTAAAACTACCTTTTTCCATCAGAAGAGAGAAATCCATAAAGGAGTAGGCCATATGAAATGGGATGAAGGTTTTTGTCTTAAATGAGTTAACAATTTAATGCTTTGTTTAACTAATTATTGCATCGAAAGATTATATATTTAACCAATCAGAACTTAATTTCAAAATGAGAAAAAAGAGAGACTTACTGCTCCAGCTGACCAGCGGATGGATTTAAGTTCATTACGCTCCAGTATGCTTCTATAAATATCATCAGGGAATACAAATTGACAATATGATTGTATTTTAAAGAGAATGGAAAAATTACACCAGCATTTTCTCCAAACAACAGCATTAAAAGCTTTGACCAAATCATAGGTAAATGCCATAGCAGACCCCTATCAATTCCTTCAAGTTTCAGGCATTCAACCAACTCATTTGGAGGATTGATTGATTGATTGAGGTGATGAGCACAAATAAATCAAGCAAGTTTCATATAATGTAGAAAAAAATGAACAAAACTATTCAAGCATTTAAAAAAACAAAGAACAATGCCAAATTGTGCTAAATAGAAGCTCTCCTAATAAGGAAAGAACTTATAATATGCATTAAACAATGTAATTGATTGGCCATGAAATCAAGGATACATTTGGATAGCACTGACAATAGCACCAAAAGACCCCAGCAATGCCATGAGTTCAACTCTATCGGCACTTTTCACAAGAAACTCCTGTACAAGGCAGAGAAACAAGGTTTATCTGTAACTACTGTAGGTATACCACAATCACTAGAGAACTAGGCCCCCTTCAAAGAAAGCAATGTGGAACTCCAAATGAGTTATAATAAAACTATAAATGCAAATGACTTTTTTTTGTTTTCTTTTTATAAAAATAAAATAAACCTTGTTTGAATGCATAGAATGCGAATAGTAGTTTGAAAAACAGACATTTCAAGTCAAGTTGTTTCTTGAGAGAGATGGAGAAGTACTCAAGCTGCGTTTAAGATAAACAAGCTTAAGACAAAAACATTTCCAAGCATAAGAAACCTGGAAAATAAAAGGATCAGGCCCCATCATTTGCTGCCAAAAAATTAAACTTTCCACAGACATTCCATGTTCTTGCCAAACAAATTTTGATATAGTATACTTCTGCTGGATTTAACAATTACCAGTCCCATAGAAGGTTTTCCAGGGTCATACCAAGGAAGGATGATGAAAAGGAGAATCAAGAGATGACATGAGAGTTGGGGGGAGAAGAAACAAAAGAGATGGGGGTTGAATGAGAGAAAGGACAAGGAAAAGAGAAAGAAAAGGGCATGAGACATCAAGCAATAGACAAAATAAGAAAAGAAAAGGCCAAAGTATAGGTAGGATTTCAAGAATATTTAAAAAAATATATATACAGAGGAAGAAGAGTTTCTGATATAGAATAAGATTTAAATGGGAAAGAAAAATGTTAATTTTTAAATAAAGATTTATGGTATGGTACAAATGCCCCATTAGATCCATACCTTTCCATAGAACAAAATAATCGCATGAAATGCAAAACAACCAAAAATGCGGACTGAAATAAATTATAAAAACAAAAAGGAAAGGAAAAGACTATTCATACCTCACTAACATTGCTGACAGCATAGAGTATAGATCCAGCAATCACAAGCAAATCCCCTTTCAGAGGGCTGTTCCCTCCTACAAGCCATATTACATAGTGTATCACAATCAGAAATACGGATAATATACATATACTGATACAGATGTAACTGTAAGATTTGTAACTTGAGAAGGACAGTATCCGTAATAAACAGCACTGAAATAAGCATCTTTTATCATAAATATTGACATATCCACAAATCCCCTTGTAATTA